>NC_052147.1:223785977-224394126 GCF_902713615.1 Scyliorhinus canicula
ATCCTATTTGGATCCCTGTGGGTTGATGTGCCATGTAGCATGTAGGGCTCATTGCCCAGCATCCCAATCACACCTTGATGGATGGATACCGTGCTTGAACACTGTGGGAGGCAGCCCCGCAGACACAGTGGCCAACCTTCGATCTCTCCAGAGATAGGCCCAGCACTGGGCTCATAGAATCATAGAATTTACAGTGCAGAAGGAGGCCATTCGGCCCATTGAGTCTGCACCAGCCCTTGAAAAGAGCACCCTACCTAAGCCCACACCACCACCTTACCCCATAACCCAGTATCTCCACCTAACTTTTTTTGGGCACTTAAGGGCAATTTAGCATGGCCAATCCACCTAACCTGCACATCTTTGGATTGTGGGAGGAAGTCGGAGCACCCTGCGGAAACCCACACAGACACGGGAAGAAAGTGCAGACTCCACACAGACGGTGACCCAAGCCGGGAATCGAACCTGGGACCCTGGAGCTGGTGGGCAAGACGTGTCGGTCGGTTGGGGGGATGCATGACTGGGGGGATCCGGCATGGGATTAATGGTCAGCCCGAAACACGGAGCAAAGAGGCAGAGGCGTCATACTGGTTCGTGAAGGTATATTAATGTCCCTCATACAAGTGTACGCCATTGCCCCACTCTCTCGATGGTGCTGCCCCACTATCCCCCGTCCCCTCTCAGTGATCCTCAATCTGCTTGTCCTACCTTGTTCTACGGCTACGTCTGGGTGTATCCGCAGGAAGCACATCGAAGGTGGAGGCAGCCAGCTGCTTACCGCATCCCGCTAGCTTCGAAGCCCCTGGTGGGTGTCACCTGGGGCCGGAGGGCCCCCGCACATGCACAGTGGGACTGTCCTGTTACGGCCTTCTCAGACGGGTGGAACTCGGGGGAGCTGGTGGCCACCGTCGCCAACCGATAGGATGGGTCTGGGTTGCCACGTAGCGCCCTGATGGCTCACCATTGTCTGCACTATGTGTTGACGCCCTCAGTGATTGGGCCATGCTCTGCAATGCCCACCTGCGACAGGGGCATGCCATGTAGCACCTCCTCAAGGTCAGCCTGGTACTGGGTGGCCCTCCCCCAATTGAGTCGGAGAGTCTGCCGAGGTCCTTGGCCATGGCCGTCACATACTGTGGAATGCTTTGGACCCCTTCATTCATAGTGCCGTCATTGTGCACCAGGTCGCCACCCTAACCGAGTTGGCCTTGATGCCACTCATTATCAGTGACATCTCCTGTACCCGCAACCCCTGGGACTCTTCCAATTGGCAATGGACTTGCTTCAGTGTCACTGACCTTTCCCTCTGGATGTCCTGGCTGCTCCCTAATGTCCCCATTAGCTCCAGGTAAACCGGTTCCAGAGGCTCAGCATCTGGCAGGGACCCAGCTGGGTCCTGGGATCCAGCAGCGGTCCGACTGCTGTTTTGCCTGGGTATTACTGCCTCCACCTGATGTGCATCAGTGATTGTGTGGTGCTCACCAGATTGTGCCTCAGAAGCTTGTCCACTAAAGTTGCCCACTGAGGTGCGTATCTCTGTGCTGATGGAGGGCAGGGGTGACAGCTGTGACACGTTGACTGTGGCATCCTCTGAGCTCTCCTCCGCGGAGATCTCATGGGAAACAGATGAGGGGGCCACCCGGATCGGTGTGAGGATCTGTGGGAAATGAACATGTGGTCAATGGGGGGATGGGTCAGTTTGTATGCCAATAACAACTGATGTGTGACAGGAATAGCATTGACGGCATCGCCGGGAATCTTGTGGCAGTACCTGCTCGCTACCACACTTAGAAATCTTTCTGGAGAATCATGCCCAATAACTTTTCAGTTAAATTTATTCTCCCCGTTTGTGCATATTTTGTAGCGCCTTAAGCTGCTTTTTTGACTTGGTATACTCTTGAAAGTGCCTAATTAGATACTTTTTAAGTAAAAAAAAGGGAAAGTTTGTACATATTCATCCCTTTAATTCAGTAAGGTGGTCCTGTATGATCTGAAATCTTTGGTATATTATCTTTTCAGCAATATAAAAGCTAAATAAATTGATCTCCAAATTGGATCGATTTTATGTGAACATCTCCTTTTGGCCTATTAGAAATCTCAAAACGTAACGTTTGAAGCAAATAGATTAAGACTGAATGTAAACCAAAATGTTTACATAATTATATTTATTGTATGGTAGAGGACATGAGATTTTATTGCATTATAGCCTTTTAATTGAGTATATAAATGAATATTGTTATTGAATGGCAAGTATTTGTATTTAAAGTCACATGACATTGCTCAAGTCCAGGCATTCAACAAGATAAGAATTGCAAAAAAATGTATTTTACATTGATTATATTTTCAGGAAGTAAAGTAGAACATTATCAAATTAAGGTAAAGCATTTTATTTCTGCCCTGCTGACAAAGTGGCTGCATCAATTGTGCGCATTTTGAGAATCCTGTATTAAGAGTTTTGTTCTGAAATGTGGATTAATTCCAGATTGGATGAATTTTGAGGTTTCTTATTTCTTTTCAATTTGTATGCCACTTAGGGATTCAACTAAATGCACCTTGAAGATTCCTGCCAACCACAGCAACCCACAGCCATTTAATGCTCTGAGGAGCATTAATCGGCTTTGTTTGCCTCTCACACGGGCACAGGTCCCAGCTCGGAGAACTGGCAGCTCTGTAGTCCCAGAAACACCAGTGGCCAGGACTGGGACTACAAGCAGTTCAGATTCGAAGTCCTGGAATCCAGGACCAGGTAAGAGTGAGGAGGGGAGGTGAAGCCCCAGGGTGGGAGTCTTGGAGAGGCCGGGATAAGGGGAGTGTTGGTGTTGGATGCTACTGTGGTAAATGGACCCTTGAAGGAGGCGCCTTCTTCCCACCCGAAGCTCAACCAGGGTGACCTGCTGGGCAGCCTTCCCCCGTCCCTGAATAACTCCTGCTAGGTCAAAATTGAGTCTCAATGGAAGCAGCCCATAAGTGACCCATAATTGATCACTTGAGGGTGAGCAGGCTATCCTAAGGCCAAGACTCTCCCACTTCATAGAAAATTGTGAACAGGTTTCGGGCAAGAGGAGGGCAGCAGTCAGGCCATCCAGGGAATTTTAGGCCCAATCCCATCCCAACAAACACATCAACAGGGGCCAGTAAAATTCTGTCATAGTTCAGAATTCCTGGGTATCCAGTTGAAAAACATCCTCTGGTTTATAAGTGAGATTCTAGAAAAAGCTTTGGACTATATATTGAATGATGGTTGACATACTGCTTCTCTTATTTCTTATGTTGTTCTGTTCTATGAGTTGATTTCAAATTCAATATTTAAAGGGACATTACATTTATGAAATCTAATGGTTCTAGAATTGGGAAAAGTACTTAATTATTTTATGCAGATGTGCAGAGACTGCCTTTCGTTTTAATGATGCCTCAATGGATGTAGAGCTGGACAGTCACATATTCCTACTGAGACTGTCATATATTTATGAAATGTCAAGTCTCTCTCAAATTGTCACTGTCAACAAATGCTCTTCTTTCACGCATTCAGCACATGCCATTATTCATGAAGGCCCCGCTTTCTCAACCTTTCCCTCGCCTGAGCTGTTATGATCCTCGGGTTAAATCACCACCAGCTCTCTCCCTCAAAAGGGAAAGCAGCCTATGGTCATCTGGGACTATGGTGACTTTACCTTACCTTTACATGCCATTACTCTCAACTCATGGGTCTCCTCACAGGAGGATGGAGGACAAAATTAGGGTGTTGATCCTCTTGGTCTCTGTACCGGTACAAGAAGTTGAACAGTTTGTCGGGTATCAAAGTATTGCTCTACACTAACTTATTCAACGCTATTTTATTACATAAACTTCTATCAAATATATGCATGCAGTTCTCTTTACAAATAATGATCACAATTGACTCGAGACTCACAGCTTTTCACACTTAAGTAGATATTACTCCATACAAGAGCTGGCCATGTCCTTTCTTCTTTGGAGGTCTCTTCTGTTCTCTGAGTTCTCACTCTGGGTGTCGCATTCTGCGAGGTTGATCCCAAGGTTACGCTAGAGATGTGGCCTTGGAGCTTGGTATTTACGTCCCCATTGCACTTGTATTCCATGGAAGAGGTCAACCCCTTTGTCCTTCGTTAGCTGTTCTGCTCTGAGAGAATAACATGGCGAATGACACAATTTTCCGAACTGCATCGATTTCGTTATGCAGTCATTATTTTAATACTCATGAATGCTTAGACCTCGTGGTTTTCATATGTCTGGTCCTGCCATGGTCAACATGGGCTTTCATGAGGCCTGTGGTCTAGGTGTTGCGTTTTATCTGACTAAACACACTTTGGACGAGCTTTGATGTCTGTTGTTTTGGGGTGTCAATTGGCAGTTAAGTGTTTACTGTTTTGCAATTTGCAAGAGTCTTTGAATATGTAATTTCAAAGCTGACCATATTTCCCATCATGCTTACAGGATTCTGGTTGTTAGCCATTTTGCATGAGCAGGGCCTTATTACTACAAGGGGGAGACACTAAACCAGAGGTGGCACTCTAGCTACCTTGCAGATGACAGCTGCACAGGAGAATGTACTGGACATCAGAGTATCATGCTTGGCTATCATAGATGAGGACATCCCAGCTACCTGGTGGCAGATAAATGACAGTCAGCCGCATGACAAACGCCAATCACTCATGGCGACTTGATGTCAACAGCCAGTGAAATATGACCAAGTGCATATTAATTAGCAAAAACATTCTTACATTAACAGTTCTAATTCATTTATTTATTCTCCCCACAGGACCTTCAAGAATGCTGCAGGAGATGGTGCAGGTGGACAATAATAGCTCCTCAAAGGAGGTTACACACTCTGCAGGTGCACAGTCATAGGTCCAGGCCATGCACCAGCTCAGATACACTTTGGGATTGGTAAGGAAGATAGTTGGGCTTTAACCTGCTGAATTACACAAGTGAGCAAGAGCAAATGGAGCTGAGGGGGACAGCTGTGTCCAGTCCGTATCAGAAACCCAATGGATGTCCCAAGCTTGTTTATTTGGACACAGATGCAGAGCCCTGAGGTCTGACAGTGGACGTGAAACCTCTGAACAACAGGAGAGAATGTGTGATGTACTGGCAGCGTTTCAGTCACATGTGTTTACTCAGAGTTTGAAGGAGTCTGCCTCAAACATGAATGGTATGATATCGCAGGCTTTTGCAACGGTATTTTCACCTCTGGAAAGGGATGGCCACATGCATGGAGCATCTAATGCAGCAATCCAAGTACATGCAAACCCTCACCAAGGGTTTGTTTACTATGAACGCCAGCTTGAATAGGATTTATGATAGCCTTGGCCCCACTGATCTGCAGCAATGCACCCTCCAGCTTATTATAGGGTTTTATCATCTAGAAGTGCTGGTCGAGGAAGAGTAAATATTGGTACTTGTACAGCCCCATGGATGCGTTAAGCAACGTTAGAATTTCAAGTATTTAATTTTTGAGCTACAAATATTATTTGTTTCTCCCACTTGGCTCCTTGGTTGTTATCCTGCAAGTGATCTTTTCACTTATGATGATTGGTTGGACTAGTATTGACACCAAACAATGGGGGCTGTGAAAGGGTTGCTTGCAGGACTCCTTTAGCCTTGGAGGAAAGCTGGGGAGTTGGATGAAAAGTGGCTTTTGCATGTGGCTGCAAAATGGGTGGGCTGATGGAACCTAAGTGAACCTCATAATAATGAGGCCATCCTGGGGAAATATTGTGCACTTCTGCTGATGCCTTGGCTGCAACTTGTTCTTCTGCCAACTACTCATTAGAATTATCTGACAAGCCTCTGTGCTCTGCATCTTGTGCCTGCTGCATGTCCATACCGCCTGGTGCTCTTTCTATTGCTGGTGTCAGTACTGTTGATGCTGCTGTTCATCTTAGTAACTCATGTGAGGCCCAGCATAAGTGACACTCTAGTTGATCTGGTATAGCAGAGCGTGGAAATGGAGATCAGATGTACAAGCTTCCATAATTCTGAAACTCGCAGCACAAATAGGTCGGACTTCTCTAGTCGTGCAATTGAATTTTCCTGCCGGCAGCGTAGTCCTGTCAATGCTAAATCCCTTTGCCAATTGGAGGGAAGGTAGAATCCCGCTTCCAGCAAATGGTGCGCGGCTGGGAAACATGTGGCTGGCGGACTGGAGAATCCCGCCCATACTGTGAGAAATACAGTAAAGAAAGTAACTCTAAGGTTTCATTACTTGCATATTTTACTATCATATCTTCAGTCCGATCAATTGCCTTCTTGCCTTGCTTTCACTGGCTAGTTCCAGAAATCCTGAGAAACAAAAACAGCCCTATGATTCTATATCCAAGTGTTGCCTCTGAAAACAGCATTTTTTTCTGGAGAAATGTGCAGAACAGATGATCTGGTGTATAAAGTGTTAGTTGCAACACGTTGGGATAAGACCGACTTCATGGACAGTCCTTTTTCTGTATCCTCTTCTATGTTCATTAACAGAATTACACTGATAAGGTAGCTTGCAAAATTGCCACCTGCTCAAATCTATAGCTCATGAAGCAGCAGTAGATCAAATCAGGTTTATTTAGTCCTTTTCACACGACTACCCTTCAGACAAGAACAGAAATCTAAATTGTATTCAGTTTCAGTGCATCATTCATTGGTTACATAACCAATGATACGTTAACACATTTTGCAGAAGTACGATGAGTCATATGTGATGTTTTAATCATTGCTTGGGATACTTCAGATTACAGAATATTACAAGCAACAACTTTTAAACCGGAACTTCAGTAATGTCTGACTCACACATGTTCAATAGATTTCTTTAATGCTAGGGGCTTCTTGAATTCTGCTTCACTGAGCACACATGTTAGAGACCGTGCCACTGGTACAATCCAGTTATGCATTTGAATAATTATAACTGCTGACCTACTTGTTCTCCACCACTTTTCGGAGCATAATGTTTTTTTTTCCCTGGAGAAAAGTGCAAAAAATTGGTCAATAAACGTGAGTGGTGATTATTCCCAGAGATGTTCTTCTAAATATACAATCTTTGATGCTTTGTGCATTCTTCGCATGGGTAAAATAGTGAAAGATGACTAAGAAAAGCAATGATGATAAATGAATAATTGCAAAAAATATTCTGTTAATTGGGGGGGTTGGGTTGGAGTCAGGGGGTCCGGTTGGCGTGGTGTGATGCAGTGGTGATGGCAGGAACAAAGGCCAGAGTTGGTTTCTTAGGCTACCAATAGCATAAGTAAAAAGAGAGCTGAGGTCCTGCAGACAGATTTTAGGGAGCTAGGAAAGAGATTAAAAATCAGAATATCAAACGTCGTAATCTCTGGATTACTCCTTATGCTATGGGCTGGTGAGTACAAAAATAGCAGATGGGAGGATTGTGCAGATGAATGTGTGGTTGAAGAAATGGTGCAGGACAGAGGGCTTTAGATTCCTCTGTCATTCAGACCAGTTCTGAGGGAGGTGGGACTTGATTGAGCCAAGCAGGTTAAACCTCAACAAGTTGGGAACAATATCATGGTGGAGAGCTCTGCTAGTCCTTTTGTGGAAGGGTTAAACTGGCTTCAAAAGAGCAAAGTACTATTGATGCTGGAAAGCTGAAATAACAACACAAGGTGCAAGAGATACTCAGCAGGTCAGGCAGCGTCAGTGGGCAGAGGAACAGTTAGTGTTCCAGGTCCATCTTTTATTGGAAATGCTGTAGACTGCAGGAAGATATTAATGGGTTGGTCAGGAGGGTATGAGAGTGACCAATAGAATTCAATCCAGAGAAGGGTGCAGGATTATGGCGAGAAGGCAAGGAAATGGCATTAAGTTAATTTCTCATTCGGAGAGCCAGTGCAGACATGGAAGGCTGAATGTCTTCCTTCTGCACTGTAACATAGACATAGAACATACAGTGCAGAAGGAGGCCATTCGGGCCATCGAGTCTGCACCGACCCACTTAAGCCCTTGCTTCTACCCTATCCGCGTAACCCAATAACCCCTCCTGACCGTTTTTTGGTCACTAAGGGCAATTTATCATGGCCAATCCACCTAACCTGCACGTCTTTGGATTGTGGGAGGAAACCGGAGCACCCGGAGGAAACCCACGCAGACACGGGGAGAACGTGCAGACTCTGCACGTTCCCAGCAGGGAATCGAACCTGGGACCCTGGCGCTGTGAAGCCACAGTGCTAATCAATTGTGCTACCGTGCTGCCCGAACAATTCTATGCTTCTATGGAGTATGCTGAGATGTATTTGGGCAGGAAAAATGAGACAAGGTAATAGACAATAAATGGTAATGTTAGGGATAAGAGAGAAACTGGACTCTTGCCTATCCTCCTCTTGTCAGTCTGTAAGCAGAGGGCCTGAACGGTGGGAGGAGAAGCGGCTGTGTTTTAAACACCTGTCTGAGACTGACAAAAAAAAAATGTGCTGTCATGCGGGCCAGCATGATAAGTACCTGGACATTGGCACGGTGAAGGTGGCGAGGGCAGGTATGTGGTAGGTGCCAGGTGCAGTGGGGCCACAGTGGGAGGTTTGAAGGTGGCTGTATCAGACTGCAGAAGACATCGGAGGAAGCACTGGGAGCTCTGCAGAAACCATGGCAGCAGCAGAAGGACACACCAGGTGAGAGGGAATTCAGGTGTGCATCCTGATTTTCTGACATCTTTGTACTCTTGTAGAGACTGAGAGTCTGCCAGTACATACTTGCGCAGCGGGGTGGAAAGAAGAGGCCTCCCCACCAAATTAAGAAGGCTTGGTCAAAAGTTGCCACTGAGGTCAGTGGCCATGATGCAGTGTGCTGCACATTGATAATGTGCCGGGAAAGGCTCGATGATCTTCCAAGCTTGGCAAAGATTAGTACCCAGTTGGGATAATCCAGTGTGGAGAAATTTGGAAGGTGGCCATCCATAGCAGCGTTCAGTGGTGTAGAAAGCAAAGTTACAGAGATACATCTGCCTGTGTGTGTTAAGGCTGGGAGATTGAAAGTGCTGGGGGAACGTCACCATAGTTCGTGGATCACTGGAGAGAGGATTGAGTAATGAATGGACCTTTGCAGTTAGAAGAGAAATTATAATACCACTGAGTGCTCATCAACTGGTGGTGGCTTGATCAACCCTGTAATTCTCAGCAGAAATGGAGCTCAAGTCCGACTGCGGAGGAGGTTTCTCCGGTCATGGAGAGTCAGGAATCTTGGAGCAAGGTAAGTGTCAATTGGACAGAAGCGGGTCAGGCGGGGAAGAATATAAGGTCCTCTCATCCCTCAGTAAGACTTGTAAAAAATAATCCTCAATGATTCAGCATTAAAAAGCCACTATGACGCTGTTCATATCAGTTAAACCCAGCTGCTGATCAGGAAAACTGACTGATGAGTAATAATACTGACCGATTGTTTTCCTCCCTCAGTTGAGCCATCGTAACCAGACAGCCGGGACCCCCAAGACCCTCCATTAACACCAGAGGAGGTGCTCACGATGGATGCAGCTGCGTCACACCCTCTCTCTGCACCAAGCACCAGCGCAGATAGAGGCACATCGGTGGGCAATAGCGCGTCGGCTCAGATCATAGTGCATGGTGGTCAGGGCACATCACATGGGAGCTGGTGGAGGTAGAGAGTGCCCAGACATAGCAGGTTTTGCATTATTCAGCTACATCTGATTGCAGATGAAGACTGGGCAAGTTTTATGAATAGGCATGTGTCCACTCATTGGAATATAGAAACATAGAAAATAGAAGCAGGAGGTGGCCATTCGGTCCTTCAAATCTGCGCCACCATTCATTATGATCATGGCTGATCACCAAGTTCTATACTGTGATCCCCCCCCCCCCTCATAATCCATTGATTCCTTTAGCCCCAAGAGCTATATCTAATTCCTTCTTGAAAGTACACAACATTTGGCCTCAACTACTTCCTGTGGTAGTGAATTCCCCAAATATTTTCTGTGGTAATGAATTCCCCAGACTGGCATGTGTATTCTGGGGGCTGGGGGAACTATAACCTGCTGGAGTACTTGTTCACTTTTCATTTCTAGGCCTCCAGGGGAGGTCTCGACTTCTGCATACCCTATCTCGAAGGTAACAGCACTCTGAATTGCTTTGGTTTCAGAACAGGCAGTCAACTTCAGGGTCTCTCTGCTCGGCTTTAACAGGGAGGTTCAGCTGAACACCTTCAGTCAGATATTTCTGCTAACTTGACCTCTGGTTTATCCTGCTGGGACATTGATTCACTGTCAACTAAGCTTGCTTGCTTGCCTAGCTTGGGATCGAGTCACTACACTGCTGGGGAAAAATCCCTGTCTGCCTATAGCTGTTTAGGGTCTCTTTTTTTGGCTGGCTTAAACCTATAGGGGAGGCAACCACCTTGCCACCAGACAGATCACTCCTGAGTAGGAAGTTGATTCCTGTCACCGGCAGCTCGGGGATAATTCCTACTGCCACTGGGCTCAAGACCAGGTTACATTGTAGGTGGATCTCATAGAGGAGTTAGATGTGTTTCCTCCTCAGACTCCACTGATGAGTGCTTTAGCTTTAGGGAAGGACTAGGGGTTTGGGGTAGGCTTATTTTCCCTCCAGCAATTTAAAAAAAAAAAAAAATTTTTATTAAAATTTTTTGAAAAATATATATCAACAAAACAATATAATAATAACAATAATAATAATAAACACCCCCCCAGCACCCGTAACAACGCATATAACAAACCCCCCACCCCCAATAAACAACAGAATAAATTAACAATAAGCAAATTAACTTAAACACTATCCCCCTAAACCCCCCCCCCCCCCCCCCACCATTCCCTCCCGGGTTGCTGCTGACCTAGTACCTTATCGTTGAGCCAGAAAATTGAGGAAAGGCTGCCACCTCCTAAAGAACCCTTGTACCGACCCCCTCAGGGCGAACTTGACCCTTTCCAACTTAATGAATCCCACCATGTCATTAATCCAGGTCTCCACACTCTGAGGTCTCACATCTCACATTAGGGGCCTCACGGTAGCATGGTGGTTAGCATCAATGCTTCACAGCTCCAGGGTCCCAGGTTCGATTCCCGGCTGGGTCACTGTCTGTGTGGAGTCTGCACGTCCTCCCTGTGTGTGCGTGGGTTTCCTCCGGGTGCTCCGGTTTCCTCCCACAGTCCAAAGATGTGCGGGTTAGGTGGATTGGCCATGCTAAATTGCCCGTAGTGTAAGGTTAATGGGGGGATTGTTGGGTTACGGGTATACGGGTTACGTGGGTTTAAAGTAGGTTGATCATTGTTCGGCACAACATCGAGGGCCGAAGGGCCTGTTCTGTGCTGTACTGTTCTATGTTCTATGTTCTATCTTTCCAGTGCAGCAAGATCCTCCTACTAGGGACGCAAAGGCCAAGACATCGGCCTCTTTCGCCTCCTGCACTCCCGGCTCCACCCCAACCCCAAATATCGCGAGTCCCCAACCCGGCTTGACCCTGGATCCCACCACCCTCGACACCGTCCCCGTCACCCCCTTCCAGAACTCCTCCAGTGCCGGGCATGCCCAGAACATATGGGCATGGTTCGCTGGACTCCCCGAACACCTGACGCACTTGTCTTCGCCCCCAAAGAACCTACTCATCCTAGATTCGGACATGTGGGCCCGGTGCAGCACCTTGAACTGGATGAGACTAAGCCTCGCACGTGAAGAGGAGGAGTTCACCCTCTCCAGGGCGTCCGCCCATGTCCCCTCCTCAATCTGCTCCCCCAGCTGCACCTCCCACTTAGCCTGCAGCTCCTCTACCGACACCTCCCCCACCTCCTGCATTACCTGATAGATGTCAGAAACCTTCCCATCCCCGACCCACACCCCTGAAAGCACCCTATCCCTTGCCCCCCGCGGGGGCAGCAAAGGGAACCCCTCCACCTGTCGCCTAGCAAACGCCTTGACCTGAAGGTCCCTGAACATATTCCCCGGGGGGAGCTCAAACTTCTCCAGTTCACCAAGGCTTGCGAACCTCCCATCAATAAACAGGTCTCCCAACTTCCTAATGCCCGCCCTGTGCCACCCCAGGAACCCGCCATCCATGTTCCCTGGGACAAACCGGTGGTTCCCCCGCAGCGGGGCCTCCACTTCCCCCCCCACTTCCCCCCCCCCCCCCCCCCCCCCCCCTGTGTCGCCTCCACTGCCCCCAAATTTTGAGGGTGTCCGCCACCACCGGGCTCGTGGTGTACCTCGTTGGAGGGAGCGGCAACGGAGCCGTTACCAGTGCCTTCAGGCTTGTGCCTCCGCAGGACGCCATCTCCATCCTTTTCCATGCTGCCCCCTCCCCCTCCATTACCCACTTGTGTACCATCGAGACATTAGCCACCCAATAGTACGCAGAGATGTTGGGCAGTGCCAGCCCCCTCTATCCCTGCCCCGCTCCAAAAAGACCCTCCTTACCCTCGGAGTCCCATGCGGCCAAACAAATCCCAGAATGCTGCTGTTCACCCTCCTAAAAAAGGCCCTTGGAACGAAAATGGGGAGGCACTGAAACAAAAACAAAAACCTCGGGAGCACCGTCATTTTAACGGACTGTACTCTACCCGCCAACGACAATGGCAGCATGTCCCACCTTTTAAATTCCTCCTCCATCTACTCCACTAACCTAGTAAAATTGAGCTTGTGCAGAGTCCCCCAGCTCCTAGCCACCTGAACCCCCAGGTACCTAAAACTCCTCACTGCCCTCTTTAGCGGGAGCCTACCAATCCCCTCCTCCTGATCTCCCGGGTGCACGACAAACAGCTCGCTCTTTCCCAGGTTCAATTTATATCCCGAGAAACTCCCGAACTCAGCAAGAATCTCCATCACCTCCGGCATTCCCCCCACCGGGCCTGCTACATACAACAGCAAGTAGTCCACATACAGCGACACTCGGTGCTCCTCCCCCCCTCGCACCAAACCCCTCCACCTCCTCGACTCCCTGAGAGCCATGGCAAGAGGCTCTATTGCCAGCGCAAAAAGCAAGGGGGACAGAGGGCACCACTGCCTCGTCCCACGGTGGTGCCTGAAGTACTCGGACCTCCTCCCGTTTATCACTACACCCGCCATCGGGGCCTCGTACAGCAACCTCACCCATTTAATAAACCCCACCCCAAACCCGAACCATTCCAACACCTCCCACAAGTACCCCCACTCAACCCTGTCAAAGGCCTTCTCCGCATCCAATGCCACCACAATCTCCGCCTCTCCTGCCGCCGGCATCATTATCACATTTAGCACCCTTCGCACGTTAGTGTTCAGCTGCCTCCCCTTCACAAAACCCGTCTGATCTTTATGTATCACCCCCGGCACACAGTCCTCCATTCTAGTGGCCAAGATCTTCGCCAGCAACTTGGCGTCTACATTCAGCAGTGAAATCGGCCTGTATGAACCGCACTGCAAGGGGTCCTTATCACGCTTCAGGATCAGGGAGATTAGTGCCTGAGACATTGTCGTGGGCAGAACACCCCCCTGCCATGCCTCGTTAAAGGTCCTGACCAACAGGGGGCCCAGCAGATCCGCATATTTCTTATAAAATTCAACCGGGAACCCATCCGGTTCCGGCGCCTTCCTCGACTGCATGTGGCCAATCCCACTGACCAGCTTCTCCAACTCGATCGGCGCCCCCAGTCCCTCCACCTGCTCCTCCTGCACCCTTGGAAATCGGAGCCTGTCCAAAAAATTCTCCATTCCCCCTCCCACCGCCGGCGGCTCTGACCGGTACAGTTCCCTATAGAAGTCCCTAAAGACCTCATTGACCTCTGCCCCTTGCCGCACCACATTTCCATCTCTATCCTTCACTCCACCAATCTCTCTAGCCGCGTTTCCCTCCAGCAATAAGGACTGAATGGTCCCTATATCTTGGACCAGTTTAATGGACTTGGTCACTTCCTGAGGCAGGTATGGGGACGCTGTTCCTGAAAGGACAAAACTCTGCTCTCGGGAACTTTGTCCAACATGGCTCATTTCTGCAGCAAGCGACCCTGACTGCCCGGCTGAACTACATCCTGGAGTATCCTAGGGACTATTATTATGGAGTCCAAAAGACCCACTAGTTTGCCTTCCTACTTCCAGCATTCCTGTCTGGAGCATCCTATTTTGTTACTGTGGGAACACATCTGTCTCTGGGTATTCTCCTTTTGGGCTTGAAGTGGACTTCTTGTACCCTCATTTGTAATTTCCATTCTGGATGGAGCATCTTTCTTGTCCAAGTTCCCCTTCCTATCTTTCCAGTAGTTTTGGGGATGGTTTGGAAAGGGTCTGCCTGAGTTGCCAGGCATGTGCGTGAGGTCATAGCTGTCTGCTGTGAAGGCAGCATCTCTGGCCTTGAGGATTCTGTTCCTTCCAGTGCATCCATAGGTTGAGGGTGGTAAGCATTTTGTAAATTCTACCAACAATATGAAGCCGCACATTCTCATGTAGGTGCACTATTTTTAAAGAGGGGCCCCACCAGTTGAACACTATTTGTTTCAGCCTTTTGAACTCTATTCGGTCTGCATTGGTTTCTTGCAAGTGTTCTGGAATTGCTGGCAATATTCCGCTGGGAGTAACCCATAGACACGAAGGATGGCAGCTTTCATCTGTTCATAGCCAGTGCATACATCAGGAGCCAGCATGGAGTAGACCTTTTGAGCCCTTCCTGATAGCTGCACTTAAATTAAAAAGGTCCAGATATCTGCGTTTTGACAAATGATCACCTGGACTTGAAACGTTAAATCTTTTCTCTCCCTACAGATGCTGCCAGACCTGCTGTGATTTTCCAGCATTTTCTCTTTTTGGTTTCAGATCCCAGCATCCGCAGTAATTTGCTTTCATCCAGATATCTAATGGCCATTTTAGCTGTCTGCTACTTTCTCAAAAGTGATGTGAATAAATCCTAGCTACCTATGGGCTTCGATTTTGGTTCTGGGGCAGGGAGAACTGGACTGTTACCAAATAGAATGGTTTTCCCCAGCAGCAACGTCGGTCCAATCTCTCTCTCTCTCTCTCCCTTTTGAACTGCAAGCTCCATTTCCAATTTTTGGAGTTGGAATTCTTCTTTCTCCCTTTCTTCCTTTTGTGAGCTAAACACGAGCTGCATTCTGAGCTTTTCCAGCTCAGATCTGGCTTGATGAGGGGTTTGGAATCAGTGTTGAACTCCTTGTCTACCTGCTCTGTTTGATAAATGGTTTCGAAATGCTCTGCCAGTAGCTCGAAGAGCTCACTTCTTTTAATCTTAACTGGGTAGTTTTACTTGCATTTCCCTAGCTACACTTTTCAATTCAGTACTTTGGGTTGCCTGTGTCAAGCTATTTAAATCTCCTTGTTGGAGAAGGAATCTGCTGTGGTAATTTTCTCGTGTTTTGCTGATCGTTTCAGCCACTCAATTTTACCTTTTGGTTTCTAATTGCTTCCTTTTGTATCAGATTTTGCTCACTTCTGAAATTCTTGGTCAGATATTTTCTGTTTGGTATGACTTGCTTGGAATGGGACTATCCTGGGGAAACCCCCATTCATGTAATGGACAGGACAGGAGAGTGAGGGAGCGAGAGACTGAACGTCTTTATCCTTATCCCATTGGTCCAGAAGCAGGGATGTTTTTGAATTATTTTTAAAGTAGGCTGTGGTGTGTTCACCTAAACCCTCAATTTGTGTAATCCAATTTACAAATAACTTGTGGCAAACTCGTATTTTGATTAAATCAAAAGGTTAGTTTATTCACATTCAAACCCGAGGCGTGGTGGGGGGGGGGGGGGGGGTGGGTGGGGGTGGGGGGGGTGGGTGGGGGTGGGTGGGGGGGGGGGGGGTGGGGGGGGGTGGGGGGGGTTGTGTGGAGGAAGAGGAAGGAATGGTGTTTGCAACTTCACACACTACCCGTACCTCATTCGGCTGCAACCTCAGGGCACCATATTTAAACAACAACCCTTATTTCACTGCAGGCCAGGACCTCTGGTTCATGGAACAGAAAAGTGCCCAGGAGAGACAGTCACGAAAGAACATTTAAATTCCTGCTGGCAAGATGCTTAATTTGGAGGGTAACAAGATTCTGGTGTGTTAAGCATTCATGAGGTACAAATAGGGTTCCCAAAATAGCTCCGCGGGACACTCGACTTATTAAGAAAGTTTGGGGAATAAGATTCTAAACTTTGATCTCACTGTTGAAAACTGCATTTGGCCTCTTTCCAAATCTTGCTCCCCTGCCCGCCAGGATTCCGCTATAGTGAGAGTGGAAAATTCAGCCCAATGTCTGTGCTTGTGTGCTAATTGCAAAGAAATGAGTCTGACAGGCTTTGTGTTTGTTGTACCATTAATTCACTTTGAGACGATGAGAGTGAGTGAACTTAGGCTTTCTTAACCAAGCACTAGCCTGCCTGTGTCTGCTGTACAAATGAGTGCCGCCCCCAGGCGGCCGGTCTATATACCATCCGAGGGGGGGGGGGGGGGGGGCAGAGCCCACCAGGTTCCAGTACAATACCTGTAAGGAGATCACATTACTATTGGGCCACAGTGCTACACAGACAGCTTATACTATGGTGAATACATTCACCACATTCACCCCCTGTTTTAAAAAAAAAAGAATGAAGTCCAACGGGCGTGAAGTGGGCTCATCATATGTTCAGTCTGTCTGGAGGCCGGACTGTTCTTCTGGACCTCCTCAGCTCTGACGGTGCGGCGGGTACGGGCATTGCAGTCGTTGATTCCGGGAGTGTATTGTCTGGAACTTCGATCCAGTGTGTCGGCGACGGTTGAGGTGTGGGGGTAGGCAGAGGGTGGTGGATGGCGACAGGGGGGTGGTGGATGGTGGCAGTATAGGCTCGGGACAGTACAGGAGTCCCGGGGGGGTAAGAGGTTCCCGGGTGGCGATAGGTGGTGGTGGTGATGGGGGGGGGAGGGGGGCGTGTTGGCCTGGGAACCAGTGGGCGCCAGGTCCCGGTGGGAGATCCGTGTCTTGCCGTCCGTCTTGGTGCGCGATGTAGGTATATTGGGGGTTGGCGTGCAGCAGCTGGACCCTCTCGACCAGGGGGTCGGTCTTATGGCTCTTCGTATGCTTCCGGAGAAGGACAGGTCCTGGAGTTGTCAGCCAGGATGGAAGCAAGACCCCGGAGATGGACTTCCTAGGGAAGACAAACAAACGGCCGTGAGGGGTCTCATTCATGGCTGTGCAGAGGAGCGATCTGATGGAGTGAGCACGTTGGCGAGGATCTCCTGCCAGTGGGGAATCTAGAGACATCTCGACTGAAGGGCAAGAAGGACAGCCTTCCATACCGTCTCGTTCTCCCTCTCCACTTGTCCGTTTCCCTGCGGGTTGTATCTCGTAGTCCTGCTCGAGGCAATGCCCTTACTGAGCAGGTACTGACGTAGCTCGTCGCTCATGAAAGAGGAGCCCCGGTCACAGTGGTGAAACAGGGTGAAGATGCTGAGCAGTGCCTTTATAACGGTGGCCGAGGTCATGTCGGAACATGGGATAGCGAAGGGGAAGCGGGAGTACTCGTCAATGACGGTCAGGAAGATTATATTATGGTTGGTGGAGGGGAGGGGCCCTTTGAAGTCGATACTGAGGCAGTCAAAGGGCCGGGAGGCCTTTAACAGGTGGACCTTGTCTGGCCGGTAGAAGTGCGGTTTGCACTCCGCGCAGACTTGGCAATCCCTGGTCACGGCCCTGACATCCTCCTGAGTCGGGCAGGTTGCGGGCCTTAATATAGTGGATGAGCCGGGTGATCCCCGGGTGACAGAGGTCATTGTGGATGGCCCGAAGTCAGTCATCTTGTGCGCTGGCAAATGTGACGCAGGACAGGGCATCTGAGGGCTCATTGAGCTCCCCAAGACGATGTTTGATATCGTAAGTGTAGGTGGAGAGCTCGATCCTCCACCTCATGATTTTGTTGTTTTTGTTTTGACCCGTTGTGCATTATCAATCAAACATGAAGGCTACCGACCTTTGGTCGGTGATGAGGGTGAACCTCCTACCGGCTAGGTAGTGCCTCCAGTGCCGCATAGCTTTCACAATGGCTTGTGCTTCCTTCTTGACAGCGGAGTGTCGAATCTCGGAGGTGTGGAGGGTTCTAGAAAAGAAGGCTACTGGCCTGCCCGCCTGGTTGAGGATGGAGGCCAGGGTGACGTCTGACGCATCGCTCTCTACCTGAAAGGGGATGGACTCGTTCACCGCGTGCATCGCGGCTTTGGCGATGTCCGCCTTGATGCGGCTGAAGGCTGAGGAGGCCTCAGCCATCAGGGGGAATATCGTGGCTTTGATAAGTGGGCGTGCTTTGTTTGCATGGTTGGGGACCCACTGGGCGTAATAGGAGAATAGCCCCTGGCAGCGTTTGAGGGCCTTGGGGCTGTGGGGGAATGGGAGTTCGATGAGGGGACGCATGCGGTCGGGGTCGGGCCCCAGGAGCCCGTTTTCGACGACCTAGCCGAGGATGGCTCGCTGGGTAGTGTGGGAAACACACTTCTCTTTGTTATATGTGAAGTTGAGGGGTTGGGCAGCCTGAAAGAACCTCTGAAGATTGGTGTCATGGTCCTGCTGATCATGGCCGCAGATGGTAACATTGTCCAAGTACGGGTATGTAGCCCGCAACCCGTACTGGTCCACCATTCGGTCCACCGTTCTCTGAAAAGCTGAGACCCCTTTAGTGACGCCGAAAGGGACCCTGAGGAAGTGTAAGAGTCGGCCGGCTGCTTCAAAAGCAGTGTGGTGGCGTTCTTCCAGGCGGATCGGGAGCTGGTGGTAGGCCGACTTCAGATCGACCGCTGAGAACACCGGTACTGTGCGATCTGGTTGACCATCTCTGCTATGCGGGGTAGGGGGTACGCATCAAGTTGCATGAACCGGTTAATGGTCTGGCTGTAGTCCACAACCATCCGATTCTTTTCCCCGGTCCTGACGACCACCACTTGTCCTCTCCAGGGGCTGTTGCTGGCCTCGATGACCCCCTCCCTCAACAGTCGCCGGACCTCCGACTTGATAAAAATCATGTCTTGGGAACTGTACCGCCTGCTCCTGGTGGCGACGGGCTTACAGTCGGTGGTGAGATTCGCAAAGAGCAAAGCGGGGGGGACCTTAAGGGTCGCGAGGCTGAATACTGTGACGGGGTGTAGGGATCCACCGAGCTTTAACGTCAGGGTTCGGTGACTGTATTGGAAGTCGAATCCAAGCAGTAGGAGTGCGCAGAGGTGAGGGAGGACAAACAGTTTAAATTGGGCGCACTCAGCGCCCTGTATCGCGATGTTCGCGACACAGTACCCCCGGACCTGCACCGAATAGGATCCGGAGGTGAGGGAGATTGTCTGGGATGCGGGGTAGATGTGGAGGGAGCAGCGCCTTACCGTGCCGGGGTGGACGAAGCTCTCTGTGCTCCCGGGGTTGAAAAGACAGGGGATTTCGTGCCCATTGACCCGAACGGGCATCATCGAATTCCTCAGATGCTTTGGCCGCGACTGGTTGAGGGTTACTGCGCCGAATTGTGAATAGTCTGCGTGGTCTGAGGTATAGAGGTCGAAGATGGCCGCCCCCATCGGTCACACGTGTCGGTTGGTGCTGAAGATGGTGACCAATATGGCCGCCTCCACAGGTCGCACAATAAATTGTTGTACCATTAATTCACTGCGAGACAATGAGAATGAGTGAACTTAGGCTTTATTAACCAAGGACTAGCCTGCCTGTGTCTGCTGTACAAATGAGCGCCGCCCCCAGGCAGCCGGTCTATATACCATCCAAGGGGGGCGCTGAGCCCACCAGGTTCCAGTGCAATACCTGTAAGGAGATCACATTACTATTGGGCCACGGTGCTACACAGACAGCTTATACAATGGTGAATACATTCACCACAGTGTTTCAACAAGAAGTTTTTTTAAAATTGAGTTTAAAAACCCATTCCGATAAAGATATAAATAAATATGTTTCAACGGGTTGTGGCCATCTAAAAATGGCCAGCCGCAAAGGATAATGGGAATTATGGTCAGGTTGGTTCACAGATGAGACACAGCCCCTGTGTATTGTACAAAGGGAAACCAGACCTAACAGAAACTCACACCTACTGAAGGTCAGCCACCGATTTTCCTCAGGACAATGGACAGATCGAAATGTAGCAACAGTAGCAGACGCGGGGGCACCTATTTACCCTATTTGGATGTGCATACGTGCCTTGGACAATAGCAGCTCGGACCCGACCAAGCCAGCGAGGTACCCGCCCCTAATTAGCCAGAATTGATTAGGGTGATCAAAACCCTATCGATCCATTGGATCCCGAGTTGGGACCGCACAAAAGGGCGCGAAAGATCAGGGGATAAGAAGAACTGCGCAACCAGTATTCCGCCTCTTGGGACCGGCCTCTGCTCCGACCAACTGCAGCATATCAACCAGACAAGTTCAAGGACCCGCGATCGCTACCTGAAGGACGAGCCGCAGCCGAGACAAACCTGAAGAGTTCCAGCCGACATGTGAGGATCCAGATAAAGGCCTTGTCTGCCCTGCACTGAGCCGGTCACTTAGAAGTGAAGTAAAGGTAATTTTAGTTGTTAGGTGTAGTTTAATAAGTAGTCGCGTGTAGATTATTATGCATAACACCAAGCCTGTGTCTAATAATAAATTTATAATTGAACTAACATACTGGTTGTGTAGTCATTTGTCCAATACAAGAAATGTACTCGCGTCTGGTGCTTCAGGTAAAAGAGCAACAGAGTAAACATGCATCTTGAACTTCACAGCCCACATTCACATGAGCATGTAAAATCAACAACCTTTTCTATCATATATAATTTTTTGCAGTTCAATTTCGAGAGGCTAATATATTGAGAGTCCACTGTTTTGAGTCCTTTGCTGGTATCTGTGGATGCAGCAGAATTTTTTTGGATTAATCTCTTAAGTTCCAGGAATGGAACTGAAGCTGATGTACAATGGCAATAGCTGGAGACCATTTTTAAAAATAAACTTAATCTGACATTTCCGAATCAGTCAATGACTTTTGCACCTGAAAATTTCCAAAGGAAATTCTCCATATTTGTGCTGGATATTTTATGAATGCTTGCTTGGCTGAGCTCCAAGACTCACTAATGAATTAACTCAGCAAAGGTCTGTTTACTCAGGCTGAAGTGGTGTGTTAGCTTTGATTTATTGACGACTTTGAGGTTATTGACGACTTTGAGGTTATAATTTCTTTCTTGATCTATTTTTTTCAATGTCTGTAAGATTATTTGGGCAAGAATGGAAGTGTCCGATTGACACTTACCTCAGTCTGTTAGAGCAATAGTATATTTTCAAAGCAGATTTCTGAATGGGTATTTTTTCATGAGCGCTTTTAAGACTTCCATTGGCTCATTGGTTGTGCACACTGGGTGAGTGGGCACTAGGGGACACAAATGTCATGGGGCATGAAAGCATTGAGGAGGCAAGGGTAAGACCTTTTAAACATGCTTTTCAAAATGTTCCCGAATCCAGGTAACAATTCATGACTCCTTTTGAGGGGTTGTGAACCATAAGTCTTTGGCCTGACTTGCTGGTGCCGCCAATGGAGTTGGAAATTCTGGAATCTGGTCCCGCCCACCATTTTTAATGGCTTCTCTTGTCGCCCCAACTCCATGAAAATCTGGGCCTATTAATAAAGCCAATGATCCTTTTTAGTTAAGTATTCTCAACTTTCCTGCTATTTTGAAATATTTGATTGTACAAACACAACCAGGTCTGCACACAGTTAAAATTGTACATTGAGTTTATATTGGGGGGATTTTCTGACCCTGGTTTGGTGGATGGGAACAGTGGCAGGGAGAGTCCAGGGGAATCCCAAAATAGCTTTCATGCCAGCTAAGTGTAGGAACACTGTCAGGGGGGCCTTCTCGGAAGGTTCAGGGTTGGGAGTGGGGGAGCGATGGTTCCTTAGGGGGTAGACCAATGTCCATGGGGAGTGGGGGCGATTCAGTGATGTGATTTTATTTTTAAATCAGCGGGCACTCTTTTTAAAAACACGCCTTGATCTTCCAAAAGCCTACGTTGTTAGAGCCCACATGATGCCCTTCCATTTTATTTCCCACGGAGGTAAAGTCCGACTGCCCTCCGCTTCTTCCACTCTAGACGATGAACATTCCACCCACTGTCTTTCTTCATTCTTTTACTAAAATGCAGAACTTCACATTACTCTGGATTACATTTCACTTGCCAATTGTCTACTCTTTTCACCAATCTATGTGCTCCTGAAATCCTCATTCCTTGTTCACTACATTTCTGAGCTTCAGGTCTTCTGTAAGCTTTAAAGGTATGCCCTGTTTCCTGAGGTCCAGGTCATTAATAAATGTCAGAAAAGGCTGGCCTAATATTGACCCTCTGGGAACATCAGTTCATCGTTTCTTTGGTCTATGCCTCAGTCAATTTTGAATCCATGTTGCCGATGTCCCTTTAATTGCATAAGCTTTAATGTGCCAACAAGTCTATTATAGAGTCTTCCGGTGGCGACCATTAAGTGAGTGGGTGCACATTTGGTGGCTCATGCTCGAGGTGGATTTTTTTTGGTCCTTCCCCACCTGAATTGTGGGTGGCAGAAGGTGCATGAGCACTAGCGGAATGTAATACTCCTCTGGTGGGACTGGTTCATGGCTCCTTGGGCGACAGGAAAGAGACAGCAGCTTGAGCAAGAGAGTATTTTCAGTGCGACACAGGAGAAGATGGTGGAGAGTAGGGGGGCAGTGCTGTCCACTCAGTGGTCTATGGAGCAGTTGGTGGAATTCCTCAACAGCAAGCTTCAGTAGCAGAGGAAGGAGGCCTTGGAGGACCTGGCTAAGGTGGTAGAGCCGCTTAGGGTGGCGATTGAGCGTGCTGAAGCAGAGGCCATGTCTCATGGGACCTGGTGATCCAAAAGGTGAAGGAGTTAGTGAGGGAGCATAAGGATCGGCTGACCTCACTGGAGGCGGAGGGAGAAGCTGGAGGATCTCGCAAAATCTTCGGATTGTGGGGATGCCTTAAGGCATTGAAGGTGCAGAGGCCACCAAGAATGTGGTGAGCATGCTGGAGAAGCTGATTGGGTTGGGGTCTTTGACCGTGTTCTCAAGGTGGATCAAGCGTACAGGGTGCTGTGGAGGAGGCCGCAGATGAGGGAGCCACCAATGGCAATGGTGGTGAGGCTGCATCGTTTCTTGGACAAGGAAACCATCTTGAGGTGGGCAAGACAGACCAAGAGGTGCACTTGGGAGGAGAATGGGCTGTGGATCTATCAGGACCCGAGCGGAGTTAGCCAAGCGGAGGACGAGGTACAACCAGATCAAGGGGGCCTCACGGTAGCATGGTGGTTAGCATCAATGCTTCACAGCTCCAGGGTCCCAGGTTCGATTCCCGGCTGGGTCACTGTCTGTGTGGAGTCTGCACGTCCTCCCTATGTGTGCGTGGGTTTCCTCCGGGTGCTCCGGTTTCCTCCCACAGTCCAAAGATGTGCGGGTTAGGTGGATTGGCCATGCTAAATTGCCCGTAGTGTAAGGTTAATGGGGGATTGTTGGGTTACGGATATACGGGTTACGTGAGTTTAAGTAGGGTGATCATTGCTCGGCACAACATCGAGGGCCGAAGGGCCTGTTCTGTGCTGTACTGTTCTATGTTCTATGTTCTAAGGCTGCTCTCTACAAGAAGGGGGTGAAGTTGGGGTTCTAACCCCACAGGTTTGTAGGTTAAACAGCAGAAGCAAAAGTATGTTTTGACTCGCTGGAGGCGGTGAAGGACTTTATGAGCGTAGTAGACTAGGAGGAGTGTGGGGACATCGAATTTTGGAATGGTGTTTTATATAAAATGAGGACAAGCAGGACGGTGGGTTGGCAAGGTCACGATGGGGGGGGGGGGGGGGGGGGGAAAGAGTAGTGAGGGTGAGTGCCTTTTTGTTTTTCCTTGCATGGGACAATCAAATCGCCTCCAAGTTCGCTGACGACGGTGCCTGGCCCTGTCCGAGTATCTCACGACCTGCACCACAGGGTGCTGGCCCTGGATCAGCAGCATCAGTGGGTCTAGTCTGCAGGGCGGAGGCTGATGATGACCAGCTCGCGATGAGCTCTGTTGCTCCGCAGTGTATGATTCCTGCCCCGGTGTAACATTCCACAGTCGGCCCGTTCTACCCATTCCATCCCCAATCAGTTCTAGGGACGGGGGGGGGGGGGGGGGGGGGATGGTGATCCGTCACACACCGGTTGGATTTACTACATGGTGCCCCTGCTGCCTCTGAGAGCGGCCACTGGAGGCCCTGGCCTATGCCATCCTCCACACCTGCACTCCATATCACCGTCTGTCCATACCGCCCTGTCCACACACACCCAACTAACACACTCTCTGCACCCAGCCCAGGCCATCTCTTACACTCTTATGGACAGAGGGCCAAAGCAGGTCGGGACGTTGGTGAACATTAGTTCCTATCGCCCTCCTATGTGTTGTACATGTGCCAACTTAACAGGTGTCTAACTTTATAATCTTGCACGTCCTGACACAAATTCTAAATGGGCCCCCAGGTGGTACATCAGAAGTGGAGGCTGTGAAACCAGCCCTGTGACTGGAGTTCCCATTGGCGGCCATCCTCTGGACCCACCAGGCCCGGGTGGGTCCGGCAGTCTTCCGGGTATTACAGGTGATGGTAGAGCCACCTGTTCTGTGCGCTGCCCATTGGATGTCCAAAGTGCAGGTTGGTTGGAGGGGTGGGGGGCGGGGGGAGAGATGGAGATCTGAGGTGCTGCAATGTTCTGTCACCACCCCGTGTCTGTCACCTGCCCGATGGCTACTTCTTGGGACGGGGTGCAGCTGGAGCGAACTCCGGGGGCTCCGCCGTCACCTGGAACTGCCAGTCCTGGAGACCCGCACTTGTCTCGACAAGGGTCTCCATGCTCACAGCTATGGAGCACAGGGACTGTGCCATGACCCTCTGGGACCATGCCACGTTCTTCTGGAACCGTGCCATGGCTCTCTGGGACCATGCCATGTTCTTCTGGAACCGTGCCATGGCTCTCTGGGACCATGCCACGTTCTTCTGGAACCGTGCCATGGCTCTCTGGGACCATGCCACGTTCTTCTGGAACCATGCCATGGCTCTCTGGGACTGGTTTAGGTCAGCCAGGCGAATGCTCTCGACGCCTGCAGCCATGACCCGTTGTGATTGGGCCACGTTCTGGAGCGCCGCAGCAATGTCCATGTGACCCTGGTACATGGTTGTCTGTGACATGGCTGCCCTGTCCTGTGTTTCAGCCACAGCCCACACACGCTGTGCCCCAGGCCTTGGCCATCCTAACCCATGGCCGAAACCTTTGTACCCAAGGCTTCCACCGTGGGCGCCACCTTTGTGTGTGTGTGTGTGTGTGTGTGTTGGCCTGGATAGCATGCATGGCTGGCACTGCCTCCTGCGTCCTTCAACTGCACCTACGGGCGCTACATGGTTGCTGATTCCCCCTCATGTAGTCCCCAGCTTTGCGCCTAGATTTTCAACATCAATGGGACCGCCCTTTTCCAGAAGTTCTAGACCTTTCTGGACTGCAGACAGTCCCTGGGATCAGGCTGCCCTCCGACTGTCCGCATCCTGGGTGTTTCGACCTCTACCTGATGTAGTGCACAACAGATAGAGCCCTAGGAGCCTCTTGACAGAAATGCCCAACCATGGTGAGTGTCTGTAGGATGGTGGAGGGTGCTGGTGACAGCAGTGTCGAGAAGCCAATGTCGTCCCAAGACATGTGTTGTGGGGGGATGTGGGACCCCGGATTGTCCCGCCTTGTCACCAGGTGAGCTGCCAGGTTGTGGCTGGAGACTAGGGACACCGGCTAGTTCCTCGTCGTCTGGTTGTGACCCTGAAAGACACAAGACTAGACACATTGTTAGATAGCAGGTTGTGGGAGGTGTGATGGGGGGAAGGGTGACTCACATGCCATAGAGATATCGTAACACATTGGGGGCTCACTAGGTTGTCCCATGCCGATCGCTGCCTCTGTGACTGCCCGTTCACCCACCCCGCTAACCGGGTCCAAAGCCCTCTTCTGAGATGGTGAGGGACAGCAGGTCCGGCTGGCCCTCTCTGGGGCAGATAATGCATAATGTGAGACACTCAGACGGGGGCAGCGAAAGGGATCTGCAGTTGGTGGTCTGTGTGGAGGGCACCTGGCCATGCTGGGCAGGGTGGGATGCAGTTGCCCTTGGGTGGGGGTGGTGCCAGAGACATGGGAACTGGTGGCTGACCATGTCTGGCCAGGGGTGGGGGGGCCTGCCCATCCTAACCCAGTACTGCCTACCAGTCCACCTGGTGAGGGCTGCATGGAGTGGGAGTTGAGGGATGAGGGTGTGTGGGACGGGGTTGGTGCCAGGGCATGGAGGCGGTGATTCACTTAGGCTGCATTGAGGAGGTCATGCAGCTTCTTCCGACACTGCTGCCTAGTCCTTGCGGAGAGGCTGATGTCGCAGGTGGCAGCTTCTTTCCCATCCCAGGGGTTAGGGTGTCCCACCTCTCTACGGCATCCAGCAATATCTCCAGCTCTGCATCCGTGAAGCTCAGGGCCGTTCTCTGGGGCGGCATCTTGGCTATAATGAGAGTGTGTGGGGAGTGGAGTGCTTATATGCAGCTTGTCAGGCTCTCCAGTGCCAATCCCGACCCCAGTGAATCTGATGTCGGTGTGAGTTGGAATTGCACTGGTTTATGTGGCGCGAGTGCTGGCCCATTAGCATGTCCTGAATTGCTGCAGGACTGGCAGCACCATCGGGACAGTGGAGCATCTGCCATTCGGTCCCGGCGTTGACACTTCGTGCCGCAAATGGAGAATCCTTCCCACCATCTTTTGCATTTGGGGCTGGTTGGAGGGGACAGCTGTCCTTAGGCTTGGTAGCTTGTATTCCAATATCCAGGGACATCAGTGGATGTGGGAGAGGGCTGAGACGGGACCACAGATGCACCTCGTACTGACTAACCTGTCTGCAAAGACCCCTAGCTCCAATTCTGTATAATTTGTTGAGCAAGATCAATGTATAATTCTTTGTTGGTTGCAATAGAAGCATAACTGTCAGGATTTGTGGGGTAATGAACAAATAATAACACTTTGAAAATCGAACAAATTTTAGTGACCGGAAACAAATTGCAACATCTGGGCTATGTAAAGGTAATTTACAGTTGAGGTATTATAAAAATATATACATGTTCTCTGTGGATGGATGATTTTTTACCGTTTGTTTAAGATCAGGCTGGAAACATTATCTGATAGAATAGATTATGCCATGTTACAATATATAAAGCAAGACTCACAGAGAATTCACTTCTGCAACCATTTCGGGCCAGCAGCGGAAGATCATGGCTGATAGAGTGGGGATTATGTGAATTTTAATCTATCTGATGGATGTTTCAAATGAGGATGATCAAAATAAAATTGGAATTCTCGTTCTTGACCTCTCCATTGACTGCTTGAGTTAAACTAGCTCGATATACTGCTGCTTTCAGTAGGGAAGTTATTACTCCTTAGTCCAGCAGTGCATGCAATAGTGCAGATGAATTTGATTATAGTACTTAGGTTTTAGTAGTATAAATGCAAAAAAAAAAATCAAAATATTAACAGTGTATTAATCTGTCATGGTTTTATACAAGTAATTTTCGTTGTATGCAGTACAAAGACCTTATCACTAGCCCCCAAATTGCTCTAATGAAATTGATCACTAAATTCAGCAGATACACTGGATCCTGGCCTTCAGGCAGAATTTCCTAGATGATGCGAGGGGTGAAAACCTTCATTTGGCCCCAAAAGCCTGCGGTGGATGGACGGGGTTGTAGTTGCCCTAATCAGTGGCCTTGGTTAGTAGTTCCTTGCACTCCAATCTTCAATTGGGATCTAATTGTAACATCAGTGTACACATAACCGGTTGAAATTGATTTTTTTTTTAAATATAATTTTTATTGGAATTTTTTACAGAAAATATAAAACATAACGACAAACAATGAAATGCAACAAAATAACCCATAATAACCGTACTACCCCCAGACCGTATCGACGCATGTATCACATCCCCCCACCCCCCCAACCCCAATGAACAACAAAAGAACTTCAAAATAAATTTAAATTAAATAAACAAACATAGTCATCGTCCGCCCCCGACCCCCGGGTTGCTGCTGCTACTGTCCCCTTACCCTATCGTTGAGCCAGAAAGTCGAGAAAAGGTTGCCACCGCCTAAAGAACCCTTGTACCGACCCTCTCAGGGCGAATTTGACCTTCTCTAGCTTAATGAAACCCGCCATGTCATTGATCCAGGTCTCCACGCTTGGGGGCCTCGCATCCTTCCATTGTAGCAAGATCCTTCGCCGGGCTACTAGGGATGCAAAGGCCAGCACACCGGCCTCTTTCGCCTCCTGCACTCCCGGCCCCACACCGACCCCAAAAA
Organism: Scyliorhinus canicula; assembly: GCF_902713615.1. Lineage (NCBI taxonomy): Eukaryota > Metazoa > Chordata > Chondrichthyes > Carcharhiniformes > Scyliorhinidae > Scyliorhinus > Scyliorhinus canicula. The sequence continues at coordinate 223,814,275 of NC_052147.1, forward strand.
TCGCGAGTCCCCATCCTGGCTTGACCCTGGATCCCACCACCCTCGACACTGTCCTCGCCACCCCCTTCCAGAACTCCTCCAGCGCCGGGCATGCCCAGAACATATGGGCATGGTTCGCTGGCGTAGAAGTCCCTAAAGACCCCATTTACTTCTGTCCCCTTCTGCACTACATTCCCACCCCTATCCGTCACTCCACCAATTTCCCTAGCCGCATCTCGCCTGCGGAACTGATGCGCCAACATCCTGCTCGCCTTCTCCCCATAGTCATATACCGTGCCCTGCGACCTCCTCCACTGTGTCTCCGCCTTTCTGGTGGTCAACAAGTCAAATTTGGCCTGCAAACTACGCCGTTCCCCCAGCAACCCCTCCTCCGGTGCCTCCGCGTATCTCCTGTCCACATCCAGGAGCTCTCCCACCAGTCTCTCCCTCTCCTTCCACTCCCTCCTTTCCCTATGGGCCCGGATGGAGATCAGCTCTCCCCGGATCACTGCTTTCAGAGCCTCCCAGACCATCCCCACCCGGACCTCCCCCGTATCATTGGTATCAAGATACCCCTCAATACTTCCCAGGACCCTCCTACACACCTCCTCATCAGCCAGCAGCCCCACATCCAGGCGCCAGAGCGGGCGCTGGTCCCGCGCCTCCCCCATCTCCAGATCAACCCAGTGCGGAGCATGGTCTGAGATCGCTATGGCCGAATACTCTGCATCCTGCACCTTCGGGATCAATCCCCTGCTCAGGATGAAAAAATCTATTCGGGAATAGACCCTATGGACATGGGAGAAAAAGGAATACTCCCGCGCTCTCGGCCTCCCAAACCTCCAGGGATTCACCCCTCCCATCTGGTCCATAAACCCCCTCAGCACTCTGGCCGCCACCGGTCTCCTACCCGTCCTTGAACTGGACCGGTCCAGTGGGGGATCCAGCACTGTGTTAAAGTCTCCCCCCATGATCAGGCCCCCTGCCTCCAGGTCCGGAATGCGGCCCAACAAGCGCCTCATGAAGCCGGCATCATCCCAATTCGGGGCATATACATTAACCAGCACCACCTTCTCTCCCTGCAGCCTACCCTTCACCATAATATATCTGCCCTCCTTATCCGACACCACCTCAGCCGCCTCGAACGCCACCTTCTTCCCCACCAGGATCGCCACCCCCCGGTTCTTCGCGTCCAATCCTGAGTGAAAAACCTGCCCTACCCACCCCTTCCTCAGACGAACCTGGTCCGCCACCTTCAAGTGGGTCTCCTGGAGCATAGCCACGTCCGCCTTCAGCCCCTTCAGATGAGAAAATACCCTGGTTCTCGTAACCGGCCCATTCAGCCCCCTCACGTTCCAGGTAATCAGCCGAATCAGAGAGCAACCTCCCCCTCTCCCCTGCCGGCTAGCCAAAGCTTATCGACTGCTCGCCCCAGGCCAGCTCGCCCCGCCTGACCCGTTCCCCATGGCGATAACACCTCTCCTCTACCCCCCTGGCCCACGCCAGCTCCTTCCTAGCCATTCCAGCAGCAACCCGGTATCCCCCCCCACCCCCCCAGGCTAGGACCCCACCTAGCCGCGACGCACCCTCCATGGTACTTCCATGAGTCAGCTGACTTCTGCTGACCCGGCAGCTCCTGCCAAAACCCATCTCCTCCCGACATGGGGTCATCCCCCTCTTGCCACACCTCCTTGGCACCGCTTCAGCGCGGGAAAGAAAACCAGTAGAGGCCACGCCCCCACCTCCAGCTCCGCCCCCCCGCCCCGCAGCGCGGACAACCAGAGGAAAGCCCGCGCTTTCACACTGCCACACCCCACCCTTCCGACGCAGCTCCTCAAAATCCAGTTTCACCCCAACCCCCGGCCCCGTACAGAAGAGAACATATAAAGCACATACCCCCAACGTTCCCCACATACCCCACACCCATACCCAACAGACAAACCCACCCGGAAACAGAGCAAAAAGAAAAGCAGCATAAAAAAAACACGTGTCAAAATTGAAGAACAGCAACAGCGAAAACAGCAACGGCCATAGTGTGTCCCCAGATCCTAGTTCGAGTCCAGTTTCTCTGCCTGTACAAAGGCCCACGCCTCCTCCGGGGACTCGAAGTAGTGGTGCCGGTCCTTATATGTCACCCACAGACGCGCAGGCTGCAGCATTCCAAATCTGACCTGCTTGGCATGCAGCACCGCCTTCGTCCGGTTGAACCCGGCCCTCCGCTTTGCCACCTCCGCACTCCAGTCCTGGTAGATTCGTACTACCGAATTCTCCCACTTGCTGCTCCTCTCTTTCTTGGCCCAGCGCAGCACACACTCCCGGTCACTAAATCGATGGAACCGCACCAGCACCGCCCGCGGGGGTTCATTTGCCTTAGGCCTCCTGGCCAGCACTCTGTGAGCTCCCTCAAGCTCCAGGGGCAAATGGAAGGACCCCGCTCCCATCAACGAGCTCAACATCATGGTCAGGTACCACGGGAGATCCAACCCCTCCAGCCCCTCCGCCAGGCCCAGGATCCTCAAATTCTTTCGCCTCGTGCGAATGTCCAGCTCCTCCAAGCGGTCTTGCCACTTTTTGTGAAGTGCCTCGTGCAACTCCACTTTCCCCACAATGACCACGGCCTCTTCCTCCCGCTCAGCGGCCTGCTGCTGCAACTCCCGGATAGACACCTCCTGGGCCGCCTGAGCTCCAAGCAGCTTGTTGGTAGTCGCATTCAGTGAGTCCAGCAACTCAGCCTTCAGCTCCGCAAAACAGCGCAGAAGAGCAGCTTGCTGCTCCTGCGCCCACTTCCATCAGTCCTCGGGTGTTCCGCCGGCCGCCATTTTGTCCTTCTTCCCTCGCTTTTCTTGGGGAGCTGCTGCAGCCTTTTCCTTTGCCCCACTCCGGGTGAGCACCATAAATTATGGGGAATGTTCCTCTAGACACCTTCCCCCAACGGGATTCGTCGAGACAGCGCCGTTTGGGGCCCTCAAATCGGCCCAAATGTCCTTAAGTAGCGGGAACTGCAGCCGCACCTGCAAAGCCGGTTTTCTGACCGCTCCACTCCTAGTCCAGGCCATCCACCGGTGGAGAATCTGAGAAGGAGTGTTCCCACACGGGGAAAATTCCAAACAGCACCACTACGAGCCCTTAAAAGAGCCCCAAAGTCCGAAAATAGTGGGAGCCACTGAACGTGCGGCTTAGCTCCGCATCACCGCTACCGGAAGTCCGTCTCCGCTTCTTCAATGGCCTTGGTGAGATCTTTTCACAGTTCTTCCCTCTGCTGCTAGAATTCAGCTTTCATAAAGGCCCTCAGGTCAGCTTGAGACCTATAAGCTGGCCCTTCCCCCGCTAGCATGCTTGCAGAGGCTTTTGTTTGTTGCTGTTCAGACAAATCTTGCACTGTTTCTGAGGGTCTGATAACCAAGAAACATCCTATTCCTGGGGGAAAATACTCCTTGAACATTCACCCACGCCTTTTCATCGAAATTCCAACCCGTGCTGCCCAAAAAAGAGCTCTCTTCTGCAACCTTAGGCAGGAGCTGCCTCGTGTGTGCTCACTCACTTCATGATGCACACCGGAAGTCCACCGGTTGAAATTGATGAGAGCAGGATCCATGTTTGGTGTTCTTGGTTCGGATTGGATCCTGGACCCTGTCTCAGTATGGGGTGTTGGAGTTTTTAACAACTTTTAAAGAAAGCCCCTCGATAGGGAGTCATGGGGAAAACCAGATTGGTTTTCTGGGAGAGATAAATCCTGGCACTTCTTTGGCTGACCAGCTTCTGTTGGTGGTACCAGTATTCTTGACATGGGGCTTGCCTTCAAGTTCCAGAGGCCTGCTCTTGAAGGCCTCTGCCTCAACCCTGTGGTCTTTAATTATGTCCTCACCAGAGCTTTAGGGTAAGGATGTCAGACTCCTAAATGACCCTCTTATGAACTGACCTCATTAACACTATACCCCTGTATGCTTCATCCGATGCCAGTGCTTATGTAGTTACATTGTATATCTTGTGTTGCCCTATTATGTATTTTCTTTTCTTCCCTTTTCTTCCCATGTACTTAATGATCTGTTGAGCTGCTCGCAGAAAAATACTGTACCTCGGTACACGTGACAATAAACAAATCCAATCCAATATAATAATCACAATAAGTGCATCAACCGGTAGTACATTCAGGAGGCAGGTACACGTTCAGTTCATAATTGTCAGGGTTCTGCCTCACAAATTTTGTAATCCACTATGCCCAACTAAAATTGTTGTTATTATTATAGGTTAGAATTAAAGATGGCAGCTTTTCAATCCAGCACCAATCTTTTGAGGTGTTCTTCAGCTAAGGGAATGGTTAAGAAACAACTTAACTTGTCTGCTTTCTTCTGTGCATTTGATGGTCACAATACAAACACTTTCACCTCTCCTCAAGTGAGGCTAAATGTGACTGCATGTCAGCAGGTTGTGATCATTCCAGCATGCTGTATGGTTGCTTTCTACAAAAGGCTTATACGTTGCCTTATTGCATCAGATTAAAATCTTTGTTGAGGGTTTGTAAACTGGACTGTCTTTCACTTTTGCATTCTCTTTAGCTTGCATTCATGTCATTAAAGCTTAATCTGGAGATCTGCACTGTCAGTATTTTATGGTCCAGTTGAATCAGCTGCAGCCTTTTTAAAAATTGTGTTTTTGTATTTCATTGCTTGGTATGTGAGCTGAAGATGTACATGTTTCCATCAGTACCTATTATTGTTTGATGTTTGACTATAAGAAGATCGTAACCTGGATTTCAAAGTAGTAATGACAGCAAAAGAGTCGATATCTGTTGTCATTACACTTCTGGAGTCTGCACATATGCAGTTAAATAGCAGGAATTCAGAAGTTGGTGGCTGTGATTTTATGCTTCTCCTGAAGTCCATGCAGTCTTACTCAATTTGAAATCACTGAATTTTCCCCTTTTTGTAGTTTAAAAAAAAAAATCTTTCTCAAATTTGAATATTTTAACAATTAAACATATAAATCACACAACATTTGCAAAATAAAACCAACCCAAAGCAAAACCACAGCTCCCCTCCCTCCCCCTTAGCAGCTGGTGGTAACCAGCTTCCCAAAATGTAATATAAACAAACACCGCCCCCCCCCCCCCCCATTTCTTGTGGAACCCCTTACTTGCCCCCTCCAAGCAAATTTCACCTTCTCCAAATACAAAAATTCCATTATATCTCTGAGCCACACAGAGGCACAGGGTGGAAATGCTGACCTCCACCCCAACAAGATGGGCAGCACGGTAGCATTGTGGATAGCACAATAGCTTCACAGCTCCAGGGTCCCAGGTTCGATTCCGGCTTGGGTCACTGTCTGTGTAGAGTCTGCACATCCTCCCCGTGTGTGCATGGGTTTCCTCCGGGTGCTCCGGTTTCCTCCCACAGTCCAAAGATGTGCGGGTTAGGTGGATTGCCCATGATAAAATTGCCCTTAGTGTCCAAAATTGCCCTTAGTGTTGGGTGGGGTTACTGAGTTATGGGGATAGGGTGGAGGTGTTGACCTTGGGTAGGGGGTAGGGTGCTCTTTCCAAGAGCCGGTGCAGACTCGATGGGCTGAATGGTCTCCTTCTGCACTGTAAATTCTATGAAAGATCCACCCGCGAGCGATCAACGAGGCGTTAAAGCCTCAGCTCGCAACCCCCCTACCCGTCTGAAACTCCAGCAAGTCCGACATGCCGAATACGGTCCCCTGGAGACTAGGATCTAAATCCACATGCAAGACTGCCAGCATTCTGCTGAAGAACAACCCCCAAAACTTCTCCAATTTTGGGCAGGACCAGAACATGTGTATGTGATTGGCTGGGCCCTTCCCACACTGCTCACAAATATCCTCTATTCCCTCAAACAGTCGGCTCATCCTTGACTTGTCAGGTACGCTCTGTGTACTACCTTTAGCTGTATCAGCTCCAGCCGCGCACCCGAGGTTGAGGCCTTCACCCTACTCAGCACCTCACACCACAAGCCCTCCTCCAGCACCATCCACAGCTCCTCTTCCCGCTTAACCCCCTGCAGGGATGCCCTATTTTCCCACAGAATCTGCTCCTAAATCACTGAGACTGACCCCCCCCCCCAAACACCATCACCTCCCTGGGGGAAACTTAAGCGGTGCAGTTGCCAACGCCTGAAACCCCGACCCCTTACAAAAACCTGCCTCCATCTTCACCCACAAAGCCTCCCTACTTTAGCTCCACACCTTCTCAGTGTTCGCCGCCCAGTTAATTGTATAACAAGTTCGGAAGAGCCAAGCCCCCAATTTGCGCCCTTACTGGAGCACCGTCCTCCTAATCCTTGCTACCTTACCTGCTCACACAAACAACAGAATTGGCGTCTCCACCCCCATAAAAAACGTTTTTGGTAAAAAGACCTGCAAGCACTGGAACAAGAATAAAAACCACGGCAAAATATTCATCTTAACCACAAGGATTAAGCTTGCCAACGATAGGGGAAGAATGTCCAACCTCAAGAAATCTGCCTTAACCCTGCCCACCAAACTTGTAAAGTTCAATTTACGGAGCCGGGTCCAGATTCATGCTACCTGCACTCCCAGATACTTAAATGGGCTGTTGCCACTCAATGGCAAACCCCTCACCCCAACTCCAGCCCCTGGAGACTATACCACAAAACACTCAGTGTTCCCAAATTTAACTTGTAACCTGAAAAAGCCCCGAATCTCCTATGCTGTCCCATTATATTCCCTACTGATGAGCCCAGATTATAGATGTACAACAGCATATCATCAGCGTATAGAGATACCCTGTACTCCACTCCCCTCTTCCTTCTCCCCTCCATTTATCCAGAAACCTCCGCAGAATGGCCAAGGACTCTATTGCCAATGCAAACAGAAAGGGGGACAAAAGGGGCCTTGTTCTCCTGTGCAGAGGAAAGTACCCTGAATTTATCTGTTTTGAACACATAGTGACCATCGGTCCTTGCACAACAGTTTCACCCAAGCCACAAACTTGGGTCCAAAACCAAACCTCTCCAACACTGCAAACAAATAGCTGCACTCCACACGATCAAGCATCTTCTCTGAATCCAGCGCCACCACCACCTCCAACTCTTCTGCAGGAGGAAGTACCACATTCAACAGCCGGTACACATTGATGCCAACTGTCTGCTCTTCATAAACCTTGTCTGTTCTTCCCAATCGCCTTCGAGAGGCACTCCTCCAACCTGAGTGGCAACATCTTTGCCAGAATCTTGCCATCCACGTTCAATAACGATATTGGCCTGTATGATGCACATTCCACTGGGTCCTTGTCCTTTTTCAGCAGCAGAGAAATGGATGCCTGTCGCATTGTCTCCGGCAGTACACCTCTCGCTACTGTGTCTTCGAACATCTCCAACAAAAGCGGTGCCAATTTATCTCAAAACTTCTTATAAGACTCCACTGGGAAACCATCCGGTCCTGGTGCCTTACCTGGATCGCTAAATTCAGCAGATACACTGGATCCTGGCTTTAAGGCAGAATTTCCTAGATCTTCCCTATTGCTGCCAGCACTTCCTCCACCCCCACTGCCTTCTCCACATATGCCTTCTCCTCCTCTTTCACCTCGGGACACTCCAACCACCCACCCCAGATGCTCCCTCCTGTCTGACTCATCTTACATAGGCTCCGACTTGTGTTCAAAACTCTTCAAGCACCTTATTCATATGCTCCAGTGCCACCCCCAACTCCATAGACCCGAACAATCTCTCCCGCCGCCGCCTGCCTGCAGTGTTGGCCCTCCAACAATCATAGAATTTACAGTGCAGAAGGAGGCCATTCGGCCCATTGAGTCTGCACCGGCTCTTGGAAAGAGCACCCTACCCAAGCCCACCCCCCGCCCTATCCCATAACCCAGTAACCCCACCCAACACTAAGGGCAATTATGGACACTAAGGGCAATTTAGCATGACTAATCCACCTAACCTGCACATCTTTGGACTGTGGGAGGAAACCGGAGCACCCGGAGAAACCCACGCATACACGGGGAGAACGTGCAGACTCTGCACAGACAGTGACCCAAGCCGAGAATAAAACCTGGGACCCTGGAGCTGTGAAGCAATTGTGCTAACCACTATGCTACCATGCTGCCCTCAAGTGGTTGACCTTCTCCCCAAACCCGTATACAACTCCCTTCACCTGCCTTAATAGCTGCAGGAGATTGTGTAGAGCGAGACCCTGTGTTCCACCCCCCTTCCCCTCCCCATGTGTCCTATCCCTGCCAGACCTTCAACGCCCTCAATGCCAATAGCTAAGGCAAACAACAGTGGGGAAAGTGGACATCCCTGCATCGTCCCTCTGTGCAACCTGAAGTAATCTGATCTCCCCCCGATTTGTCCGCACACTCCCCACCGGTGCCTGGTATAGCAACCGGACCCAGTCTTCAAATCCCTGCCCAAACTCAAACCGCCCGCCCCAGGACCTCCCATAAGTATTCCCACTCCACCCGATCAAAGGCCTTCCCTGCGTCCACGGTCACCACCACCTCAAACTTCTCCTTTGCTATCATTTCTAACTTGATTGCACCGCTGTGCTTTAGGAGCTTCTGCGTTACGAGGTTCATCCATTCACTCTGGATGAGTGCCCCTCTGGAGGCATAATAATTACATTAAACAACCTCCTAATGTTAGTCGTCAAATGCCACCCCCGAAAGAACCCTGGCTGATCCTCCCCTATTACCCCTGGATGCAGTCTTTGATCTTTGTAGCCAGGCTCTTTGCCAATAGTTTGGCATCCACATTTAACAGGGAGACCCACAGTTGTTCAGGTCCTTACCCCGTTTTAAAATGAGGGAGACCGCCGCCTGTGACAACATCGGGGGCAGCACTCCCAACTCCTCTGCGTCATTGACGGCCCTTATCAACAGCGGTCCCAACACACCCGAGAACTTCTTATAAATTTCCATCGTGTACCTGTTCGGTATTAAAAAGTGAAGGATAATCCGTGCAATTTATATCCTGGTTTGTTGCCTGTGGAAATTCTTCATTAGGATTGGTTGCTTATGCTAATCACTTTTTTCACCATAATCCAAGCTAATGTCAGGAAAGGGGAAATCCTTGCCACAGAAATTGCAGCAATCACTGTGTGAAGGTTTCTTTTGAGGTCAGTGATTAATGCTGCACTTTGCCACTGACTGCAAAACCTGGAGCAGCATTGTGTCATGATTGGTAATACGTGTTTGAAACGTGCACATCTTCAATTCGCATGCAAACACTCAAAAATCAGGAAAAGCTTTCTCATGTCTCCAACATATGTCTTCCAGTGACGGGGATGTGCTGAACGGACATCGGAAAGGTGGCTCTACTCCTGCAAGTTTGAATTTGGCACTTTTAGCCCAAAAATAGGTTACTAAGTTTGCGAAAAACCCTTCCACCCTCCTTCCAGACCATCACAGTTACTGAAAAATGCCCACAAACAATTCTAGGGTCGAAAAGGCAGCAGGATCTGTAAATGTGTGGAAAGGAAGGATGGAGTGATGACGAGCATGCACAATGGGACGGAGCTGGCTGTACCCGAACAAGCTGGGTTGCCGAGACACATTCTGGACTACCCCCTCGGCAAGTGAATGGATGAACCTCGTAACGCAGAAGCTCCTAAAGCACAGCGGCGCAATCAAGTTAGAAATGATAGCAAAGGAGAAGGTGCCGGTTGCCGAAGCCCTGGCCCCCTTCGAGGTGAAGCTGGAAAATACGGAGCAATGAATGGAGGCTCAGGGAGCTGAAGAAGGCAGTCGCTGACCACAGTGACCGGATCGCCTCATTGGAGACAGAGGTGGCATAGTTGGTGACAACCCAGGGCATGCTGAAATGGAAGGTTGAGGTCCAGGAGAACCGGCCGTGGTGCCAGAATCTCAGCATTGTGGGTCTAATGGAGGGCATTGAGAGCAGGAGCCCCACGGAGGGAAACTGATTGGTTGGTGGGGGGGGGGGATAGAACTTACCCACCCCCCAGAAATAGACCGAGCTCATCGGTTACTCTTGCCGAGGTCTACAGCACGGCAGCAGCCCCGGTACTGGTACATTTCAAGAGGGTTAGAATACAAGAGCAAGGATGTACTATTTTAGAACATACAGTGCAGAAGGAGGCCATTCAGCCCATCTGAGTCTGCACCAACTCACTTAAGCCCTCACTTCCACCCTATCCCAGTAACCCCTCCTAACCTTTTTGTTTTCTTTGGGCACTAAGGGCAATTTAGCATGGCCAAGCCACCTAACCTGCAAGTCCTTTGGACTGTGGGAGGAAACTGAAGCACCCGGAGGAAACCCACGCAGACACTGGGAGAACGTGCAGACTCCACAGAGACAGTGACCCAGCGGGGAATTGAACCTGGGTCCCTGGTGCTGTGAAGTCACAGTGCTATCCACTTGTGCTACCATGCTGCCAAATAGGATTTCTGTTGAGACTGTATAAGGCTTTGATCAGACCCCATTTAGGGTATTGTGAGCAGTTTTAGGCCCTGTATCTAAGGAAGGATGTGTTGGCCTTGGAGAGGGTCCAGAGGAGGTTCACAAGAATGATCCCCGGAATGAAGGACTTGTCATATGAGAAGTATTGAAGACTCTGGGTCTGTACTCTTTGAAGTTTTTAGAAGGAATTTGCAGAATACTGAGAGGCCTGGATAGAGTGAGCGTGGAGAGAATGTTTTCACTAGTAGAAGAAACTAGAACTCAAGGGCACAGCCTCCGAGAAGGCTGGTGCATGGGAATGGGAAACATATCAATCGTGATTGAATGGTGGAGCAGACCCGATGGGCTGAATGGCCTAATTCCACCCCTTGTGGTTTTATAGAATGCCCTCATGGAAGCTCAGACTTCTGCCATTAGGGCTGTGGGTCCGAGTGTTTAATGGGGACTTGGCAGAGTGCTGAAGCAACCCAGTAATCTGCTTTCCCACTAGGATTGCTGAGATACTGCCTCAGGGACTGACAGTGGCTCCATGGAGCGTGATCCAGCTGTCCTATGTCAGGATGAGTGCGTTAGTCCTCCGCAACACTCCTTCCCCCCTCCTACCTCCACCCCCACCCCTCACTCTCCCTTGCACAACCTGCCCTCTCTTCAACTCCCACTCTGACAACCACTCTTACTTCTGCCATCTGCGCTGAGATAATGCAGTCTGAAGCCCGGCCTTCTAATCTCAAAGCTGCTTGAGGTCGCCTTCCATGGCTATTTGCAGCCTCCTCACTGAACGTTGGCAGCCATTCATCCACCATACTGTGGCCACTGGGGTAGCATTTTGTAGGAGCATTAGGACATAGACAGGCAGAGCAACAAAAACTGAGGCATTGCACAAGGATAATTTGTTTAATGTTGAATGAAAAATGGCATGATTTTTATTTTTAATTTTTTAAAAAAATATTCACTTTGTGGTGGCTTTTATTTTTGTATTTCATTCAGGAAGTTCAAAATAATCCACATTTATGTGAATCAGTGTCTAGGCCTTTATACATTGTGGATGCAAGCTGTGACAGTTGTTTTACTTGATTGCGTTCCCTGGAGAGGCGGTAATGTTGGTTATTTGTTCTGAGTATGAACAGCAAGCAATTAGGAAGCCAAATGGTATGTTAGCTTTTGTTACAAAAGGTTTGAAGTATGAGGGTAAAAAATTTGCTGCAAATACATACTGGGCGTGGTGAGGCCATACTCAGAATCGTATGTGTAGTTTGAGGCTCCTTACCTAAGGAAGGACCTGAGAGGGAGTGTAACAAAGGTTCATTAGGCTGGCTGGTTCCTGAGATGTGAGGATCGAGCTATTGGACTGGATTGGATTTGTTTATTGTCACGTGTACCGAGGTACAGTGAAAAGTATTTTTCTGCAAGCAGTCAGAAAAGTGAAGTTAGTCAGTACATAGAAGAAATGGGAATTAAACAAAATTCAAGAAAATCCTCGGAGGATCTTCAAGCCTGCAAGAGAAGATAAAAGAGAGAGGTTAGTAATAATGTTAGCTTTAGAATTAATTTTTAAAAGATTAGAACGAGTATAAGTTAAGTTAAAAGTGGATCTGTTGGGGAGAGCTTGCAGAGAGTCGCCTCGCTCCGGCGCCATCTATGAGAAGAGATTGAGTAGACTGGGCCAATATTTCCAGTAGTTTAGAAGAATGCAACATGATTTAATTGATACATATAAAATCCTGTCAGATGAGAGGCTGAGAGAATGTTTCCTCGGCTGGGGAATCTCAAACACGGTGTTTTAGTCTCATAAAGGGATCAGTCTTTTTGAACAGGGCACACCGGACGCTCAGGCCAAAGCCTAAAGCAAATGAGCCACCAAGGGCGGTCATAATCTGCTTTTGCAAGTTCCACGTAAAGGAGAAGGTCTTTGAATTGGGCGAAGCAGAGGCGAGTAGTGAAGTAGGAAGGCGTTAGTATAGGAATATTCTAAGACCTGAAGGCGGAGATGGTGAGAAAGCGGGCAGCTTTTGGACAGGTCATAGAGTCATAGAATTTACAGTGCAGAAGGTGAAGGCGGAATTGTATAGCAGCGGAGTGAGATTCTGAATGGTCTAGAGAGTGAGGCACAATTTGAGGGATTTTTATTTTGAGACAGTGGAGACGTCGGAGGCGTTCGTTAAGGCTGAAGGACTGAGATGAGAGTTAGGACTTGGACGGTTTGTGGGGACGGGATGGTGTTTTTTCTTATGGAGGGTTTTTCTATTTGATGGGGGTTTTGTTTTTCTTTCTGTCTTTTCAATGGGGGGGGGAGGTTTGTTTACTTTTGTCTACATTTGTTTCCATATGTATTGGGTTTTGAGTTTATCTTTTTTTTGTGGGCACGGTTGTTTGTATTGTTCTTTAATATGAGGGAGGTGGGGAATTGTTGGGGTATGTGGGACCGGGTTACTGAGGAGGGAGGCGCTGGCAGGGCTCTAGCAAGCAAAGGTTGGCTTGTGAATGGGAGTGTAGTGGAGGGAGGGGCCACTGTCATTGGAGCCTGATGGAACAGGTTTTGATGGGCCAGGGAGGTGTGAAAGGCTGGGGGAGGGAATTGATTAAGGGAGATGGTAACAAAGGGTTGGGGTGCGCCAGGCCAGAGGGGCAGGGCCTGGGGTTATGATGGTGGCGGATAGGTGGGTTGGGGGGCGGGGGGGAAGTGTTCGTTGAGAGACCCCGGTTAGAATAGTGTCATGGAATATGAGGGGGTGAGGGAGACCGGTGAAGAGATCGAGTTTTCATGCACTTGAAGAATTTAAAGGCTGATGTGGTGATGCTGCAGAAGACCCATTTGAGGGTGAAGGATCAGGTGAGGCTTCGGAAGGGTTGGGTGAGTCGGTTGTTTCATTTAGGGTTCGATCGTAGGACTCAGTGGTGGGGGGGTCAAGAGGATGAGGATCCAGATGGAGAAGGTGGTGGCTGATCAGTTGTTTTAGCCTTCGCCTCGCTGATTGCTCGCCGGTGGGTCTTACTGAGGTCAAGGTCCGCTTCCCCACTGTGTGCTTCGGCGCGGTGGGGAGACGAGTGACGGGTTCTGCAGTTGTTGGGGTTTGCTGATTATGCTTTTTCAGGAGTTGGATACCGTTGGGAGGGGGGGTGGGTGCGGTTATGGGGTGCTGGCGGATTATGTGGGGTTTTGTATTGAAAAGGTTTTGAAAATTTGCTGAATAAATATACTTTATAAAATCATGTTGAGGACGAAGGTTAATATAATTTTGGGTACCAAGGGGATTAAGAGGTTTTTATATAGTCCAAGAATCATAGAATCTACAGCGCAGAAGGAGGCCATTCATCCTATTGAATCTACACGGCCTTGGAAAGAGCACCCATTTCGGCCCACACCTCCACCCTATCCCCATAACCCAGTAACCCCTCCCAACCTTTTTGGACAGTAAGGGCAATTTATCGTGGCCAATCCACCTAGGCTGCACATCTTTGGACTGCGGGAGGAAACCGCAGCACCCGGAGGAATCCCCCGCAGACACGGGGAGAATATGCAGACTCCGCACAGACATAGAACATAGAACACTACAGCGCAGTACGGGCCCTTCGGCCCTCGATGTTGCGCCGACCTGTGAAACCATCTGAAGCCTATCTGACCTACACTATTCCATTTTCATCCATATGTCTATCCAGTGACCACTTAAATACCCTTAAAGTTGGTGAGTCTACTACTATTGCAGGCAGGGCGTTCCACACCCCTACCACTCTCTGAGTAAAGAAACTGCCTCTGACATCTGTCCTATATCTCTCACCCCTCAATTTAAAGCTATGTCCCCTCGTGTTGGTCATCACCATCCGAGGAAAAAGACTCTCACTGTCCACCCTATCTAACCCTCTGACTATCTTATATGTCTCTATTAAGTCACCTCTCAGCCTTCTCCTCTCTAACGAAAACAACCTCAATTCCCTGAGCCTTTCCTCGTAAGACCTTCCCTCCATACCAGGCAACATCCTAGTAAATCTCCTCTGAACCCTTTCCAAAGCTTCCACATCCTTCCTATAATGTGGTGACCAGAACTGCACGCAGTACTCCAGGTGTGGCCGCACCAGAGTTATGTACAGCTGCAGCATGACCTTGTGGTTCCGAAACTCAATCCCCCTGCTTATAAAGGCAAGCACACCTTATGCCTTCTTAACAGCCCTATTAACCTGGGTGGCAACTTTCAGGGATTTATGTACCTGGATGCCGAGATCTCTCTGTTCATCTACACTACCAAGAATCTTGCCATTAGCCCAGTACTCTGCATTCCTGTTACTCCTTCCAAAGTGAACCACCTCACACTTTTCCGCATTAAACTCCATCTGCCACCTCTCAGCCCAGCTCTGCAGCTTAGCTATGTCCCTCTGTATCCTATAACATCCTTCAGCACTATCCACAACTCCACCGACCTTCGTGTCATCTGCAAATTTACTAACCCATCCTTCTACACCCTCTTCCAGGTCATTTATAAAAATGACAAACAGCAGTGGCCCCAAAACAGATCCTTGCGGTACACCACTAGTAACTGAACTCCAGGATGAACATTTGCCATCAACCACCACCCTCTGTCTTCTTTCAGCTAGCCAATTACTGATCCAAACCGCTAAATCACCTTCAATTCCATACTTCCTTATTTTCTGCAATAGCCTACCGTGGGGAACCTTATCAAACGCCTTACTGAAATCCATATACACCACATCAACAGCTTTACCCTGATCCACCTGTTTGGTCACCTTCTCAAAAAACTCAATAAGGTTTGTGAGACATGACCTACCCTTCACAAAACCGTGTTGAGTATCGCTAATCAACTTGTTCTTTTCAAGATGATTATAAACCCTATCTCTTATAACCTTTTCCAACATTTTACCCACAACCGAAGTAAGGCTCACAGGTCTATAATTACCAGGGTTGTCTCTACTCCCCTTCTTGAACAAGGGGGCAACATTTGCTATCCTCCAGTCTTCCGGCACTATTCCTGTCGACAAAGACGACATAAAGATCAAGGACAAAGGCTCAGCAATCTCCTCCCTGGCTTCCCAGAGAATCCTAGGATAAATCCCATCTGGCCCAGGGGACTTATCTATTTTGACATTTTCTAAAATTGCTAACACCTCCTCCTTTTGAACCTCAATTCCATCTAGCCTGGTCGACTGAACCTGAGTGTTCTCCTCGACAACATTGTCTTTCTCCAGTGTAAACACTGACGAAAAATATCCATTTAATGCTTCCCCTATCTCCTCTGATTCCACACACAACTTTCCACTACTATCCTTGATTGGCCCTAATCTTACTCGAGTCATTCTTTTGTTCCTGATATACCTATAGAAAGCCTTAGGGTTTTCCTTGATCCTATCCGCCAACGACTTTTCGTGTCCTCTCCTCGCTCTTCTTAACTCTCCCTTTAGGTCCTTCCTGGCTAACTTGTAACTCTCAAGTGCCCTAACTGAGCCTTCATGTCTCATCCTAACATAAGCCTTCTTCTTCCTCTTGACAAGTGCTTCAACTTCCTTAGTAAACCACGGCTCCCTTGCTCGACAACTTCCTCCCTGCCTGACGGGTACATACTTATCAAGGACACGCAGTAGCTTTTCCTTGAAAAAGCTCCACATTTCGATTGTACCCATCCCCTGCAGTTTCCTTCCCCATCCTATACATCCTAAATCTTGCCGAATAGCATCATAATTGCCTTTCCCCCAGCTATAATTCTTGCCTTGCGGTATATACCTATCCCTGCCCATTGCTAAAGTAAACATAACCGAGTTGTGATCACTATCACCAAAGTGCTCACCTACATCTAAATCTAACACCTGGCCGGGTTCATTACCCAGTACCAAAAGTGACTCAAGCCAGGAATCGAACCTGGGACCTTGGAGCTGTGAAGCAACTGTGCTTGTATCGCACGTATTTCATTTTTGAACTTGACAGTGGAGTCTATAACCAAACAAAGAGGGAGACTAGATGAAAATGCCAATGGGAATCTCTGATTGTGAATTTATGAAAACTTGGGCTGCAAAATTCTGCTCTGTAGAGCTCATATGTTTGATGATGTGGGTGCTGTTTTGTGCACACACCCTGGTGCACGTCGTGCCACCACACCCCAGTTTGGTGAGCAGATTAGGGTGGGCATTCGGAGTTTGTGGTGAGAATATTCCGAGTAGGCAGATTGTGATGTGAGCCAGCACGTAATGCCAGTACAATTCAAGTGCTTTTTGACCTCAAGTGCTCCAACTAACATTTGCTGTTAATCCCTGTATCTGAACATGCGTTCAGCAGCAGGAAGGATCTGCCTCAACAGCACTACTTAAAAGGAACTATTGTCAGGTTAGTTTATGGTTGATTTCTACTGGCTGTTGCTGAGTCACTAGAGTTACATGTAAGCTTTGTTGCTCGTTTTACTGGAGTGTGATTAACACGCCTCCGTTTAAAGGCCGTGTGCTTAACACTACTATGGCTCTGTATGTGTAATTATGCTTTGAGTCGCCAGGTGCCGTATTGAGACACCGTCACAAGTATATCAAGGTCAGGTTCAAAGTAATAAATCCGTACACCGATTAGTAAGTCCAAACGATTGGTGTTTATTATAACAAATATAATAAATACACATGCATACGCTAAAGAGACTAACTTACTTCTAATACTAAACAACTAAATACTTATCTAGACAGGAACAGGCAAGGTCAGGGAGCAAGGCCTTCGTCCCGTTCTTGGTCTGTAACTTTCTGATTGGCAAAGTTGTCAAGAGGTAGTAAGGTCTGGATCACGTAGCGATCGTTGTGTTGGCACTTACAGTTCGATGGCTGATGCTCACTGGCCGGTGATGAAACTGGAGTCAGGATGCGATGTAACAGGTCTGGGCCGGAGTCTGGAAGCAACAGTTGGAGCAAACAGATCTGGGAGCAACAGCAGATCTGGGTCGGAGCAAAACAGACCAAACCAAGTGCGGGACCTACTCTTATAGGTCCTAGAAGTCCGTGCCCCTTGGGGCGGGTTCTTTCACCTGCTAGGTATCGATTGGGTCTTTCCCAATCAATATCTTTCAAACTCCCCAATCTGAGGGCCGTTCCTCGATGGGTGGGGCGGTCCCTACGGCTCTTTGTGTTGGTTGCTTTGGCGCCATTCTGTCTGGGCGTCTATGGAAAAGTATCCATTGATACTTAAATGTTTCTATTGTCCGGGGTCTGGATCTGGATCACCTCATTACTATGCAGATCTGTTTCCCATTTGCACCTTTGGCTGAAACTCTGCACCTGGCCAGAAACTGGTTTCTGTACGTGCAGAATGCAAAACAGTCTTCTGCAAGCTGTTTGTCCTCACTATGACTGTTTTTCCCTGCAGTCTTAGCAGTTCTCCATTTTGTAGCCCAGTGTCCATCTTAGATGGCTACAGCTTGTACTTCATCGTAAAATTGAGTGAAGTCCACAGAGAGAGGTGTTGCATTTGATTAAGGCCTTGCTTCTCAATTCAAGGGTTTTGTTCGGGCCACTTGTTCCCAGTCATGGATGCTGTAGTTTCCATCCTTGGTCTACAGTATTATGGTGGAGATTGAGCAAAGGCAGCACAGAAGAATACAAGTTGCTGGAAGAGGGAAGATGGGGATTGAAGAGAAGGACTTTCATCCAGAAACCATACACCTAGGGTCTTCAGTGAACAATTTTGGTACCTCAACCGTGGTGAGGAAAAGTCTGTGTTATTTTACGGAGGAGGTGTCCACTGAAATGTACAACTTATTGCAGGTAGACTTGTAGCCTTTGAGCAGAGCAAGGATGTCACCGGCAGTTCCTGTAAACATGGCTGCGGCCATGAACGTTTTGTATCATCATCTTTCCAGGATAGAGCAGGTGACTTCTCTAATATCGTCTTGCTGCAGGAGAAAGGCTGTAGATGCTTTGTATTGCTAGGAGAGGGGATTATAATTCATTCTTAATTGCAAAGAGAAACAGACAGAGCAGGTACGTGGTTTTGCTAGGATAGTGGGATTCCACATGGTGCAGGGTGCCATTTAACTGTACACGTCACTTTGCAGGCACTGCATCTAAATGCAGAAATGTACTATGATTGCAAAGGGTTCTAGTCCATAGGGGTGCAGTTGATGTGTGGTCATGCTGAATGCATCATACAAATGAATGCCCATATCTTAGAAGCAGTTCTGATGCCTTAATTCTGCACACGTCTACTTTGACATCATAATTTCAGTCACTACATCAAGCCTTTGGATGGCTGCTGGGTGACAAGGACTAATCGCTGATTACCTGGCTCATGACTCTAGTCCACACGTGGGCAGCATGCATCTAATGGGAGCCATGCCGTCACATTAAACGTTAACAAATAGAATATTGGGCTGTTTAAACAACACTTCTGCTGCGAGGAGTGCTCTGGAGGAGCCCTGCAGTATTTGCCAAAGTATATATCACTATTCATCGTGGTCTGTTCTGGCCTGCATTACCTCCTCATGAGGACACAGTAGGCATTGGCAAGCAGGAAGAGAGAAGGAGTAAGGGAGAAGGCAACCAACTGTAATCGGCTCATCTGACTGTGATACCCATTAACACAACCTTGATTTCTCCCATTCAGCAACCCCTTCTCTTCCCTCTGCTACTGACCACCACACAGGCTTGCGCTCTTCGCCACCATGCTGATATTAAAGCCACTTTAATAACTTTGTCAAACTAACAATCTAATATTCCATACAAAAGTAAATGAGTAAACCTTGTGCATTCACTTCAAGGCTGTCTCCCATGTGCCTTTACCTGAACCAATGCTTCCACACACTGCTAGCCCAGTGTCTGCAGCATGGCTGTGTGGTGAATGTATAAGGCATAATTCACACTGTGTATCACTGTGTCCCTGTGGGCTCCGTCTGTGAGCCGTTGTGCGGCTCTGCCCACAGGGGCAGATGAGGAGCTTGTACAGGACTCCACCCTTGGCTCCGCCCATGGCTCCGCCCATGGCCCCTCCCACTATCGGAAGTATAAAGTGCTGCGGTCTTGAGTCTGCCCTCCGTTCTTCTGGTCGCAGGCAGGCTCAGTTCTAAGTTTATTAAAGCCACAGTTTACTTCCTCTCGTGTCTTGAGCGAATTGATAGTCGCATCAATTTAATAGACTTTAAAAAACCCACCATGGAATCAGCCCTCAAACCTGATTGACTGGAACTTGACCCGCAGGCTGCAGAAGCGAAGGAAATCTTTCGACACTGGCTTCGGTGCTTCAAGGCCTACCTGGCTGCGTCGACCACTGAAGAGCAGAAACTCAGTCTCCTACACGCACGGGTGAGCCATCGCATCTCTATGCAACTCGATAGTACCGACTCGTACACCGAAGCCCTCGCTATACTCGACTGCCTATACGTGCGGCCTGTAAATGAAGTTTACGCGCGGTATATTTTCACTACCTGCCGCCAGCGCCCCGCAGAGTCTCTAGAGGACTAACTGCGCAACCTAAAAGCTCTTGCACGGGAATGTAACATTCCGGGAAATTTCCAGTTACGGGAACTGTAACTGCCTCCCAGCATATGGAACTCGCTGTCCGTGATGTGTATGTTGCAGGGGTCCGGTCTAACTAGGTGCGCCAGCGTCTCCTTGAAAAAGGGGCCCAGAACTTGGAGGACACTGTAGCGCTAGCAACCTAGCTGGAGGTCCCGTTTCAAAGTTTGAACTCGTTCCCCGCCGACCCCCAACCAGAGACTGCCTCAGGCCTGCGCCGCGCTGCCACCCGCCCACTATGGAGTGCCATTGTGCCATTTCTGCGGTTAGCCCCAACACCCACGGCAGCACTGTCCGGCCCGCAACGCGACCTGCAGCAGCTGCGGTTGAAAAGGACATTTTGCTAAGGTATACCTGTCTAAAACTAAACCCTCTAACTCTCCCGCTATCCAGAGCAATCGCTCCCCCAACTTGCAGGCCCGCAGACCTCGCAGCGTGTCTGCCGACTCCGCCTCCGCCCGACATGTGCGACTCATGGGGGCCGCCATCTTGGCAATCCTCCCCCACGCAGCCGACCATGTACGAGACATGGGGCCGCCATCTTGGGTGCCATCTCCTCGCCGCCCGCCACGTGCGATCCACGGGGGCGGCCATCTTGGACGCCATCTTCTTCATCACCCGCCACGTGCGATCAACGGGGGCCACCATCTTGGCCATCACCCGATGTTCATATCGGCGACTACGACCTCCGCGGACAGTCATCATGGGGCCACTCCAGCACTGCTGATCAAGCCAACTCAATGTAGTCACTTTGGACCAGTCGCGGCCAAAGCACCTGAGAAGCTCAATGATGTCCGTTCAGGTCAACGGATACAAGACACCGTGCCTCTTCGACTCTGGGAGCACTGAGAGCTTTGTTCATCCAGACGTGGTAAGACGCTGTTCGCTCCCTATCTTCCCGGCACGGCAAACTATCTCCCTCGCCTCGGATTTGCACTTGGTTCAAATACAAGGGTGCATCGTTGCGACATTAACAATACAGGGCGCCAACTACTCTAACTTCCAGTTGTATGTACTCCCAGACCTCTGCGCCCCCCCCTCCTACTCGGGCTTGATTTTCAATGCAATCTTAGAAGCCTCACACTCCGCTTCGGCGGACCCCTACCCCCTCTCACTATATGCAGCTTAGCGACTCTAAAAATCGACCCCCCTCCACTCTTCGCTAATCTCACTGCTAACTGCTTATCCGTAACCACTCACAGCAGGCGGTATAGCCTGCAGGACAGGGTATTTATCAGAGCCGAAGTCCAGCGGCTCCTATGGGAGGGAGTCATAGAGGCCAGTAACAACCCCTGGAGAGCTCAGGTGGTGGTCGTCGAGACCGGGGAAAAGTTCAGGATGGTGGTTGATTACTGCCAGACCATTAACCGGTTTGCGCACCTCGATGCCTACCCCCTCCCCCGAATTGCAGACATGGTCAACCAGATCACCCAGTACCACATCTTCTCCACGGTGGATCTGAAGTCTGCATACCACCAGCTCCCAATCTGCCCAGAGGACCGCCACTACACGGCGTTCGAGGCAGATGGCCGCCTCTACCATTTCCTCCGGGTCCCCTTTGGCGTCACGAATGGGGTTTCAGTGTTCCAATGAGCAATGGACCGAATGGTGGACCAGTACGGGCTGCGGGCCACGTTTCGGTATTTGGATAACGTCACCATCTGCGGCCATGACCAGCAGGACCACAACGCCAACCTCCACCGATTTCTCCAAACCGCCCAGAAACTCAACCTCACATACAATAAGGAGAAATGCGTTTTCCGCACAACCAGACTAGCCATCCTCGGCTACGTCGTGGAAAACTGGGTCCTGGGGCCTGACCCAGACCGTGTGCCTCGTATGCGTGACTCTTACAACTCCTTCTCCCTCACTGTTCCAGGGCCCTCGAGGTGCCTTGGATTTTTCTCCTATTACGCCCAGTGGGTCCCCCAGTATGCGGACAAAGCCCGCCCGCTATTTGAGACCACACACTTCCCACTGTCAGCCGAGGCCCGCCAGGCCTTCAACTGCATCAACGAGGACATCGCCAAAGCCGCCATGTAGGCGGTGGATGAATCTGTCCCCTTTCAGGTGGAGAGCGACGCCTCAGAGGTCGCTCTCGCTGCCACTCTGAACCAGGCAGGGAGACCAGTAGCTTTCTTCTCCCGAACCCTCTCCGCTTCAGAACATCGACACTCCTCAGTCGAAAAAGAAGCTCAAGCCATTGTGGAAGCCATACGGCACTGGAGGCACTACCTCACAGGTAGGAGGTTCACCCTCATCACCGACCAGAGATCGGTTGCCTTCATGTTCGACAACTCGCAATGGGGCAAAATAAAAAACGATAAAATCTTGAGGTGGAGGATCGAACTCTCCACCTATAATTATGACATCATATATTGGCCGGGGAAGCTCAACGAGTCCCGTCCCGCGGCACATGCGCCAGTGCGCAATACGACCGATTAATGGCTATCCACAATGACCTCTGCCACCCGGGGGTCACCCGGCTCGCCCACTACATCAAAGCCCGAACTCTGCCTTTCTCCACCGAGGAGGTAAAAGCCATCACCAGGAATTGCCCGATCTGTGCGGGGTGCAAACCGCACTTCTATAGACCAGACAAGACCCACCTGGTAAAGGCTTCTCGGCCCTTTGGACGACTGAGCATCGATTTCAAAGGGCCCCTCCCCTCGACCAATCGTAATGTGTACTTCCTCAACGTCATAGACGGATTCTCCTGTTTTCCGTTTGCTATCCCGTGCCCCGATATGACCTCCCAGACAGTCATCAGAGCCCTGCACAGTGTCTTCACCCTGTTCGGCTTCCCCAGCTACGTCCACAGCGACAGGGGTTCGTCCTTCATGAGCGACGGGCTGCGTCAGTACCTGCTCGACAAGGGCATCGCCTCGAGCAGGACTACCAGCTATAACCCCAGGGGGAACAGGCAGGTGGAGAGTGAGAACGCAACGGTCTGGAAGACCGTCCTACTGACCCTACAGTTCAGGAATCTCCCGACTCCCACTGGCAGGAGGTCCTCCCCGACGCGCTCCATGCAATTAGGTCCCTCCTGTGTACGACCACTAATCAGACCCCTCACAAATTATTATTTTTTTTACCTAGGGGCACTACCACGGGGGCTTCGCTACCATCTTGGTTGAGAACACCGAGCCCGGTTCTCCTGCGGAAGCACGTCCGGACACGTAAAACGGACCCACTGGTAGAGAGGGTACTACTGCTACACTCAAACCCACACTACACCTTTATAGAACAGCCCGACGGCTGTCAGGACACCGTTTCCCTCCGGGACCTGGCGTCTGCAGGATCCACCACCACCACCACCACCGCCGAGGTATCCCTCACACTATACCCCACCCGACCCCCTACGCCTACAGATTTCCTGCGCTCCCCTTCGCCCGTCGCACCGGTCAGGAACGAAGCTCTGAACGAACCACCCCTGGTGTCCACCCTCAGATCCACGCCGCCCGTCAACACACAGCCATCTGAAGCGGCTGCAACCCCAGTGCTCCGCCGATCCCAGCGGACGACTTGGCCACCGGACCGGCTCAATCTGTAGACCCGTCACCCCCGCCAGACTTGATTTTTTTTACAGGGGGTGAATGTGGTGAATGTATAAGGCATAATTCACACTGTGTATCACTGTGTCCCTGTGGGCTCCGTCTGTGAGCCGTTGCACGGCTCTGCCCACGGGGGAGATGAGGAGCTTGTACAGGGCTCCACCCTTGGCTCCGCCCATGGCTCCGCCCATGGCCCCTCCCACTACCGGAAGTTTAAAGTGCTGCGGTCTTGTGAGTCTGCCCTCAGTTCTTCTGGTCGCAGGCAGGCTCAGTTGTAAGTCTATTAAAGCCACAGTTTACTTCCTCTCGTGTCTTGAGTGAATTGATGGTCGTATCAGGCTGATAAAAGGCTGCTGACCTTTAGAGGAGGAGACTGTAAATGGCCTTTGAGAGCTGTCTCCAGAAGACTGACTTTGAACTAAACCATTTCAACATGGGTGGCAGCAGCCTGGCTGACTGAGAGGAAACAGCAAATGCATTGGTGGATTGGTAATTCTCAAGAGGCCAAATGTTATCTTCCTGAGAGAGGCAGCAGGTTCTTGCTCCATAGAGCTTCTGCCACTTCCCTGGTTTGGTGACTCAGCAATTCTAATAATCTGTTGGAGGTCAGATCGCTGGACTGCTGGGAGACCCTAGAAGCCCCTTTGCACAGTGCTACCTGCAGCAATGCTGGAAACAGTTTGTACCTATGTTGGTAGCAACCTGGGCCTGTTTGACTTCAGTCTGGGCTTCCACTGCTGCACTCAAGACGATATATGGTTTCTGTATGTGCTGCAATTGAAGCTGAATCATGAACCATCAGACATTGCATCATGGTTGAGTGAACATGGAGTTGGCCATCATTTTCACACCAAGAAAGGCTGGGCTTTAAATTCTGATAAAAAGCTTGTGCCAAGTTTGCTTTGGAATTCTCCATGGTCTTGAACAGTAACTGCTGACTTTCTGGAAAGCTTGTCAGTGCATCGGTGTGCTCTCCAACAGAATTGGTGTGCTTGTGCCCTGTGTCTTGCTTTTTGCAGATACCATCTATTTGCTGCCCTCTATACACAGGACCAGTATGTGGGCTGTTAACTGAGAATGTGATTCTCTTCTTCCTCTTTAATTTCACATTCCTGCACAGCTGCCTGGTGAGGTAGCATGACTTGGGTATCTGAAGGGGAAAGGTGTAAGGTTAGGATTCTTGGTAGAGGGAAGCAAAGGACATATTTACATACTCAGCTGGGGAATCAGAAAGGTTCCGTGATAAGTCAGCCCGACAGCTGACTGTGCCCTCAGTCATGGTCGTTCCAATGGTGGGACGCACCGACATTTGCACCATGATGAACACATGCATTTGTGCTTGTCCCTTCCTTGTTTGGCTGCAGTAGCCTTCTGTTGTGTGCTGCTACTGTGTTCTGTAAAGAAGACTATGATACGGTGTGTATGGGTACTGTATGTCATGATTGCATACAGGCAGAGTGTGCAGGGTATGAGGCTTGCAGTAGTGCTACCTACATATGTTGAGTATGAGTCATGATTGATAGCGATTGTTGCCAAGTGACAGATGGATTTATAGTGCTTTGAGCAATGTGTGAGGCTTGTAAATTTGAAGATACACACACACACTAACCTTGATCACTTGTGTGATGTACTTGGACTTCTATTGGCATTGCATCCAGGAACTCTGGACAATACTGCTGGCATTGACCTATAAGGCTCTCTGCTCCCATTGGGTGGAATCTTCCTGGTCATAGAACATAGAACAGTACAGCACAGAACAGGCCCTTCGGCCCTTGATGATGTGCCGAGCATTGTTCGAAACCAAGATCAAGCTATCCCACTCCTTGTCATTCTGGTGTGCTCCATGTGCCTATCCAATAACCGCTTGAAAGTTCCTAAAGTGTCCGACTTCACTATCACAGCAGGCAGTCCATTCCACACCCTAACCACTCTGAGTAAAGAACCTACCTCAGATATCCCTCCTATATCTCCCACCCTGAATCTTATAGATATGCCCCCTTGTAACAGCTGCATCCTCTCGAGGAAATAGTCTCTGAACGTCCACTCTATCCCCCTCATCATCTTATAATCCTCCATTAAGTCGCCTCTCATCCTCCTCCGCTCCAAAGAGAAAAGCCCGAGCTCCCTCAACCTTTCCTCATAAGACCTATCCTGCAAACGAAACAGCATCCTGGTAAATCTCCTTTGCACCCTTTCCAATGCCTCCACATCCTTCCTGTAGTGAGGTGACCAGAATTGCAGACAATACACCAAATGTGGTCTCACCAGGGTCATGTACAGTTGCACCATAACCCCCGTGGTCTTAAACTCAAGCCCCCTGTTAATAAACGCTAACATACTATATAAGCCTTCTTCACTGCTCTATCCACTTGAGTGGCAACCTTCAGAGATCTGTGGACATGAACCCCAAGATCTCTCTGTTCCTCCACATTCCTTAGAACCCTGCTGTTGACCCTGTAATCTGCATTCAATTTTTTTTCTATCAAAAAGAATCACCTCGCACTTATCAGGGTTAAATGCCATCTGCCATTTTTCGGCCCAGCTCTGCATCCTATCAATGTCTCTTTGCAGCCTACAACAGCCCTCCATCTCATCCACTACTCCACCTATCTTGGTGTCATCAGCAAATTTACTGACCCACCCTTCAGCCCCCTCCTCCAAGTCCTTGATTATAATCACAAATAACAGAGGACCCAACACTGATCCCTGTGGTACACCGCTGGTAATTGGTCTCCTGTCTGAAAATTTTCCATCCATTACCACCCTCTGTCTTCTATGTGATAGCCAGTTACTTATCCAATTGGCCAAATTTCCTGTGGAGACAGGTTTGGTGGTGGGATTGGGAGAAAAATTAGGAAATCTTTCATCAGTTATCTTGCTGGAGCTGGCATTTGTCTGGCACTGGTTACTCGTCTGCCGGGGTGGGTATTTTATTCTTAAGTGCCCACTTTGGAGCACATTGGTGATGGCATCAGGTATGGCATCAGGCTGGGGGACCAGTGAGGCCTTCTTTAATCTGCCCCAGAGCCACGGGTGCCAGAGGGCCACAACTGAAACCGAAGGGAATCCTGTGGATGGTTTTTGCTTCCACACTAATGGCCTGGTAGGTGTGGCCACACTTACTTATAACGATTTAAGAAATCTCACAAGGAGGGACCTTCACAGTCTCTCCTCTTTATTGCCAGTGCCCACCTCTCCAAGTTGAGCTGCCGGTCACCCACAGCTTTGGGTGTTGAGATTGGCCCTACTGCCTGCATAGAATATGGAGGGAGGTTGGGCTGTTGGATGCGGTAATTGTATCATAGAATCCTTACAGTGCAGAAGGAGGCCATTCAGCTTAGCAAGTCTGCACTGGCCCTCTGAATGAGCATCCTACATAGATCCAATGCCCCACCCTATCCCTCTAACCCCTCCTCGGGGCAATTTAGCATAGCCTAATGGTAGCACAGTGGTTAGCACTCCAGGGACCCAGGTACAATTCCCGGCTTGGGTCACTGTCTGTGCGGAATCTGCACGTTCTTTCTGTGTCTGCGTGGGTTTCTCCCGGGTGCTCCAGTTTCCTCCCACAAGTCCCGAAAGGCGTGCTGTTAGGTGAATTAGACATTCTGAATTCTCCCTCTGTGTACCCAAACAGGTGGTGGAATATGGTGACTAGGGGCTTTTCACAGTAACTTCATCGCCATGTTAATGTAATTATTATTAACCTGCACATCTTTGGACCATGAGAGGGAACCAGAGTGCCTGGAGGAAACCCATGCAGACATGGGAAGACTATACAAATTCCACACATATAGTCACCCAAGGTCAGATTCGAATCCAGGTCCCTGATGCTGTGAGGCAGCAATGCTCACCACTGTGTCACCAAGAGTATGAGACTCTTGCTCCCTGTATGGATGAGGAAAAGGGCTCTGGACAGGATGAGCCAGCTGACCACGGTACCATGGTGCAGAAGGCCATTCAAGAGGGGGGAGTAAAAAGACAAGTAGTTGTTATAGGGGATTCTATAATTAGGGGGACAGATAGTATCCTATGCAAGCCGGATCGGGAGTCTCGCATGGTGTGTTGCCTGCCCGGTGCCAGGGTGCGGGACATCTCTGACCGGCTTGAAAGGATATTGGAGCGGGAGGGGGAGGATCCAGTTGTTGTGGTCCACGTTGGGACTAACAACATAGGTAAAGCTAGGGTGGAGGACCTGTTCGGGGACTATCAAGCACTAGGAAGAAAATTGAAATACAGGTCCTCAAGGGTCATAATCTCCGGATTACTGCCCGAGCTACGTGCCAATTGGCATAGGGATAAGAAAATTAGGGAAGTAAACATGTGGCTAAGGGATTGGTGTGGGAAAGAGGGATTCCACTTCATGGGACATTGGCATCAGTTTTGGAACCGGGGGGACCTGTACCGTTGGGACGGTCTCCACCTGAACCGATCTGGAACCAGTGTTCTAGCGAAGAGGATAAATAGGGTGGTCAGTAGGACTTTAAACTTCTGAGTTGGGGGGAAGGGAAAGTGAAAGCGACAGGGAGCATGGAGTTAAATGGCAAGATACGCAGGAGGATAACATGTAGGCAGGTGGATTTAAGCTTGAGGCAGACTAGGAATGCAACAAAAAGGAAGGATAACTTTGGACATCTTAGGACTTCCAATATCTGTAATGATAAGAAAGTTAGCATTAAGGCACTTTACCTGAATGCTCGTAGTATTTGTAACAAAGTAGACGAACTAATGGCACAGATCATCGTGAAAGATTATGATGTGGTAGGCATCACAGAGACATGGCTGCAGGGGGTTCAGGACTGGCAGTTAAACATCCAAGGATATACAACCTATCGAAAAGACAGGGAGGTGGGCCGAGGGGGTGGGGTTGCCTTGTTAGTTAAGAACAAAATTAAATCTATGGCACTAAACGACATAGGGTCGGATGATGTGGAGTCTGTGTGGGTAGAATTGAGGAACCACAAAGGCAAAAAAAACCATAATGGGAGTTATGTACAGACCTCCTAACAGTGGTCAGGACCAGGGGCGCAACATGTACCGGGAAATAGAAAAGGCATGTCAGAAAGGCAAGGTCACGGTGATCATGGGGGACTTCAATATGCAGGTGGATTGGGTAAATAACGTAGCCAGT
Source organism: Scyliorhinus canicula (assembly GCF_902713615.1). Lineage (NCBI taxonomy): Eukaryota > Metazoa > Chordata > Chondrichthyes > Carcharhiniformes > Scyliorhinidae > Scyliorhinus > Scyliorhinus canicula. The sequence continues at coordinate 223,842,819 of NC_052147.1, forward strand.
GGATCCAAAGAAAAGGAATTCATGGAATGCTTACAAGATGGCTTTTTGGAACAGCTTGTCATGGAGCCCACAAGACAGCAGGCTATTCTGGACCTAGTGCTATGTAATGAACCAGACTTTATAAAAGATCTTAAAGTAAGGGAACACTTAGGAAGCAGCGATCATAATATGGTTGAGTTCAGTCTGCAGTTTGAAAGAGAGAAGGCAAAATTGGATGTAATGGTGTTACAGTTAAATAAAGGTAATTACGAGGGCATGAGAGAGGAACTGGCGAAAATCGACTGGAAGCAGACCCTAGTGGGGAAGACAGTAGAGCAAAAATGGCAGGAGTTTGTATGCATAATTGAGGACACTGTACAGAGGTTCATCCCCAAGAAAAGAAAGATTATCCGGGAAGGAATTAGACAGCCATGGCTGACAAAGGAGGTCAGGAAATGTATCAAAGAAAAAGAGAGATCCTATAAAGTGGCCAAAAGCACTGGGAAATCAGAAGATTGGGAAGGCTACAAAAACAAACAGAGGTTAACAAAGAGACAAATAAGGAAGGAGAGGATCAAATATGAAGGCAGGCTAGCCAGTAATATAAGAAATGATAGTAAAAGTTTCTTTCAATACATAAGAAACAAACGACAGGCCAAAGTAGACATTGGGCCAATTCAAACTGATTCTGGAAGGCTAGTGATGGGAGACGAGGAAATGGCTGGAGAACTTAATAAGTACTTTGCGTCTGTCTTCACAGTGGAAGACATGAGTAATATCCCAAAAATGATAAAGGGTCAGGGGGCTGAGTTGAGTATGGTTGCCATTACAAAAGAGATGGTGCTAAAAAAGCTAAAAGGTCTTAAAATTGACAAATATCCTGGCCCCGATGGGCTACATCCTAGAGTTCTGAGGGAGGTGGCTGAAGAAATAGCGGAAGCGTTGGTTGAGATCTTTCAAAAATTACTGGAGTCAGGGAAAGTCCCGGATGATTGGAAGATCGCTGTTGTAACCCCCTTGTTCAAGAAAGGATCAAGACAAAAGATGGAAAATTATAGGCCAATTAGCCTAACCTCGGTTGTTGGTAAAATTCTAGAATCGATCGTTAAGGATGAGATTTCTAAATTCTTGGAAGAGCAGGGTCGGATTAGAACAAGTCAACATGGATTTAGTAAGGGGAGGTCGTGCCTGACGAACCTGTTAGAATTCTTTGAGGAGGTGACAAGTAGGTTAGACCAGGGAAACCCTGTGGATGTGGTCTATCTGGATTTCCAAAAGGCCTTTGATAAGGTGCCACACAGGAGGCTGCTGAGTAAGGTGAGGGCCCATGGTGTTCGAGGTGAGCTACTGGCATGGGTTGAGGATTGGCTGTCTGACAGAAGGCAGAGAGTTGGGATAAAAGGTTCTTTTTCGGAATGGCAGCCGGTGACCAGCGGTGTCCCACATGGTTCAGTGTTGGGGCCGCAGCTGTTCACCATATATATTAATGATCTGGATGAAGGGACTGGGGGCATTCTAGCGAAGTTTGCCGATGATACGAAGTTAGGTGGTCAGGCAGGTAGTGCTGAGGAAGTGGGGAGGCTGCAGAAGGATCTAGACAGTTTGGGAGAGTGGTGCAGGAAATGGCTGATGCAATTCAACGTGAGAAAATGTGAGGTCTTGCACTTTGGAAAAAAGAATCCAAGCATAGACTACTTTCTAAACGGTGAGAAAATTCATAAAGTCAAAGTACAAAGGGATCTGGGAGTGCTAGTCGAGGATTCCCTAAAGGTAAACATGCAGGTTGAATCCGTGATTAAGAAAGCGAATGCAATGTTGTCATTTATCTCAAGAGGGTTGGAATATAAAAGCAGCGATGTGCTACTGAGCCTTTATAAGGCTCTGGTTAGGCCCCATTTGGAGTACTGTGTCCAGTTTTGGGCCCCACATCTCAGGAAGGACATACTGGCACTGGAGCGTGTCCAGCGGAGAGTCACACGGATGATCCCTGGAATGGCGGGTCTAACATATGAGGAACGGCTGAGGATCCTGGGATTGTATTCATTGGAGTTTAGAAGGTTAAGGGGAGATCTGACAGAAACTTACAAGATGGCTTAGAAAGGGTGGACGCAAAGAAACTGTTTCCGTTAGGCAAGGAGACGAGGACCCGTGGGCACAGCCTTAGAATTAGAGGGGGTAAATTCAGAACAGAAATGCGGAGACATTTCTTCAGCCAGAGAGTGGTGGGCCTGTGGAATTCATTGCCGCGGAGTGCAGTGGAGGCCGGGACGCTAAATGGCTTCAAGGCAGAGATAGATAAATTCTTGATGTCGCGAGGAATTAAGGGCTACGGGGAGAATGCTGGTAGGTGGAGTTGAAATGCCCATCAGCCATGATTGAATGGCGGAGTGGACTCGATGGGTCGAATGGCCTTACTTCCACTCCTATGTCTTATGGTCTTATGCCGCCCCGTGATAGAATTTGATTCATTCAGGAAGTTACAGAATGGAGGGAAGTTGGGCCAATGTGGGATTACAGTATGGAGGAAGGTTGGGCTATGAGAGGGATCGGTATGGAGAGAAACTGAACCAATGGGTAGAGCTACAATTCGGAGGGAAGTTGAACTAGTGAGTGGGGCTACAATATGGAAGGAAATTGAACCAATGGGTGCGACTACAGTATGGAGGGAAGTTGGGCCATTTGGTGGGGTTACAGTATGGAGAAAAGTTGGGCCATTGGTTGGTGTTACAGTATGGAGGAAAGTTGGGCCATTGGTGGTAATAAAATGTTCAGGGAAGTTGGGCTGAAAGGGGCAGTATTTATGGTTGAAAGTGATGCCATTGAGAAAATTGTACTGCAGTGTATGATTCTGAAAGACTTGTTTTGCAATAAGTAAAAGTTTGACCATTGTAATGTCTCCTGAGCGAATCTGCTTCTTGTTCTGTGTGAAAGTGGGCAGCACGATAGCATAGTGGTTAGCACAATTGCTTCACAGCTCCAGGGTCCCAGGTTCGATTCCCCGCTTGGGTCACTATCTGTGCGCAGTCTGCATGTTCTCCCCGTGTGTGCGTGGGTTTCTTCTGGGTGCACCGGTTTCCTCCCACAGTCCAAAGATGTGCAGGTTAGGTGGATTGGCCATGCTAAATTGCCCTTAGTGTCCAAAATTGCCCTTCGTGTTGGGTGGGGTTACTGGGTTATGGGGATAGGGTGGAGGTGTGCGGTTTGGAAGGGTGCTCTTTCCAAGAGCTGGTGCAGCCTCGATGGGCCGAATGGCCTCCTTCTGCACTGTAAATTCTATGCAAAGATTCTTGTCATTTAATACAGTCATTTTGTCATTCTGTAAGACCTTGGACAATAAGTATAAATATGAAATGTCTAATCTTTATAATGATAGTACATTTAAAGAAGACCGAAATCAAGTTGGTTGTAGATACTTCAAATATTGAGGAATTAAGGAGCTTTTTGTTACTTTTTACATTTTAGAGAAATGATGAAGAAGCAGTGGTGGACAGAGGGGGACTGTGCACCATTCAGAAATCGCATTTTGATAAAGAAGACTTGGAAGGTAAAAATAAATGACTGAATTATTCTTTGAGTGTCTGAGGAGGAATTAAAACCTTCTCCCCCTGTTTGTAATTGTCATTTGGGCATCCTGACTATGAACCTACTACATTCTATCAGCCACTCACACTCCATGTGAGGTTTCCTGAACTGTCAAATATAATGGATTTTTTTAAGGAGTTGGATTGATCTTAGATTCATCATCTTGTGCTGATGCCAGACTTACAAAAATAATAATTTAATCCATTCCGTCCTATTAATTATTGGGTATGTAATGATTTGTAATATATTTGTAGAAAGTAAACCCTCCTCTTTCATCACAGAATAACTGATCAGAATTAAAAATACAACTGAGTTAGTCTAATTATTTTAGAAAGGCGGTATAGATGATGTAACTTTTGAATTTTTGGAAACTACATTGAAGTACACTTGCAAATCAACAAATTCAAATTGACATGGAAATAACATTGACATTCTTGTGAGTCATATGTGTCCTGATACGTTTACAATGTTAGGAAAATGGAGGTGAAAATGGCACTTCATTAATTTCCACAGGGTTCTCCCCATCATTACAATAACATTGACAGAAGATTCATGGAAATGTGCACAGATTTCTCCCTGCTTGTGGATCTTCTGCTGAAATTATGGTTTTTCAACTGTGGCAAACAGTTGGAACTCTGAGGCCCTCAGTTTATATTTTGTAATATTTACCACCCGAGTTAATTTGCAATTAAATTTCAATGTCAAATTATGGATAATACAGAACTAAAAGTTCAATTGATCTTCTGTGACAAAAAATAAGGTTTTGCTCCTCTGCTTTTGATACACAGGTTATCCCTTTAAATCCAGAGATAGTGGGCTGAATTTTCCTGGCCCTTTCTTGATGGGCTGGGAAGCGGGAGGGGGTGGAATATCAGGATGGAAGGTGCCTTGAAGTTGCGACAAGATATTTTAAAGGATAGGTGGCTTGGCAGGAGGTCCTCACTTGTGAATGAAATGAAAATCGCTTATTGTCATAGGTAGGCTTCAAATTAAGTTACTGTGGAAAAAACCCTAGTTGCCACATTCCGGCGCCTGTTCGGGGAGGCTGGTACAGCTTGTACTTGTGTTCACACATGGGTGAAGGCAATTAAGCCTGTTAAATAAGCAATTAACAGAATGCTTGGGGCACTGGAGCTTCAAGAGATCCCCCAGATGCAAGGAACTGGTGAGTTAATGGGACGTCAGTCTGGCTCCAAGAAACAGCGTTTATGAATCCTAGCGTGGCTTGGTATGGAGAGTGGAACAATGTGGGTATTGGCAATGTCAATCAGGAGAAGGAAAAAGTGCTGTGAGTGCATACTGCTAGAATGCCACCTTGGAGTTACCACTTGACCCTGAATGCATATATCTGCCAAGGTCCTCATTCACTCAGGTTTAGGACCATCAGTGAGGGGGAGCCTCAGAGAGGGAGAGGGTTCAGCCACGTGCAGCAGCCACTAGAGGGGCAGCAGGAGTTCCAGCCTGGGATGGTTTGTAGGATGGGGACAGGCGGTTTGGCGATGAAGGAGAAAGGTACAAAGTAGAACCCCACCAGCTTCTGTGTGAAGAAAACCAAAGCTCAACATTCATTTCAGAGCAACAGCAGTGTTGTCGAAGATTCTACCTCTTAAGGGAGGAGGTCACTGAGCAGCTAGGCCCCTTAAGAAGAGGTGGCTACTCGATACACTGAAGGTCACTGTGGCACTGAATTTCAATATCTCAGGATCACTCATGGATAAACACTGATCTTCCAGTTTGTGGATCATCACTGCATCAAAATGATCACCAAAATTTGATATCCTGAGATTTGCACACTCCCGGTGATCTTTGCACACTCCCATAGAGGCAGAGGTGACACATCCAGAGTGAGGCACATCGAAGAGTGATTTTGGGAGCTGGGAATTTGAAGCTAGGTGAGAATTCGAGGCTGGGTGGGAGGAGGTGCTTTTTGATCCCTTGATTTGTTACACTCAAATTTCCACTGATGTAAACAGTGCAATATAATTGGGATTGCGGAGACATGGCTGCAGGGTGACCAGGGATAGCAACTGAATGTCCCAGGGTATTCAGTATTTAAGAAGGACAGGCAAAAAGGGAAAGGTGGTGGAGTGACATTGCTGGTTAATGAGGAAATTATCACAATAGTGACAAAGGATATTAGCTCTGACAATATGGAGTCTGTATGGGTAGAGTTGAGAAATACCAAGGGGCAAAAATCACTAGTGGGTTAGACTCCTAAACTGCTGCGGTGATGTTGGGAATGGCATTGAACAGGAAATTAGAGATGTATGTTATAAGGGAATAAGTAACGTTATAAGTAATGTAGAGGAGGAATTCTTGGAGTGTACAGGATGGTTTTCTTGATCAATATGTGGATGAACCAACTGGAGAGCAGGCCATCTTAGACTGGGTACTGTGGAATGAGAAGGGAATTGTTACCAATCTGGCTGTGCGAGACCCCTTGGGGATGAGCGACAATAACATGATAGAATTTTTTATCAAGATGGAGAGTGAAGTAGTTGATTCGGAGACTACGGTGCTGAATCTTGATGAAAGAAACGATGAAGATATGAGGCCTGAGTTGGCCTTGATAAACGGGGGGGGGGGGGGGGGGGGGGGGGGGGGGTGGCGTTACTTAAAGGGATGACAGTGGATAAGCAATGGCAAACATTCAAGGAACATATGAAGGAACTACAACAACTGTTTATTCCTATCTGTTACAAAAGCAAAATAGGTAAGAGAGCCAATCCATTGCTTACAGAGGAAATTAGAGACAGTACCCGATTGAAGGAAGAAGCATACAGATTGGCCAAGAAAAATAATGGGTCTGAGGATTGGGAGCAGTTTATAATTCAGCAAAAAAGGACCAAAGGATTGATGTAAGAAGGGGAAAGTACAGTACGAAAGTAAGCTTGCAGGGAACATAAAAACTGACACTAAGAGTTTCTATAAGTACGTGAAGAGAAAGAGAGTGGTGAAGATGAATGTAGGTCTCCTACAGATCGAAACAGGGAAATGTATAATAGGGGACAAAGAAATGGCTGAGCAACTGAATACATACTTTTGTTCTTCACAAAAAAGGACACAAATCAGATACCAGGAATGTTGGAGAATACAAGATTTAGTGAGAGGGAAGAATGGAGGGAGATCAATATTATTAGAGAAATGGTGCTGGTGAAATGGATGGAATTGAAGGCTGATAAATCCCCAGGCCTACTAATCTACATCCCAGAGTACTTAAAGAAGTGGCTCTGGAAATAGTGGATGCAGTGGTGGTCATCTTCCAGGATTTTATTGACTCTGGAGCAGTCCCTGCAGATTGGGGAGGGTAGCTCAGATCACGCCGATATTCAAAAAGGGAGGTAGAGAGAAAACAGGGAATTATATACCTGTAAGCCTAACTTCGGTAGTGGGGAAAATTCTCGAATCCATTATAGCAGAGCATTTATAAAACAATGGCAGGATCAGACAGAGTCAACATGGATTTATGAAGAGGAAATCATGCTTGACAAATCTATTGAAATTCTTTGAAGATGTAATGAGTAGTGTTGACAAAGGGGAGCCAGTCGATGTGGCATATTTGGACTTTCAGAAAGCGTTTGATAGGTAGGTTGGACGAGTGGGTAAATCAATGGCAGATGCAGTATAATTTGGATAAATGTGAGGTTATTCACTTTGGAAGCAAAAACAAGATGGCAGGCTACTACCTGAATGGCTGTAAATTGAGAGAGGGGACTGTGCAGTGGACCAGGATGTCCTTGTGCACCAGCCGCTGAAGGTAAGCATGCAGGTGCAGCAGGCGGTAAAGAGGGCAAATGGTACGTTGGCTTTCATTGTGAGAGGTTTTGAGTAAAAGAGCAGGGATGTGTTGCTGCAATTATACAGGTCCTTGGTGAGGCCACACCTATAATATTGTGTGCAGTTTGGTCTCCTTTTTGAGGAAGGATGCTCTTGCTCTCGAGGGAGTGCAGCGAAGGTTCACCAGGCTGATTATGGGGATGGCGGGACTAACGTGAGGAGAGATTGACTGGGTTAAGATTGTTTTTGCTCGAGTTCAGATGAATGAAGGGGGATCTCATAGAGACTTATAAAATTCTATCAGGACTAGATAGGGTGGATGCAGGGAGGATGTTCCCGATGGTGGGTGTGTCCAGAACCAGGGGTCACAATCTGAGGATTTGGGGTGGACAATTTAGGACAGAGATGAGGAGACATTTCTTCACCCAAAGAGTGGTGAGCCTGTGGAATTCATTGCTACAAGACGTTGTTGAGGCCAAGACATTGAATACATACAAGAGGCGGCTAGATATGGCACTTGAGGCGATGGGATCGAAAATTATGGGGAAAAAGCAGGATTAGTCTATTGAGTTGGATGATCAGTCATGATCGTGATGAATGGTGGAGCAGATTCGAAGGGTTGGATGACCTTCTCCTGCTTTTATCTTCTAGTTTCTATGTTTACTCCTAATAATAATAATCTTCTCACAAGTAGGCTTACATTAACACTGCAATGAAGTTACTGTGAAAATCCCCCTTTTAATCCCCCTTTTAATCCCCCTTTTAAAAAATCCTTTTTTAATATCTGAAACTTTATCCTGAATAAGACAACTATGCATCTTGATGCTTCAGTCTCCCAAGGTTGGCATAGCCGGTCTATCTCCATGCATAGAACTCAGGAACTCGGCTGCAATAAGTCCTGGAACAAGCTGGAGACAAACGTGATTCATGTGGCGCCGGATCAAAACTCTGGGCACGATTGAATGTCCTTGTCACGCCCACCTTGGTCACATGACAAAGCCGTTAAATCTTGCGAGTTGCCGCAATCTGGAGATGGCCATGCTGGGCGAGATCCAAATTAACATATTTAAGTGAGTCATTAGACTCAATTAAATATGTCGGTGCCCAATTTTCCTGAGGCCCAGAAATGAACGCCTGCACCTAGGAGACTTTGCCATGGCACCATTTAGCTCTGGTCCACACAAGCGTGGACTAGGCGAAACAGCACCTTTAGTTTGGGGGGGGGGGGGGGGGGGGGGGGGAGGGGTTGGTTCTCCATTAGTGTCACCTATATTTCAATGGACAAAGCCAAGCTCACCCATGACAGCCAAATGGTGACCCACATGGTCTGGATGGTCTCTTGCATCACCCTTACCAGTGTGTGCATTGCCTTTGGAATCTGCAAGAATTTTCCTTTCCTCCTGCTGCTCCAGTGTCTGCTGCCTTGCTGATGACTGTTGAGGCAAGTAATTAACCTGAGTCTTAGCATGCCTTTGCCCCACCCCCCTCATCTCCAAGTGGGTTGTCTCTGGTTGTCACAACCTCTGTCAGCTGCTCAGGTGTGCTGTGCTGACCAGATTGTGACCCGAGACCTTCTCATGAACTGATGCCCACTGATGAGAGTGTCTGTCTGCCTGGTGGAGGGTGTGGGGAATGGGATGACACTGTGTCCTTTGAGGTTCCTGCCTCAGAAGGGTAGATGGCGTTTCCTGGCCGCTGGATCTGTCTCCTTTTGTCTTAGACCTGTGTGAGAAAGATTAATTTGAGGATAATTTGCATTCGACCACATCCCCCAGACTACACCACCTCTAGATTTCTATGTGACACTGGTGAATGCATTAGCAGTATATCCTGTGTTCGTCGGAGGCTATCATGCCCATTAATTTGGCTATTCACTCATTCATGTCTTCATTCCCGTCTCACCATCTGCAATGGGGTGGGCCCCATGCTAGCTTCCAAGTTCAAGAGCTCCCCCTTCACGAGCGTCTGTATTGTGAGATATGGGACGCCACCGCCAGTCTTAACCTTCTCCTTGGCATTGTGGGGACAAGAAGAACATCAGGATGGGGAGTGGCAAACACAGGCCTGAAGCCAGGAGAAGTGTGCTTGTTCTTTTTAGTCTCAAATTAAGATACTTTATTAAATGAAACTTGGCTGTTCCACATTCTTTCAGGACCAATAGTTGGATTGTGATAAACATGTAAAAATTGAGCAGAATATACAGAACATGTTACATAGCAACATTAAAATTTGAGTAGACAATTCAGTCCCTTGGGCCTGTTTCGCCATTCAATTATATCATAGTAGAAGTAATCCTTGATAATCTTACCTAACAAAATTTTAACTATCCCAGTCCATCCCAGCTCTGCTATAATATCCGCAGCCTTTGGAGAGACAGCTTCAAATGCGTACTATTCTTTGCAAAGTCTTTCCTGGTTTCACACCTAGAATAGAACCATAGAACAGCACAGCACAGAACAGGCCCTTCGGCCCTCAGTGTTGTGCCGAGCCATGATCACCCTACTCAAACCCACGCATCCACCCTATACCCGTAACCCAACAACCCCCCCCTTAACCTTACTTTTTTTAGGACACTATGGGCAATTTAGCATGGCCAATCCACCTAACCCGCACATCTTTGGACTATGGGAGGAAAACGGAGCACCCGGAGGAAACCCACGCACACAGGGGGAGGACGTGCAGACTCCACACAGACAGTGACCCAGCCGGGAATCGAACCTGGGACCCTGGATCTGTGAAGCATGTATGCTAACCACCATGCTACCCTGCTGCCCCTTGAATGGCCTAGTTCTCATTTAAGGTGATGTCCCCTTGTTCATGATTAAATAGTTTATTTATATCTATCTTATCTGTCATTTTAATATTTTAAACTCCTTGACCAAATCATCCTTGAATCTCTGGTATTCAATGGGCCATGAGCCAAGTTTCCTTCATTTTTTAGTCCTCTATTTTGGTGAATCTGTGCTGCACCGCCTCCAAGATATACTTCCGGAAGTGCAATGTCCAAAATTGTCCTCCAAGGCTCTATACAGCTAAAGCATGACTTTTTTTTCCCTTCGTAATCCGGCCCTCTTCAGATAAAGGTTAACAGCTTTTTTTTTTAAATTTAGATTACCCAATTATTTTTTCCAATTAAGGGGCAATTTAGCGTGGCCAATCCACCTACTCTGCACATTTTTGGGTTGTGGGGGCGAAACCCACGCAGACACGGGGAGAATGTGCAAACTCCACACGGACAGTGACCCAGAGCCGGGATCGAACCTGGGACCTCAGCGCCGTGAGGCAGTTGTGCTAACCACTAGGCCACCGTGCTGCCCGGTTAACAGCTTTTTTGATTGATTTTTGTACATGTCTGCTGATATTTAATAATTTGTATACTTATACTCACACATTTCTGCTCCTAAGACTACCTATTTCTCACCATTCAGAAAATACTCTAATTTATCTTTCTTGGGTCTGAAGTGGATAACCTCATACTTGTCTACATTGAACTCCATTTGTCAGAATTTTCCCACATTTTAAAAATAAATTTAGAGTACCCAATTCATTTTTTTTCCAATTAAGGGTCAATTTAGTGCGGCCAATCCACCTACTCTGCACATCTTTGGGTTGTGGGGGAGAAACCCACGCAAACACGGGGAGAATGTGCAAACTCCACATGGACAGTGACCCATAGAACCGGGATTCGAACCTGGGACCTCGGTGTCGTGAGGCATCAGTGCTAAACACTGCGTCACCATGCCGCCCTCAAATTTTTTCCACTTAACCTGTCTCGGCCTCTTTAGACCTGCCTACTCCACTCTGCACTACTTACGGCTGCTCCTAACTTGTTCCCCTCCTAGTTTCTGCTGGATTAGGCAGCGTGGCTTTAAAACAGATGTTAGCCCCTGATTAACATATTAAAAGGACCTAATCCCTTTGCTGACTTGCAGAAATTGTACCTCACCCCAGCACCCGAACTTCTATTTTCACACAGACATTGGATATGCTTGTGACCAATATTTTCACCCAGCCTATTTTTGTTTTTTTGTTTCTTTTTATTTCCTGTTAATCTAAAGTGATGTTGGGCACAATTTTGCCGTGAGCATCAGAGACCTGATGTCATGACGATTTCTGGGCAGCATGCCTTCCGGCTGAATTTTACAGGAGACGGCGGCCAATTAATAGGTCATCTTTACATTCACCATTCAAATAGTGACACTAGGGAGACAACATAGCCCACTGCTAGAGAAGCCAGTATCCCTCAGTTTGTGACCAGTAGGAGCATTGCTGAGGACCAAGCAGGAACCAAGCACTGAAGGGAAGGACCAGATCAGGACGAAAGTTCTATCAGTACCATGAAAGCAGCTGAGGCCTCAGTCGGCCCATGATCAGAGTCGGTCATGCAGAGAAGTCTGCCTGGCTTCTATGTTCAATGGCAAGGTGGTGACTTTGGAAGTCAGTGCCTTGCTATTTTCTGCTGGAAACATTTTGTTCTTGTTCAGCTGTAATGTAGCCTTGAATTTCCATTGTGCAGCCGTTGCCTCTCACTGGGATACTAACAGCTGGAGCCTGTGTATTACCAGCAAAATTACCATGTGATGTGGAAGTTGCCATAATTAGTCACTCAACAATGCATCCTGCCTCAGATGCACAGTTTGCCAGCATTGGGCCCAGCTCTCCCCTGGGAAAAGTAGTTGGAGGCGGGAACTGAATGACAAACTGGCCTGGGAAAATTCAGCTCTTGTGAATTTTATTTTCACTGAATGCAGCTTGTTTGTATCTTTGCAAATAGACCTACTTTTTCCTTCCCCATCTGATTTCATCTGACATACGCTTCGTACATAATAAAACATGGTGGATTACATGCTCCTTTGCCTCTACTGATGCTGGCTTGAAACTGGCAACTTAGAAGTGCACAGGCTTTTCCAAAAAAATTGTAATTTTGATCCATCAGAAATTACATTGTATGATGCAAGATGTTTAGAAGCCTAATTCCTCCTTAATTGTGAACAACAAAGATTCTTTCCTGAAGCATTTCAAAAGAATTAATTGAATTGGCAACACCTGCCTTCTAAGTGCTATGGTATCCATGCAAATATTTATTCATCCTTGTATTTTACAAGATCGCTGGAATAGCGTCACAGCTATACACCCTCATATTGTCATTAGCCACAGTGAAGGGCATAAATATCTTTGTCATTAAAACATTTTGACAGCTCAGTTGCTGTTGGTAATGTTTTTCAGTGACAGTACCATGGTAACTATGCACATTTTGTATTGCTGTGTTCATTTGGATTCCAGGAGCCCAGCATCAGTGAAGTAACTCCCAGTGTTTATGGTGTTTAGATCCACTTTTCATTGACTGTTGGCAGGTTTGTGAATGCAGCTCTGTCTGGGTGCAGTAAGCTGATGCCAATTTATTGAACACAGGTTTAGTCTGAAGACATCACAAACAACGAACCTGTGGAATCAAAATTTAAAAGCCAGCATAAATTACACTTGCATAGTACCGTTTTTTCAAAGCAGTGTAGATTGTTGCTTTCTTGAACATTTAGGACTTTTAAAAACAATTAGCTCTTTCAAACGAGACGGGCTTCGCTGGCCTGTGCCAACATTTGTTGCCCATACCAATTGGCTCTCGGGAAGGTGGTGGGTAGCCAACTTAAACTGCTGCAGCACATGTGCTGTAGGTACATCCCCATTGCTGTTAGGAAGAGAATGTCAGAACTTGACCCAGTGCTGTTAGTAAGGGAGTGCCAGGACTTTTGTCCCAGTGACAGTTAAATGAAGGCTGCATAGTTCCAAGTCAGGATGGTGTGTGGCTTGGAGGGGAACTTGCAGGTCAGGGTGTACCCATGCATCTGCTACCCTTGTCCTTCTAGGTCACGTGTATGGAAGGTTCTATTGAAGGAGCCTTGGTGAATTGCTGCAGTGCATCCTGTAGTTGACATGCACAGGCTGTCTTTGTAATAATACATCAGGTGAGCAAGTGAATGTTTACAGTGGTGGATGAGGTGTCAATCTTGTCCTGGATGATGACAAGCTTCTTGTGTTGTTGGAAATGTGTTTATGTTGACAAGTGGAGAATATTCCATCACACCCCTGACTTGTGACATGCAGATGGTGGACACACTGTACCTCTTATGAGCAAGTATTCTGCACCTAACCTTCCCAGCTTGGCATGGTTTCTGTCCATAGGCAGCTAGCTCCTTTTTATGCCCAATATTCTAGTTCCCTCTCTGCTCTAAGCATGTCTGGACTCCCTCGTCCACCTTATTTTTAAAAAATATTTTAATTCTCCTCCTCTTTCACATTTTCTCCTAAATTTACACCCATCAACAATAAACAATAATCAGTAACGAGTATGTCAATCCCCATATCAATAACAACGATCCCATCCTCCCACCAAACCCCAAACATTAGCCCGCATGTTCAAACAAACAAATGACCAAAAGGAATCAGGAATCACCCATAGTCACCATTAAAACACACAGTCCCCCTCCCCCAACTCTCACAACCACCCCCCCAACTAATGTTCGATGTTATCCAGTTCTTGAAAGTGCATAATGAATAATGCCCATGAATTGTTGAACCACTCCATCCTTCCCCTCAGTTCAAACTTAACCTTCTCAAGAGTCAAGAATTTCAATAGGTTCACCCACCACGCCAAGGCACAGGGTGGAGAGGTTGCTCTCCAACCCATCAGGATCCGCCTTCAGGTGATCAACGAGGCAAAAGGATACAACATCTGCCTCCGCATCCGTTTCCAACCCCGGTTTGTCCGACACCCCGAATATGGCCTCCCGGGGGCCCGGGTCCTGTTTAACGTGCGCCACTTTAGAGATTACCCTAAAAACCTCCTTCCAGTAATCCTCTAGTTTTGGACAGGACCAAAACACCCTGGCAAAGTTCACACACATCTTCTAGCCCTTCAAAGAATCGGCTCATCCTCGCCCTTGTGAGGTGTGCTCTACATAGCACCTTCAGCAGTATCAGCCCCAACCTTGCACACGAGGTGGAGGCATTCCCTCTCCGGGGCACCTCACACCAGAACCCCTCCTCCATATCCTCTCCCAACTCTTCGTCCCACTTTTCTTTGATCCCTTCCAATGATGCCTTCTCCTCTTCCAAAATAACTGCGTAAACAGCCGACACTACCCCTTCTCCAGTCACCCTGTCGTCAGCACCTCCTCCAGCAATGTGGAGGCCGGCTCCACCGGTAAGTTCTGTATCTCCTTTCTGGCAAAATCTCGAACCTGCATGTATCTAAACATTTCCCCCTGCTCCAGTCCATACTTCACTTCCAGCTCCTTCAATCCTGCAAACTGTCCTCAAAGAAACAAGTCTTTTAGTGTCTTAATCCCCTTCTCCTCCCATTTCCGAAAATTTCCATCCTGCTTCCCTGGCTCAAATCAATGGTTCCTCCGAATCGGCATTTCCCTTGACCCTGCCCCACAACCCGAAGTGTTGGCGAAACTGCCTCCAAATTCTCAATGAAGCTATTATTACCAGACTCCCTGAGTATTTCCAAGGGGCCATCATGAGCGGCGCTGTTGCGAGCGCCTTCAATCCTGACCCCCTGCATAAACTCTTCTCCATTCTGACCCACTTGGAATCAACCCCTCTGACCCAGCTCCGCACCTTATCCGCATTTGCCACCCAGTAATAATACATCAGGTTCGGAAGACCCAAACTCCCTGCCTGCATTCCCCTTTGTAGCAGCACCTTTCGAACTCTGGCCACCTTCCCTCCCCATATGAATGAGGTAACCATTCCTTCAATCTCTCTGAAAAATGTTTTTGGCAGGAAAATCGGCAGGCATTGGAAAATAAACAGAAATCGCGGCAACACGTTCATTTTAACAGCCTGTCAGTGACAGAGGGAGACCATCCCACCTTGCCAGATCAGCTTTCACTTTCCCCATCAAACTAGAAATCTTGTACCTACGGAGCCCCCCCCCCCCCCCCCCACCCCCCCCACTCCCGGGCAACCTGCACCCCCAGGTATCTAAAGTGAGTCCCTGCCCTATGGAATGGCAGCCCCCCCACCCCTGCCCAAACCCCGGCCGAGACACCTATTACCTTATTAAGCAAAGTTCTGGCCAATCTACATCCTCCAGTACCACTAAGCATCCCGTCCCCCACCCAAAGTGGACTGGCGCATCCTCAAAATGATGACTTGAAATCATTAAGTCAAAGTAGCCAGTAAGCATCAAAAATATCTGAAGTACCAATGAAATACCTGGCTTCCAAGCAAAATGACCTGGAAAAAAGCCTCCCGCCCTAGAAGTATATAATAATAATCTTTATTGTCACAAGTAGGCTTACATTAACACTGCAATGAAGTTACTGTGAATAGCCCCTAGTCGCCACATTTCGTGCCTGTTCGTGTACAAAGAGGGAGAATTCAGGGGCGAAATTCTCCGACCCCCAGCAGGGTCGGAGAATCGCCTGGGGCCGCCGAATATCCGGCCCCCGCCGTGGCAGAGATTCTCCGCCACCCGGGAAGTGGCGGTGGCAGGAATCTCGCCACTCCAATCGGCGAAGCCCCTGCGGTGATTCTCCGGCCCGGATGGGCCGAAGTCCCGCCGCTGGGAGGCCTCTCCCTCCGCCGAGGTTTGAACCACCTCTGTAATGGCGGGATCAGCGGCGCGAGCGGGGTCCTGGGGGGGGGGGGGGGGCCGCGGGGGGGCGATCGGACCCCAGGGGGTGCCCCCACGGTGGCCTGGCCCGCGATCGGGGCCCCCTGCTCAGACTCCGGGCCAGTGCCCTGGGTGCACTATTTCTCTTCCGCGGCTGCCACGGCCACCGCCATGGCGGAAGCGGAAGAGAAACCCACATCGCGCATGCGCTGGTGGTGACTTCAGCGGCAGCTGGCCGCTGACGTCATCGCCGGTGCATGCACCGACCGGCAAAAGCCTTTCGGCCACCCCCGCCGGGGGCGCTGGTTTTTTGCACCAGTCTTCTGGTGCCAACCGCTCCGGCGCGGGGCTGGCCCCCAAAGGTGGGGAGAATTCCCCACCTTTGGGGAGGCCTGACCCCTGAGTGGTTGGCGCCACCCCTCTACGCCGGGACTCTCCGTCACGCCGGGTAGGGGAGAATCCAGCCCCAGATGTCCAAATTACCTACAGCACGTGTTTTGGGACTTGTGGGAGGAAATTGGAGCACCCAATGGAAACCCACGCAGACATAGGAGAACATGCAGACTCCGCATAGACAGTGACCCAAGCTGGGAATCGAACCTGGGACCATGGCGCTGTGAAGCAACAATGCTAACCACTGTGTACCGTGCCGCCCAGAAAGCACCTCAACTTGCGGCTGAACAGGAATTGTGAATTCTCCCCGCCACTGAGCAGAGAACTGTTGCCAGCATTCGATTCTCCCCAACCCTCATATATTCCCATATATTCACCAGTGGCCAGGTAACTGTCCATGTGGAGTTTGCACATTCTCCCCGTGTCTGAATGGGTCTCACCCCATAACCCAAAAGGATAAATGGATTGGCCACACAAAATTACCCCTTAAAAAGAAAAAAACACCAGTGGTTGAATCTGCCCTTTCAATCCTTCCTTGACCATGCTCGCTTTCATTTCACCTCCCAACACTCTAGCTGCCAATACTTTCCCACCCAACTTCCCACTTTCCCCCTTCACAGGCTGCTCCTTGCCCTTCATCACAGAATTTCTACAGTGTAGAAGGAGGTCAATTGACCCATCAAGTTTGCATCAATCCTCCGAAAGAGCACTCCACCTAGGCCCACACCCCGCCCTATCCCGGTAACTCCACCGAACATTTGGACACTATGGGGCAATTTAGCATGGTCAATCCATCTAATCTGAACATTTTTGGACTGTGGGAGGAAACCCACGCAGACACGGGGAGAGTGTGCAAACTCCACATAGACAGTCACCCAAGATCAGAAGCGAACCCGGGCCCTGGCGCTGTGAGGCAGCAATGCTAACCACTGTGCTACTATGCTGCCAATGTAATAATACTCTTGCGTGGCACCCCCTTCCCATGATCTATCCTGGTTGCGTTTTTCCTCCCTAATGGCTGGCTGTTCATTTCCCACTATTCCCGTTGATATGAATTGCCCTTCCTATCCAATCCTTTAAAGAACTGCATATGTACTGTTGTCTGTCACCACCAAATCTGTGGAGTATTTCCATAACACTGCAAATAGAGTAGATTCTACCAAACTGGGAGTCCCAGCACAATGCAGGATTGCTTCTGGGAGAGTGGTCCTGCAATATAAAAGGAAGTTTTCAAAGTGAGTTCTCATGATTGATTTCAAAGTGGATTCCTTGGGTGTTTATGAATTTTTATTATGATCATCAGAATTTTGAGCATTAATAAACTTAAAGGAACGAACCACTCACAATCATTCAGGCAGTTCACACTCACACAAACTTGCCACCCCCACATTGATTCTGTATACACCTCCCACTGCCTCAGGAAGGCAGACAGCATTATCAGAGACTTCTTCCACCCTGACCATAAGACATAGGAGCAGAATTAGGCCACTCTGCCCATCGAGTCTGCTCCGCCATTCAATATCAGCTGATATTTTCTCATCCCCATTCTCCTGCCTTCTCCCCATAACCCCTCATCCCCTTATTGATCAAGAACCTATTTATCTCTGTCTTGAAGACACCCAGTGATTTGGCCTCCACAGCTTTCTGCTGCAAAGAGTTCCACAGATTCACCACCCTCTGGCTGAAGAAATTCCTCCTCATCTCTGTTTTAAAGGATCATCCCTTTAGTCTGAAATGGTGTCCTCTGGTTCTAGTTTTTCCTCGACATGGAAACATCCTCTCCACGTCGACTCTATTCAGGCCTCACAGTATCCTGTAAGTTTCAATAAGATCCCCCTCATCCTTCTGAAATCCAACGAGTACAGACCCAGAGTCCTCAACCGTTCCTCATACGACAAGTTCTTCATTCCAGGGATCATTCTTGTGAACCTCCTCTGGACCCATTCCAAGACCAGCACATCCTTCCTTAGATACGGGGCCCAAAACTGCTCACAATACTCCAAATGGGGTCCGACAAGAGCCTTATACACCCTCAGAAGTACATTCCTGGTCTTGTATTCGAGCCCTCTTGACATGAATGCTAACATTGCATTTGCCTTCTTAACTGCCGACTGAACCTGCACATTAACTTTAAGAGAATCGTGAACAATGACACCCAAGTCCCTTTGTGTTTCTAATTTCCTAAGCATTTCCCTATTTCAAAAATAGTCTTTGCCTAAATTCCTCTTTCCAAAGTGCATAACGTCACTTTTCCACATTGTATTTCATTTGCCACTTTGTTGCCCACTCTCCTAGCTTGTCCAAATCCTTCTGCAGCCCCTTGCTTCCTCAATAGTACCTGCCTCTCTACAGATCTTTGTATCATCTGCAAACTTATCAACAGTGCCTTCAGTTCCTTCTTCCAGATCATTAATGTATATTATGAAAAGTTGTGGTCCCAGCACAGATCCCTGAGGCACACCACTAGTCACTGGCTGCCATCCTGAAAAAGACCCCTTTATCCCCACTCTCTGCCTTCTGCAAGTCAGCCAATCCTCTATAAATGCCAGGATCTTGCCCTTAACACCATGGGCTCTTAACTTATTTAACAGTCTCCTATGCGGCACCTTATCAAAGGCCTTTTGGAAATTTAAATAAATCATGTCCACTGGTTCCCCTTTGTCTAACTTGCTTGTTACCTCCTCAAAGAACTCTAACAGATTTGTCAGACATGACTTCCCTTTGACAAAGCCATGCTGACTCCATCCTATTTTGCCATGCACTTCCAAGTACTTCGCGATCTCATCTTTAATAACAGACTCTAAAATCTCACCAATGACCAAAGTCAGGCGAACCGGCCTACAATTTCCCGTCTTCTGCATCCCTCCCTTTTTTTACATAAATTTAGAGTACCCAATTCATTTTTTCCAATTAAGGGGCAATTTGCCATGGCCAATCAACCTACCCTGCACATCTTTGGGTTGTGGGGGCGAAACCCCCGCAAACACCGGGAGAATGTGTAAACTCCACACAGACAGTGACCCAGAGCCGGGATCGAACCTGGGACCTCGGCGCCGTGAGGCAGCAGTGCTAACAAACTGCGCCACCGTGCTGCCCAGTTCCCTCCCTTCTTAAACAGTGGTGTTACATTAGCCAGTGTCCAGTCCTCTGGGACTGTTCCTGCCTCCAGCGATTCCTGAAAGATCACCACCAATGCCTCCACAATTTCCTCAACTATATGTTTTTGGACCCTGGGGTGTAGTCCACCCGGTCCAGGTGACTTATCCCCTTCAGACCTTACAGTTTCCCTTGAACCTTCTCCTTAGTGATGGCTACTGCACTCGCCTCTGCCCCCTGGTTCTCCTGGAGCTCTGGCATCCCACTGGGTGTTTTCCACCGTGAAGACTGATGCAAAATAACTATTTAGTTCGTTTGCCATTTCTTTGTTTCCTATTACTACTTCTCCAGCCACGTTTTCCAGTGGTCCAATGTCTATTTTTGCCTCTTACTTGCCTTTTATATATTGAAAGAAACTCTTCCTATCTTGTTTTATATGACTAGCTAAGTTACATTCATATTTCGTCTTCTTCTCTCCCCTTATTGATCTTTTTAGTTGTCCTCTTCTCGCTTTTAAATGATTCCCAATCCTCTGGCTTGCCATTTTGTATGCTTTTTCTTTTGCTTTTATACTGTCCTTGACTTTCCTCGTCAACAATGGATGCCTTGTCCTGCCCTTAGCATGTTTACTCCTCCTTGGGATGAATTTTTGCTGCGCCTCCCGAATAACACCCAAAAACCCCTGCCATTACTGTTCCACTGTCTTCCCTGCTTGTCTCCTTTTCCAATCAACTCTGGCCAGCTCCTCCTTCATGTCTTTGCAGTTACCCTTATTTAATTGTAATACCGTTACATATGACTCCAGCTTCTCCCTCTCAAACTACAGGGTAAATTCTGTCATATTTGTGGTCACTGCTCCCTAAGGGTTCCTTCACCTTAAGATCCCTAATCTAGTCTGCCTCATTACACATCATCAAATCCAGAATTGCCTGATTCCTAGTGGGCTCTACCACAAGCTGCTCTAAAAAAACATCTCTTAAACATTCCACAAATTCCTTTTTTTGAGATCCACTATCAACCTGATTTTCCCAGTCCAAGTGCATATTGAAGTCCCCCATGATTATTGCGATATTGCCTTTTTTACATGCATTCTCTATCTCCCAATTTATTTTCTGCCCCATCTCCTGACTACTGCTAGGGGGCCGGTACATAACTCCCATCAGGGTCTTTTTACCTTTGCGATTCCTCAACTCTACCCACAGAGATTCTATGCCTTCTGATTCTATATCGCTCCTTGCTATCGATTTAATTTCATTCCTTACTAACAATGCAACCCCGCCCCCTTTGCCCATCTGCCTGTCCTTCCGATATACATATTTCTATATATATATCCTTGTATATTTAAATCCCAGCCCAGATTCCCATGCAGCCACATCTCTGTGATGCCAACAACATCGGACCGGCCAATTTCAAAGTGAGCAACAAGCTCATTTACCTTGTTCCGTATATTGCGAGCATTAAGATACAATACCCTCAGTCCTGCATTGACCACCTCCCTTCCACACTTGTCACCTTTTTTGTTCTGCCTGAGGGTGATGTTCTATTATTTTTGTTCTCTATTTCCCTTCAGTTATGACACCTTCTAAGCTAACGCTCTGGTTCCAACTCCCCTGCCATTTTAGTTTAAATCCTCCCGAGTGACATGAGCAAACCTCCAAGCCAGGATTTTGGTGCCTCTCGAGTTTAGATGCAACCCGTGCTTCTTGTACAAGTCGCACCTGCCTCAGAAGAGATCTCAATGGTCCGGAAATCTGAAACCCTCCCTCTTACACCACTGGTTTAGCCACGTGTTTATCTGCACTATCCTCCTATTTCTAGCCTCATCGGCACGTGGCACAGGGCGTAATCCTGAGATTACAAACCTAGAGGCCGTACTTCTTAGCTTACTGCCTAACTCCCTGAACTCCTTCTGTAGGACCTCATCACTCTTCCTGCCTATGTCGTGAGCACCTATGTGCACTACAACCTCTGGCTGTTCACCCCCCCCCCCCCCCCCCCCCTTCAGGATGTCCTCTGTTCGTTCAGAGACATCCTTGACCCTGGCACCAGGGAGGCAACGAACCATCCTGGAGTCTCTTTCACTTCCATAGAAGTGCCTATCTGTGCCCCTTACTATAGAGTCCCCTGTAACTATTGCTCTCCTGCACTTTGCCCTCCCCTGTTGAGCAACAGTGCCAGTTGTGGTGCCACTGTTCTGGCTGCTGTTGCTTTCCACTGATAGGCACCCCCCCCCCCCCCCCCCCCCCCCCCAAACAGTATGCAAAAAGGTATACCTGTTAGAGAGGGGGACAGCCAGAGAGGATTCCTGCACTAACTGCCTGCCCTTTCACGCGGTCACCCATCTGTTTGCCTGCACCTTGGGTGTGACCATGTCTCTTTAACTCCTATCTATGACGCTTTCCGCCACCTTCTTCCAGACCCTTCCACCAGGCTGAAGGTACAGAAGTCTGAAGACCTGCACGTCCAGACATAGGAACAGCTTCTTTACCACAGCTACAAGACTCCTCAATGACTCCGCCTCGGACTGATCTGTTTCCTGTAAGAACACTGTTCATGATGCCCTATGCTGCTCTTGCTCATGTATTTGCTTTGTTTGGCCCCTTTGGCGATAGTTACAGGGGACCCCAAACCAATCACTGTTTGACGATGTACCATTTGTCAATGTTCTCTGTTGATTATTCTTTTGTCTACTATGTACATACTGTGTACGTTCCCTCGGCCACAGAAAAATACTCTTCTCTGCACTTTGGTACATGTAACAATAAATCAAATTAAATTTTTTATGGACTTCAATAGCAGTTAGAAATGTACATTTCCAGTTGTGGTGATATATTATTTTAGTGGTGTCTATAGTATTTATGAATGGACTGTGCACAGTAAAATGTTGACTGCTAAATTTAAGCTGAAATTAGTACATCATTATTATAATTTTGAAATTTAAAGTTTTTCAATATGTGAATTGAACAGGCCTGCTGTGATCAAGGCATGCAGGGCATCAATTTGGCTAATTGCATTGTCATTAATGTCATTATCAAGACTCTTCAGATTAAATATGCTTGCCTCTCCAAACTTGACTGTCAGTAAGAAGGGAAATTTCACTGTTTCATTCTCAAATCTGGTCGGCAATCACTTTTTATCAATTTATCATACAAAAAGAGGAATTTTATCAATGGCAAAAAAGAATAATTGATTTTAAAAGCCACTAAACATTAAGGAGCAAGCCAGATTGGTCAAGAAAGTGAAAGCCCATGGGATACAGGACAATGTGGCAAACTGGAGAAAATGTTGGCTTACTAACCGGGAACAAAGAGTAATGGTTAATGGTTACCCTTGCAATTGGAAAGTTGATTCGAGTGGTATTCCACAGGGCTTGGTGTTGGGATCCTTACTGTTTGTGCTATATATTAATGACTTGGATGTGAACATGGGGGCATGATTGATAAATTTGCAGATGACACAAGATTGGCGGAGTGGTGGACAATGTAGAGGATAGCTATAATCTCCAAACAGTAGGATTGGGTGATAAAGTAGCAGATGGAATTTAACACCGAGAGATATGAGGTCATGCATTTAGGAAGGTTAAATAGTTATTGGGAGTACACAATAAATGGGAACATACTAAGATGGGTAGACAAAGTGAGTGATCTTGGCGTACGTGTACACAGGCCTTGAAGGCAGCAGTTCAAGCAGACAAAGTTGTTAAGGTAGCATATGGAATTCTTTCCTTCATTAGAAGAGGTATAGAATATAAAAATAAGATATAATGTTGGAATTCTATAAAACACTGGTGAGGTCACAATGAATATTGTGTGCAGTTCTGGTCACCACATTACAGGAAGGACATTATTGCTTGGGAAAGAGTGCAGAGGAGGTTTACAAGAATGTTGTCAGTGCTAGAAAAGTGTAGCTATGAGGAGAGATTGGATAGGTTGGGGTTATTTTCCTTGGAACAAAGAAGGCTAAGGAGTGACTTAATTGAGGTGTACAAAACTACGAGGGGAAGAGATAGGGTGGACAGGATAAAATTGTTTCCCCTGGTGGAGAATTCTAGAATCAGCGACATAGATTGAAAATAAGAGGGAGAAGTAGAGGGGACTTGTGGAAGAACTTTTTTTACGCAGAGCGTAGTGGGAGTCTGGAATTCACTGCCTGAGTTGGTTGTGGAGACAGAGACTAAACACTTTATATAAAAAAAAAAGTACCTGGATCTGCACCTTAAGTGCTGTCAGCTACTGACCGGGTGCAGTAAGGTAGGATTAGAAAAGACACCTGGGTGTCCTCGGGCTGGCATGGACAAGATGGGCCAATGGTCTCCTTCTGTACTGTAACCGTTCCATGATTCTAGGTGCTTTGAATTTAGAAATTGTATTTCATTGTATTTAAATTCATTAAAATTCCATAAGACTTGAGCTTTACATGCATGATATTGCACCGCCTAATGATTTATATATAACATATGCTGACAAGGCGATTAAAACATTCTCTGAAAATAACCATGCATTTGCTGTGTGAACAAATATCTAGGTATTGCATTTTGGTTAAACTCATAAGTTGACAACTATTTTTCCTGTGCATCTTATTAACTTACACAGCATCACTGATGGACGATGGCTAAAAGTGGCGTTTCTACCTTATACAAAAGATAAACGATGGTGGAAAGCATGCAGTTTAACGTGTTGATTGACATGGGTGGGCTGAGTTAGCTTGATGTTTGGTGCATAGCTCAGAAACCTGCTGTGACCAGTTCTAGCTAGCTCTGTGCTCTGGCTCATTCTGATTGTCAAGTTGATGTATTGAACAAAGAAGTCTTTTACGTCCAAATTGGGTTTGAAGTGTAATTTGTGAGCAACTGAGATTTACGTTTGCTGTTAAGATGCTGACTTCTGTCAGAAACAATCAAAATAAATAGCTGACAGTAGATTGTGACCTTTACCAGAAAAATATTTCTGTATAATTAGTTAACAGGCAATCCGTATCTCTTCAAAGAATCAGAAATTATTGTTTCTAATACGATAGTTGTATGCAATGTTACCTTTTCATGACATGCTTGTGTTTTAAAATGTAAGTAATTTATCATATTTTAACAAATGACTTGTGTTAAACAAAATCTGGAAGTTCATTATTGGGTGGGAAAACTCCACCTATCATACAATGCCCATATTGCTAGAGGTTGAAGAGGTTAGTCAGGTTTGTACCCACTAGAGTTTATAAGAGTAAGAGGCGACTTGATCATAACCTTTGAAATCCTGAAGGATATTAACAATTTCATAGAATCATAGAAAAGTTACAGCACAGACGAGGCCATTCGGCCCGTCTTGTCCATGCCAGCCGGAGGACACCCAAGTGCCCTTTTATAATCCCACCTTCCTGCACCCGGTGCATAGCCCTGTATCCTAGAATCATAAGTTACAACACAGAAGAAGGCCATTTGGCCCAGATGGATGTGGAGAGGATGTTTCCTCTTGTTGGAGAATCTAGAACTAGAGATCACAGTTTACAAATAAGAGGTTGCTCATTTAAGACCGAGGTTGCGAGATATATTTTCTCTAGGAGGGTCGTGAGCCTCTGGAACTCTCAAAAGACAGTGGGAGCAGAGTCTTGGAATATGTTTAAGGCCGAGCTGGATAGATATTTGAATGGTGGAGCAGCTTGGGGGGGGTGTTGTGAGTGGTCCACTCCTCCAAATTCGTATGTTCCTTCCTGCCTCTACCCTGATTTACATCCTTGGTGGAAAGGTCCATGGACAACATTCCTACTCGCTGCCAATTGAGACTCAATTGATGCCCAATGTACAATGAATGCCCAAATATTTAACGGCCTTACTCGTCCTGTTGCACCCAGTATTAACCCAGTATTAACCCAGTGATGAGTAAGGGTCTTACTATGCATTGAGCACTACAATCAAACCCCTGGGGCTCCAAGGGGGATTCCCTCATCCTCATTCAATGGCTTAACCCCCCCTGCCCGTGTCACTGTTAATTCTCATTTTCTCTCTCTCTCCCCCTCCCTCCCTCATGATCCCAATCCCATGGCATCCCCCTCCCGCCATCACTCACCTGTGGCCTTGCGGATAGGTTTGAATTGCTATGATGTCCTTTGGGGAGGCAAAGCATTCCTTTAGATCTGGTCCCTTTGGGAGAGGTAAGGCACCTTTTGGTGGAGGTCAGGTGCCCTTTGGAATTGTTAGAAGTAGGCATAAATGTGCATAAAATGTGCATATACTCAGTACTGCCAAGCTCATTGGAACTGTCAACAAATCTGAAGAACTGTCAGAAGTACCTGTCAAAGGGAAATGTGAAGCTGTCAGGGCATTTTAAAACTCAAAATCTTTGAAAATAATGACTGGAAAGTTTTTTCTCAAAAGATTACTTGCTTTTCACTCTGTTGACATAAGCTTAATGAAATGAAATGAAATGAAAATCGCTTATTGTCACGAGTAGGCTTCAATTAAGTTACTGTGAAAAGCCCCTAGTTGCCACATTTTGGCGCCTGTCCGGGGAGACTGGTACGGGAATCGAACCGTGCTGCTGACCTGCTTGGTCTGCTTTAAAAGCCAGCGATTTAGCCGAGTGAGCCAAACCAGCCCCATTCCTGAATTAGTGTGATATGACTGATTATGCAACCGTATATTATCACAGTTGGGCGGGCGCCTGTCATTTACAGTTCAATTGACCACTACAAGTGATTATAGACTCTTTGATGTGGGAATTATGGGACTATAACATTGTGAACCTGCCAATGTTAGCAGCAACGCGATTTGCCTTTCATCAGGTTGGGGCTGCAGGCCCACAGCCGACAACATAAAGTTCGAACTGCTGTTTGAATAGCTGCCAGTTCTCAGCTACGTTACCAGAGGCGAAATTCTCCGAACCCCCGCAGGGTCGGAGAATCGCCCGGGGCCGGCGTAAATCCCGCCCCCGCCGTGGCAGGAATTCTCCGCCACCCGGGAATCGGCGGGGGCGGGAATCGCGCCGCGCCGATCGGCGAGCCCCCTGCGGCGATTCTCCGGCCCGCGGTGGGCTGAAGTCCCGCCGCTGAGAGGCCAATCCCGCTGATGTCGTTTCAACCACCTCTGGTGGCGGCGGGATTGGCGGCGCGAGCGGGCCCCAGAGGTCCTGGGGGGGGGGGGGGGCGCGGGGCGATCGGACCCCGGGGGGTTCCCCCACGGTGGCCAGGCCCGCGATTGGGGCCCACTGATTGGCGGGTGGGTCAGTGCCGTGGGGGCACTCTTTTTCTTCCGCTGCCGCCACAGCCTCCACCATGGCGGAGGCGGAAGAGAACCCCCCTACCGCGCATGCGCCGGTGGTGACGGCAGCGGCCGCTAACGCACCGGCGCATGCGTGAACCGGCGAAGGCCTTTCGGCCAGCCCCGACGCCGGGTGAGGGCATCAAAGGCCGTTGGCGCCAGTTTTGGCGCCAGTTGGCGTGGCGCCAACCACTCCGGCACGGGCCTAGCCCCTAAAGGTGCGGAGAATTCCGCCACTGCAGATAGTGAAATTTGAATTCGATAATAAAATCTGGAATTAAAAGCCTAATGATGGCCATGAAACCATTGTCAATTGTCATAAAAACCCATCTGGTCACTGATGCCCTTTAGGGAAGAAAACCTGCCATCCTTACCTGGTCTGGCCTACATGTGACTCCAGACCCACAGCAATGTGGTTGACTCTTAACTGTGCCCGTCAAGGACAATAAATGCTGGCCCAGCTGGCGATGCCCACGTCCCATGCTCAACTGAAGCAGTTGAGGCTCCTTCATTACATGTTTTTAAGGTAAAGATAGATAGTTTTTTGAAGAATAAAGGGATTAAGGGTTATGGTGTTCGGGCCGGAAAGTGGAGCTGAGTCCACAAAAGATCAGCCATGATCTAATTGAATGGCGGAGCAGGCTCGAGGGGCCAGATGGCCTACTCCTGCTCCTAGTTCTTATGTCCCATGAATGAATTTTTAAAAAAAGGGATGTTGAGTGAGGCGAGGGAGCAAATAGCAGGGGCACTGACAATAATGTTCAATTGCTCTCTGGCCACAGGAGAGGTGTCGGAGGACTGAAGGATAACTAATGTGGCATCAAGAAGGGAGGAAGGGATGGACCATGAAACTGCAGGCGGGCCAGTCTAACCTAAGTGGTGGGGAAACTATTGGAAGCAATTCTGAGAGACAGAATTAATCTGCATTTGGAGAGACAGGGATTAATCAAGAACAGTCAGCATGATTTTGTTAAGGGGAGATCATGCCTGACCAACTTTGATTACATTTTTCAGAGGTGACCAGGTGTGTAGATGAGGGAAATATATTTGACATGGTCTACATGTACTTCAGCAAGATTTTTGATAAGGACCCACATGGCTGATAGCGAAGGCAAGAACCCATGGGATCCAAGGAAATTTGACGAATTGGCCGATTGGCAGGAAGCAGAGGGTGATGGTCGAGGGATGCTTTTCTAACTGGAAACCTGTGGGCCACTCAGAGACCAGTCTCCCTTGCCTTTTGTGATTTATATAATTTTTTTTTCTTTTTTTAAAAAAAATTTAGATTTTTTCCAATTAAGGGGCAATTTAGTGTGGCCAATCCACCTACTCTGCACATGTTTGGGTTGTGGGGGCGAAACCCACGCAGACACGGGGAGAATGTGCAAACTCCACACGGACAGTGACCCAGAGCCGGGATCGAACCTGGGACCTCAGCGCCGTGAGGCGGTTGTACTAACCACTAGGCCACCATGCTGCCCTGTGATCTGTATAAATGATTTAGATATGAATGTAGGAAAGTTGATCAGTCGGTTTGCGGATGATACGAAAATTGGGGAGTGGTAAATAGTGAGGAGGAGAGTCTTTGATTACAGGAGGATATAGGTGGGCTGGTCAGATGGGCATTGATGGGCAGATGACAAATGGAATTCAATTCGGACAAACGTGAGGTTATGCTCTTGGGCAGGAAAACAAGGCAGGGGAATACATGATGAATAGCAGGATTAAGGGTTATGGTGTTCGGGCCGGAAAGTGGAGCTGAGTCCACAAAAGAAAGAGATAAACCCCTTGAAGCGAAGGATGTAGCGAGAACCTAAATTATTAGCTTAAGTCCTTGGGAGAAATGTAACATTGGATGACAAAGCAAGTGCGATTGTGAGGAATAAGGCAGCTCACCTAAACAGTCCAAATGGAAAGCACTGACGATCATAGGGACCTTGGTGTGCACTTATACCGATCCCTTAAGGTAGCAGAGCAGGTGGATGCAGCAGTTAAGAAGGCATAATACTCGTCTTTATTAGTCGAGGCATAGAGGTTAACAGCACGGAGAACTTCTGGAACTGTATAAAATATTTGTTAGGTCACAGCTAGAGTATTGTGTGCAGTTTTGGAATCCACATTATAGGAAGAATGTAAAAGCACTGGAAAGGGTCCAGAGCAGATTAACCAGGATGTTGCCTAAGCTGGAGAGTTTTAGTTATGATGAGATATAAATTGTTTTCCTTGGAGCAGAGGAGACTGAGGCGAGACATGATTGAGATATAAGTTATGAGGGGCAGAAACAGAGTAGACAGGAAGAAGCTTTTCTTTTTGATGGAGGGATTAAATACGAGGGGGTATAGATTTAAATTAAGGGGCAGGAAGTTTAGAGGGGATGAGAGGAAAAATCTTTTACCCAGAGGGTGGCAGGAGTGTGAAACTTTGCTGCCTGAAAGGGTGGTGGAGGCAGAGTCCCTCATAATATTTATCAAGTATTTAGATGTGCAGTTCTTCTAAACTCTACAGAGTATAGGCCTAACCTGTTCAATCTCTCTTCATACGACAAACCCCTCACCTCTGCAATCAACCTAGTGAACCTCCTCTGAACTACTTCCAATGCCAATACATCCTTCCTCAAATAAGGGGACCAAAACTGTGCACAATACTCCAGATGTGGTCTCACCAGTGTAGTGATATTCAGATATCCATATAGATGATTAATGTAAATATAGTACAGTCATTTCAACACTAGATGTCTCAAAGTCAAATACTATATGAACCGGATTCCTGCTCTTTTTAGTTAGAGTGTGTGATCCAGTACAGTGAACAAGCAAGACATAGAATAGCTAGAATGAGAGAAGTTAGAAATAGTTTGTTATAGTAGTGTACAGTTATATAGTTACCTGTATTGTACTTTATTTCTTTATAGTTAGTTTAGTATTGAGTAAAATGACTCAGTTTATTATTTTATTACTCATTAAATAGTTCATCTTTCAACAAGAAGACTATTGGTCATTTATCCTGGTGGATTCAAGAGTAATATATATTTTAGATAAGTCATTATTTAAAATATAACATGATACCAGCGGGTTATAAATCTTTTAAGAAAGACTAATGAAGATTTAGTATAGAAAAGAAGAAAGAAAAAAGAAAAAAACGATTCAACTATTTGATTATTGCAATCATCGCAACTTTGAAAACTTCAACGTAAACAATCTATCAATGGACCAAGTTCAAGCACCAAGACATCGAAAGACTACTGGTAATTTAAATTTAAATTGGAAGTTGTTCAAGGAACAATTTCAACTTTACCTAGAAGCTAGTGATGTAAGTGCAGCACCAGAAGCTAGAAGAATGGTGTTATTTCTGTCCCTGGCAGGACAGCATGCAATCAAAATATTCAACTCATTTAATTTTAGTGCGGATGAAGATAAAACTGAATTTGATCAAGTGATAGCGAAGTTTGATGAACATTGTAAAATGCAGACAAATGAGATTTTAGAACGACTGAAATTTCATCGGCGAATTCAAAGAACTGGTGAACCTGTGAATAATTTCATCACAGACCTCAAGCTCTTAGCTAAAACGTGTAACTATGAAAATCTACATGATTCACTTGTCAGAGATCAAATCGTATATGGTATACTTGATGATGATAATGTCAGAGAAAAGTTAATTCGCCAAAATGATTTAACTCTACAAATCGCGATTGACAAATGTATAGCAGCAGAACAGACCAGAATCCAGTATCTAGCAATTTAGCCTAAGGAAAAAAGCGTGAATCTCTACCACGAGGCAGAGAAAATTAAAATGGTGTCGCAAGCAAAGGAGAAATCTGTAAGGAACGGAAGATATCCTCTGTTAGCATTTTCGCATATGCGCACAATGCACCAAAATGCGAGACATTCAAGAAGAATTCTGCGCATGCGTGTACGTCACAATTAAGTCATGACGACAAGGTGATTACGTGTTACAGATGTGGTAACGGCCACTTAAAGGGGAATTGTCCAGCTTTTGGCAAATTATGTTAAAAATGTCAGAAACTCAACCATTAGGCTTCACAGTGTCAATCAACTGCTACATACATTCCTCTTACACACAGAAAATATCACAAAGTATGAGCTGTGGACAAAACAGAAGAAATCAGCACTCAAGAAGATTTCACGGAAGATGATACTTTCTTCGTTGGTGTATTTGATTCGTCCATCAAGCATGATCTACAAGCAAGGAAGGATCAACTTACAACAATGATGTTACCTCTCGAGAGTATAAAAAATACTTCAAGCAACGGAAGAACAAAAAGTCAACATAGTAAGCAACGAATGGATGACTACTGTTTATATTAACACAATTCCAATCACTTTCAAATTGGATACCGGCACCTCGGCGAATATTTTGAATTCCAAGGACCTGTCCAAGATCAAGAGCTAATGTGAAATAATTCCTCCAGAATGCTCATTGCGAGATTACAATGGCAACCCCATTTTTTTCACATGGATCCTGCTACGAAAGTGTCACAAACAGAGACATTCAACAACAAGTAAGGTTCGAGATTGTCAATGGTACTCGTTCATCATTACTTGGAGCACAAGCATGCAAAGATTTGCAATTCATATAGAGAATCTTCATGAATATCTGTCAATCAAATACACTCATGTTCATGAGTTGATGATGTTCAGCAACTCTTACAACAATACCCAAATGTTTTTCAAGGTATGGGCACGTTACCTGTTCAGTACAAAATCCAACTGAAAAAGGATGCCAAATCGGTGATCTATCCACCTAGACCCTGCTCCACTTAAAGATCGACTGAAAGCTGAATTGTCAAGACTTCAAACTCGAGGAATAATCTCTCAATTTACTGACTGGGTAAGCCCTCTCGTCTGTGTAAAAAAAACTACAGATGAAATAAGAATCAATAGACATATCAAGAGAGAGCATTATCCAATACCAAAGAAAGAAGATATCACTGCTAGAGATGGCAAATGCTAAAATATTTACCAAGCTTGATGCATCTCAAGGATTTTGGAAGATGCAGTTACAAGACTCCAGTAAACGTCTTTGTACTTTTTAATATACCTTTTGGAAGGTACTGTTTCAATAGGATGCCTTTTGGTATCATATCTGCTTCTGAAATTTTTCACAGAACAACGGAATAGATGACCGAGAACATAAAAGTAACTTGGGTTTATGTTGAATACATAATCGTCTGGTCAACAACGCCTGAAGAACATATAAAGCGTCTTCAGGAGGTTTTCCAGAGAATTGACAACTATGGTTTAAAGTTGAACAAGGCCAAGAATATGTTTGTTGCCTCATCTTTAAGATTCCTGGGTGACAACATGACGGCTGAAGGCGTAAAACCAGATCAAGACAAAGTGCAAGCTATCAAGGCAATGCAAATTCCTAAAGATAAGAAGGCTGTCTTACACTTTCTTGGATTTGTCAACTTTCTAGGAAAGTTCATTTCAAATCTATCCGCGAGAACAACTGCTCTACGTCAATTTATAAGAACGAACACAGAATTCATCTGGACTGACAAACATACTGCAGAATGGACTGATTTGAAACAACAATTGATACAAGCTCCATGTTTATCATTTTTTGATCCTACAAAACTAACCAAAATTTCAACTGATGCAAGTAAAAATGGCATAGGTCGCTGTTTTACTGCAACAGGAGCATTTTGATATTTGGGTTCCTATTGCCTATGCGTCAAGATCAATGTCTGACACTGAGTGTAGGTATGCCCAAATCTAAAAAGAGTGTCTCGGGCTAGTCACGGGGATTTCCATATTCCACGACTATGTATATGGTCTACCCAAGTTCACAGTAGAAACTGACCATTGTCCACTAGTACAAATCATAGAACAAAACTTTAAATGACATGACTCCCAGACTTCAACGTTTAATGGTGAAATTGAGAAGATCGATTTCACACTGAAGTATACACCAGGTAAAGAATTAGTAATTGCTGATACTTATCTAGGTGAGTCAACACTGACATTCTCCAAGAAGGATCCATCAATGATGTTGTTTCACATTTGCAGCTATTCAAAGAATTACTACTTGTATCAGATGTCAAATTTCAGCAAATTCACATTGAAACACAGAAAGATACCATGTTGATGAAAGTTATGAAACATCTTCGAGAAGGATGGCCGAACGGTAATTGTCCGCAATATCAATCCATTCAGTCAGAACTGACTATTGTAGATGGTATACTGCTGAGACAAGATCACATTGTAATTCCACAAAGCATGCATTCTGAAATGCTGTTGAGATTACATGATGGTCATCTAGGCATTGGAAAATGTAGAAGACGTGCCAGACAGTCTATCTATTGGCCTGGTATCAACAATGATATTGCGAACATGATATTGTCGTGTTCAACATGTCAATCCCATCAAAATCAGCAATGCAAAGAACCACTGCAACCACATGATCTAGTAACATCATCATGGATTAAGGTTGGTGCTGATCTTTTTCACTTTTTTGAAAAAGACTGTCTTGTAGTCATTGACTATTTTTCCAATTTTCCTGAGTTAGTGAAACTGAACGACATCACATCCAACAATGTCATAAAGGCATGCAAGGAGGTATTTGCCAGACATGGTATTCCCAGCATCGTAATGTCTGACAACGGCCCTTTTTTCTCAAGTATGAATGGCATGATTTCTCATTGAAATACAACTTGAAATACAAGCCCACATTTCCCGCAATCAAATGGGAAAGCAGAGAAAGGTGTTCACATCATGAAACAGCTGCTTAGCAAATCTAAAGAATCTGATTCTGATTTTTACTTGGCTTTACTCAATTACAGAACTTGTCCTCTATCAATAGGCTTTTCTTCATCTCAAATGTTATATAACAGTGTTGAGGACAACATTACCTCAATTACACTTTCCTGATCAGGAACAAGAAAATCTTTTTAAAAGAATGCAACAACAGAAAATGAGTCCAAAAGGATACTTTGATCAACATTCAAAAGAACTGTCCACTCTATCTGATGATGATATAGTTAGATTCAGACTTCCTGAAGGAGGTTGGTCTGACAAAGCTCACTTAATTTGACAATTCTTACCAAGATCTTATCTGATCAGAACTTCTTATGGAACTATTCTAAGAAGAAATAAAAGAGACCAATTCAAGTCAAAGATACTATCAACATTTTTCCAGATCTTGATTTGAACCAAACTGTTTCCAAACAACTTGAAAGAGGAATGCAATCACACATACTGATTCACAAAGAACTGAAGAATTCTTCATCACCTTTGAAGTTGAGAAGATCAACAAGGAGAAGAAGACCCAATCGTCTGAATTCGTGAACTTTTTCAGTAATCTAGTGATTACTGTATACTGTTTACACTGCATTTCTTATGTAAATTTTCTTTTCAGATATTTCAAAGGAAATGTTAAAAAGAAAGGGGGATGTAATGATATTCAGATATCAATATACGTGATCAATATATGTAAATGTAGTACGGTCATTTCAACACTAGATGTCTCAAAGTCAGATACTATAAGAACCGGATTCCCGCTCTTTTTAGTTAGTTAGAGTGTGATCAAGAACAGTGAGCAAGCAAGACATAGAACAGCTAGAGTGAAAGAAGTTAAAACTAGTTTGTTATAATACTGTATAGTTATTTGTATTGTACTTTATTTCTTTATAGTTAGTTTAGTGTTGAGTAAAATGACTCAGTTTATTATTTTATTACTCATTAAATAGTTCATCTTTCAACAAGACAACTATTGGTCATTTTATCATCCTGGTGGATTCAACAGTAATATATATATTTTAGATAAGTCATTATTTAAAATATAACAACCAGTGCCTTGTATTAGGTGCACCAACACTTCCTTAACATTATACTCTATTCCTTTAGCCATAAATGCCAAATCTGGATAGCGAAAATATGCACTAATTATGTCGCAAGCGGTTGCTATAATTAGCATTGATGCAGATGGAATTTTCAACTTCCCAAGGAACCAAAACCTACACTGATGCATCACTCTTAAACAAGAAGGACAGACAGATGGTGTCTTGGCAAGGTTCTGCCATGCTGCATTTTATCAGATGATCATTGTTAATCCCTTGTCTTAGTGTTTGTCACTTGAACTTAAGTTTTTGTATTGGCCATTTCCCTTTATTAACTCATCGATTTTATTTACTTATTCACTTAAAAAGCTTTATTTCTTAACTGGTGCATCAACCACTGATTGTTATGAAAATGTAGAAATCATGTGGTGTAGTAAAATTTTAAGAGTTTGATTCCAGTTGCAGATTGCAGTGGGAGAAAACACACAAACAATCCAGGATTAAAAGGGGTTTTGCTTTTCTGAACTGGCTGTGGCAAAATACGATAGGATGTGATTTTAAATTATCTTCAAATTGCAAGCACTATGTGAAGTACTTGCAAAGCTTCCAGTCACAGGATTCGAGTTTCGATCCCTTAATGTCCAGTTGATCAGCCTGTATAAACAGAATCGGTCAGTAAACTCCTGTGAAGAAGAGGCCGCTTTTTAAACATGTTGCATGAATTTGAATTGTGAGATACAAAGGGACATTACATCACTTGTATTTTCTTCCCTTGATAGGAGCAGTGTAGCATGGGCATTGGCACGGTAAGGGCCCATCATGATGTTCCATTGTTGGATGTGGTTTTCTCCAAGCTGTTTGCTTTCTTTCCATTTGTGATATTATTCATTGCAGTTAAATTGTCCTGTTATTTGTACTAAAAATAAATTGTACTAAAAATAAATTGGCATTTCCTCCTTTTATATTGAAAGAAGTCTAAACTGGGTGTGCTGGAATGTTATTCAGTCAATTTTTAATTCGGTCTTGAACAGGAACATTGGGTTGTTGGAGATTGTGTTCAGTATCAGTTGACTCTGTACATCAGTGATAAAGCTTTACCTGAATTCTGTCATCGATAAGAAATGACAGAACAATTCTGGCACACTGAGAGGAAGCATTAAAAATCTTGTGTTGTTTTGTTGCTGTGGCAAGCCTTCTCTGCTTCACTTTAACAACGAACTGGTCATTGCACAGATTCAGGACGAAGAGCTGACACTGCACTCAAATAATCGTTGTGCCTTTCTCACTCTCCACAGTCTCCAGCACACTCAGAACATCTCAAAATCTGCTGGTTGAATGAGATTTGAGTGGGCCGTGTGATACCCCGCCGAGAGGGTGGTGGCAGGTTGTGCATGGGGGGGAAGGGGTGGACGCAGTCTGCCATCGTCCGACGCCATGCTTGGTGGCGTGTGTGCAGGCATGACCCACGAGTGGGTTCGGCCATGGGGGTGGGAACCAGTTGGAACCGTAGCTGTGGCGTGCAATGAGTCCTTTTTGCTGCGCACTGGGGGTTCTACTTGTCTGGGGGCAGGATGGATGGGGGCAGGGCTGCAGTGGGCAGGCAGGGCTTGGTGACAGCTGGTGGACCTGTGGCTAGCTGATGGTCTCACTGGCAAGGTGTCTGCTGTGGGAAGGGCAGTGTGCCAGTCTGAGTGCCGATGCCCAAAGAAACTGTCCATTGTTTGTGCTCTATGGCTCTCCTGTAATGGGGCAATTCCTCGGATGGGTGCACTGGGGTGTGTCAACAACTGGTGGGCCATAGGCTGAGCTGGGCCACGCCCATCCCCTATCAGGAACGACAATGTCAGTCTGTGCCCAGACACCCCGGTTCCAGGGGGACACCTCAATCATTAGGCCCATGCCTTGACCACCCCTCCAGACCCTGAAAGATATCCCCCAGGCAGCGGCACAACTGTCAGCCCACTGTTGCACCTTTGGTAACTTGGCTCACCTCCTCTCTCTCCCTCATCGATCAGGGTTTCTGTTGTTCAGTGTAAAAATGCACTTCTGTGCTCAAAAACAATTTCTGATTATCTTTTAAAATATTTTTATTCAAGGCTTTTTACATATATGCACA
Organism: Scyliorhinus canicula; assembly: GCF_902713615.1. Classification (NCBI taxonomy): domain Eukaryota; kingdom Metazoa; phylum Chordata; class Chondrichthyes; order Carcharhiniformes; family Scyliorhinidae; genus Scyliorhinus; species Scyliorhinus canicula. The sequence goes on from NC_052147.1 coordinate 223,879,429, forward strand.
AAAAAATCAGAAGATCAAACTCCGGATGAAGCTGCTCTCCGACCCCCGCAATTCTGCCATACCCCTGCCTTTGGTGGCTCCGGTCCCGCCAGCACAACTAAACACATCTCTGGGCTATCAGGGAGGCAAATACATTGGACCAATACATTGGACTCTCTTCCCTACCAGGACTCCCGGATGTTCCGACACACCGAATATCGCCACCTCCGGACTCGGGGCCACCCCCACATCCAGAATCTCGGACATCCGAGAACTTCAGCCAGAGCACCCTCTGCTTTTGACATGGCCAAACCATATAGACATGATTTGTGACCCCCCCCCCCCCCCCGCACACTGCCCCCACCTATCCTCCACCCCTGCAAAGATCCAACTCATCCTTGCAACAGTCATGTGGGCCCTATGCGCCACCTTAAATTGGATGAGGCTTAACCTCGCACACGACGCGGATGGTTTCACCCTCTGCATCCTTCCACATCCTGTTCTGCACCTCACCTCCCAACTCCCCCTTCCCTGTTGCGTTTGGTTTCCTCTACCAGAGTGCCCTCCCTCCTCATCAATTCACGCTAAATATCCGACACCCTCCACTCCCCTGTATCATCCTCCGACAACAACTTGTCCTGCAGAACCAGAGGCAGCAGCCCTGGATGGACAGCACCTCTCTCTTCATGGAATCTCTGCAGCTATCTAAAGCGATTCCCTTTTGGCACCCCCTACAATTCCTCCAACTCCTCCAGCCGCTCAAACCTGTCCCCTGTAAACAATTCCCTAAAATACTCTTATCCCCACCTGCTGCCACCCCCGGAACCTCACATCCAGCCCCACTGGTACAAACCTATGGTTGTCGCATATAGGTGCCCATAATGACATGCCATCTAACCCGGAATGCTGCCTACACTGGCTCCACACCCATAACACCGAAACCACCACTGGGTTCACGGAGCACCTGACCGGCGAGAACGGAAGAGGCACCAACAACAGTGCCCTCAAACTCTTGACTGCCTCCATCCCAACACCTATCCCTCGTCCACCTCCTCTTTCCTCACTAACGCGACGTTGGCCACCCAGTAATAATTTAACAATTTGGCAACGCCAGCCCTCGCACCACCCCCCCCCCCCCCTCTCCAAGGACACACCCCCCCCACCCTCCAAGAACACCCGCCTCACCCACTGGCTCTTTCCCGCCCACACAAACCCTGGAATTATCCTGTTAACCTTCTTGAAAAAGGACTTGGGAACAAAGATAGGGAGGTTCTGGTACACGAACAAGAACCTGGGCAACACCGTCATTTTCACTGCCCGGACGCGCCCAGTCAGTAACAGCGGCAACACATCCCCACCTCTTCAAATCTACCTTCAGTGCCTTCAGTATTTTAGAATACTCATGGACAAGGACAAGAGTGGTCCGAAAGGAAGAGTACTAAATTGGGGAAAGGCAGAGTATAACAAAATTCGGCAGGAGCTAGGGAATGTGGATTGGGAGCAGCTGTTTAAGGGTAAATCCACATTTGAAATGTGGGAGTCTTTTAAGGAAAGGTTGATTAGAGTGCAGGACAGACATGTCCCTGTGAAAATGAGGGGTAGAAATGGCAAGATTAGGGAACCATGGATGACGGGTGAAATTGTGAGACTAGCTAAGATGAAAAAGGAAGCATACATAGGATCGAGGCAACTCAAAACTGATGAAGCTTTGGAGGAATATCGGAAAAGTAGGACGAATCTCAAATGCGCAATAAAGAGGGCTAAAAGGGGTCATGAAATATCTTTGGCTAACAGGGTTAAGGAAAATCCCAAAGCCTTTTATTCGTATGTAAGGAGCAAGAGGGTAACTAGAGAAAGGATTGGCCCACTCAAAGACAAAAGAGGGAATTTATGCGTGGACTCAGAGGAAATGGGTGAGATTCTTAATGAGTACTTTGCAGCGGTATTCACAAAGGAGAGGGACAAGACGGATGTTGAGGCTAGGGATGGATGTTTAAATACTCTAGGTCAAGTTGTCATGCGGAAGGGGGAAGTTTTGGGTATTCTAAAAGACATTAAGGTGGACAAGTCCCCAGGACCGGATGGGATCTATCCCAGGTTACTGAGGGAAGCAAGGGTTGAAATAGCTGGGGCCTTAACAGACATCTTGGCAGCATCCTTGAGCACGGGTGAGGTCCCGGAGGACTGGAGAATTGCTAATGTTGTCCTTTTGTTTAGAACATAGAACATAGAACACGACAGCGCAGTACGGGCCCTTCGGCCCTCGATGTTGCGCCGACCTGTGAAACCATCTGAAGCCTATCTGACCTACACTATTCCATTTTCATCCATATGTCTATCCAGTGACCACTTAAATGCCCTTAAAGTTGGCGAGTCTACTACTGTTGCAGGCAGGGCGTTCCACACCCCTACTACTCTCTGAGTAAAGAAACTGCCTCTGACATCTGTCCTATATCTATCACCCCTCAATTTAAAGCTATGTCCCCTCGTGTTGGTCATCACCATCCGAGGAAAAAAACTCTCACTGTCCACCCTATCTAACCCTCTGACTATCTTGTATGTCTCTATTAAGTCACCTCTCAGCCTTCTCCTCTCTAACGAAAACAACCTCAATTCCCTGAGCCTTTCCTCGTAAGACCTTCCCTCCATACCAGGCAACATCCTAGTAAATCTCCTCTGAACCCTTTCCAAAGCTTCCACATCCTTCCTATAATGTGGTGACCAGAACTGCACGCAGTACTCCAGGTGCGGCCGCACCAGAGTTATGTACAGCTGCAGCATGACTTTGTGGTTCCGAAACTCAATCCCCCTGCTTATAAAGGCTAGCACACCATATGCCTTCTTAACAGCCCTATTAACCTGGGTGGCAACTTTCAGGGGTTTATGTACCTGGATGCCGAGATCTCTCTGTTCATCTACACTACCAAGAATCTTGCCATTAGCCCAGTACTCTGCATTCCTGTTACTCCTTCCAAAGTGAACCACCTCACACTTTTCCGCATTAAACTCCATCTGCCACCTCTCAGCCCAGCTCTGCAGCTTATCTATGTCCCTCTGTATCCTATAACATCCTTCAGCACTATCCACAACTCCACCGACCTTCGTGTCATCTGCAAATTTACTAACCCATCACACCCTCTTCCAGGTCATTTATAAAAATGACAAACAGCAGTGGCCCCAAAACAGATCCTTGCGGTACACCACTAGTAACTGAACTCCAGGATGAACATTTGCCATCAACCACCACCCTCTGTCTTCTTTCAGCTAGCCAATTACTGATCCAAACCGCTAAATCACCTTCAATTCCATACTTTCTTATTTTCTGCAATAGTCTACCGTGGGGAACCTTATCAAACGCCTTACTGAAATCCATATACACCACATCAACAGCTTTACCCTGATCCACCTGTTTGGTCACCTTCTCAAAAAACTCAATAAGGTTTGTGAGGCATGACCAACCCTTCACAAAACCGTGTTGACTATCGCTAATCAACTTGTTCTTTTCGAGATGATTATAAACCCTATCTCTTATAACCTTTTCCAACATTTTACCCACAACCGAAGTAAGGCTCACAGGTCTATAATTACCAGGGTTGTCTCTACTCCCCTTCTTGAACAAGGGGACAACATTTGCTATCCTCCAGTCTTCCGGCACTATTCCTGTCGACAAAGACGACATAAAGATCAAGGACAAATGCTCTGCAATCTCCTCCCTGGCTTCCCAGAGAATCCTAGGATAAATCCCATCTGGCCCAGGGGACTTATCTATTTTGACATTTTCCAAAATTGCTAACACCTCCTCCTTTTGAACCTCAATTCCATCTAGCCTGGTCGACTGAACCTGAGTGTTCTCCTCAACAACATTGTCTTTCTCCAGTGTAAACACTGACGAAAAATATCCATTTAACGCTTCCCCTATCTCCTCTGATTCCACACACAACTTTCCACTACTATCCTTGATTGGCCCTAATCTTACTCTAGTGATTCTTTTGTTCCTGATATACCTATAGAAAGCCTTAGGGTTTTCCTTGATCCTATCCACCAACGACTTTTCGTGTCCTCTCCTCGCTCTTCTTAACTCTCCCTTTAGATCCTTCCTGGCTAACTTGTAACTCTCAAGTGCCCTAACTGAGCCTTCATGTCTCATCCTAACATAAGCCTTCTTCTTCCTCTTGACAAGTGCTTCAACTTCCTTAGTAAACCACGGTTCCCTTGCTCGACAACTTCCTCCCTGCCTGACAGGTACATACTTATCAAGGACACGCAGTAGCTGTTCCTTGAAAAAGCTCCACATTTCGATTGTACCCATCCCCTGCAGTTTCCTTCCCCATCCTATACATCCTAAATCTTGCCGAATAGCATCATAATTGCCTTTCCCCCAGCTATAATTCTTGCCTTGCGGTATATACCTATCCCTGCCCATTGCTAAAGTAAACATAACCGAGTTGTGATCACTATCACCAAAGTGCTCACCTACATCTAAATCTAACACCTGGCCGGGTTCATTACCCAGTACCAAATCCAATGTGGCCTCGCCCCTTGTTGGCCTGTCTACATACTGTGTCAGAAAATCCTCCTGCACACTGCACAAAAACTGACCCATCTATAGTACTCGAACTATAGTATTTCCAGTCAATATTTGGAAAGTTAAAGTCCCCCATAACAACTACCCTGTTACTCTCGCTCCTGTCGAGAATCATCTTTGCAATCCTTTCCTCTACATCTCTGGAACTATTCAGAGGTCTATAGACAACTCCCAACAGGGTGACCTCTCCTCTACTGTTCCTAACCTCGGCCCATACTACCTCAGTAGACGAGTCCTCAAACGTCTTTTCTACCGCCGTAATACTTTCCTTGATTAACAATGCCACACCCCCCCCTCTTTTACCATCTTCTCTATTCTTACAGAAACATCTAAATCCTGGAACCTGCAACAACCATTCCTGTCCCTGCTCTACCCATGTCTCCGAAATCGCCACAACATCGAGATCCCAGGTACCAACCCATGCTGCAAGCTCACCCACCTTATTCCGGATGCTCCTGGCGTTGAAGTAGACACACTTCAAACCAGCGTCCTGCTTGCCGGTGCCCTCTTTCGAACTTTTAACCCTATCCCTGACCTCACTACTCTCAACATCCTGTACACTGGGACTACAATTTAGGTTCCCATCCCCCTGCTGAATTAGTTTAAACCCCCCGAAGAGCACTAGCAAATCTCCCCCCCCAGGATATTGGTACCCCTCTGGTTCAGGTGAAGACCATCCTGTTTGTAGAGGTCCCACCTACCCCAGAATGAGCCCCAATTATCCAGGAAACCAAAACCCTCCCTCCTGCACCATCCCTGTAGCCACGTGTTGAACTCCTCCCTCTCCTTATTTCTCACTTCGCTAGCACGTGGCATGGGTAAGAACCCAGAGATAACAACTCTGTTTGTTCTAGCTCTCAGCTTCCACCCTAGCTCCCTGAATTTCTGCCTCAAATCCCCATCTCTCTTCCTACCTATGTCGTTGGTACCTATGTGGACCACGACTTGGGGCTGCTCCCCCTCCCCCTTAAGGATCCCAAAAACACGATCAGAGACATCACGAACCCTGGCACCTGGGAGGCAACACACCAACCGTGAGTCTCTTTCGTTCCCACAGAACCTCCTGTCTGTTCCTCTAACTATGGAGTCCCCAATGACAAGTGCTCTGTTCCTCTTCTCCCTTCCCTTCTGAGCAACCGGGACAGACTCTGTGCCAGAGACCTGTGCCCTATTGCTTACCCCTGGTAAGTCGTCCCCCGCAACAGTATCCAAAACGGTATACTTGTTATAGAGGGGAACAACCACAGGGGATCCCTGCACTGCCTGCCGGTTCCCTCTCCCTCCCCTGACGGTAACCCATCTACCTTCTTCTTTTACCTGAGGTGTGACTACCTCCCTATAACTCCTCTCAATAACCTCCTCCGCCTCCCGAATGATCCGAAGTTCATCCAGCTCCAGCTCCAGGTCCCTAACGCGGCTCTCGAGGAGCTGGAGTTGGGTGCACTACCCGCAGATGTAGTCAGAAAGGACACTAGAGGTGACCCTTTCCTCCCACATTCTGCAGGAGGAACATTCAACTGCCCTAGCCTCCATTCCCACTGAACTAACTTCCCAACTACTGAAAAATAAAAATAAAAAACTTGTTAGTTTAGCAATCCAACGGACTGAACTTTTTTTTTTGGTTAGAGGAGGAGGATGGGTGGGAGACACTACGTAAGTAGTGTTTCGGGTAAAGCTGTCACTCGAGAACAGCCCCTTCACAAACCACCTTCAACTTTCGCTGACCGCACTGCACGTATGCAAATCTCCCCGGAACAGCCAATCAGATGCTCTGCTCTGCTTCCCTCTGCTGGATGCTTGCCTTCCGTCGAACTCCTCAGGTCACTGATGCAGATGCACCTTCAACTTACGCTGACCGCACTGCACGTATGCAAATCTCCCCGGAACAGCCAATCAGAAGCTCTGCTCTGCTGCCCTTAAGAAGGGTAGCAGGGATAATCCAGGGAATTATAGACCTGTGAGCTTGACATCAGTGGTAGGCAAACTGTTGGAGAAGATACCGAGGGATAGGATCTATTCACATCTGGAAGAAAATAGACTTATCAGTGATAGGCAGCATGGTTTTGTGCAGGGAAGGTCATGTCTTACAAACCTAATAGAATTCTTTGAGCAAGTGACAAAATTAATTGATGAGGGAAGGGCTGTAGATGTCATATACATGGACTTTAGTAAGGCGTTTGATAAGGTTTCCCATGGCAGGTTGATGGAAAAAGTGAAGTCGTATGGGGTTCAGGGTGTACTAACTAGATGGATAAAGAACTGGCTGGGCAACAGGAGACAGAGAGTAGTGGTGGAAGGGAGTGTCTCAAAATGGAGAAGGGTGACTAGTGGTGTTCCACAGGGATCCGTGCTCGGACCACTGCTGTTTGTGATCTACATAAATGACCTGGAGGGAGGTACAGGAGGTCTGATTAGCAAGTTTGCAGATGATACTAAGATTGATGGAGTTGCAGATAGTGAGGAGGACTGTCAGAGAATATAACAAAATATAGATAGATTGGAGAGTTGGGCAGAGAAATGGCAGATGGAGTTCAATCCAGGCAAATGCGAGGTGATGCATTTTGGAAGATCAAATTCAAGAGCGGACTATATGGTCAATGGAAGGGTCTTGGGGAAAATTGATGTACAGAGAGATCTGGGAGTTCAGGTCCATTGTACCCTGAAGGTGGCTACGCAGGTTGATAGAGTGGCCAAGAAGGCATACAGCATGCTTGCCTTCATCAGACGGGGTATTGAGTACAAGAGTTGGCAGGTCATGTTACAGTTGTATAGGACTTTGGTTCGGCCACATTTGGAATACTGCGTGCAGTTCTGGTCGCCACATTACCAGAAGGATGTGGATGCTTTGGAGAGGGTGCAGAGGAGGTTCACCAGGATGTTGCCTGGTATGGAGGGTGCTAGCTATGAAGAAAGGTTGAGTAGATTAGGATTGTTTTCATTGGAAAGACGGAGGTTGAGGGGGGACCTGATTGAGGTCTACAAAATTATGAGAGGTATGGACAGGGTGGATAGCAACAAGCTTTTCCCAAGAGTGGGGATGTCCGTTACAAGGGGTCACGATTTCAAGGTGAGAGGGGGAAAGTTTAAGGGAGATGTGTGTGGAAAGTTTTTTACGCAGAGGGTGGTGGGTGCCTGGAACGCTTTACCAGCGGAGGTGGTAGAGGTGGGCACGATAGCATCATTTAAGGGGCATCTAGACAGGTATATGAACGGGCGGGAACAGAGGGAAGTAGACCTTGGAAAATAGGAGACAGGTTTAGATAAAGGATCTGGATCGGCGCAGGCTGGGAGGGCCGAAGGGCCTGTTCCTGTGCTGTAATTTTCTTTGTTCTTTGTTCAGCCCCTCCATCAGTTGTGCCAAGTTCAATTTGTGTAGTTGGGCCCAGCTCAATGTCACCTGGATTCCTAGATACCTAAAGCCTGTCCCTACTACCTGGAACAGCAACTCACCTAACCTCTTCTCCTGCCCTCTAGCATTAATCTAGAATGCCTCGTTCTTCCTCATGTTCAATTTGTACCCCGAAAACCGGCCAAATTCCCTCAATATCAATATCACCATAATTCTTTCAATGCTGCCAACCAGGTCCGAAATGTATAAGAACGTAAGGACATAAGAATTAGGAGCAGGAGTAGGCCATCTGGCCCCTCGAGCCTGCTCCCCCATTCAATGAGATCATGGCTGATCTTTTGTGGACTCAGCTCCACTTTCCGGCCCGAACACCATAATCCTTAATCCCTTTATTCTTGAAAAAACTATCTATCTTTACCTTAAAAACATTTAATGAAGGAGCCTCAACTGCTTCACTGGGCAAGGAATTCCATAGATTCACAACCCGTTGGGTGAAGAAGTTCCTCCTAAGTTCCTCCAGTTTAAAAACAAATCGGCCGCATAGAAGCAAACTCTATGCTCGACACCCCCCCCCCCCCCCCCCCCCCCCCCCCCACTCAATCCTTTTCAAGCCACTTGATGGCCTAAGCACCATTGTCAATGGCTCTATCACCAAGGTGAAAAGCAACAGGGAAAGCGGACACCCATGTCTTGTTCCCCATTGTAACCTGAAATATACCGAACTCGCTCTGTTGGTCTGAATGGTCTGCACGGTGCACTGTACAACAGCTGAACCCAATCCACAAACTCCTGACCAAACCCAAACTGGCCCAACACATCCAACAAATATGCCCACCCCACCTGAGCAAAGGCCTTCTCCACGTCCATTGCCACTACTACCTCTACATCCTGCCCCTCCGAGACCATAATTACATTAAGCAGTAAGTACACATTCACCAACAAATCCCGTCTGGTCCTTCTGTATCACCCCCGTCCGACAATTCTCTATCCGCGATGCCAGCACCTTCGGAAATAACTTCACATCGACATTAAGCAGTGATATTGGGTGATACGACTCGCACTGCTCCAGGTTCTTATCTTTCTTCAAGATCAGGGAGATGGATGCCTGCGCCAAAGTGAGGGGGAGCCCCACCTATCCGTCACCTCATTGTATGCCCTCATTAGCAGCGTCCCCAGCTCTGCACCAAACTTCTTATAAACCTCTACTGGAACCTGCCTGATGCCGGGGCCTTCCCTGCCTGCATTGCACCCATGCCATCCACCACCTCCTTCAACCCGTTCAGGGCACCCAGCCCCTGCACCATCTCTCCCCCAGGGAATTACAACCCAAATAGGAACACTCCACTCTGCAGGTGGAAACTCTGACTCGTGCAGCCTCCTGTAGAAGGCCTCAATGACCCCATTCACTTCCACTGGGTCTGTCACCACCTTACCCACCTCGTCTCTCACCCTACCAATCTCCCTCACTGTTGCCTGCTTCCTCAGCTGATGGGCCAGCATCCTACTCGCCTATTCCCTGTATTCATACACTGCCCCTTTGGCCCTCCACAACTGTCCTACCATCTTCCCCATGGACACTGACTCAAACTCCATCTGGAGCCTCTGCTTGTCCTTCAACAACCCCTCCATTGGTGCTATCGAGTACTCCCGATCCACCCTCAGAATCTCCTCTGCCAACCTGACCATCTCCTCTCATTCTACTCTCTCCCTATGTGCTCGGATGGAAATAAATTCACCCCTAACTAACACCTTAAGTGCCTCCCACAGCGTAGCAGTCGTAACCTTCCCATAGCATTCAGCTCCACATAACCCCGAATGACAGCCCTCTCACATCCCCTCATCCGGCAACAGCCCCACATCTAATCTCACTGCGGCCTTTGGGTCTCCCCCTGCACCACCTGCAAATCCACTCGAGGCGGTGCGTGGTCAGAAACCACAATTGGCCAGTATTCCACGTCGGCCACCCTGGCCAGCAGCACCTTGTCCAGAACAAAAATGTCGATTCGGGAGTACATCCGGAGCACATAAGATGCTAAGGCTATAAGACATAGGAGCAGAATTAGACCACTCGGCCCATCGAGTCTGTTCCGCCAATCAATCGTGGCTGATATTTTTCTCATCCCCATTCTCCTGCCTTCTCCCCATAACCCCTGATCCCCTTATTAATCAAGAACCTATCTATCTCTGTCTTAAAGACATTCAGTGATTTGGCCTCCACAGCATTCTGCGGCAAAGAGTTCTACAGATTCACCACCCTTTGGCTGAAGAAATTCCTACTCCTCTCAGTTTTGAAGGATCATCCTTTTAGTCTGAGATTGCGTCCTCTAGTTCTAGTTTTTCCAACAAGTGGAAACATCCTCTCCACATCCCCTCTTTCCAGGCCTTGAAGTATCCTGTAGGTTTCAATAAGATCCCCCCTCATCCTTCTGAACTCCAACAAGTACAGACCCTGAGTCCCCAACTGTTCCTCATACGAACAGCTCTTCATCCCAGGGATCATTCTTGTGAACCTCCTCTGGACCCTTTCCAAGGCCAGCACATCCTTCCTTGGATATGGGGCCCACAACTGCTTGCAATACTCCAAATGGGGTCCGACCAGAGCCTTATACAGCCTTAGAAGTACATCCCTGGTCTTGTATTCTAACCTTCTTGACATGAATGCTAACATTGCATTTGCCGCCTTAATTGCCGATTGAACAGGGCAGCATGGTAGCATAATGGTTAGCACAATTGCTTCACAGCTCCAGGGTCCCAGGTTCGATTCCTGGTTGCGTCACTGCCTGTGCGGAGTCTGCACGTTTTCCCCTTGTTTGCGTAGGTTTCCTCTGGGTGCTCTGGTTTCCTCCCACAGTCCAAAGATGTGCGGGTTAGGTGGATTGGCCATGCTAAATTGCCCTTAGTCTCCTAAAAAGTTAAGTGGGGGTTACTGGGTTACGGGGATTCGGTAGATACATGGGCTTGAGTTGGGTGATCTTTGTAAGGGCCGGTGCAGACTCGATGGGTCGAATGGCCTCCTTCTGCACTGTAAATTCTATGATTCTATGAACCTGCACATTAACCTTCAGAAAATCGTGAACAAGGACTCCCAAGTCTCTTTGTGCTTCTGTGTTCCTAAGCATTTCCCCATTTAGAAAATAGTCTATGCCTCCATTTTTCCAAAGTGCATAATCTCTCACTTTTCCACATTGTATTTCATTTGCCACTTCATAGCCCACTCTCCCAGCCTGTCCAATTGGGCCGAGTGGCCTAATTCTGCTCCTATATCTTGTCTTATGGAAAGACCTCTGATTTCCCCTCACCCTCCCTGTCCACCTCTCTCCTCTCCCACCCACCAACAAACAAAGAGAAACAAAAAAGACACTGACCATCACCGTTCCTCCGTCGTATCCTCCCTAGAAATAGTAGATTAATTGGTGGTCATTTTCCAAAATTCTATGACTCTGGAATGGTTCCTACAGATTGGATGGTTGCAAATGTAACCCCGCTATTCAAAAAGGGAGGTAGAGAGAAAACCGGGAACTATAGACCAGTGAGCCTGACGTCGGCAGTAGGGAAGTTGCTGGAGTCCATTATCAAGGATTTCATAGCACACCATTTGAAAAGCAACGTGTAATTTGTCATGCTTGACAAATCTACTCTAATTCTTTGAAGATATAACTAGTAGATTTGACCAGGGAGAACAGGTGGATGTGGTTTATTTACACTTTCAAAAGGTTTTCGACAAGGTCTCACAGAGCAGATTAATATGTAAAGTTGAAGCGCATGGGATTATGGGCGGTGTCTTGAGATGGATAAAAAGCTGGTTAGCAGACAGGAAGCAAAATGTTGGAATAATGGGTCTTTTTCTGATTGGCAGGCAGTGACTAGTGGGGTACGGCAGGGATCTGTGTTAGGACCCCAACGGTTCACATTGTATATTAATGATTTGGACGAGAGAACTAAATATTGTTTCCAAATTCGCAGATGATACAAAGTTGGGTGGGAGGGTGTGCTGTGAGGGGGATGCAGAGATGATTCAGTGGGTTTTGGACAGGCTGAGGGCACACGCATGGCAGATGCAGTATAATGTGGATATATGTGAAGTTATCCGCTTCGGTAGCAAAAATAGGAAGGCAGATTATTATTTGAATGGATGTAAATTGGAGAGGCGGATACTCAGCGAGACCTTGGTGTCATCGTGCATCAAACTCTGAAAGTAAACGTGCAGATACAGCGGGCAGTAAAGAAGGGAAATGGTATGTTGGCATTCATAGCGAGGGGATTTGAGTATAGGAATAGAGAGATGTGTTACTGCTATTGGTGAGGCCACACCTGGAGTATTGTGTACAGTTTTGGTGTCCTTATCTGAGGAAGGATGTTCTTGTTATGGAGGGAGTGCAGCGAAGGTTTACCAGCCTGGGATGGTGGGACTAGTCATGTGAGGAGAGACTAAATCGGTCAGGATTCTGTTCATTGGACTTTAGAAGAGTGAGGGGGTTCTCATAGAAACTTACAGAATTCTGACAGGATTAGACAGGGTAGACGCTGAAAGAATGGTCCAAATGGTGGGGGAGTCCAGAACTAGGGGTCATAGTTTGAGGATAAGGGGACCTTTGGGACTGAGGTGAGGAGAAATCTCTTCACCTGGAGATTGGTGAATCTGCGGAATTCGCTACTACAGAAAGTAGTTGAGGCCAAAATGGTGTGCAATTTCGAGAAAGAACTAGATATAATTCTTGGGGCTAAAGGGATCAAGGGATATGGAGGGAAGGCGGGATCAGGTTATTGAACTTGATGATCAGCCATGATCAAAATGAATGGCGGAGCAGGCTCCAACGGACAAATGGCCTCCTCCTGTTTCTATTTTCTAAGTTTCTATGTTCCTATGTAACCTCCCTAATCCACCACCCAATATTCTCTACAATTTTCACAGAACTCCTTTCACACATTTTTTTTTTTTTATAAATGTTTTTATTCAGTTTTCGTATTTTATATTGAACAAATTACAAATTGTTAGGAGAGAGAAAAAAAAAAACAAACAAAAACAAACACGCAAAAATTAACATACATATTTACAGGTAAGCATCTTCGTAGTAGTAACTGCGCCCCCCCCCCCCCCCCCCCCCCCTCAACATGTTTATTTAGCTTGGTTTTGGGCCTTAGCTAGCCATCGAACCCCCGTAACGAACCTGTAGCCCCCCCCCCCCTCCCGCTACCTTCCCCCGACTATTCTTCCTCTTGTACATTGGCCACAAATAGGTCCCGGAACAGTTGCATGAATGGCTCCCACGTTCTGTGGAAGCCGTCGTCCGACCCTCGGATGGCAAATTTGATTTTCTCCATTTGGAGAGATTCCGAGAGGTCGGACAGCCAGTCCGCAGCTCTGGGCGGTGCTGCTGACCGCCAGCCAAACAGGATTCTACGGCGGGCGATCAGGGAGGCAAAGGCAAGGGCATCCGCCCTCCTCCCCAGGAATAGATCTGGCTGTTCTGAAACCCCGAAGACCGCCACTATCGGGCATGGCTCCACCCTCACTCCCACCACTTTGGACATTACCTCGAAGAAGGCTGTCCAGTACTCCACGAGTCTGGGGCAGGACCAGAACATGTGGGCGTGGTTGGCCGGGCCTCTTTGGCACCGTTCACATCTGTCTTCCACCTCCGGGAAGAACCTACTCATACGGGTTCTTGTTAAGTGGGCTCTATGTACCACTTTTAGTTGCGTCAGGCTGAGCCTTGCGCACGTGGAGGTGGAGTTGACCCTATGCAGTGCTTCGCTCCAGAGTCCCCACCCGATCTCCATCCCCAGGTCGTCCTCCCATTTCCTCCTTGTTGCGTCCAGTACGGTGTCGTCCCTATCTACCAGTCGGTCATACATGTCACTACAGTTCCCTTTCTCTAGGATACTTGCGTCCAGTAGGTCTTCCAGTAGTGTCTGTCGTGGCGGTTGTGGGTACGTCCTTGTCTCCTTTCGTAGGAAGTTTTTGAGCTGCAGGTACCGTAGCTCGTTCCCCCCAGCTAGCTGAAATTTCTCTGTCAGTTCGTCCAGTGTTGCGATCCTGTCGTCCGTGTATAGGTCCCTGACTGTCAGTGTCCCCCCGTCCTGCCTCCACCTTTTGAAGGTGGCGTCGGTCAGTGCTGGTTTGAACCTATGGTTGTTGCAGATGGGAGCCCTGTTCGACATTTTGGTCAGGCCAAGTTGCTGCCGCAGTTGGTTCCAGGATTGGAGGGTGGCTGTCACCACTGGGCTGCTGGAGTGTTTTTTGGGTGGGGATGGGAGTGCTGCCGTGGCGAGGGCCCGGAGGGAGGTTCCCATGCAGGAGGCCTCCTCCGCACGCACCCACTCAGCTTCTGGCTCCTGGATCCATCCCCTTACTCGCTCGGCTGTTGCTGCCCAGTGGTAGAATTGTAGATTCGGGAGGGCTAACCCTCCCCTGGTTTTTGTTTTTTGTAAGACCTTCTTTGGGATCCTAGCATTTTTACCCCCCCATACGAACGCCATGATGAGTTTGTCCAGCGCTTTGAAAAAGGCCTTGGGGATGTAGATCGGAATGGATCTAAACAGGAAGAGGAACCTGGGCAGTACGTTCATTTTGATCGTCTGAACTCTCCCCGCGAGGGAGAGCGGGAGTGTGTTCCATCTTTGCAGGTCCTTTTTAACTTCCTCCGTCAGGCTGGTGAGGTTCCATTTGTGGATCCCTTTCCAGTCATGGGCTATTTGGATCCCCAGGTAGCGGAATTTATGTCGGGCTTGTTTGAACGGCAGCCCCTTTAGTGCTGCCCCCCCCCCCCCTTGCGGGTGTAATGGGAAGATCTCACTTTTGCTCATGTTGAGTTTGTAGCCCGAGAAGGCTCCAAACTCTTTCAGGAGCGCGATGATTCCGTCCATGCTGCTTTGTGGGTCCGAGATATAGAGGAGCAGATCATCCGCATAGAGTGAGACTCTGTGCTCTCTACCTCCCCTTCGGATCCCCCTCCAATTTTTTGCTGCCCTGAGCGCGATTGCTAGCGGTTCGATTGCTAGTGCGAACAGCAGCGGGGACAGTGGGCATCCTTGTCTGGTGCCCCTGTGCAGCTGGAAGTATTGGGAGTTGGTATTGTTGGTCTGTACACTCGCCATGGGAGCGTTGTACAGGAGCTTTACCCAAGCTGTGAACCCTGTTCCAAGCCCGAACCGCTCCAGTACCTCTATGAGGTATATCCATTCGACTCTGTCGAAGGCCTTTTCTGCGTCCAGGGAGACGATCACCTCTTGTGTTCTCTCCCCGGAGGGGGTCATTATCACGTTCAGCAGGCGCCTGATGTTCGCGGTCAGCTGTCTACCTTTGACAAAGCCCGTCTGGTCCTCTGTGACCACCTCAGGTACACAGTCTTCTAGCCTTTTGGCTAGGATTTTGGCCAGTATTTTGGCGTCTGCATTCAGCAGAGATATGGGTCTGTATGACCCACATTCCGTTGGGTCTTTGTCTTTCTTAGGTATCAGCGAGATTGAGGCCTGTGCTAACGTGGGTGGCAACGTGCCCCTAGCTAGCGAGTCTGTGAACATCTCCCGCATGTGCGGGGCCAGCGCTGTCGCAAATTTTTTGTAGAAGTCCGCCGGGAATCCGTCCGGTCCCGGCGCCTTCCCCGCCTGCATGGAGCTAATGCTCTCCATGATCTCTCCCAGTGCTAGTGGTGCTTCCAGATCCCGTTTTCTGCCCTCTCCCACAACTGGTATGTTCAGTCCGTCAAGAAACCGGTTCATCCCAGCCTTCCCCGTTGGGGGCTCTGAGGTGTACAGCTCTTGGTAGAAGGCCTTGAAGGTTTTGTTAATCTTCTCTGGTTCTGTTTCCAACGTGCCTCTGGTATCTCTGATTTGCGCAATTTCTCTGCTGGCTGCCTGCTTTCTCAGCTGGTGGGCCAACAGGCGGCTGGCTTTGTCTCCGTGCTCGTATAGGGCCCCGCGTGCCTGGCGGAGTTGGTGTACTGCTTTCCTGGTGGAGAGCAGGTCAAAGTTCCTTTGTAATTCTTTTCTCTCCGCCAGGAGTTCTACAGTCGGGGCCTCGGAGTATTTATGGTCTACCTCCAGTATGGAGTCGACCAGCTTCTGCCTAGCCACCCTTTCCTCCCTATCTCTTTGCGCTTTGTAGGCTATGATTTCCCCTCTTAGTACGGCCTTAAGCGCTTCCCAGAACGTGGAGGGTGAGACCTCCCCGTTTTGGTTGATCTCAGTGTACTCCGCTATGGCCTGCGCTATCCTTTCGCTGAAGGCCTTGTCAGCTAGTAAGGCACCGTCCAACCTCCATTTGGGGCGCTGGGCCCTTCCCGTCTCTAGCCGCACATCCATGTAGTGTGGAGCGTGGTCTGATATCACAATTGCGGAGTATTCCACCTTGTCTATCTCTGGAAGCACCGTTTTCCCCACCACAAAGAAGTCAATTCTGGTGTACACGTTGTGTACTGGGGAGAAGAAAGAGAATTCTTTCTCCCCCGGGTGGGCAAATCTCCAGGGGTCTACTGCTCCCATCTGCTCCATATAGTGGCTGAGTTCCCTTGCCATGTTTGAGGTTTTCCCCGTTCTAGGGTTTGATCTGTCCGTCGTTGGGTCCTGTAAACTCCTTTCACACATAAACATCCCGTTATCTAGGAACCGATGCAGCCTCACCACCATCACCCTTGGCGGTTTCCCCACCTGCAGTCGCCTCCTCAGCACCTTGTACACTCGATCCACCGTGAGGTCAAAGGTCCCCTCCACCATCAGGTTCTCCAACATGCTTGCCACAAACTTGGCGGTCTCCACACCTTTGATACCTTCAGGCATCCCAATAATCCTCTGATTCTGCCTCCTGGAGTGGTTCTCGAGTTCCTCCAATTTCTCTCTCAGCCTTTTCTGGCTGCTCATCACCATCTCTGCCTCCAGCAAGGTCAACCGATCCTCATACTCCACCACCGACTCTTCCACGTTCTGGATTGCCAGGCCCTAAACCTCCTGCCTCCGCCGCCCTAAGTGGCTCCACCATCTTGGCCAAAATCCTCTAAGGTCTCTTTCCTCTGCTGCTGGAATTTGCCATTTAGGAACTCCACCAGCTTCTCCGTCACCACTGGATGGGTAGCGCTGCCCCCTTGCTCGCTGCCATTTCCATCTGTGTCGCACGATGCAAACCTCCCTGCTCCCTATTTCCCATGGCACTTCACGCCCGCTGATCCATACACCAAATTCATCAGAGGATTATTATCTTCCCTGGGCACTCAGACACCTTTTGCCCTCAAAGACCTCAACATTAGGGTGGGGAAGGACCGAAAAAATCCACCTTGCGCGGATGCCACCAAATGCGCGACCACTCACTCTTGGCCGCCACCGGAAGTCATCAATTTCTAATTATGAGAACATTAAGAAATAGGGCCAGGAGTAGGTCATTTGGCTCATCAACCCCTCTACATCATTCCATAAGATTATGCTGATATGATTGTGGCCTCAACTCTACTTCCCTGCCTGTCCCCTACAACCATCGACTCCTTCATAGATCTGAGATCAAAAATCTGATTAACTGAACCATGAATATACTCAATGATGGCATTCCCTCACTTCTCTCTGGAGAGAAGAGATTCCTTCCCAACTGTGTCTTAAATGACAGATACTTTATTTTGAATTGTGGCCCCTAGTTCTCGATTACCTCACAAGCGGAATCATGCTCTCAACATCTAGCCTGTCAAACCCACTTGGAACCTTCATCCGTCACCTCTCATTCTTCTAAATTACAATGACTATGGCCCAACCTGCTCATTCTTTCCTCAGACAAGCACTTCATTCCATGAATCAACCTAGTTTTTTTAAAAATTTAAAGTACCCAATTCTTTTTTTCCAATTAAGGGGCAATTTAGAGTGGCCAATCCACCTACTCTGCACATCTTTGCGTTGTGGGGGTGAGACCCACACAGACACTGGGAGAATGTGCAAACTCCACACAGTGACCCAGGGCTGGGATCAAACTTGAAACCAGAGCGCCGTGAGGCAGTAGTGACGAATCAACCTGGTTGAGCGTCTGTCATGCTTTTTTCAAATACCTCCAATACCACCACAGACTCTCCCATTCCTCCTGTCTCTGAACTTTCTCCAGCTCTACAATTGTCTGAGGTATCTGTGCTCCTTCATTTCTGCTCTTGTACATCCCCAATTTAATTTTTCTACCATAGAAGGTCATGCCTGCAGCTGCTCAAACCTTAAATACATCACACAAAGTACTGTGCACAGTTCTGGCCTCCATATGCATTGGTCAAGCCACACTGGGAGCACTGTGCATATTTCTGTTCTCCATATACCTCAGACAGACCACACTTAAGTTTTGTCCATGGGCTTGCCCATAGAATTCCTAAGTGCAGAAGGTGGCCATTCAGTCCATCGAGTCTGCACTGACCCTCTGAAAGAGCACCTTACCCACGCCCATTCCTCCTACCCTATTCTCATAACCCCACCTAACCTGCACATCTTTGGAGACTAAAGGGAAATTTCAGCGTGTCCAATCCACTTAACTTGCACATCTTGGGAAAGCGGAGCACTTGGAGGAAACCCACACAGACATGGGAAGAACATACAAACTTTGCACAGCCAGTCGGCTAAGGCCGGCATCGAACCAGGATCACTGGCATTGTGAGGCAGCAGTACTAACCCCTGTGCCACTGTGGATTGCTTGCTGTGCTGTCAGGCAACGCACCACAAGAGGTGGACTTTGCTGGGGCTGGGAGACCCCCCCCCCCCCCCCCCCCCCCCCCCCCCCCCCCCTCCCCCGACGGAATAGGCCATAAAATCCAGCTCTTAACTTTCCAGATATCCTTCACCATCATTTCCTGGATAAGTCCTGAGGAGAGCAGCACAGTGGTACACTATTAGGAAGGAATGACCATGCAAGACTGCAGCATTGACCTCAAACCCATGACTTTCAGGCTATTACATCAAACATGAGAAAAACAATGGTGGCCATGGCGTCATTTGTTGAAATGCTAAGCTTTGGAATTGCCTCTAAATTTCTCTGTCCCTGTTTCTTTAGCAGCCACAGGTTGAATCGGTACTCCTCTGTCAAACACCATTTGGAAAAAGCACATGATGTACTCTGGAGACTTGATCTTTCCATGTACAAAAGTAGCATCACTCGTGACCGAACAGGCAGAGTCCTTAAGGACATAGGTGCCAAACTGGACAGGTTTTGACAGGACACGAGGGAAAAGCTTGGTTGACCTGACCAATCTACCTCTTGCAAATGCATGATAGCATTGGTCACAGTGACCATCACATAGTCCTTGTGGAGACAAAGCCCAATCTTCACAATTGTTATTGTATGACAATATTGCTGTGTTAAGTGGGATAAATTTAAGACTGATTAAGAAGCTCAAAACTGGGCATTTGAGGTGCTGTGGGCGATAAACCGAGAATTGAGTCTCGCCACATCTGTAACATTATGACTCGTGTTATTTCTTACCATCGTTACCATCAGGCCAGGTGACGAACCCTGGTTAAATGAGGATCGAGAAACAGTAGGCCAGAGTCGGAACCAGGCATATCTGATTAAAAACAAGTCTCCCTGAAAATGAGTTGCCAACTTACTGAAGCTACAAACTG
Source organism: Scyliorhinus canicula (assembly GCF_902713615.1). NCBI lineage: Eukaryota > Metazoa > Chordata > Chondrichthyes > Carcharhiniformes > Scyliorhinidae > Scyliorhinus > Scyliorhinus canicula. The sequence continues at coordinate 223,898,913 of NC_052147.1, forward strand.
ACAATACATGCATGCTAATAGCAGAAGCAGCAAGCTTGAGACAAAGCAAAGCAATCTCACACAGTCGCCGCATGAATTCAAGGTTCTGTAGTCGAGACATAACTTATAGGCATGATTTGTCGTGGGAATCTTTTTAAGGTATGATTTCCCTTTTCAAATACTCTCTTGGAAAAAAATATCCAAAATCTGTCAAGCATGCAACAAATTTCCCCCCATGTGAATGGCTCTGGTATGTTGTTAGTTTTGAGCACAGCCTAGAATTCAGATTGTTGACACCCAACTGCAATCCAGGATAAGGAAAAGAGACATAGCAGATATTCCCAACAAGGACAACAGGGACACACTGACTGGAAAGTGCTGTGTTATTTGCAGCTTGAACAGGATTTAACAATGGATTATTTGACAAGGGAGCTGAACCTCTTTCAGGTATTCTGTACAGAAGGTTGGGTACTAGCTAGTAATACTGAGGATAAGGATGCTGGAGGCACTTTAACAGGAATGGAGGCTTAAGTCAGCTGATAAAGTATTATTTAATAATGACAGTCTGAGTAGTGTTACAATACCCTGTGCACTGTCAATTCCAGCCCCCTTGACCTGGAATCACAATATGATTAAATTAACCTGTAATTCTTTGAAAAATCCCGAAGCTGCCCAATAATTACAGTCACCAGGTTTGTAAATTTAAAAATATGCAGCAAATACAACTGGTTGACTGTTACCCAATTCCTAATCCCCCATGTTAATTTACCCCCATATATATACAAAACACAGAGGGGAAAAGAAGGGTGAAAATAATATGTAATAGGCTGAGGCTTTCAGTTCGGGATTTCTGTTTCCAGTCTGTAAGGTTTTCACTGTAGATTAACTCATTCAGGTTCTCTGCAGTCTGTAGGTTCAGAAGTACATCTCACAGCTTTGCTCAAGAGAGCCCCGCCCCATTTCTTGGGTGCCACAAAGTCTGAGTTCTGTTGCTCGAAAACTAGCAACATAAACGATGTTGCAAATTTTTGAATCCCAAATTCTTTCTTCTGCTTTACTTAAAGATACATATCCATTAAACATCCATGGATCAAAATGATAATAGCAAAAAATAAAGACGGGGAATAAGGGAATCAACAGTAAGGACCCTGACAGTAGTGAAATCTCCTGGAGTTATGAGGGTGACTCCATGTTGTCAGTGTATTGGGGCAGATGTAGCGTCTTTAATATGACCATGATCATACTACAATTATCTAATGGGATGGAATTTCTAACATCCAGACCATCAATCAGATACCGGCAAGATACAGAATCACGCAATTCTGCCTCTACTGTCTAGAATAACACTGTCATCTTCAATTTTGCCGAAGAGGACCAGCTCTTGCTACGCCAAGTTAGTCAGTGTTTCGGAAAATAAAGATTAGCTGAATTAAAGGAGGATCGACTTGTCATTCTCCAGTATGTCTCTGAGGTTAGACTGGCATGAACCAAAGTCGTCTTGTCCGAGAAGCACAGTTGCTGATTAAGTAGACCCAGTTACTGCTGCAAGTTATTGCATCTGATTAAACTCCGTGTGCATCATCTGCTGTTCAGGGTGGATTGCAGGGCAGCTGATTGTCCTGACTGTTGCATTCCTGCTCCGCCTAAACATGGTACCAGAATCTCATTTCATGGGTAAGGTATTATTAGATTGGTATCTTATCCTCATGGACCTGGTGAGTGTGGTAGAAGGTTGGTAAACATTTTGATTCAGTAGTGGATTTTACCAGGTTGCTTTATTCTGCTACAGTATCAGCATCCTACTTCGGTGTTTGCCGGCGAATCCTAGAGGTTGGGCGGCCTGGTGCACTGTCTGTCAGTGGAAGGATTTCTCCGGAGGCTCAGGCTTTCATGGCAGGCCGTTGCTGCAATTTGCAGCATCTGGACAGCATTTGACCCTGGTAGATGTTGGTGTAGCTGAGCTGTGCACGGATTCCTGAGGCTACAGGAATGGTGAGGAAAATAGTAAAGCTACCCCTGGGCTGGGGACACGTGGCTGGAGCTCCTGTTGTGGGTCTTGATGGACTGAAATTATATGTTATTTGTCTAGGATGAGAGGAAAAGGCCAGTCCATCAACCAAACTGGGATAGCTGAAAGTGGCCAAGAAAGTGAGCGGCAGCAGTGTTGTCTCTAAACCTGACAACAGTTCCCCCAAAGGTGGCAGTCACAATATTTTGCTTTTTCTTCTTACAGGTGAAGACAGTGCAGAACTCTGAGTGAGGTAAGTAACAGGGGACTGGATCCCTCCAATCATAGTTGCTTCCTGACTACTGGTAATGTGGCCGCCTCATTGGGAATGAGGTCTTGCTCCAGGAGACTACAGATGTCCGCAACAATCTGCCATTAATGCCCGAGTCTTATGATAAGCTTAATTGCTTGGATCTGGTGCTCGCAGATGTTGAAAGAGCTGACTCTCTGATTGGAACCCGTGTTGGGGGGCATGTTTCCTTCCAGTTGGACCTCGGTAACCATTATCTGCCTTGTGGAGCAGCATGTGGCTGAGGAGAATTTGGCAGCTGTTTCTGATCTGCTGCTGGTCTTGCTCCTGTTGTTGTTGATGGTTTTAATTCTGCATCACCTCTTGTTCCTTATCAGAGGTACACGTTATGTTTCTCCCGTGCTACGGTGTCACTTGGCAGCAAGGAAGTGCAGATCAATGTGAATGAAGTCCAAGGCAGGTGAACTGACTTCCCAAGATGTTGGAAATTACCTGTCAGAAAATAAAATGTCAGCACCTGCGTCTCTGTTATGGTCCAGGGTTTAGAGAACCCCAAAGTGTATCATGGAGTTCACCTGATCCACAACTTTTACTAGATTGTGGTATGTAGAGCACACGGCCCACTCTACAGGAGTGGTATAGCAGAAATAGAAAAGTATTTTTTTAAGCAAAATAATGTTTATTCTGTGAACTCAAGTTAACCTTTTTAAAACATAGTGAACATCTTAGCAACAATCAATTCAAATACAACCCCCAAAGAACACAACACTAATCCTTAAGCTGTCCCTTAAACAGAAGCACATCAGGTTTACATTCACTACTGAAAACATTTATAATTCTGAATTCACTATGATCAAGAGATAGTCTTTTCATGGCAGAGAGGTCAACAGTACACCTACTTTGTCTGGCTTCAGCTCCAACATTGAAAAAACCCCAAAAAATCACAGACACACCCAAGCTTTTCTCAAAGTGAAACTAAAAAACAGAGCCAGAGTTCAGCTTCACCCACACTCTGACATCACTGCAGTAACATGAGCAGCCAAACATTTCTTAAAGCGACACTCTCATGACAGTCTCCCCTAGATATGGCTGCAGCTCTCGTGTGAATGCTACCTTGCTTAATAGGATCACTGAACCAGCATTCTCCATGATTTTCTCTCCCCTTCCTGGTGAGTTCCACTCTATGCAGGGAAATCCAAAGAGAGAGATGCCCCAGTTGTCACTTGATGTTGTAGAATGAAATTGGTTGGGTAATGCCCCTTGTTAACCAATTACTGCCTTCTCAATCCATCCCATTGGATGATAAGCCCATTTAAGTATGTACTGAAACATCACAGAGGAAGACACCTCTGGCACTGGCTGACTCTCAGGTGGACATGCATGCTGGTGTCATAATGAATTCTGCCCGGCACCACCAGCTACTCTTTGAGTCCTTCACCGGAGGTATCCATTGCCCCTTTGGTAACACCAACTCAGCTCCAGAACTTTGGCCTCCATTTGGCACAAGATCATTTGAGGTTGCAGCACCCTTTGATGCCTTCAACCCACTCAGGGTGCTGGAGCTTCTCTCGTCTTGAGAGTTACCTGTTCTGCCCCAAGGTTCAGTTGATATCAGTCAGTGGTGACTGTATGGATTGGGTCCTAACCTGTGCCATTGCAGTTAGCACCATGCAGTGCCAAATTAAGTTGGTTGGCGGGGGCAGGGGGAGGGGTGGGGATAAGAAGGCCAGACTAGAAAGGGTGGTGGAATTTGACAATAAATCATGGAAACATATGTCAGAATACAGACTGGCAAAGAAGCTAATGATGAATGTCTCTGAATTTGGTGTTCAGTAAACAGCCCACAGCCTATTGGCAGCCTCTTTGAGACCCTGCAGTCTAACTAATGAATTTCACTACTTAAACTGTTTATTGAACTTCTTTTAAAAGGTGCAATGGTCCTTGCCTCAAATAGCCCCTGTATCAAGGCAGTTAGAAAGGTTTGTTTACCATCAATTAAAAAATAAAGGCTGTGGAGCTCACATTGAGAAATGGATGGAACAAAGAGGGTTGACATGAGAATTGCAGTTGCAATACTTCTGCATTTGCGATATCGCCACTGGCATTAATTGGATTTTGGTCTGAATTTGCTCTTTTTTGTATTAGCTTCACTTTCCTTTATTGTTTAATTTCTCACAATGGGTCTGTGGATAGTTCGATTAAAACCACATTTTGCCTTGCTTATCCTGACACCAACTCTGTACCTGTGGCAGAAGAAACTAGCCACAGAAAATACAGGATTGCAAGAAATACAACTAGTATTGTCTAGCTCCCCTCCTATCGTAAGACCATTTAACCCTTAAATCCTGAATACAGATTCTAGGGGCAAAACTGACTGATGGGCAGCCAAAAAATTTGGCATGCAGTCAAAACTCTATTCATTGCAGTGTGACCGGAGAATCCCTCCAGCAGGAATGGATGGGAAAATTCCAGCCAATAATTTTAACCATGGGCGGAATTCTCCGACCCCCCCTGACCGGGTCGGAAAATCGGCGTGATGCCGCGCCGCCCCGACGCCAGGATGCAATTCTCCACAGTGTGAAGAATCGGCGCCATTGGTGCCGGCCTGGTCGGTGCGGTGCCGGTTGGGGTATGCGCCAACTCTCCGGCCCAGGCTGGCATGCTGATTCTCCGGCCCTGATAGGCCGAGCGGCCGTCATCAAAATGCTGAGTCCCACCGGCGGCGTTCTAGCATCCTCTGAGCTGGCGTTGAAGGGTCTGGGGTCAGCCTGTGGAGAGGGGGGGGGGGGGGGTGGTCTGACCTCGGGGGGCCGGTCGGGCCTCCGTGGTGAACTGGCCCGCGATCGGGGCCCACCGATCGGCGGGTCGGCCTCTCTGCCCCCGGCCTCCTTTCCTCCACGCCGGCTCCTGTAGCCCTGCGCCATTTGGCTTTGGGGCCGGCGTGGGGAAGAAGGCCACTGCGCATGCGCTAGTTGGTGCCGGCTCAACTGCGCATGCGCGGAACCCGGGGCGCCGGGTTGAGGCCGGGATCGGCAGCTGGACCTGCGTAGGCAGCTCCAGTGCTTTCCTAGCCCCCTGTGGGCTGCAGAATGGGGTCCGGAATGGGTCCCGCTGCCGGAGTAAAACAGTCCTGTTTTTACTCCGGCGTTGGCACTTAGCCGCCTGTTGGGATAATCCCGCCCCATGTGTGTGACGAAGTCATCCAACTCCCCAACCTATATTCTCTGAGCCTTAATCCTAACCTCTCGATGTTGGTGGATAATTTGAAAAGCTGATTGTTCACTTTTTGCTCCCTTTCTCTCAGCCTCTCTGATTATTTAATCTTTCATACTATCCCCAAACTACGCTCAACACTGATCAGTGACCTCAATTGCTTTTAACTACATGCATAAGCAAACTGTCTACAACGGCAACCTTCTTGAGTATCAGCTGGCTAGCGATGTTTCCATTGTTCACACTTCCTTCGCAAAGCAAAGCTGTCCAAGTCATCTGTACGTCTCTTAAAGGGATCCCCCAGAGGCAATATGTGTCAATGTAAATCCATTTCCATCACTGAAGCTTGTTTTATTCAGCCTCCAGCCTAAAATTTAGCGAGCTTGGAAAATGACAGATATATCTGATCTCACTGTGATGCTAAGTGTGAGGCTGGGACTTCTTCTGTGATGTCATGATTTTCCTCACCCAGTTAAAGGACCTCACCTTGATGAAAGTGTTGGGAAAACACTCTTGGGCTTCCTATAGGTGTCTGACAGAATGAGCTAGAATGTAAAAACGAATGTAACTATGTGGTTACGTCAGAGAATGGAGCCCGAGGGAATGGGCAATGATGGGAATGTTGGCCTTTCCTGTGCCCCTGCTCTTGGTGGAGGACGATTCCAGCAATTCTAACATCCTTCTGAAACAGGGCTCAACTTTCTTGACTTTGCTGTTGGTAACACTCCCTTCATTTAGTAAATCTCTTGACTTCTTCCAGTAGATCACATTCACTCCTTGCTAAATCGAGCCAGAATACTGATAGAGAACCTAGTGGAGTGGTGTAACGACAACAATCTATCCTTCAATAACAGCAAAACTGTAGAGCTGATCATTGACTTCAGGAAGCAAAGTACTCTACACACCCCTGATTGCATCAATGGGGCTGAGGTGGAGATGGTTGACAGCTTCAAATTCCTAGGTTTACACATCACCAAAGAAAATCTGTCCTGGTTCACCAACATCGACGCTACCACCAAGAAAACACAACGCTTCTACTTCGTCTGGAAACTATGGAAATTCGTCATGTCCACACTGACTCTTACCAATTTTTACAGATGCACCATGGAAAGTATCCTATCTGGCTGCATCACAGCCTGGTATGACAACTGCTCGGCTCAGGACCGCACAAAACAACAGAGTCGTGAACACAGCCCAGTCCATCACACAAACCTGCCTCCCGTCCATTGAATCTATCTACACCTCTCGCTGCCTTGGGAAAGCAGGCAGCATAATTAAAGACCCGTCCCACCCGGCTTACTCACTCTTCCATTGGGCAGGAGATAAAAAGTCTGTGAACACCCACGAACAGATTCAAAAACAGCTTCTTCCCCACTGTTACCAGACTCCTAAACTACCCTCTTATGGACTGACCTGATTAATACTACACTCTTGTATGTTTTACTCGATGCCGGTGTTTATGTATTTACACTTTGTGTTGCCCTATTATGTATTTTCTTTTGATTTTATATTCTTTTCATGTACTTAATTATTTGTATGAGCTGCTCGCAGAAAAATACTTTTCATTGTACTCTGTACACGTGACAATAAACAAATCCAAATCAAAATAAGTCCAGTAACCATTCACACCGTTCACTGAAACTGGTTATGCAGCCTCCTCTGTCTCAGATTTACTCAATTTGTGAACCTATTGTGAAGTCTGATCTCACTGTGATGTTCAACCAAACAAGGAGCAGGGCATTCAGCCCCTCAAGCCTGCTTCATCATTTAATAAGGTCATATCTGATCTGATGTCCAGTGAAAGGGTGAGCCTTGGGGGGAATTTTCTGGCTGTTGTCACCAACGGAATCTTCCAGTCCCACCAATGGCGAATCTTCGGTGCTAGTTTCCAGCAGCGGGGTGATGGATTTAATGTGAAATCCCATTGACAGTGGCGGGATTAGATGATCCTACCATTGGCCAATGGCAGGCTGCCTCCCGCCATCGAGAAACATGCCTCGGGGGCGTTCCCCTCAATCTGTGATTTAACGGTTTTACTCAACTAGCCATGAGCCTCACCTTGATGAAAATGTTGGACAAACCCTTCGGCGTCAATTAGGTCCCAGTGACAAAATACGCTGGAAAATAAAAACAGGTTCCCACTTGTTTACAATCCTGTGAACATGGCGGGTAGGTAAAGGAAATGGGGTTCTTTGCCTTCCCTGTGAAGGATGATCTTTTTGTATCTCTAGAGGTGCTGGTTACGGATAATGAAACTCCTTTCAACAGAGGAGTTTGCTGTTTTTATGTGGCGCAATGGCATTTGGCACATCTGTACAGCACCATAGCATCCTTCCTCTAATGACTGAAAGAAAGAGCAGTCCAAACCTTTAAACAACGTTTGCAAAAGCTGTTGACAAGGTCTATGGACAGGCGGTTGGCATGCTTCTTATTCAATTACCGTATGACACTGCATGTGAGCACCGGGATTTCTCAAGCTGAACTTGTGATGGGACAATGACTCCGGACTCGTGTGAGTCTTACTTTTCCAAACCTTGGGGCAATGGTTGAGCGGCATCAGGGGTCGCAGAAGAATCATTGCAGTTCCTGCATATTGGGACGAACATTCCATGCCGGGGACACGGTTCATGTATGGAATCTTGGCCATGGCCGCTGTGGCCCACAAGTGTGATGCTGGGCCAGACTGGCCCAGTCTCGTATAGGGTCCGAGTCCAAGGGAAGATGCTTAAGAAGCACGTGGAGCGTTTGAGCAGGCGTGAGGTTGCCAGTCATGACATTCCACCAGTATTAGTACCGCTGTCGCCTCAGCATGAGCCGTCCCTTGGGTTGAGAGCCCAGCCATCAGTGTGTCACTTCTGGTCCAGCAAGTGTACTATGACTTGGGTTCCAATATGAACACGGAGTTATCTGTGTAGGCAGATGACAATGTGTCTGGCACTGAGGCCCCTACGGTTCCCCTTCGGCAGTCAGCCAGCGTGCAGCGACCTGCTAACACTTCACCCAACCCAGATCTACAGCAAGTGAATGTACAGCTGCGGCCTAAGAGGCACAGAAGGCATCTGCCAGTGGCAGCTGATGGGGGACTTTACGACTTTTTTTTGGGGGGGGGAGGGGAGGTGTGTTATAACCCCATGACGGACTCATGGAATGTGAGCATGCTAAATAGAGGGCACAGACCAACCACCTGGGGCTTGTTAAGGCAGGGGATAAAAGCAGGCCTAACCCTGGGCCTAATCAGATCTATCCTCCCAGCGAGATCTGCACTAGGAGTGAGATGCTGTACTAAGCATATCATTGAACATGTGTAAATAAATTCACATTTGTTCATGATAGCAGCTTTTTGAGTTGTTATGATGTGGAAGCTGGCATGTACAAGGACTGGAAGAGAAGCCATTGTTGGAGAAACTCTGGCGATGATCAAAGAGGTAAAATTGGGACTAGGTGAGGGAAATCCCACTCAGCCGGATGACAGCGAAACCATATTGGAGAAAGGATGTAATGGTGGGACCACTTCAAAATCTGCAGGCAGATCAAGGCCAGATATGCACCTCAGTAACAGTCATAGAGAATGTATTGTGACTTGGCCAGTACCTGTTCAGTGCTATGGCTGTAGCAGCATCCTCATTGGAGAGAAACAAAAATGGACTTGCAGGAAGGGTGGGCACTCGAGGCAACATGTTCAGAGATATGGGCAGCACGGTGGCATGGTGGTTAGCATAAATGCTTCACAGCTCCAGGGTCCCAGGTTCGACTCCCGGCTGGGTCACTGTCTGTGCGGAGTCTGCACGTCCTCCCCGTCTGTGCGTGGGTTTCCTCCTGGTGCTCCGGTTTTCTCCCACAGTCCAAAGATGTGTGGGTTAGGTGGATTGGCCATGCTAAATTGCCCGTAGTGTCCTAAAAAGTAAGGTTAAGGGGGGGGATGTTGGGTTACGGGTATAGGGTGGATACGTGGGTTTGAGTAGGGTGATCATGGCTCGGCACAACATCGAGGGCCGAAGGGCCTGTTCTGTGCTGTCCTGTTCTATGTTCTATAGCGCCATAATTTGCAAAACCAGAGTGCTTGAAGTTCTTGTCTTTAGGGGAGGAGTGTTGAATGTGGAAGGGACAGTACCTGAGAATAGGGAAATTTTAAAACCACCTGAGCTAGTTTGGGGACCAGGAAAGGAATTTTGGTGGTCAGTGGTTTAGAGGGAGAGGGGGTGAATAGATGCAAAAGTCAGGAAGTTATTCTAAATCTCACCTGTTCAGCCCACCTGGTGTATTGTGTTCAATTCTGGGCATCGCCATTCATGAAGGATGTGAAGATTTTGAAAGGCTATAATTCAGATTTTTTAGGATGGTTTCCAGGATGAGTGATTACAGCTGCAGATGGTGGGGTTTTTCTTCTTAGAGCCGAAAAGGCTAAGAGGAGATTTTATAGATGTATTTAAAAGCATGAAGGATTTAGACAGAGAATATAAAGAATAAACGTTTCCAATAGCTGAACGGTCGAGAACCAGGGGGGAGGGAGGGGGGGGGGGGGGGGGGGGGGGGGACAAATTTAAGGTGGTTTACAAAAGAACAGAGGTAACATGAGGAAAACTTGTTTGTACATAATGGTTGGAATGCTCTGCTGAACAAGGCGGTGGGAATAGGTTCAACAGAAGTTTTCAAAAGGGAATTGGATAAACATCTGGAAGGAGAAAGAATATGCAGAAATATGGGAAAGATTGGGACTAACTGGATTGCTCGTTGACAGAGTCTGCCCAGTCTCTCAGGCAAATAGCATCCTTCTGTGCTATACTATTCTATCTACGTTTTAGATTCCATGGTGCACCACTCTCTTGTGTGGAAGGATGATTCTTTACTTCAAGTTACAAAAGTTACATTTTACAAATGACAGATGCACTTCCTTTCATTGTCCTCTGAGTCAGAGGATATGAAATGAAAGATTCAGCTGTTCAGATGATTTCTGGAAAGACTTTTGAATAGAGTGTGAAATGAATTTGGTACAGTGCAGTATGTTTTGATGAGCTGATTGTTCAATAATAGCCATTTAATATATATGTATTAAAATTTGAATTATGTACAAATAAATTGAAATTCCCGAAGAAACAGTGTTGCCTCCGAGCACCAGGGACCTAGATTCAATTCCAACTGTGGGTGACTGTGTGGGGTTTGCATGTTCTCCCTGTGTCTGCGTGGTCTTTCTCCGGATGCTCCGGTTTCCTCCCACAGTCCAAAGATGTACAGGTTAGGTGGATTGGCCATGATAGTTGGAATTTTGCTGAAAATTCCTCCCAACTGGCGGACCGTCCAGCTATAAACAGGCCTCTAAAGCCCTGTAGCCCCTTCCCTTCCCATGCCATAAAAGTAGAATCCGAACCTGATGGTGGAAACAAATGGTTACTATTTACAGGAGCCAGTAATGACATGGCACTCCGCTTGTAATGCCGTCTGAGCAGCCTCCATATTGGCAAGGTGGAGATCACCACTGGGATTGAGTAATCTCATTGGAGAGAGTAGGAATGGTGCCGTTACTACAGCCCAGAGGCTTGACCATCTACATGAACTAGCCTCCATCCTTCCTCGTGGTGTCCGGTTCTCTATACCACCCCAACACCTTCTCCACGTTGGCCGTCCAGTAACAGATAAGAAATTGGGCAGTGCTAGACCCCCCCCCCCCCGCCCCCCTCCCCAACTGTTGACCCCTCTGGACGTATACCCTGCAAATTCTTGGTGCCCTACCCGCCCGTACAAAAGGAATTCACTAATTTGTTCACCCTAGCAAAGAACGATTTAGCCAGGAAAAACAGGAAGGGATTGGAACAGAAATCGAAACCTCAGCAGATTGTTTGAACTCTGCTAACATCTCTTGAGATTTTCAACTTAGTGTTTTGAATTGTCGGTTCCCGGATTCTCATCATATGAAAAACATTTGGACTGATCTCTCTAAGGTCCAACGTGGATGACTTTGCACTTCCCCACATTGAACTCCATCTGCTGCAGTTTTACCCACTCTGACTACCAGTGTTCCTTTACAACTTAACTGTTCCAACCAATACTTACTGCATTCACCTGCCTTAGTGCCATGAATAAACTTGGATTTTTGGCTCTCTATTTTGTCAGCTCAGTCATTGAAAATAATAGTGAAGCTGAGGCCCCAGTATAGATTCCTGGGAACTCTTGTCATGTCCTATCAAATAGAGTAAAAGTTTATTTCTCCTCAAACTGCAGATCCCGTCTCCCAACTAATTACCAATCCATTATCACAAGCTTACCTGCAATTCCATGTACCCTCATTTTTACTTACAATCTCTTCTGCTGAACAACATAAAATGCTTTTGGATGTCAAAACCGAAAATATCTCTCGACACTCCCTTTCCACTTTGTCAATGATGTCCTCAAATTACTTTCACTTGATTAGCTAGATGGAACCTAGCCTTCACAAATCCATGCTGACTTAATTTGCTTTACTATGAATAATGTTGTGGAAGATCTACCAATGGTAAGTGGCAGAATGTAGTTTTATAACAGGACATGAGCACCATACTCAGAGACTGGCAGCCGAACGTTCAGTCAAGGAGTCCAAGGAAGGACCTGAGAGTGGGGTCGGTTACTCATCAGAAATCAGGCTTCAGGCACCTATGAGCAATCATATGGAAGATTTACACGTGACAATAAATACAACTATTCTATCCTACTCTGCATTACTGAGTTTATGTTCTTCACAAATTACAATGTAGATAGCCATGTAGAATCAAATCTGTTAGGAAAGGTAAAAGCTGGAGGTAAATTCATGCTGGACAAAGGTGTTTGTATGTGTGGGAGTTGGTTAAGTTCCAATTGTGTTTCTATTGTGTTTAGAGAGGGCTGTGGCGTGAAGAATGAATTGTAGTAGCAGGGTGTGGGGGCCACTTTCCAGAGGGAGGGGCTGGATGACCAGTGTCTGCTACAGCCTCCTCCGAGGTCAGGGCTCCTTGAACTTATCGGCAACTAACATTCGAGGTGGGCAGTCTCTGCACTATGAAAGCCCGTGGCCTCCTCATTATTGGAGAGGAGTGGCAGAAATGAGAAGTCTGAGCATGGCGGGGGGTGGTGGGGGTGGGGGGGTGCATGCCAGCAGCAGCACATCTTTACTGAGTCATTGGTGTGGGAAGTGGGAGAAACTTGGTGCATCAAGCGATGAAGTGCTGAGTGTGACCGAGCGTTTGTGGAGCATGGCGCCATGAAATGACAGGGTGGAGGATCTGCTTCTGAACAAAATAATATCTAATACAAGAGCTATGTTACAATGGTGACCTATCTAAACTAGTGCCTAGGTTCACCCATGTCCACTAGGTGCCGACAGTTTCTTATTCTTCCTCACTCTCCAGCTACATCCAGGTGTATCCCCAGAGTCCAAAGCTAAGGTGGAAGATATTCTGTTGCCTGAGATGACTTTGGCGAGTGTGTCCCCTGGAAGGCCTGCACCTTGAGGGTCTGGCCTACCTTCAGACAGCATGGGTGTTGAAAAATGAAAATGAAAATCGCTTATTGTCACAAGTAGGCTTCAAAAGAAGTTACTGTGAAAAACCCCTAGTCGCCACATTCTGGCGCCTGTTTGGGGAGGCTGGAGGAATTGAACCATGCTGCTGGCCTGCCTTGGTCTGCTTTCAAAGCCAGCGATTTTTCCCTGTGCTAAACCAGCCCTCCTCAGTGTGCTGGGTGAGAAGTGTGTTGCTCACGGGGAAGGGTATGTCAGATGAGCTGGACACCCCCATGGTCCCCTGGGTGGAAGGCCCTGGGCTGTGCTTCTGCTGATCCTCTTCCTTTTGGTGTCTGTGGACCCATGTACTCCTCCGTGAGATAGAGGGGCAGCTGGAGTGAGAGTCAGAAGCCTTGCATTCTCTGGCGAAGACACTTGTGGATTCCCACCAATGCCTGCACCATGCAGTTGAAGCTCTGCACCCTGGAGGTCATGTGTCAGCTGTGGAGGACATGAGCTGAGCCTTGGAGTGGTCTCTACTGCGGCAGCTACCCTTGCAGTGTTGCCTTTGTTGTGTAGGAGTGGTGACACCATCTCCTCAGACAGAAAGTGATGGGACTCCTCCAGGTCAGCCTTTCACTCCCAGGAGAGATGAATCATAGAATCCCTAAAGTGCAGAATGAGGCCCTTTGTCCCATTGAGTCTGCACTGGCCCTCCGAAAGAACACCCTACCTAGGCCCACCGCCCCATCCTATCCACGTAACCCCACCTAACCTGCACATCTTTGGATATTAAGGGGAAATTTAGCATGGCCAATCCACCAAACCTGAAGATCTTTGGACTGTGGGAGGAAACTGGAGCACCCTGAGGAAACCAAAGCAAACTCAGGAAGAATGTGCAAACTCTGCACAGTCAACCAAGGCTGGAAACTGAACCTGGGCCCCTGGTGCTGTGATGACAACCCTGCATGACAAGGATGCTGTTATCCCTTCCTGATGCTTGTGACCCTGCCTTTCTAGTTGCAGTCACTCTGGACCAGACCCAAGCACACGTCATCGGCCAGGGGCTCAGCAGAGTCCTGAGATCTGGAATCCCTCTTGAGTGCCTGTTCCCTGGATTGTTTCTTCCTCCACTCGCTGTAGATCTTCGATTATGAGGTACTCACCAATGGGTGACCCAGAAACCTGCCCATTACTAATTCCCACCAAGGTGTGAGTATCTGCACTTGGGGAGGGCGCAGGTGTCAGATGTAATGCCTCCTCGATGTTGGGGTCCGAGAAGTCTCCCTCAGATCTGCTTGTGTCCATGGTCTCCAAGGGACGCAGGCCGAAGGTCCAGCCAGCCCTGCAAGGGAAAGGAGATGCTATTAGTGCATCATTAGGGATAAATGATGGGACACTGTTTACTGACATGAGGTTTGAAGAATGACTATGGCCTGAGAGTTCTCATTTTTGTCTGCAGCCCCCACTTCTCTCTTTGCACAGATGCCTCTTGCAGCCAGCTCAGGGATTCTTTCCTCAAAGAGCATACTGGGGGTGGTTTAGCACAGTGGGCTAAACAGCTGGCTTGTAATGCGGAACAAGACCAGCAGCGTGGGTTCAATTCCCGTACCAGCCTCCCCGAACAGGCGCCAGAATGTGGCGACTAGGGGCTTTTCACAGTAACTTCATTGAAGCCTACTTGTGACAGTAAGTTATTAATATTATTATTATTATTATTATATCTGAGTTTGCGCATGAGTCTGGGTTGCTATACCTGCTTAGGCCTGTTATGCTCCAGTTTGTCCTGCAGAGAGACAAATGGGGAGAGTGTAGGGGGTATCCTGCCAGTTCAGATGGTGATAAGGTTTGGCACGCGTGGGATTTGCGAGCAGGGATGTGAGGATAGAATAAATACTGGGAAGACAGAGCAAGGCTATGAGGAGCAGTATAGATACTGGGGGAGACCATGGGGATAGTTGTGGCACAAGGGGTAGAGGCCCCTGTGAACGGTGTTGACAACCTGTGAGGCTGGGTAGGAGATTGCCTTGGAGGTGCGACGGGTGTGTGAGGAGGTGCAGTGAGAGACTGGAGGTGGCAGACTTACTCTGGCCATGCAAAGAAGGTCATTCATCTTTTAGCAGCACCGCTGCCCCGTCCCCCAGCTGACTCAGACGAAGGCATTGACAGCCTCCCAGGTGGGGGTGGTCACTTTACTGGACGAACGTCTGTGTGACTGTGGTTAGAGGGAAACACGCCATGCCCAAATAATTACTCTTCTATCTTCTGGAGTCCCAGAGGCGAATCCTCCTATTATTACAGAGGTCCCTGTAGGTGTTCCCGAATACAGGGGGCCCTTTCGGGGGTCCTGCTATTACAAGGGCCCTGGGGGTGTGTCCCTATTACAGGAGTCCCTGTGGGGAGAGGAGGGGGCTCTGATAGAGGAGGTGACAACAGGCAGTGCATTATGGGATGGGTGGGGGGGGGGGGGTAGGGGGGGTGGGTGTGGGGGGGGTGGGGTAGGGGGGGTGGGTGTGGGGGGGGGGTGGGGTGGGGGGGCGGTGGCCCTTGGATGGTCCACCACGTCAAGCCACACTGGTAAAAACCCCCGTGATTCTGGACTGGAGTATCGCGGGAGGCCAGGGTAAAGGGCACCAGGCCCACTAAATAGATGCAAATAGAAGGGCAGCATGGTGGCGCAGTGGCTAGCACTGCTGCCTTACAGCGCACGGTACCAGGTTCGATCCCGGCTCTGGGTCACTGTCCATGTGGAGTTTGCACATTCTCCCTGCTTTTGCATGGATTTCGCCCTCGCCACCCAAAGATGTGCAGGCTAGGTGAATTGGCCAGGCTAAATTGCCCCTTGATTGGAAAAATGAATTGGGTACGCTAAAGTTTATAGAAACAAATGAGGAGTAAATATGTAGGCAAATTTCTGCCTGCAAGAACAAGAGGGCAATAATGGAAGGAGACTTTAACTATCCCAATATCAACTGGGAATCAAACAATATGAGAGGAACTGAGGGAGAAAATTCATGCAGTGTGTCCAGGAAAACCTTTTCACCCAATTAGTGACAAATCCATCAAGAGGAGATGCAATTCTCGACCTAGTCTTAGGGAACAAAGAAGGGCAAGTGGGTGAAGTGACAGTTGGTGACCACATCAGGGATAGTGATCATAATCCAGTTGGATTAAATATTACCATAGAAAAGTAAGAAGTCTTACAACACCAGGTTAAAGTCCAACAGGTTTGTTTCGAATCACTAGCTGTCAGAGCACTGCTCCTTCCTCAGGTGAATGAAGAGATAGGTTCCAGAAACATTTACATAGACAAAGTCAAAGATGCAAGATGATACTTTGAATGCGAGTCTTTGCAGATAATTAAGTCTTTACAGGTCCAAACGGAGCAACTGGAGAGAGGGATAATCGCAGGTTAAAGAGGTGCGAGTTGTCTCAAGCCAGGACAGTTGGATTTCGCAAGCCCAGGCCAGGTGGTGGGGGGGGGGGGGGGGGGTGAATGTAATGCGACATGAATCAAAGGTCCGGTTGTGGCCGTGCTCGTGTGCGGAACTTGACGATTCTGTGATGACATGCATCCTGAAGGCCGCCTTGGAGAACGCTTACCCGAAGATCAGAGGCTGGATGCCCTTGACTGCTGAAGTGTTCCCTGACTGGAAGGGAACATTCCTGCCTGGCGATTGTCGCGCGATGTCCGTTCATCCGTTGTCGCAGCGTCTGCATGGTCTCGCCAATGTACCACGCTTTCCTGCAGCGTATGAGTTAGACAATGTTGGCCGCGTCACACGAGTATGTACCACGTACCTGGTAGGTGGTGTTCTCACATGTAATGGTGGTACCCATATCGATGATCTGGCATGTCTTGCAGAGATTGCCACGGCAGGGTTGTGTGGTGTCATGGTTGCTGTTCTGAAGGCTGGGTAGTTTGCTGCAAACAATGGTTTGCTTGAGGTTGCGCGGTTGTTTGAAGGCAAGAAGTGGGGGTGTGGGGATGACCTTGGCAAGATGTTTGTCTTCATCGATGATGTGTTGAAGGCTGCGATGAAGATGTCGTATGTTCTGCCCTCCAGGGAAGTACTGGACGACGAAGGGTACTCTGTCGATTGTGTCCTGTGTTTGTCATCTGAGGAGGTCAGTGCGGTTTTTTGCTGTGTTTTTTGCAGTTGGAACTGTCGATCGATGAGTCGAGTGCCATATCCCGTTCATAGGAGGGCATCTTTCACATCTGTAGATGTCTGTTATGCTCCTCCTCGTCTGAGCAGATCCTGTGTATATGGAGGGCTTGTCCATGGGGGATGGCTTCTTTAACGTATTTAGCTGGAGAAGTGGCTTGTGGTAAAGTGAAGTGCTGAGGTGACCATCCTTGATGGAGATGAGTGTGTCCAAGAATAAAACCGATTCTGGAGAATAGTCCATGGTGAGTCTGATGGTAGGATGGAACTTATTGATGTCATTGTGTAGTCGTTTCAGTGATTCTTCGCCGTGGGTCCAAAGAAAAAAAAATGTAATTGATGTATCTGGTGTATGACGTCGGTTGAAGGTCCTGTGCAGTGAGGAGGTCTTGTTTAAACTTGTGCATGAAGATGTTGACATATTGAGGTGCGAATTTAGTCCCCATGGCTGTTCCGTGTGTTTGGATGAAGAACTTGCTGTCGAAGGTGAAGACGTTGTGATCCAGAATTAAGCAGATGAGTTGCAAAATTGTGTCTGGGGATTGGCAGTTGTCAGTGTTGAGTACAGTGGCTGTTGCAGCAATGCTGTCGTCCTCGGGGTATGCTGGTGTAGAGTGTCGAGATGTCCATTGTGATGAGGCATATTCCTGATTCAACTGGTCCATGGGTGCTGAGTTTCTGGAAGAAGTCCGCAGTGTCGCAACAGAAGCTGGGGGTTCCTTGTATGATGGGTTTCAAGATGCCCTTGATGTAGCCAGAGTGGTTCTCACACAGGGTCCCTTTGCCTGATACGATAGGATGGCCTGGTGTGTTGGGCTTATGTATGTTCGGGAGGCAGTAGAGATCTCCAACGCGGGGAGTACGTGAGATAAGAGCACATAGTGTGCTCTTAAGGTCTGGATCCAATGTCTTGTTCCAAGGTCTTGATTGGTCTGTTGAGTTGGCAGGTGTGTTTCTCAGTCGGATCTGCGGGTCTGTCTGTAGTGTTCCTGGTTGTTGAGTTGTTGGTACATCTCTTTGCAGTAGTCCGGTCTGTTCAGTGTGTCGGTGGCTCCTCCTTTGTCTGCTGGTTTGATGACAATGTTATGGTTGGTCTAAAGAGTGCGGATGGCGTTGCGTTGTGCTTGGGTAACGTTCGGGGCTGTCTTGTGAATGCGACTGATGAATCTGGCATTAACGCGACTCCTGATGGCTTGAGCATACATGTCGAGTCTAGGGCAGCGGCCTTCAGTAGGGGTCCAATTCGACTCTTTCCTCTTTGGTTGCCGCACCGCAGATCTCTCGGTCTGCTGTTCTGGTTCATTGGTTGTCTCATTGGGTTCACTGTCGGCCTCGGGTTCTGTTGAAGAACTCCCGGAGCCTCATTCACCTGATGAATTCCTCCATGTTTGCTGTGAAACTGATGGGGTCCATTTTGGTGGTGGTGCAGAAATTGAGCCCTCTGCTGAGGATTCCGATTTCGTCTGGTTGAAGGGTGTAGTCCGACAAGTTGATAATAGAATTCCCTGTATTGTTTTCTGCTGTAGTATCGGGGGAGGCTTGGTTGCTGCTGGTGGTGATGCCTGGGCACCTGGCTCTGTGAAGCCACAGTGCTATCCACTAGTGCGACCGTGCCAGTGACCCGTGCTGCCCAAGACGATGCTTATGTACAATTTACATGCTCCCTTTTCATCAGCCTCCCCACCCCCCCGCCCTTTCTCCCCCTCCCATCTTCTCCCCTTTTTAATGTTCGAGTTTCATCTTGGCCCCTTTTCTCCGTTGTAGGTGTTGTAAGCTCTCTTTGTTTTATATTTGTTGCTGTTGCCTCTATGGCTTTGTTTGGGGGGGGGGGGGGCTCTCTGGCCCCTCTGCGGTCTTTTCCCGTGTCCCCTCCTGACATTTCCCTGTGTTCCTTCCTTGTTTCTTTCCCCCTCCACCCTTCATTCCTACCTGCTCTGTGTGGTCTTGTCTGCCCTTGTTGCCCACCTACCCCCCTTCTTATCTGTTATTGTCTTCGACAAGGTCATGGAATAGATTGATGAACAGCCCACTCGCTTTGCGGAAGCGCTCGTCCAACTCTCGGATGGTGTTTTTGATGTTCTCCAGTTGGAGAAATTCCGACAGATCTGCCAACCAGTCCACAGCTGTGGGTGGTGCTGCTGATCGCCAGCCGAGCAGGATTCTCTGGCGGGTGATTAAGAAAGCAAAAGCAAGGGCGTCGGCCCTCTTCTCCATATGTAGTTCTGGCTGGTCCGATACCTTGAAGACTGCCACTCTCTGGCACGGCTCCACCCTCACTCCCACAACCTTGATCACGGCCTCGAAGAAGGCTGTCCAGAACTCGACATGTCTGGGGCAGGCCCACAGCATGGGGGCGTGGTTAGCCGGGCCTCCCTGCCGCTGTCTCTGAGAAGAATGTATTTATTCGGGTTCTGGTTAGCTGTACTCTGTGCACCACTTTAAACTGCATGAGGCTTAGCTGTGTGCAGGAGGAAGTGGAGTTGACCCTACTTAGTGCTTCGCTCCAGAGACCCCACCGTACTTCTGCCCCTAGTTCGTCGCCCTTTCTAAAAGTCATCCGTAAATGTCCCCACAGTTCCCTTTCTCCATACTATCAGTGTCTAGCAGTTCCTCCAGCATTGTGTCCTGCGGGCCCCTGGATACCTCGTCTTCTTGCGGAGAAAGCTTTTGATTTGTAAATGTCGGAACTCCTGTCCATTCAGCAGCTCCAGTCTCTCCGTCAGCTCATCCAGGGTTGCAAGTTTGACCCCCATGTAAAAGTCCCTGATCGCTAGTGTCTGCCCGTCCTGACTCCACTTCTTAAAAGTGGCGTCTAGCATGGCTGTTGGGAATTTGTGGTTACTGCAGATTGAGAGGGGGGAGGAGAGGAGAAGGAGATGGGAGCGCTGTCGTGGCTACGGCGCGGAGTGTCATTCCTGAAAAGTAGAACGCCTCCATTTTCAACAACTCCCTGATCGGCTACCGGCTTCTTGAATTCTCTCTCTTCCCCCAGCCCCCCCCTCCCGACACAAACACCATAATCATTTTATCTACTCTTTGCAAAAAGGCCTTGGTGATGAAGATCGGCAGGATCTAAACAGGAAGGGGAACCTTGGCAGTACATGCATCTTAATCGTCCGCACCCTCCCTGCCAGGGAGTGTGGGGGTGCATCCCATATTTTGACTTCCTCCGCCAGACTGTTCAGATTCCACTTGTGGATCCATGTCCAGTTGTGGGCTATCTGGATCCCCACGTAGCAGAATTTGTTTGGGGCTAGTTTGAAGGTAGACCCTCCAGTTCCGTCCATCCCCCGTTCAGCTTCACCCAGGTTGCGTTTCTAGCCCCGAACACCTCCAGAAGTTTCATGATTTCCTTCATACCATTCCTCGTCGGGTGCCTCTCGCATCTCATAGGGCGATCGCTAGTGGTTCAATTGCCAGGGCGAACAGGAAGCAGGTACGATAGTGACGTTTAAGGGCCATCTTGACAAATAGTTCAATCGGATGGGAATAGAGGGCCACTGCGGAAGTGTAGAAGGTTTGAGGTTAGACGGGCAGCATGGTCAGCGCAAGCTTGGAGGGCCGAAGAGCCGGATGCTGTGCTGTAATTTACTTTGTTCTTTGAGATCACATCACATCTCACGAGGCATGGTGAGCCAGGTATATCCCGACAGAGGGATTTCCTGGCATCTACCGGCCTCCAATCGTCACATCAGACATGATCATATTGAATGTCAGAGCAAGCTCTTAATGTCTATCTGGTCCACTCTTACTCCTCTTTCTTTCTTGAGTTATTTTGTTTCACCCAAGTTACAAACCTAAGTTACAAACATATCATGATGTCTGATTATACTAAGATACTCATTGTGAGGATGAGATTTGCACTGTGATGTCACCATTTGAACTTAAGTTGAGAGGGCTACACCTTGCTCACCTTAGTCGGGATCCTCCCCCAACCGGTGGGTGGGCTGTACTGGCACCAAAGAGTGGCATGAACTGCTCCCGTGTCGGGCCGCCCAGAAGTTGCGGAATCCTCCGCACTTCTGGGGGCTAGGCTGCCGCTGGAGTGATTGTCGCCACGCCAACCGGTGCCTAAGGGCCTCTGCTAGCCGGCGCGAGTTGGCACATGCGCGGGAGCCCCAGCGTGTTACCGCTGGCATGATCCCTGCGCATGCACAGTGGGTTTCTTCTCCACGTCGGCCATGGCGGAGCTTTACAGAGGCCGGCGCGGAGGGAAAAAGCGCCCCCACGGCACAGGCCCGCCCGCAGATCGGTGGGCCCCGATCGCGGGCCAGGCCACCGTGGAGGCCCTCCCTGGGGCCGAATCCCCTGTTCCCCCCCGAGGGCTCCGCAGGCCGCCCTCAGAGCCAGGTCCCGCTGGTATAGACATGTAATTCATGCCGGCGGGACCGGCTGTAAACGGTGGCTGCTTGGCCCATCAGGGCCTGGAATATCGCTGGGGGGGGGGAGGGGCCACTGCCAATGGCCCCTGACTAGCGCGACGTGATCCCTGCCCCGCCAAAAAAATCAGCGTCGGAGAATTCGGCAGCTGGCGTCGGAGCGGCGGGGCGGGATTCACGCCGTCCCCCGGCGATTCTCCGACGTGGCGGGGGATCGGAGAATTCCGCCCCTTGTGTTTGGCAATCCCTTGGGCAAACATATTCACAATGGGTGGAATTTTCTTGCCCATCTGCCACCGGGTTCACCCAGCCTTGCCAAAAGTCAATGGACACTTGGCCGGGCCACTTAATTGTCCGCCGCAGACCCTACCACAATGATGCTGGAAAATCCTGACCAATGATTTACTGTGCTAGAATGCAATAATAGTTTTCTATATGATCACATCCCAGAGAATAGGGAGCATGGGCGATGGTATCCTTTGCCATGTACTATTGATTTCAAGTAGTTGTATACATTTACAGCAACAGGAATAGGCCATTCAGTCACTCGGATGTATTTCACCATTCTTATTTTCTTTAGTGATCATGCACGAATGAGAATGATTGTCCACCTAAGAAACTCCGAGTTCTCATAGTTCTCATAGAATTTACAGTGCAGAAGGAGGCCATTCGGCCCATCGAGTCTGCACCGGCTCCTGGAAAGAGCACCCTACCCAAGGTCAACACCTCCACCCTATCCCCATAACCCAGTAACCCCACCCAACACTAAGGGCAATTTTGGACACTAAGGAAAATTTATCATGGCCAATCCACCTAACCTGCACATCTTTGGACTGTGGGAGGAAACCGGAGCACCCGGAGGAAACCCACGCACACACGGGGAGGATGTGCAGACTCCGCACAGACAGTGACCCAAGCTGGAATCGAACCTGGGACCCTGGAGCTGTGAAGCGATTGTGCTATCCACAATGCTACCATGCTGCCCCTAGTTACTGGTTGTGGGTTCTTGCATGCCTGATGAGCCCGATCCTAGAGCCGCATCTTCGACCGCACTCTTGACAGGTGTTTTCAGGCAGCACAGTAGCACAGTGGTTGGCACAGTTGCTTCACAGCTCCAGGGTCGTAGGTTGGATTCCCGGCTTGGGCCACTGTCTGTGAGGAGTCTGCACGTTCTTCCCGTGTCTGCGTGGGTTTCCTCCAGGTGCTCCGGTTTCCTCCCACAGTCCAAAGATGTGCATGTTAGGTGGATTGGCCAATGATAAAATGCTCTTAGTGCCCAAAAAGGTTAGGTGGGGTTGGTGGATTATGGGGATAGGGTGGAGGTGTGGGACTTAAGTAGGGTGCTCTCCCGAAGGGCTGGTGCTGACTCGATGGGCCGAATGGTCTTCTTCTGCACTGTAAGTTATGTAATTTGACTCTAGATCACTGGTATTCCTTTCTCGGCTAATTTTCCTGGCCTCCTCTTGCCATCGGGTGTCTTTGAAGAATTATTTCCCTTGAATCACAAGGCTACTCCAAGTAGGTCTCTTCTGAGCAAGGGTCTCCCAGGTGTTGAAGACTATGTTGCATTTCTTGAGTTAAACATTCAGGGTATGCAATCCTTGAAGCGCTTGCATTTTCCTCCTCTTGTTCAGAAACCTTCTTGAGCTGGGCAAAGAAGATTTGCTTTGGCAGCCAGGACTCTGACATCCTAAGAACATGGCCAGCCCCGCGGAGTTGGTTTCAGATGAACATGGCCTCGATGTTGGTGCTCTTGGCTCCTTCAAGGATACTGATGTTAGTATGCTTGCTCTCCCAGAAGCGGAGAATCCATCTCAGACAGCGTTGATTGTACCTCTCCAGCAACCTGAGGTGGCGTCTGTACGTAGTCCAAATTTCATAGCCGTGTAGAAGAGCTGGGAGGATTACCGCCTTGTACCTGAGGATCTTGGTGTCAGCACGGATGTTGCAGTCTTCAAACACTCTCATCCTTACGCGTCCGAAGGAGGTCTTTCGGCGTCCAAAGGGTGCCGTGGATTGGATGCGATGTTGGATCCCCGCAGCGATGTCAGTCTTTGAGGAGTGGTGGCTCCCCAGGTATGGGAAATGTTCCACGTTTCGTAGGGTTTCTTGATGGAGGGATTGACTGGATCTTGTCTTGGGGAAGGTTGGTAATAGACTTGAGTCATCTTGAGGTTGAGGCTGAGACAGATTCTTCAGTATGCTTCTGCTAAGGTGACAAACATAGCTTGGAGATTCTGTTTTGAGAGAGTGGAGATGCCAATGCCATCTGTGTACTGAAGTTCCAAGAGCGATGTCAATGCAATTTTCTTCTTGGATTTTAACCAGTTGATGTTGAAACATTTTCCGTCCATCCTGTAGGCAATGTTCACTCCACTGGGAAGCTTGCTCTTGACGAGGTGAAGGATGGTGGCGAACAAGATGGAGAAAAGAGTGGGGGCGATGCTACATCCCTTCTTGACTCAAGTCTTGACCTTGAAGGTTTTGGTCTTACTTCTGTCAGTGAGGGCTGTTGCCAGCATCTTGTTGTGGAGGAGTCAGAGGATGTTGATGAAATTCTCTGGACAGCTCTCCTTTAACAGGGTCTTCCATAGCACCTCACAGAATCACAGAATTTACAGTGCGGAAGGAGGCCATTCGGCCCATCGAGTCTGCACTGGCCGTTGGAAAGAGCACCCTACCTAAGCCCACACCTCCACCCCATCCCCGCACTTCCACACTATCCCCGTAATCCCACCTTACCTTTTTTGGACACTAAGGGCAATTTATCACAGCCAATCCACATACTCCTGTACATCTTTGGACTGTGGGAGGAAATCGGAGCACCCGGAGTAAACCCACGGAGACACGGGGAAAACATACAGACTCTGCACAGACAGTGACCCAAGCTGGGAATCGAACCTGGTATCCTGGCTCACTGAAACCATTGTGCTAACCACTATGCGACCTGCTTCACTTCCCGATTGACTGAGTCAAAAGCCAACTTCAGATTGATGAAGGCCATGTAAAGTGGTTGATGTTGCTCCTGGCATTTCTTCTGAAGTTGCTGAGCAATGAAATTCTTGTCCACTGTTTCAGAGTTTGGTCGGAAGCCACACTGGCCTTCCGGAAGGATTTCGTTATAGACATGGAGAAGGCGACTCTTGAGCATTCGGGCGATGATCTTCCCGGCGATGAAGAGTAGCGAGGTTCCTTGGCAGTTTCCACAGTCTGCTTTTGTCTCTTTGTCAAGATGGTGGCATCCCTGAGGTTGGCAGGAATTTCTTCTCTGTCCCAGATTTTCATGATGTGGCGATGCCGGCGTTGGACTGGGGTGAGCACAGTAAGAAGTCTTACAACACCAGGTTAAAGTCCAACAGGTTTGTTTCAAATCACTAGCTTTCGGAGCACTGCTCCTTCCTCAGGTGAATGAAGAGGTATCTTCCAGAAACATATACAGTAGTCCCCCGTTATACTGCGCTCCGCAATACCGCGGTTTGCGATATACCGCGGGGGGGCTTATGGACCCCAACTGTCAGTTGTGTCAATTTCAGCGGCCGGCTCACTTTGATCCGGAGAGGGAAGCTGCTCTCTCACTGAAACAATCAGCCGGCCGCTGAAATTGACACTGCCCGCTGCTCTCTCCCTCCAATCCAACTTTTAAGTTTTAATGTTTCTGATTGGAGGGAGAGAGCAGCCGGCAGTGTCAATTTTAGCGGCCGGCTGGTTGTTTCAGTGAGAGAGCAGCTTCCCTCTCCAGATCAAAGTGAGCCGGCCGCTGAATTTGACACTGCCGGCTGATTGGAGGGAGAGAGCAGAGAACACAGGAGGAGGTCATACGGGCCTCTGCAAGACCAGCATGGTCTCACATCGCCCCTCCCCTCTGTAGCTGGGGTTCAGGCTGTGGCTCCTGGGGTACAGGCTGTGGCTGCTGGGGTTCAGGCTGTGGCTGCTGGGTACAGGCTGTGGCTGCTGGGGTACAGGCCGTGGCTGCTGGGGTTCAGGCTGTGGCTCCTGGGGTACAGGCTGTGGCTCCTGGGGTACAGGCTGTGGCTGCTGGGGTTCAGGCTGTGGCTGCTGGGGTACTGTGGCTGCTGGGAAACAGGCTGTGGCTGCTGGGGTTCAGGCTGTGGCTGCTGGGGTACAGGCCGTGGCTGCTGGGGAACTGATTGGAGGGATAGAGCAGCGGGCAGTGTCAATTTCAGCGGCCGGCTGATTGTTTCAGTGAAAGAGCAGCTTCCCTCTCCAGCCGCTGAAATTGACACTGTTTTAATTAGATCCACGATGGGGGTTTTAAATTTATTTAAAAATCTATGCTAGCGCTTCCCATTGTGAGTCTACGGGGGTCTGACCTCTCCCCCCGCCCCCCGTAGACTCACAATGGGAAGCGCTAGCATAGATTTTTAAATAAATTTAAAACCCCCATCGTGGATATCCGTGGCTCGGATGCAACGCGGGTGGCTGTCTTGGACCCCAACACCCGCGTTATAAAGGGGGACTACTGTATACAGACAAAGTCAAAAATGCAAGACAATGCTTAGAATGCGAGCATTTGCAGGTAATTAAGTCTTTACAGATCCAAAGATAGAGGTAACCCCAGGTTAAAGAGGTGTGAATTGTCTCAAGCGAGGACAGTTGGTAGGATTTCGCAAGCCCAGGCCAGATGGTGGGGGCTGAATGTAATGTGACATGAATCCAAAGTCCCGGTTGAGGCCGTACTCATGTGTGCGGAACTTGGCTATAAGTTTCTGCTCGGCGATTTTGCGTTGTCGCGCGTCCTGAAGGCCGCCTTGGAGAACGCTTACCCGGAGATCAGAGGCTGAATGCCCTTGACTGCTGAAGTGCTCCCCGACTGGAAGGGAACATTCCTGCCTGGTAATTGTTGCGTGATGTCTGTTCATCCATTGTTGCAGCATCTGCATGGTCTCTCCAATATACCACGCTTCGGGACATCCTTTCCTGCAGCGTGTGAGTTAGACAACGTTGGCCGAGTCGAATGAGTATGTACCGCGTACCTGGTGGGTGGTGTTCTCACATGTAATGGTGGTATCCATGTCGATGACCTGGCACGTCTTGCAGAGATTACCATGGCAGGGTTGTTGGTGTCAAGGTCGCAAGTCTCCTGAAGACTTGATGTGGAAATGCCGGAGTTGGACTGGGGTGAGCAGAGTAAGAAGTCTTCCCCTCGGGTCTTGGGGAAGGAGCAGTGCTCCGAAAGCTAGTGTTTGAAACAAACCTGTTGGACTTTAACCTGGTGTTGTAAGACTTCTTACTGTGCTCCTGAAGGCTGGGTAGTTTGCTGTGCTGTTCTTAAGGCTGGGTAGTTTGCTGCGCTGTTCTGAAGGCTGGGTAGTTTGCTGCGCTGTTCTGAAGGCTGGGTAGTTTGCTGTGCTGTTCTGAAGGCTGGGTAGTTTGCTGTGCTCCTGAAGGCTGGGTAGTTTGCTGTGCTATTCTGAAGGCTGGGTAGTTTGCTGTGCTGTTCTGAAGGCTGGGTAGTTTGCTGCGCTGTTCTGAAGGCTGGGTAGTTTGCTGCGCTGTTCTGAAGGCTGGGTAGTTTGCTGCGCTGTTCTGAAGGCTGGGTAGTTTGCTGCACTGTTCTGAAGGCTGGATAATTTGCTGTGCTGATCTGAAGTCTGGGTAGTTTGCTGAGCTGTTCTGAAGGCTGGGTAGTTTGCCGAGCTGTTCTGAAGGCTGGGTAGTTTGCTGAGCTGTTCTGAAGGCTGGGTAGTTTGCTGAGCTGTTCTGAAGGCTGGGTAGTTTGCTGTGCTGTCCTGAAGGCTGGGTTGTTTGTTGTGCTGTTCTGAAGGCTGGGTAGTTTGCTGAGCTGTTCTGAAGGCTGGGTAGTTTGCTGAGCTGTTCTGAAGGCTGGGTAGTTTGCTGCGCTGTTCTGAAGGCTGGGTAGTTTGCTGCGCTATTCTGAAGGCTGGGTAGTTTGCTGTGCTGTTCTGAAGGCTGGGTAGTTTGCTGAGCTGTTCTGAAGGCTGGGTAGTTTGCTGTGCTGTTCTGAAGGCTGGGTAATTTGCTGTGCTGTTCTGAAGGCTGGGTAGTTTGCTGTCCTGTTCTGAAGGCTGGGTAGTTTGCTGTGCTGTTCTGAAGGCTGGGTAGTTTGCTGAGCTGTTCTGAAGGCTGGGTAGTTTGCCGAGCTGTTCTGAAGGCTGGGTAGTTTGCTGAGCTGTTCTGAAGGCTGGGTAGTTTGCTGTACTGTTCTGAAGGCTGGGTAATTTGCTGAGCTGTTCTGAAGGCTGGGTAGTTTGCTGCGCTGTTCTGAAGGCTGGGTAGTTTGCTGTGCTGTTCTGAAGGCTGGGTAGTTTGCTGAGCTGTTCTGAAGGCTGGGTAGTTTGTTGTGCTGTTCTGAAGGCTGGGTAGTTTGCTGTGCTGTTCTGAAGGCTGGGTAGTTTGCTGTGCTGTTGTGAAGGCTGGGTAGTTTGTTGTGCTGTTCTGAAGGCTGGGTAGTTTGCTGCGCTGTTCTGAAGGCTGGGTAGTTTGCTGCGCTGTTCTGAAGGCTGGGTAGTTTGCTGCGCTGTTCTGAAGGCTGGGTAGTTTGCTGCGCTGTTCTGAAGGCTGGGTAATTTGCTGTACTGTTCTGAAGGCTGGGTAGTTTGCTGTGCTGTTCTGAAGGCTGGGTAGTTTGCTGAGCTGTTCTGAAGGCTGGGTAATTTGCTGTGCTGTTCTGAAGGCTGGGTAGTTTGCTGAGCTGTTCTGAAGGCTGGGTAGTTTGCTGAGCTGTTCTGAAGGCCGGGTAGTTTGCTGTGCTGTTCTGAAGGCTGGGTAGTTTGCTGTGCTGTTCTGAAGGCTGGGTAGTTTGCTGTGCTGTTCTGAAGGCTGGGTAGTTTGCTGAGCTGTTCTGAAGGCTGGGTAGTTTGCTGAGCTGTTCTGAAGGCTGGGTAGTTTGCTGCGCTGTTCTGAAGGCTGGGTAGTTTGCTGCGCTGTTCTGAAGGCTGGGTAGTTTGCTGTGCTGTTCTGAAGGCTGGGTAGTTTGCTGAGCTGTTCTGAAGGCTGGATAGTTTGCTGTGCTGTTCTGAAGGCTGGGTAGTTTGCTGTGCTGTTCTGAAGGCTGGGTAGTTTGCTGTCCTGTTCTGAAGGCTGGGTAGTTTGCCGAGCTGTTCTGAAGGCTGGATAGTTTGCTGTGCTGTTCTGAAGGCTGGGTAGTTTGCTGTCCTGTTCTGAAGGCTGGGTAGTTTGCTGCGCTGTTCTGAAGGCTGGGTAGTTTGCTGAGCTGTTCTGAAGGCTGGGTAGTTTGCTGTGCTGTTCTGAAGGCTGGGTAGTTTGCTGAGCTGTTCTGAAGGCTGGGTAGTTTGCTGTGCTGTTCTGAAGGCTGGGTAGTTTGCTGAGCTGTTCTGAAGGCTGGGTAGTTTGCTGCGCTGTTCTGAAGGCTGGGTAGTTTGCTGTGCTGGTCTGAAGGCTGGGTAGTTTGCTGCGCTGTTCTGAAGGCTGGGTAGTTTGCTGTGCTGTTCTGAAGGCTGGGTAGTTTGTTGCGCTGTTCTGAAGGCTGGGTAGTTTGCTGTGCTGTTCTGAAGGCTGGGTAGTTTGCTGTGCTGTTCTGAAGGCTGGGTAGTTTGCTGTCCTGTTCTGAAGGCTGGGTAGTTTGCTGCGCTGTTCTGAAGGCTGGGTAGTTTGCTGTGCTGTTCTGAAGGCTGGGTAGTTTGCTGTGCTGTTCTGAAGGCTGGGTAGTTTGCCGAGCTCTTCTGAAGGCTGGGTAGTTTGCTGCGCTGTTCTGAAGGCTGGGTAGTTTGCTGTACTGTTCTGAAGGCTGGGTAGTTTGCTGTGCTGTTCTGAAGGCTGGGTAGTTTGCTGTGCTGTTCTGAAGGCTGGGTAGTTTGCTGTGCTGTTCTGAAGGCTGGGTAGTTTGCTGCGCTGTTCTGAAGGCTGGGTAGTTTGCTGCGCTGTTCTGAAGGCTGGGTAGTTTGCTGAGCTGTTCTGAAGGCTGGGTAGTTTGCTGTGCTGTTCTGAAGGCTGGGTAATTTGCTGTGCTGTTCTGAAGGCTGGGTAGTTTGCTGAGCTGTTCTGAAGGCTGGGTAGTTTGCTGTGCTGTTCTGAAGGCTGGGTAGTTTGCTGTGCTGTTCTGAAGGCTGGGTAATTTGCTGTGCTGTTCTGAAGGCTGGGTAGTTTGCTGAGCTGTTCTGAAGGCTGGGTAGTTTGCCGAGCTGTTCTGAAGGCTGGGTAGTTTGCTGTGCTGTTCTGAAGGCTGGGTAGTTTGCTGTGCTGTTCTGAAGGCTGGGTAGTTTGCTGTGCTGTTCTGAAGGCTGGGTAGTTTGCTGCGCTGTTCTGAAGGCTGGGTAGTTTGCTGTGCTGTTCTGAAGGCTGGGTAGTTTGCTGTGCTGTTCTGAAGGCTGGGTAGTTTGCTGCGCTGTTCTGAAGGCTGGGTAGTTTGCTGTGCTGTTCTGAAGGCTGGGTAGTTTGCTGCGCTGTTCTGAAGGCTGGGTAGTTTGCTGTGCTGTTCTGAAGGCTGGGTAGTTTGCTGCGCTGTTCTGAAGGCTGGGTAGTTTGCTGATGCTGTTCTGAAGGCTGGGTAGTTTGCTGTGCTGTTCTGAAGGCTGGGTAGTTTGCTGAGCTGTTCTGAAGGCTGGGTAGTTTGCTGAGCTGTTCTGAAGGCTGGGTAGTTTGCTGAGCTGTTCTGAAGGCTGGGTAGTTTGCTGCGCTGTTCTGAAGGCTGGGTAGTTGCTGCGCTGTTCTGAAGGCTGGGTAGTTTGCTGTGCTGTTCTGAAGGCTGGGTAGTTTGCTGATGCTGTTCTGAAGGCTGGGTAGTTTGCTGTGCTGTTCTGAAGGCTGGGTAGTTTGCTGTGCTGTTCTGAAGGCTGGGTAGTTTGCTGAGCTGTTCTGAAGGCTGGGTAGTTTGCTGTGCTGTTCTGAAGGCTGGGTAGTTTGCTGAGCTGTTCTGAAGGCTGGGTAGTTTGCTGTGCTGTTCTGAAGGCTGGGTAGTTTGCTGTGCTGTTCTGAAGGCTGGGTAGTTTGCTGTGCTGTTCTGAAGGCTGGGTAGTTTGCTGTGCTGTTCTGAAGGCTGGGTAGTTTGCTGTGCTGTTCTGAAGGCTGGGTAGTTTGCTGTGCTGTTCTGAAGGCTGGGTAGTTTGCTGTGCTGTTCTGAAGGCTGGGTAGTTTGCTGTGCTGTTCTGAAGGCTGGGTAGTTTGCTGTGCTGTTCTGAAGGCTGGGTAGTTTGCTGTGCTGTTCTGAAGGCTGGGTAGTTTGCTGAGCTGTTCTGAAGGCTGGGTAGTTTGCTGTGCTGTTCTGAGGCTGGGTAGTTTGCTGGCTGTTCTGAAGGCTGGGGTAGTTTGCTGTGCTGTTCTGAAGGCTGGGTAGTTTGCTGTGCTGTTCTGAAGGCTGGGTAGTTTGCTGAGCTGTTCTGAAGGCTGGGTAGTTTGCTGCGCTGTTCTGAAGGCTGGGTAGTTTGCTGAGCTGTTCTGAAGGCTGGGTAGTTTGCTGTGCTGTTCTGAAGGCTGGGTAGTTTGCTGAGCTGTTCTGAAGGCTGGGTAGTTTGCTGTGCTGTTCTGAAGGCTGGGTAGTTTGCTGTGCTGTTCTGAAGGCTGGGTAGTTTGCTGTGCTGTTCTGAAGGCTGGGTAGTTTGCTGTGCTGTTCTGAAGGCTGGGTAGTTTGCTGTGCTGTTCTGAAGGCTGGGTAGTTTGCTGTGCTGTTCTGAAGGCTGGGTAGTTTGCTGTGCTGTTCTGAAGGCTGGGTAGTTTGCTGTCCTGTTCTGAAGGCTGGGTAGTTTGCTGTGCTGTTCTGAAGGCTGGGTAGTTTGCTGTGCTGTTCTGAAGGCTGGGTAGTTTGCTGTGCTGTTCTGAAGGCTGGGTAGTTTGCTGAGCTGTTCTGAAGGCTGGGTAGTTTGCTGTGCTGTTCTGAAGGCTGGGTAGTTTGCTGTGCTGTTCTGAAGGCTGGGTAGTTTGCTGTGCTGTTCTGAAGGCTGGGTAATTTGCTGCGCTGTTCTGAAGGCTGGGTAGTTTGCTGTGCTGTTCTGAAGGCTGGGTAGTTTGCCGAGCTGTTCTGAAGGCTGGGTAGTTTGCTGCGCTGTTCTGAAGGCTGGGTAGTTTGCTGTGCTGTTCTGAAGGCTGGGTAGTTTGCTGTGCTGTTCTGAAGGCTGGGTAGTTTGCTGTGCTGTTCTGAAGGCTGGGTAGTTTGCTGTGCTGTTCTGAAGGCTGGGTAGTTTGCTGTGCTGTTCTGAAGGCTGGGTAGTTTGCTGCGCTGTTCTGAAGGCTGGGTAGTTTGCTGAGCTGTTCTGAAGGCTGGGTAGTTTGCTGAGCTGTTCTGAAGGCTGGGTAGTTTGCTGTGCTGTTCTGAAGGCTGGGTAATTTGCTGTGCTGTTCTGAAGGCTGGGTAGTTTGCTGAGCTGTTCTGAAGGCTGGGTAGTTTGCCGAGCTGTTCTGAAGGCTGGGTAGTTTGCTGTGCTGTTCTGAAGGCTGGGTAGTTTGCTGTGCTGTTCTGAAGGCTGGGTAGTTTGCTGTGCTGTTCTGAAGGCTGGGTAGTTTGCTGTGCTGTTCTGAAGGCTGGGTAATTTGCTGTGCTGTTCTGAAGGCTGGGTAGTTTGCTGAGCTGTTCTGAAGGCTGGGTAGTTTGCTGTGCTGTTCTGAAGGCTGGGTAGTTTGCTGTGCTGTTCTGAAGGCTGGGTAGTTTGCCGAGCTGTTCTGAAGGCTGGGTAGTTTGCTGAGCTGTTCTGAAGGCTGGGTAGTTTGCTGTGCTGTTCTGAAGGCTGGGTAGTTTGCTGTGCTGTTCTGAAGGCTGGGTAGTTTGCTGTGCTGTTCTGAAGGCTGGGTAGTTTGCTGAGCTGTTCTGAAGGCTGGGTATTTTGCTGTGCTGTTCTGAAGGCTGGGTAGTTTGCTGTGCTGTTCTGAAGGCTGGGTAGTTTGCTGTGCTGTTCTGAAGGCTGGGTAGTTTGCTGCGCTGTTCTGAAGGCTGGGTAGTTTGCTGAGCTGTTCTGAAGGCTGGGTAGTTTGCTGTGCTGTTCTGAAGGCTGGGTAGTTTGCTGTGCTGTTCTGAAGGCTGGGTAGTTTGCTGTGCTGTTCTGAAGGCTGGGTAGTTTGCTGCGCTGTTCTGAAGGCTGGGTAGTTTGCTGAGCTGTTCTGAAGGCTGGGTAGTTTGCTGCGCTGTTCTGAAGGCTGGGTAGTTTGCTGAGCTGTTCTGAAGGCTGGGTAGTTTGCTGTGCTGTTCTGAAGGCTGGGTAGTTTGCTGTGCTGTTCTGAAGGCTGGGTAGTTTGCTGTGCTGTTCTGAAGGCTGGGTAGTTTGCTGCGCTGTTCTGAAGGCTGGGTAGTTTGCTGAGCTGTTCTGAAGGCTGGGTAGTTTGCTGTGTTGTTCTGAAGGCTGGGTAGTTTGCTGTGCTGTTCTGAAGGCTGGGTAGTTTGCTGTCCTGTTCTGAAGGCTGGGTAGTTTGCTGTCCTGTTCTGAAGGCTGGGTAGTTTGCTGCGCTGTTCTGAAGGCTGGGTAGTTTGCTGTGCTGTTCTGAAGGCTGGGTAGTTTGCTGAGCTGTTCTGAAGGCTGGGTAGTTTGCCGAGCTGTTCTGAAGGCTGGGTAGTTTGCCGAGCTGTTCTGAAGGCTGGGTAGTTTGCTGCGCTGTTCTGAAGGCTGGGTAGTTTGCTGTGCTGTTCTGAAGGCTGGGTAGTTTGCTGTGCTGTTCTGAAGGCTGGGTAGTTTGCTGTGCTGTTCTGAAGGCTGGGTAGTTTGCTGTGCTGTTCTGAAGGCTGGGTAGTTTGCTGTGCTGTTCTGAAGGCTGGGTAGTTTGCTGCGCTGTTCTGAAGGCTGGGTAGTTTGCTGAGCTGTTCTGAAGGCTGGGTAGTTTGCTGAGCTGTTCTGAAGGCTGGGTAGTTTGCTGAGCTGTTCTGAAGGCTGGGTAGTTTGCTGTGCTGTTCTGAAGGCTGGGTAGTTTGCTGAGGAAGGAGGATTTTCAGGAACAGCTGATACAGATGACAGGTAATCTCTTCTCCGAGCTTGAAAACATCCTTTAGATTCCGTCCGTTCCTGTGGCTTTTCCATTCTTCATGTGTTTAATGACGACTTTACCTTTGACAACGCTTGGTGGGAGTCCAAAATTTGAGAAACTAGCAAAGGATGGCCAAAAAATAATAAAGCAAGAGAAATTAGAGTTTGAGAAAACATTCGCAAGAAATATGAAATCAGACAGTTTTACAAATTATGTCAAGGAAAAAAGTAGCTCAAGTAAGCGTTGCTCCCTTAGAATTCCCTTGGGAATTAATAATGGTGAACAAAGAAATGTCAAAGACTTTCAATGCGTATTTTTTATATAGCTTGCTAATATGTTACGAAGCTATGCTGTATGAATTTATGTGCTGGAAACCACTGATGGGATTTTAAAAAGACTAACGCCACATTCCAATGACTTGAAATTGCAGTTTCAAAGCTGGATGAATGTTTGCATTACTGTACCTCTACATTCAAAGCCATTGAAATGGAGACAACCTGCTTACAAAGCCTCATGAGGAACAATTTCCTTGAAGTAGTTTAGATGGGATCTACCTCCTACTCCATTAGCAAAGCATCCTGATAATCACCTGGACACTCAACTGGGTGGAGAAAACTATTACACATGATGCTCAGATGGAATCTAATCACTTAAGCCAGGGAACTAGAATCCAATAGTCATGACTGCATTTGGATCGCTGGGCAGTTAGAGAGAAAGGATTATTTGACAAGTCTGCTAACCCTTTTTACAGTAAGAAGTGTTACAAACCTAAAGGATGTTTTCAAGCTTGGAGAAGAGATTACCTGTCATCTGCATCAGCTGTTCCTGAAAATCTGGATAAAGTTCAACAGGTTTGTTTCAAACACGAGCTTTCGGAACACTTCTTACTGTGCTCACCCCAGTCCAACGCCGGCATCTCCACATCAACCCTTTTTATGTTTAAGCAAATCTTTTTTTCTGCAGACCAGCACAAGCAAATATGAAACTGAAGGAGCAAGACCTTGAATGAGTCCAACCCCACACCCCACTCTTTCTTTCCATCAACTTGAAAGTTTTGAGCCCTGTCTGCTGTTTGACCATAAATAAAGAATCAACCTAGTAGCTGCTGTCTCCAGAAGAAAATAAAAACTGGTCATCATCATTCTCTCGTGCTGATTCTCTCGTGCTGAACCAAGTAGAACCACCAAGTTCAGCCCAAAGCCAACCAAGTCCCCAATCTTGCGGCTAGGGGCTTTTCACAGTAACTTCATTGAAGCCTATGTGTGACAATAAGCGATCATTATTATCTTCAAAATCCATATAATCCCTTTAAATTTACTTGAGTTTAAATTGCTTAATCCAACTTCCCACTCTTTATTTCTTTGTGTGTGTGTGAATCTCGGAGTGTGCATGAGGGCTGAGGCATTTTTATTATTTTACTTGTGCCGAGTTTAAACTATAACCTCTTGTTTCAAAAAGAATCTCAAAGAATCCTGTCTGTGTGCCTTTACAGTCACAGCATATTAAACACTCATTGAATTGGCAAGCACGCTCTTCTTATTTAGTACCCGTTAAGGTCAAACAAGCTGTGGGAAAAGAGTGAAGCCATCCTACCCTTCCTCACCTGGTGATAACATGTATAAGACATTAAAAATACCTCTGAAAAATCAAGAGGCAAAATGGAGACAGGAAGTTAAAACAATCACTATCAGTGGAGAGAAAATGCACGGAAAACTAATGGGATGAAAAGCTGGCACGTCCTTTGACCTGATTGTCTACATTCTAGGATATTAGGAGTATTAGGAGAAATGTCTGCAGAGATAGTGGAAGCTGCATGACAGCACAGTGGAAGGGGGAATGACCAGGGGGCATAGATTTAGAGTACGGAGGCAGGAGGTTTAGAGGGGATATGAGAAAAAACATTTTTACCCAGAGGATGAGGATGAGGAGGGGGGGGGGGGGGGGGGGGGGGGGGGGGGGGGGGGGGGGGGGGGGGGGGGGGTTGGAATTTGCTGTCTGAAAGCGTTGTGGAGGCTGAGAACCTCATAACATTTAAGAAGTATTTAGATGTGCATTTGCAATCCCAGGGCTATGGGCCAAGTGCTAGAAAATGGGAGTAGAATGGTTAGGTAGTTGTTTTTGATCGGTGCAGATGCGATGGGCCGAAGGACCTTTTTTGTGCTGTATGGTTCTATAACTGTATGACTTTATGGGTGAGCTAAGAGATAATGATAATCTTTATTGTCACAAGTAGGCTTACATTAACACTGCAATGAAGTTACTGTGAAAAGCCTATGGTCGCCACATTCTAGCGCCCTGTTCGAGTACACAGAGGGAGAATTCAGAATGTCCAAATTACCAAACAGCACGTCTTTTGGGACTTGTTGGAAGAAAATGGAGCACCCAGAGGAAAACCTATGCAGACACTGGGAGAATGTGCAGACTCTGCACAGACAGTGACCCAGCCATCGAACATGGGACCCTGGCGCTGTGTGCTACCATGCTGCCTTGGCACGAGTTGGCAATAAGTTAGCATGGGGCTATAAAGGGCCATTGGGTGGTTAGGGGAAATGAGTTGGCATGGAGCATATAAAAGGCCATTGAGGGTAGTTGGGGCATGAGTTTTCTTGGATAGGGGTAGGTGGGGGAGAGTTGAGTGAGTATGAGGGCGAGGGTTAGAGGACCTCAAATGTGGGGAATCAAATTGGATGAAGTCCCAGAGAACTGAACTGGGCTTTTTAACCTACCATCCTCAGCAATCGGCAGCACCTGTAGGTACTTCCGATCTGCATTCAGGAGCGGTGGGCCCGACACCAACTCACACCCGACTATACCCCCCCCCCCCCCCCCCCCCCCCCACCGGAGCAAGGAGGGAGAGTTTCCCTGAGGGGAATGTGGTGAGCCGGAGAATTCCCTTTGTGCTACTTGCCTCCAGAGAAAAGGTCTGGGCTATAGTTCCCTGATTGTGTCCATTGTGGGCATCCACACAGTGACCATGATATGAAACAAAGAATCACTTGCATTTATGTAGTCTTTCACAACCACAAGATGTTTCAAAGTTCTTTGCGGCCCATTAAGTATTTTTGAAGAACAGTTACTGTTGTAATGTAAGAAACACAGTCATCAAATTGCACACTCCAAGACCCCTCAAGCAGAGTATAAGTGTGGCCAATGCATAGAATTGTGAAAAGGTTAAAGTGCAGAAAGAGGCTATTTAACCCATCAAGCCAATGCCAGCTCTCTTTCAGACAGAGAATTCCAGATCCTAAGCAGTTACTGTATGGACCATTTTCCATCATGACATCTTTTAGTTCTTTCATTAATCACCTGAAATCTGTCCCAACGGCTCTCAATCTTT
Source organism: Scyliorhinus canicula (assembly GCF_902713615.1). Lineage (NCBI taxonomy): Eukaryota > Metazoa > Chordata > Chondrichthyes > Carcharhiniformes > Scyliorhinidae > Scyliorhinus > Scyliorhinus canicula. The sequence goes on from NC_052147.1 coordinate 223,935,578, forward strand.
CCACCTATAAAATCTATGCAGACCTCTCATTAATACCTCTATCAAATCTCGTCTAAATCTTCTCTGCTCGATGTAGAACAATCCAGCTTCTCCAATTATCCTTGAAACTGAAGCCTTCTTGACACAAATCTCTTCAACACTCTTTTCAGTGAGGTTGGGTAAGGGATAAATATTGGAGATCTTGTCTGTTTTTCTTCCACTAGTTGCGGAAGATTGTTTCCACCCACCAAAGGGGGCAGATGAGGCCATGGATTAACGTTTGTCCAAAAGGCAGCATCTTCGTCAATGCCACTCTTCCCCCAATACTGCATTGGGAGTGTCGGCCTGGATAGAGTGATCATAAGACCATAAGACATAGGAGCAGAATTAGGCCACCCGGCCCATCGAGTCTGCTCCGCCATTCAATCATGGCTGATATTTTTCTCATCCCCATTCTCCTGCCTTCTCCCCATTCTGCCCGTATCAGCCTCCCCGGACAGGCGCCGGAATGTGGCGACTAGGGGCTTTTCACAGTAACTTCATTGAATCCTACTCGTGACAATAAGCGATTTTCATTTCATTTCATTTTTCATTTCATTTTCATAACCCCATATCCCCTTATTGATCAAAAACCTATCTATCTCTGTCTTAAAGACACTCAGTGATTTGGCCTCCACAGCCTTCTGTGGCAAAGAGTTCCACAGATTCACCACCCTCTAGCTGAAGAAATTCCTCCTCATCTCTGTTTTAAAGGATTGTACCTTTAGTCTGTGATTGTGTCCTCTGCTTTTAGTTTTTCCTACAAGTGGAAACATTCTCTTCACGTCCTCTCTATCCAGGTCAATAAGTTTCAATAAGATCCCCCCCTCATCCTTCTAAAATAAGGCTAGGTTTTCAGAGTTGAGTTGAGTCTGGAAACTTTTAAAAATGGCTGGTGGGTCCCTGTTTCAGACAGATTCAATTTTTGCTGTAAGGAACAAAGGGGCAGGATATTAATCATGCAGGCAGGAAACCCAAACTCAGCAGAGCCATTTGAAATTAATGAAGAGTTCGAACGAAACCCATTTTGCTCTTTCAAGGGCCTTAACCTACAGTGCGAGAGTCACATTGCAGGAGTAAATGTCCTTGAAGGGTGGAATAACTCTATTTAATTCTCATGATCGGAATTTTTAAAAATCCTCAGCCCTTTAAAAATAATTGCTGAAGTTAGAGTTAAAAAGCACTGGCTGTGGGATAAAGGCCCCAACAGCTTCTTAAAAAGAAAACATACATTTGTTCATGCATTTCAATAGTGTGCATTATTGACTGTTCCCAAGAGCTGCTATTACATCTGAGATCATTATGAATGCATGGTTGGCTTTCAAAAGCTTGAAATGCATTTAACACAGCAGGGTGTGCTAAGTGCACATTTGTATTGGCAGTTTAAAGAGGTTGTTCAAGGATTAGTTGTCTCTGATGTGGTTACTAAATAGATGTGTTATATTTATAACAGACTGAACACTTCAGGGGATTTAAAATCTTTGAATGGATTTAATGAATGAGAGTTTTCTTCACTATCAAGTGTGTATGAGTGAGAGCTTTCTTCGATTGTTAAGAACATATATTTTTTACCTCCACATGTTTCCTAGGGTCTGTCCATTGTGGAAACTTGTAGAGTGGCTGTAGGAATGGCATGGGTATAAGGTGGCATATTGGGGCCATGGAGCACATTGATGGGGCATGGAAGGAAGTCAGGAGCCATAGGGTATAAGGAGACATGGGGTTGGGTAGGAGGCATGGAAGGGGCATGGGCATGGGCTGAGAGGGCAAGAGGTTGTGATGGGTGAGGGATAGAGGCCCCAACAGCTTCTAAAATAACTGGAATGAGGCCCCAGAGAACTGAGGTAAGGCTTCTAAACAGTTGTGGCAGCCTATGACCTGCTTTCAGATTAACCGGTCTGCCTATCCAATTTCCCGGAGCATAAATAGGTTGTGAAGAGTCACTGAGTGGACAGATTGGGTAAATTCCATTGTGGTGAGAGAGAAGGCAAATGGATGGCTACAAATTTGCCTGGATGCCAAAGATCTTAAGCAAAAAAGTGAAACAACTACCCTATTCCATCACTGGAAGAAATCACACCAGCACTGGAAGGCACAACAGTTTTCAATGAGCTTAATGCCAGATATGGCTGCTGGAATGTGAAAGTTGACAAGGAACATTTGCTGTTGACAACATTCAACACACCCTTTGGATAATAAATATCCCTGAGTCCACTCTTTGGCCTGACAGTGAACCTGGATGTGTTCCAGCAGCAAGTAGACAAGACATGTTGAGGATTTAAAGGATCTTGTGGTATGTCTGATGATATTCACATCTATGGTGTGCATGAAAGAAATCATGGCTATGATCTGCATGAAGTCATGGAGAGAATCAGGGAAGCTGGGATCAAGCTAAAAGCAGACAAATGTATTGTGAAGGTGATAGAATGCTAGTTCTTTGGAATGGTGTCCATGCCAGACAGAGTCAAGCTGAGTCCTGAAAAAGCCACAGCTATCTCTGAGATGGATAGGGTGGCATGGTGGTATAGTGGTTAGCACTGCTGCCTCATGCCGCCAAGGACCCTGATTTGATCCCAGCCTCGGTCACTGTCCATGTGGAGATTGCACATTCTTTTCAGCACAGAGTTTCGCCTGAGCTTCAATTATGATATTCAGTTTCATGGATAGATCAAAGGGCTCATTTACAGTTGTTAGATCAGTCAGTTTTAATTATTTGAGGTTTCACTTTGGATAATTTATTGTTGACAGAAAGTTAGGAAGCCATGGATCTAAATATCGGGTCTGAAAGACTGGATAAATGTGTCTCACAAAAATAAACATTTTGTTTGCGTTGTTGTTTGATCTGCATTGCTGCAAAGGACATGAGGGGATAAAACACACAGGATACTTTAAAAAGGTGAGCTCAGAGCCCAGCCACATTAGGCGGAATTCTATATGGTCCTCCCCCCCCCCCCCCCCCCCCCCAACCCCCCCCCCCCCCCCCCCCCCCACACACACACACACACACACACAGCAGTGGTGTTCCCTTCTTACGTTCTTATTGAGATCTTTGGGATCAATGCAGATGCGAAGATCACCAGACCTTTTTTTTAACACAAACCAATGAACTGACCCAATCAGTTTAGTGACTCATGAGATTATCCCTTGGTTTCGAAGTCGGTCTAGTTCTTGCTTCAACCTTTCATGTAAAGGAGCAGGAATTCCAGTGGATGTACCACTGGCTCGGCATCCTTCCTTTTCCCATCCAGATGTGTCTCACCACCAGTTGCCGTTGGTACCTTGGTACCTTCTGGTCCCATCAAAGTTGATGCTGATTTACATTCCTCAAAACTAAGATGCTGATTTAGTTAGTTAGCTGCAGATTTTAATTTCCATGGTGAACATTGCCACCATTGTTAGAAATTAATCATACATTCAGTACCGATGAGAGAAAAAATAACTACGTCATTGGATTTAATCCCTTTGAATTTCAAAGTGGTTGAAATTCTGTGTGAATTCGATATTGTCTTGAAAAGAGATCAGGAGAGAAATTCTCCGACCCCCGCAGGGTCGGAGAATTGCCCGGGGCCACCGGAAGTCCTGCCCCCGCTGTGGCAGAAATTCACCGTCACCCGGGAATTGGCGGGGGCGGGAATCGCCCCGCCGCCGATCGGTGAGCCCCCTGCGGTGATTCTCCTGCCCGCGATGGGCTGAAGTCCAGCCGCTGGGAGGCCTCTCCCGCCGCCGTGTTTGAACCACCTCTGGTGGCGGCGGCGCGAGTGGGCCCCCGGGGTCCTGGGGGGGTCGCGGGGTGATCGGACCCCGGGGGGTGCCCCCACGGTGGCCAGGCCTGCGATCAGGGCCCCCCGAACGGCAGGCGGGCCAGTGCCGTGAGGGCACTCTTTTTCTTCCGCCGCGGCCACGGCCTCCACCATGGCGGAGGTGGAAGAGAATCGTCCAGCGCACATGCGCTGGTGGTGACGTCAGCGGCAGCTGACGCACCGGCGCATGCGCGAACCGGCAAAGGTCTTTCGGCCAGCCCCGGCGCTGGGAGGTGGGCGTCAAAGGCCGCTGGAGCCGGTTTGGGCGCCAGTCGGTTTGGTGCCAACCGCTCTGGCACGGGCCTAGCCCCTCAATGTGAATTCCGCACCTTTGGGGAGTCCCGACGCCGGAGTAGTTGGCGCCACTCCACTACGCCGGGATCCCCGCCCCGCCGGGTTTGGGGAGAATCCCGCCCCAGTTTTCAGCACTTCATTCAATAGAAAGATTCCTGATTTAAGAAACATTCGGGCCCGCAGATCTGGGGCGAAATTCTCCGACCCGGGGCCGCCGAAAATCCTGTCCCCGCCGTGGCATAAATTCTCTGCCACCCGGGAATTGGCCGGGGCGGGAATCAACCCCCGCCGATCGGCGAGCCCCATGCGGCGATTCTCCAGCCCGCGAGGGGCCGAAGTCCCGCCGCTGGGAGGCCTCTCCCGCCGCCGTGGTTTGAACCACCTCTGGTGGCGGCGGGACCGGCGGCGCGAGCGGGCCCCCGGGGTCCTGGGGGGGGGGCGTGGGGCGATCGGACCCCGGGGGGTGCCCCCACGGTGGCCAGTCCCGCGATCAGGGCCCATCGATCGGCAGGCGGACCAGTGCTGTGGGGGCACTCTTTTTCTTCCGCTGCCGCCACGGCCTCCACCATGGCGGAGGCGGAAGAGACCCCCCTACCGCGCAGGCGCCGGTGGTGACGTCAGCGGCCGCTGACACACCGGCGCGTGCGCGAACCGGCGAAGGCCTTTCGGCCAGCCCCGACGCCGGGCGGCAAAGGCCGTTGGCACCAGTTTTTGCGGCAGTCGGCGTGGCGCCAACCACTCCAGCGCGGGCCTAGCCCCTAAATGTGAATTCCGCACCTTTGGGGAGGCCCGACACCGGAGTGGTTGGCGCCACTCCGCTACGCCGGGACCCCCCCGCCCCGCCGGGTAGGGGAGAATCCCACCCCTGATTTGAAGATTCATTCTTGGTGTGAATATGAAAGGACAAGAACAAACTGGCATTGTAAATACAATCTTTTTAAAAATAAATACTTTCATTCTCCTCCTTTTTCACATTTTCAACATATTTACAACAACAAATAATTAACAATAACAACAAAGCCAATGGCAATCCCCGAGCCGTCAATCTCCCTTTTCCACCCACCCTCTAACAGTCACAACCTTTGAATACAAAACACCAATGAAAAAGAATCGTCAATTTATACATTCCAATCCCCGCCAACCTCGCCCCCCCCCCATGTTCGATGTCATCCAATTCGTAAAAATGCATGATGAACAAGGTCCATGAGTTGTAGAACCCTTCCATCTTCCCTCTCAACTCGAACTTTACTTTCTCGAGTAATAGGAACTCCAGTAGCTCCCCCTGCCACGCCGAGGCACAGGGCGGAGAAGCCGACTTCAACCCCAACAGAATCCGTCTTCGGGCAAACAGCGAGGCAAAGACTAAGACATCTGCCTCCGCACCCGCTTCCAACCCTGGCCTAACTGACACCCTGAATTTGGCTTCTGGGGGACCTGATTCGAGTCTCGCTTGCCCCACCCTTGAGATTACCCTAATGATCTCCCTCCAATACCCCTCCAGTTTTGGGCAGGACCAAAACATATGAATGTGATTTGCGTGCCCCCCCCGCCCAGTGCCCTTATAAAAACAAGTATATGAATTAATTGTTCTACTTCAAAGAATCTATAACCGTTTTGAACTTTCAATAAAACTGTGAAGTGGTACATATCCCACTATGATAATGGATGGTTGTGAAATCAGTCATGCAGCATCAATCCAATAATAATAGTTCTTAAGGTTTATGCCAACATACAAAGTAAAATAGCAAGGAATGTTTTTTAATACTTCAGGCAGCTTTTGCAAAGATTTAAAGGGCAGGAGTTTTAAACATTTTAGCTGCTTGACAGTTGATTTTGAAAGTACCAATGAATTTATGAACTTTTCAAACACATTCATGCCTATTTGTACATGTCCCACAGGACACCTTGCACCTCCCAAAGTGCAGCTGATCTCTGAATGTAAAAACTTGAAATTTTTATACAAAACTATCTGCACCATTTGTCTCTGTGACCAAATCTATCGACAATGGCATTCCACTGCCAATGCTAAGAAGAGATTGTCATGGGTTTTTGTTGTCTCTATCGTTAGTTTTGCACGCAATCGTGTTGATCAGCCTTTTTCATTGGCTAAGTGTTTAAGTTTTTCTGTTGTTCTCCTTTCAGATTATTTACTTTTTGCTGTTGTTCCTCACTAATCTTATTCTGTGAAGCTTTGTCCTCATAATTGCATTTTTGCATCATACAGATTCCAGCAACAAAACCTACAAATAGCCACAATGGCAGCTCCTCACCTCCAATGATAATTTGTTTCAAATCTGTAGGTTTGTTCATGCTTCAGAAAATATTTCACATTGAGGAGGAAAAAGATGGACATTTGAGTCAGAAGGAAAAACAGGGTAGGACTGGGTCAGCCAAAGTTGGGGTGCCAGAAGGCAGTAAACTTTGAGCTGGTTTTTGAAAGCAGGGAGGGGAAAAGCAAGATGGAGGAAACTTGGGACAGGATTTCCAAAGAATGGTCTGTTTTCTTGGGAAAAAAAAGGGAATCAAAGGTGAAATCAGCACAAGTAATATGCTGGTCAAGATGGAAGAATGGAAAAGTCATGATTAAATAGAGGCTGTAGATAATTTCAAGCACCTTGGCCGGACAATAAAGACTAAAGTTGCATCCAAGAAAAACATCCTGGTTAGATTAGCCACAGCAAGATGCTTGACCTGTAACTCATGTAGCATCTGAAAGTCATGCATCAGCATGAAGCCGACAAACAAATCTAGTCCAGTCACTAGTGTGCAGTGTTGCACTCTATGGATGTGAGAGTTTGACTCTGAAGAATGAGGATGAGAAAATGTGGGTATTGTGGAGGATGCTTCGAATCAGTGGATTGGCAGAAAGAAAGAAATGGGATAGTTAGGGAAAGATAGCCAAGCATGGACATTGAAAACCAAGGCCTGATGATGAAAAATGAAATGAAATGAAAATGAAATGAAATGAAATGAAAATCGCTTATTGTCACGAGTAGGCTTCAGTGAAGTTACTGTGAAAAGCCCCTAGTCGCCACATTCCGGCGCCTGTTCGGGGAGGCTGGTACGGGAATCGAACCGTGCTGCTGGCCTGCTTGGTCTGCTTTAAAAGCCAGCAATTTAGCCTTGTGAGCTAAACCAGCCCCTTGATCTTGTCCTGACAACAATTGAAGATGAAATTGAGGGTAAAAACAGAAGAATAAGAAGAAAGATTGGATAAGTGGATAAGATTGAGATGTGGACTGAGGAAGACTTAAAGAAAGCCAGAGAAGAAGCAAGACAATGTCAGTGGCTCCACTAAGGCTCTGGTGTAAACAAACTGGTGTCAACGGATTAAGCAGAGCTCAGGGTCAGATACTAGAAAAGAGAAGTGAGCCGGTTCAAGTAACTCTGAGAGAATAGTAAAAGATGCAAAGGTTGAGGCATAGAAGGCTGTAAGCTATTTCAGTCAGATTAGCCAGAAAGTAGGGGAAGAAAAATTCAATAAAGATTGGGTGGCCTGGAGAAGAAGGTGGCCTTTCGCAGTTAGTTGGGTAGGGTGGTGCAATAAGAGAGGTGACGATGGAGACTAAGATAATAGAAGCACAGAACGATGAGGCTGCAGGGAATGGGCAGAGAGGCCGAGGGGCTTGGGTATGAGTTGGCAACTATAATGTATGTGCAGAAGAGCAGGAACAAAAACCTGCAATGATATGTGGCTCCAAAAGTAAAATTCCTTGCCCAACTCGGCAATGGCATTCCCGTACGTAAAGAAACCTGAAGAACAAAACAGCATTTTGGTGTCTAAGCATACCGGTCTGTGTTTTTGCTTTATAATCTTTCTTGGCTAGCTGATTCCTTGTTCAGTAGTCCTAGCACATACTGATGTGCATCTCTCAATCAGACTAAAACTCCCAGAATGGCAGTGCAATTGGAGCTCCAACACACGTGCAAAGCAGCTCTCTAGCTTCCATAAACCAGCCAGATGAATTTCACTAAAACAACTGCTCAAGTTTCTCCATTGCCGTGACTACTAGTTAGTGCGCAAACATATTTCACAATTGTATTAACTAACTTTTGAATATTTATTTTCATTAAATTTTCATTAGCCCTGGATAAGTGCCAAACATTATTAGAAATTAGCAGTGTATTTTTGTTCCTGTTTATGGGCAGCACGGTAGCATAGTGGTGAGCACTGTGGCTTTACAGTGCCAGGATTCCAGGTTCGATTCCCGGCTTGGGTCACTGTCTGTGCGGAGTCTGCACATTCTCCCCGTGTCTGCGTGGGTTTCCTCCAGGTGCTCCGGTTTCCTCCCACAGTCCAAAGACGTGAAGGTTAGGTGGATTGGCCATGATAAATTGCCCTTAGTGTCCAAAAAGGTTGGGAGGGGTTATTGGGTTGCGGGGATAGGGTGGAAGTGAGGGCTTAAGTGGATTGATGCAGGCTCGATGGGCCGAATGGCCTCCTTCTGCACTGTATGTTCTATGATGTTGCATTCTTAAAAATTGCATGTTTCAATTGTGCCTTCTTGTAACTTTTCATTGAGTTGTGAAGTCTGATTTGCAAGCATTTTATTGAACCAGAAAAATGTAGTTCTGAGCTTCATCCCTTTTCTTTCTTGCTGTAGTGTTCGATGATTATTGTTCTCATGCTGAAGCATGCCTGAGGCCATGCAAAATCTTGTTATCTTTTAAATCCAGCACAATTTCCTAAACCCTATTTTCTTCTCAGCAGTCACCAGCCCAGAGTCAGTTTTGAGATAATTGTCTTTGTTATTATAGTGATTTTCTGAATGATGTTGATTGAAACGCTTGTGATTTACAAGCTTATTTTCTGCATCAGGCTTCATAATAATTTGTATTAAAAAGACATGCTTATTTAAATTTAGATTGTTTGGTAACATATTTTATCATAGCATCATAATGCAAAGAAGGAAGACATTCATTCCTTCATTGTACCTATGCCAGCTCCTTGAAAAAGCTATCCAATTAGTTCCACTCCCTCGTTATTAACCCATGTCCACCCCCCCAACTTTTTCCTTCTCTTTTGAAAATTACTACTCTCTATGATTTCACCACCCTTTCAGACAGTACATGTCAAATCATAATGTACTGGGTTAAAAAATATAGTCCTCCTCTTCACTGTGACATTCTTGCCAATTATTTTAAATCTCTATGCTCTGGTTACCAACCCTCCTGCCAGTAGAACCAGTTTCCATTTATCAAAGCCCCTTTTAATTTGAATACTTCTATTAAATTTCCCCTTAATCTTCTCTGTTCTAAGGACAACAGTGACTCCAAATAACAGAAGCCCCTCATCACTGGTACCATTCTGTGCTGTATTTCTCTAATTCTAATTCTAATTCTACAATGAGGTCTAACAGTATTTTAACGGCATTACATATCAGCATATGTGTGGCCCTGAAAATCTTATTTTATACTTGTCAAATTTCTCCATAATAATAACCTTTTTATTTAAAAAAAAAACTATTTTTTTCCCCTTTGATAGTATTTTATCTTTATTTTACTTTTGTCTTAATCCAATCATGGTCACTTTTTTGTTTTCTAAAAATGCAAATCAGATATGAAGGACATTAAGTGCTCTAATGTTCCAGATTTGCGTGTGAATATTTAAATGTGATTGGCTCCTTACTGGCTTGCAACCATGACTGCTGCTCTATTCCTCTTGAAGTGGCAATGGTTTAAGTTGGCATCAGGAGAGAGGAAAGCCACACCACAAAGATCATTATATTTTTGTGGGCTTCTTCTTTATAGATCACCAGCAAGCACACTTATTTGACTGCTGACTGCAAAATCTAGGCCAATACTTCAGCTGCTGTCTAATCAATGATTTACAAAGGTTTAGCCTCACTTCCTTGCTTTTATTCTCTGTGTCTCCATGTATAAAGCTAAGGATTCTGTAAGATTTTCTAACCGCTTTGTCAATTTGTCTTGTCGTCTTCAAAATTTATGTATATGAAGCCCAATCCTCTCTGTCCTTGCACTCCTTTAAAATAATGCCATTTAGTTTATACTGCCTCTCATCATTTTTGTTTCCAAAATACATCATTTCACACTTGGTGAAAAATGAAATTGAGAGCAGGAAGTAAATAGATTTGGACATAATTATATGGTGAGGGCACGCACCATCTATATCGATTTAATAATTGTAATAATTCTCTCACAAATGTGATGTCTCGGTGGGAGAGCATTTCGGTGACAGTGACCACAACTCCTTGACCTTTACCATAGTCATGGAGAGGCAAAGGAACAGACAGTATGGGAAAGTATTTAATTGGGGGAGGGGAAATTATACTGCTATTAGACAGGAGCTGGGGAGCGTAAAGTGGGAACAGTCGTTCTTGGGGAAATGCGCAACAGTAATGTGGGGGTTGTTTAAGGAGCACTTGCTGCGAGTGCTGGATAATTTTGTCCGTCTGGGAGGAGGAAGGAATGATAAGGTGAAGGAGCCTTCGATGACAAGAGAAGTGGAGCTTCTAGTCAAGAGAAAGAAGGAAGCTAACGTAAGGTTGAGGAAGGAAAGATCTGGCATGGCTCTATAGGGTTACAAGATAGCCAGTAAGGAATCAAAAATGGACTTCGGAGAGCGAGAAGAGGGACTGAAAAAGCCCTGGTGGGAATGATTAGGGAAAACCCCAAGTCGTTCTACACTTATGTGAGAAATAAGAGGATGATCAGAGTGAGAGTAGGGCCAATCAGGGATAGTGGAGGAAACTTGTGCCTCAAGTCTGAGGAGATAGGGGGGAGCCCTAAATTAATATTTTGCTTCAGTATTCAATAGAGAGAGGGACCTTGTTGCTCTTGAGAATAGCGTGAAGCAGGTTAATAGACTGAAATAGGTTGATGTTAAGAAGGGGATGTGCTGGAAAGTTTGAAAAGCATCAGGATAGATAAGTCCCCTGGGCCTGATGGGATATACCCAAGGTTACTACAGAAAGCAAGGGTGGAGATTTCTGCGTTGTTGGCGATGATCTTTGCGTCCTCCACTGTAGTAGTACCGGATGATTGGAGGGAGGCGAATATTGTTCCCCTGTTCAAGAAAGGGAATAGGGAAATCCCTGGGAATTACAGACCAGTCAGTCTTACGTCTGTCTGTGATGAGCAAAATATTGGAAAGGATTCTGAGAGATAGGGGGTGGGATTCTCCGAGAATTGATGGGGCGGGCAGAAAGGGCACAATGTAGTGGCAAGAACCACTCCGGCATCGGGCCGCCCCAAAGGTGCGGAATCCTCCGCACCTTCAGGGGCTAGGCCGGTGCTGGAGTGGTTTGCACCCCGCCGGCCTGCGTGGAAGGCCTTTGGCACCACGCCAGCCAGGGCCGAAGGGACTCCGCTGGCCGGCGCGGGTCCGCACATGCGCGGGAGCGTCAGTATCTGCAGACGTCATCCCCGTGCATGCGCTGGGGGTTCACCTTTGCGCCGGCCATTACGGAGGCTTACACAGCCAGCGCGTAGGAATAGAGTGCCCCCACGGCACAGGCCCGCCCGCAGATCGGTGGGCCCCGATTGTGGGCCAGGTCATCGTGGGAGCACCCCCCGGGGCCAGATCGCCCCGCGCCCCCCCCCCCCGAGGACTCCGGAGCCTGCCCGCGCCGCCAGGTCCCGTCGGTAAGGGACCAACTCCAATTTACGCCGGCGGGACTGGCATAGAAAGGGCGGGACTTCGGCCCATTGTGGGCCGGAAAATCATTGGGGGAGCCCGCCGACTGGCGCGGTGCGATTCCCGCCAAATCTCCGGCACCGGAGAATTCGGCAGCCAGCGTGGGCGGCATTCACGCTGCCCCTGCCGATTCTCCGACCCGGCAGGGGTTCGGAGAATCCCGTCCAGGATTTATGATTATTTAGAAAAACATAGTTTGATTAAAGATGGTCAGCGTGGCTTTGTGAGGGGTAGGTCGTGCCTCACAAGCCTCATTGAATTCTTTGAGGATGAGACAAGATACATTGATGAAGGTCGGGCAGTGGATGTGGTGTATATGGATTTCAGTAAGGCATTTGATAAGGTTCCCCATGGTAGGCTCATTCAGATAGTTAGGGGTATGGGATACAGATAGATTTGGCTAACTGGATACAGAATTGGCTGGCCGAAAGAAGACAGTGAGTGGTAGTGGTTGGAAATTATTCCGCCTGGAGGTCGTTGACCAGTGGTGTTACGCAGGGATCTGTTCTGGGACCTGTGCTCTGTGGTTTTTATAAATGACTTGGATGAGAAAGTGGAAAGGTGGTTTAATGAGTTTTCCGATGACATGAATGTTGGTGGAGTTGTACAGTAAGAAGTCTTACAACACCAGGTTAAAGTCCAACAGGTTTGTTTCAAACACGAGCTTTCGGAGCACGGCTCCTTCTTCAGGTGAATTCAGGTGGAGTTGTAGATAGTGTTGAGGGCTGTTGCATTTTACAACAGGACATTGACAGGGTGCAGAGCTGCGCTGAGAAGTGACAGATGGAATTCAAGCTAGATAAATGTGAAGTCATTCATTTGGAAAGTCGAATTTGAATGCTGAATTCAGGGTTAAAGGCAGATTCTTGGAAGTGTGGAGGAACAGAGGGATCTTGAGGTCCACGTACATAGATACCTCAAAGTTGCCACCCAGGTTGATAGGGTTGCTAAGAGGGCGTATGGTGTGTTGGCTTTCATTAACAAGGGGATTGAGTTTAAGAGCTGCGAGGTTTTGCTGCAACTTTATAAAACCCTGGTTAGACCACACTTGGAATATTGTGTCCAGTTCTGGTCGCCTCCTTATAGGAAGCATGTGGATGCTTTGGAGAGGGTCCAGAGGAGATTTACCAGGATGCTGCCTGGACTGGAGTGCATGCCTTATGAAGAAAGGTTGAGGGAGCTAGGGCTTTTCTCACTGGAGTGAAGAAGGATGACTTGATAGAGATGAGAGGCGTGGATAGCCAGAGACTTTTCCCCAGGGCAGAAATGGCTGTCACGAGGGCACATAGTTTTAAGGTGATTGGAGGAAGGTATAGGGGAGATGTCAGAGGTAGGTACTTTACACAGAGAGTGGTGGGTGCATGGAATGCACTGCCAGCAGAGGTGGTGGAGTCAGAATCATTGGGGACATTTAAGCGACTCTTGGACAGGCACATAGACAGCAGTAAATTGAAGGGGTGTAGGTTAGGCTGATGTTAGATTAGGATAAATGGTCGGCACAACATTGTGGGCCAAAGGGCCTGTACTGTGCTGTACTGTTCTATCTTCTATGCAACACTAAACCCTATGACACAGCATACTTAGCTAAGAAAACGAGGGACAGAATCTTGTGCAAGTGATGGGGCTTCAGTCTTGGAGAACCACTGAGACCTACATCACCTCTTTTGAAGAAGGCCTTCCACTTCTTGTGCCACTCAGGCATTTAAAATGCCAGCAGTAGAATACCCACCCATCAAGATCTGCCAACGAATCAATAGCCCTATTAGAGAGGTGCTTGCTGCAGTTGATATTACACCCATCTGAGGCCTTGGATCGAGGAGGGTCCCAGGTATAGGTGAATGATGGTGGGAGAAATATGTGGGATGGCGGAGTGGGGCTCGGGGAGGTGGTGGAGTGGGCAGGGCCCCCCCAATCAGGTACTCGTGCTTTTGAACGAGGGACCACCCTGGGAACCTGCAGGCAAGGGCCTTCCCACATCAGACTTAATCGAGGAATGTGACGGTGTCCCCACTCACCATTCTTCTATTCAATCAAATGAGCCCCACCACCAAACGTGCCACAGTAGAAGACACAGGATTTTGCCCCATTACTCAATGTTTGAATATATGACTCAGAATTCTTCAATTGGTATATGATGTTGTAAATGCATTTTGTTTACTATTCGTAGTGACAGATGATTCTAGCTGACACTTGTGTAGATTGCCATTAACATTTGGAATAATGTCAGGAAGGTTTGTGTGACTTTCCAAAGACTTAATTCAAGAGTTAGAGTCAACATGGTATCAAATTGCAAACAGCCATCCTGGTCAAGTAGTGATCTGTATATAAACAAGGGATCAATGTAGATGCAATACAACTGAGCAAGCACTAGAGGGAGCAACGGAGAGGTATAAATAGAGACAGACAGGAAGTTAGAGGGCACTTCACAGGAACGGCAGCTGGGAGCAGAACAGACAGGCAGCTCTGATGTAACATGAGTTAAGTGCTGGAGAGAGAATGAACTCACAATAAAGCATCTACTTCAACTTTAAGACTTTGAGCTTTATTCAGAGACAAGGAATAATACAGGTCATACTTAGTCTATAGCTGTGAAATTTGGAAAGAAAAATATTGTGAGCAGATCAAAGAATTTGATATGAAGTGCCAGTCTGCCAATCTTAAAATCGATTTGCAGAATAAGACCAAACCTCCAACACTGGCCTCTCCGTCACAGAAGGAACATGCATGGTTGAGGCTTGCTGGCGCAGGTGCATATGAAACAGGTTAGGAGCTTACAGCCCACATCATATTTTGCACATTGCTGAGGAAGACACCCTGAAGTCGGATCTCACTACACGGCTGAACATATTTGAGTTGTGTAAAGGCCTAAAACTAAGGGATAGCAGGATAGAAAAGTTTAAATTTAATCGAGTTTGACAATTCAAAACAAAAAAATCAGACTTGTCAACGTTAGTGGGTTTAAGATGTGCAGATTGCAGTTTTATTTTGGATAGTTTGAATATGGGCACAAAACCAAAACGATCCTGTCTCATCATCATCAGTGTTGATTGCTGCTATGAATGCAACTATGAGAAATAACTCAATTCTTCTGAAAATAGACATATAGGATTCTAACTTTCTTTTCTTTATCTGCAGGTCATCGGACTTTGTATATTGGTGTTCATGTACCACAAGGAAGGCGAAGCCACCGACGACATAGGCACCGTTCGCACAAACATCGGAAGCGTGACCGAGAGAGGGACTCGAGCACAGAAGATGGGAGAGAGTCTCCTACTTACGGTATATCACTTTTCTGTCACGATAAGAATCAATGATGGTTAATTTTAATTGTTTGTACAGGGTAGAAAATCAGTGCTTGCAAGGTGGCAATCTGTTTACAACTCGTGTGATAGTGTGATGGTGACTATCTGATCGTTAGCCTTATGCAGTTGTGGGCAAACTCTGGACGATCGCCGTCAGAGAGAACAGCGACATGGGTGGAAAATTGCGCTTCCAGATTTTCCCCACCCCTTCCAGGCGACATCACAACGTTCATGCCCACAGGGGGCGGGAGCCTCATTTAAATGTATTTTAATGAATTTTTGTATTATTAATGGACCTCCTCGCCACATGATCCCCTAGCCACGCTGGCACGGTTTATAACAGGTTTGGCAAAACAAGAAACAATTGATCCCTCTGAGGGTACAAAGGTACGTATAAATGTTGCTAATGTGTCTGCTTCCACCACATCCTCTGGTAGCACCTTCCAAGCACACACCACTCTGTGTGAAAAACGTACCCCATGCATTTCCCTTAAACCTTCCCCCTCTCACCTTGAACCTGTGCCTCCAAAGCTTGCAAGTTGAGTGGAGAGGGAGAGACGGGAGGGATCTTTATCAGCTGCTTCTTCAGTTTTGCTGCAGAAGTACATGCTTAAATCTCACAGGATTTGGCTTGTTATAATATGAATATGTCATCATCACTTAAATTCTATGATCTGCATGTGTATTATAAGTTTTATGTTTTATTGTCAAGTGATCGCCCTCTCGAGCTGTCAGTAATTAAAATTGTATGTTCCAATTGTAACTAATTTAACTCTGGACTGAGAAGCTATCTTAAACCAAGGTCCCATTGTCCAAGCAATTAACAGTCATGGTCCATCTCCAACAGTTGAATACCATAGGTGTCGTGTTAATAATGTTAATAATGTATGAGATGTGGGGTCTTTCACACTCCCAGGAGGTCTTTGTTTTTGGTGGATTTTTCAGAGGTGCTGTCTTCATCCAATGGGGTTGCCATGTAGAACGTACAGCAATACACATTAGGTGGTCATCTTGACTGTGAGATCAAGTCACTTTTAGTCTGTGTTCTTAAAAAGTATTTTTTAGAAGTTCAATTTATGTTTCCAGCCAGTAGTTTAAAAATCATTGTTTGCTATGAAGCACATCTTCACGACACAGGCCTGCATCTGAAGTAGAGTGAGTGCTAGATCCATGATGCGTCCCACATTTGGAAGCTGGTATTTATATGAGGCAAAGTTGGAAAGGGGAGAGACGATTTGAAGATTTGTTTAGCTGGAAGCCAAAGGAAGAAATCTACAGTAATTCTCTCAATAGAAAGGTGATTAACTTTGTTGCAGTTGGAGTTCTAGAAGTAAACCTCATGGTTACAGTTTGAAATCACAGCAGCTGGTTGTTGGAAACCAAAGGTGTCTTCCGGTGTTTTAAGGCACTGCGCAGGAGTCACAGGAAGGCTTCTGATGGAACTGCGAATCTAGAGTTGTGTGTCAGGAAAGAAATTGGAGTGTCACTTAGCCAAAGCTAATAGAAGGACCCCCCTGAAATTGTGTACCATGATGAAATAGCATGAACACTAATGAGAAGTCAAAGTAGATTCCAGAGAGCAGTGGTTTAACTTTTGAGTTGGTCTCATGAAAAGTGAATGAACCTTAAAGATTTCATAAGATAACGGGTGGGGGTGGACAGTGAAGGTAGAGCTGTGTTTATAGGATAACTCTTTTTGTATACTACAGTGCTAAGTATAAGGATCCTCCTGTTTGTGCCCTGTTTTCCCCTTTTATTTTAACTTTTGCTGTTAACATTGTCGTGATCTGTACATCTGCACATACACCAGGGACTACATCACAGATGTAACAGCCACAGCATCACTAGAGGCCAGCATCAGAGGTGGGTATAAAGGGTCTGACACAAGGGAGGATCCGCCTCTTTTAGAAGCACCGGGCTAGTGAGCAGCAGCAGACAGAGACAGCTCAGCATCGGCAGCTTACCTTAGCTTCTCTTGTTTTGCCTTTCGACTGTATTACGTCTGAATGAGCTCTGGAGACAGAACAAACCAAATGAATAAAGTAATTTGTGTTAACGACAGTCTTTATTCAGACTTAGAGAATAACATATGGTACCAGGCGTAATTTCAGAAAAGCTAGTTAGACACCAGCACGAGAAGAAAAACTTGAACCGGACATTCAACCAAGGAAGACTTCGCAGCAACTGGATCCTCGACGACTAACTGATTCAATGGAAATCGTTGGAGCTCCATGGCAGCTGGAAACAATCGGTAATTTAAGTTATAACTGGAAAATGTTTGAACAGATGGTCCAAATATGTATCGCAGCTAATGAGTTAAGCATGGCCTCTGACGCAACAAAATTAGCACTACTACTCTCAACAGGAGGGCATGAAGCTGGAAAAATCTATAATTACTTTAATTACTTAGAAGGTGAAGGCAACACCAAATTGGAAGTAATACTCAAAAAAATTGATGAAAACTGTAAAAGTCAGTCTGCTGAGATGCTGGAAAGATTGAACTTTTGTCATAGATGCCAGAGAAACGGAGGGCCCATTACTGATTTATTACAAATCTCAAGTCAATACCACAAGGCTGTGATTATGCTAATTTCAGAGACAATATGATAATGGATCAAGTAGTTTCTGGACAATCTGATAAAAATTGGAGGGAAGGACTTTCACAAAATAAGTATCTAACTCTAGAAATCGCTATACAAAAATGCCTTGATTAGGAACAAAAACAAAATCAGTACTTTGAGTCTCTACAAACACAGAATCATTATCTAGAAAATGAAATTGGTAAAATGCGCGAATACTCACCACGAGGCAGAGGCAGGGTTTAAACAGAAGAAGACTGAAGTTCTGAGCAGCAGCCTTCTTGCGCATTTTCAGTCTGGCCAGGGGAAATACCCGAAAATTGAAAAAAAGAGTTTTAAAGCTACAAACACAATTGTTTACCTCAAAAGACAGAACAAAGCCTGAGCTTCACTCAGCAGTTGAAAATAGCCTCTGCAGCACCCTGGAACAAGCAGTTTGCACCACCCAAAGTGAAGAGCACAATGACAAATCCAACACCAAAGAAGATGATTTGTTCATTGGACATGAAGACCACAGTGACAAATCCGAAACTAAAGAAGAGGAATTGTTCATTGAACATGAAGAGCACAATAACAAATGTGAAACAAAAAGAGATGATTTGTACATTGAAGAATACTACTCAGGCATGGATGAGTTCTTTGGACATGATGATCATAGCATCAGCAACATGGTTGAAAAGCTCAATACGAATCTACTCATGGTGAATCCAATACCATGATACAATGGCAGATCGTTGAAATATTGGATGACAGCAGCCTGTCAATCAGCCAAGGAGAAAACAACGCCACACAGAAAGCACAGATCGACTCCACACAGAGAGCGATGAAAGACACCACAGCGAGACCACTGCACAACTCCACACAGAGAGCGATGAAAGACTCCACAGAGAGTGCGATACAGGCCTCCATAGAGAGCTCATTGACAGACTCCAAAATGGAAGCAACTCAAGACTCCATAGCAAAATCCTTGCATGAACAAGACCATGAAGGTCTATCAACCTTATCTGAGAAACCAGCAGCAGACTATGAAAGTCTACCCAGCTTATTTGAGCCACCAGAAGAAGACTATAAAAGTCTATCCAGCTCATTTAACCAACAAGACACTGAATGTCTACCTACTGTATGTGAGAATAGTGACGATGCGATCATGATCGACATGCAAGATGTGCACGATTACATCGAGATTGACAGATCTCCGCTCGTATGTACAGAAGCACTCAACAATCAAAGTGGAACTACACTGAGTCCAGTGAGAGCACGTCAATTAAAACCTCACCTACTCTAAACTACCTACCAGAAAATGAAATTGTGAAGTTTTTGACTCCAGAAGAGGAGCACCAAGAAACCAAAGATGATTCGAATGAACCGGCAATGACTCCAAAAGAGCACCACAAAATCAATGATGATTCAAGTGAACCTGAAATGACTCCAAAAGTGGAGCACCAAGAAATCAATGCTGATTGAAGTGAACCAGGATTGACTCTAGAAGAGGTGTACCAAGGAATCAAAGAGGAATCACATCAACCACAAATGACTGATGTCACCAAGATCAATGCAACATCAAATCATTCTCACAATCCTCAAGAAGAAACGCTCAATGAAACATCAGATGCCAAAAAGGACACCGACACAAATGACTTTGAGAATGACTTGAATTATCCACACAGAATAGTCATTGAGCACAACAAGAACCACAAGAAGCACAACAGAAACAGGAACAACAGTAGCAACAACGAAAACAACAAGAAGCATAACAAACCAAAAAAAGCTACAGGCATAACGACAAAACCTACAAGAACAACAACAAAAACAACAACGTAAAGCATAACAAAAACGACAACTACAACAACAAGCATGACAAAAACAACAACAACGAAGACAAGAATAACAGAAACAACAAGCACAACAAAAACAACAACGGAAACAACAAAGACAGAAACAACAAAAACAACAACAATGAAACAATGACCTGTACAACATGGCATGATAACGACTCTTGCGAATTCATATCTGCCCCACAGTAAACAAGCAAACCAGTTTTCAAGAAAGATGACATGACATACCGAATCAATACTGCAAGCACAGGAAAAAGTCCATGTCAGACAACGGTCCAATACAGAATCGCGACCCACAATCAAATGGGAAAGGGGGAAAAATGTGGCCACATCATTAAACGACTCATCAGCAAGGCAACCGATTCACGATCCGACATCAACCTGGCTCTGTTATCGTACCGAGTAACCCCTTTGAGCTCAGGACTGTCAGCAGCGCAAATGCTCTTCGACAGAGACATCCGGATAACCCTACCAGCAATGCAATTCCGAGACCCCGGCAATGCACCAGTTCTCGACAAAATGCGGGTACTACGCTCCAAACAAAAATGATACTATGATCAACACGGGATCCCACGCAAGCCACTGACAATACGTGACACCATCAGAATCAAGGACCCAGAAGGAGTATGGTCTGATCCAGCTACAGTGATCAGGCAGGCGGCACCGTGGTCCTACTTTGTCAAATCGGCAGCTGGAATACTCTTTCAGCGCAACCGCCGGGATATATTTGAGATTCGACCCCAAACACCAGTATTTCCTACACTGGTGAACGTGTCCATTCGTCAACAGCACGTCCCTCACCACATAATGCCAGACAGCGCACTCAACGACATCAAACCATCATCACTACTCCAACCGTTAGGACACTCCAGCAGAAACCCGACAGACTAGATTTGTAACGAAAATACAGAACACGAACAAGACGACAACGGACATTTCTCACAATGGATTCATAACACAGTTAAGTGGCTCTGTATCACCATTATTATTTTCAAAGTGTGCAGATATGCAGATTCCCACTCAACCACTTGTTATTCATGAGACCAGCACAGAAAACATGTCAAATAAAAAGTGGGGAATTTAGTGATCTGTACATCTGCACATACACCAGGGAGTACAGACAGATGTAACAGCCACAGCATCACTAGAGGGCAGCATCAGAGACGGGTATAAAGGGAGGATCCGCCTCTTTTAGAAGCACCGGGCTAGTGAGCAGCAGCAGACAGAGACAGCTCAGCATAGGTAGCTTACCTTAGCTTCACTTGTTTTGCCTCTCGACTGTATTACGTCTGATTGAGCTCTGGAGACAGAATGAACCCACTGAATAAAGTATTTGTGTTACCTGGAAGTCTACAATCTTTATTCAGACTTAGAGAATAACATAAACATTTTAACCTTTAATACATGGAGGATCAATGGGACTGTGCCTGTAATTCGAGCAGAAGCCTGGGCTGGTTAAAACTGAAGATTGACCTGTGACCTTAAGGTAAAGCAGTCTGCATGAAGCTGTCTGTAATTCAAACCAGCGGATTCCAGAGGGTTGTGCTGCTCTTAATTCAAACAAGCAGCTTCCAGAGGGATTAGACTGATGTCAGTGATGGCTCAGATTGATGGACGTGTCTGTCAGCCAATAAACTCGCTGAAAATGTTGAGCTTTGCTGATAGCCCATGCTGATTAGTTCTGATTTCTCAGGAATGTCTCTTTCCCCCCCCCCCCCAGTAAGGCTGGGTGGTTTCAGTTTCACTTTGAGCTCAGAGGCTGGAAGAAGCTTCTTTGATTTTCTCTCTCTGGCATGATAAATTCTCTCAGAAACTCCAGTTTAAGGGCTTTTCCCTCGCTCTAGAAAGTCTGGGCATGGTTTTCTTCAGATTGCAGAAAAGTCCAGGGATGTGCAGGTTTAAGTGTGGTTTAAGAGGTCGTCGCAGGCTCAATGGGCTGACTGACCCCCTTCTGCACTGTGGGGATTCTATGATAAAGTCAGTCCACAAGCTGGAAGCAGGGGCTCATGCGAAATCAAGTGTCTGCACAGGAAGAGAGAAGCCTGAATGCAAACCTGGAGCTGAAGGCCCAGTTTAATAAAAGTGACTATCCAAAAGAAATCCTAGTGCTGAGGTGAATATTGAATGAATGTTTGCCAGAAGACCACCACAACTGTACACTGGTGGCTTTGATAGCTCAGCATGCCAGGAGGTCAGAATGCTGCAAAGAAATCAACAGCAAAAGCAAGGATTCATCTTTCTTTTTATTTTGATCCTTATTATTTTCCACCCCTTTATACCCTTCTATGTTTGTTTGTCTTTTGTGGGTACAGGGTGGAATGGTTAAAAGGGGGCTGTTGGTTAACTTGCCATTATTCCGTTGGAATTACTGTACATTTCATCTTGGTTTCTGTTATAAATAAACAGTAATTGTGTTTCAATTGGTGACTGGTGACTGTAAATTATTGGGCAGTCAAGGGCCAATGACTTTGGGAATTTTATACAAACATTTGTGTTGGGACTCCGAGGTCCGTGGGGCTGGAATTGACCATGCACTAGCCCAGGGTGTTGTAACATAAGTTAATAGTACTTACTTTGTTTAATTCTATTTAGTACATAATAAAGTTTATTTTTGTTTAAAAACATGAAATCTTGTGTCCTTCTGTCAGTTTATTGCTGGTTGTTTGAATTTTTTCTTTAAACATTAATGGTTCGTAATTGGATCTAATAAGAAGCCCTAGCATGACAGAGGCTTCTGCTCTGCAAGGTTAGTTCCCATGATATTTCTTTTATCTCCTTGTCTACTTGTCACGAGGGAAGGACAGATTCCTGTGTCTGCATCAGGGAGCGTGCTGGCATCAGAGACAGCCTCACCTGATTAAGGAGCTATGCCCCGAAAGGATGTGATTCCAAATAAACCTGTTGGACTTTAACCTGGTGTTGTAAGACTTCTTACTGTTTCACAATATACATTAATGATCTGGCAGAAGGTACTGAGGGCGCTGTTGCTAAGTTTGCAGATGATATAAAGATATGCAGAGGGGACAGGTAGTATCGAGGAAGTAGAGGGGCTGCAGAAGGACTTGGACTGGCTAGGAGAGTGGGCAATGAATTGGCAGATGGAATACAATGTGGAAAAGTGTGAGGTTATGCACTTTGGTAGGACGAATGGAGGCATACACTATTTACTAAATGGGGAAAGGCTTTGGAAATCATGAGCACAAAGGGACTTGGGAGTCCTTGTTCAAGATTCTCTTAAGGTCAACTTGCAAGTTCAGTTGGCAGTTAAGAAGGCAAATGCAGTGTTAGCATTCCTGTCGAGAGGGCTAGAATACAAGAGAAGGATGTACTTCTGAGGCTGTATAAGGCTCTGGTCAGATCCATTTGGAGTATTGTGAGCAGTTTTGTGCCCCATAACTAAGGAAGGATGTGCTGGCCTTGGAAAGGGTCCAGAGGATGTTCACAAGAATGATCCCTGGAATGAAGAACTTGTTGTATGAGGAACAGTTGAGGATTATGGGTCTGTACTCGTTGGAGTTTAGAAGGATGAGGGAGGATCTTGAAATGAAAATCGCTTATTGTCACAAGTAGGCTTCAAATTAAGCTACTGTGAAAAGGCCCTAGTTGCCACGTTCGGGTGCCTGTTCGGGGAGGCTGGTACGGCATCTTATTGAAACTTACAGGACTCAGCTCAACTCTGTGAAAACCTTGCCTTTTTTCTTCAACGGATGAGGGGGGATCTTATTGAAACTTATAGGGTACTGTGTGGCCTGGATAGAGTGGACGTGGAGAGAACGTTTCCACTTGTTTCCACTTGTCAGAAAAAATGGATGCACAGGACACAATCTCAGACTAAAGGGACGATCCTTTAAAACTGAGATGAGGAGAAATTTCTTCAGCCAGAGGGTGGTGAATCTGTGGAACTCATTGCTGCAGAAGACTATGGAGTCTGAGTCACTGAGTGTCTTTAAGACAGAGATAGATAGGCTGTTGATTAATAAAGGGATCAGGGGTTATGGGGAGAAGGCAGAAGAATGGGGATGAGAAGCATATCAGACATGATTGAATGGCGGAGGAGACTCGATGGACTGAATGGCCTTATTCTGCTCCGATGTCTTGTGGTGTTTATAGGTGTAATCGGTGGTCAGTGGGTGTTAGTGATGGAGGGTCAGTTCTGTAGTTATCCAAGAGTTACACTAGGATTTTTCTGTGTAACATGTGCTGGGTAAGTATTCAGGGAAGTCAGACACCTAGGCTGGGATTCTCCGCTATCCGGCGGGGTGGGCCATACCGGCGTCGGCCGCCCGGAAGGTGCAGAATCCTCCGCACCTTCAGGGGCTAGGCTCTCGTCGGCGGGGTTGGCGCCGTGCCAAATGCCGCCGAAGGGCCTCCGACGGCCGGCGCGAGTTGGCGCATGCGCGGGAGCGCCAGCGTGTTCTATTGTGACCCCAGCGCATGCGCAGGGGGGTTCTTCTCTGCGCCGGCCATGGTGGATCGTTACAGTGGCCGGCGCGGAGGGAAAGAATGCCCCCACGGCACAGGCCCACCCGCAGATCAGTGGGCCCCAATCGTGGACCAGGCTGTGCCCCCACCCCCGAGGACTCCGCAGGCTGCCCGCGGAGCCAGGTCCTGCTGGTAAGGACCATTTTTGATTTATGGTGGCAGGACAGGCCGAAAACGGGCGGCCACTTGGCCCATCGCGGAGTGGAGAATCGCCAGGGTGGCCACTGCCAACGGCCCCTGACCGGCGCGATGCGATTCCCGCCCCATCGAAAAACCGCCCCCCCGGCGAATCTCCGGCCCGGTGGGGGGGTCGGAGAATCCCACCCCGAAGTTTACGATGCTAACTTGGACATGGGTACCTTCGTGGAGGGTCCCAGGGAGGAGCCAAAATGCCCATTAGAAATTGAAAATTCCTGGGCCATTCACACGGAGGTCAGGGCTTCCGCAGGGTCCCGACATGCATCTTTCGTCATGTATCCCGTTTCCGATCCAGAGACTGAAGACTTGGGCCACTAATTCTCATTTTAATGGGATATGGTGCTGGAGTCAGGAGTGTAGTGGTTGAATTGATGGGAAGCGATCAAAAAATTGTACAGATGAGGACACAGGAGATTTAACTCCCAGAACTCATCTCAATATGATTAATGGGTTGTCCGTCCAATCGCATTGGAAAAGCTACAGCACAGACACTTTTCCTGTGCAATTTCCTGTGGGACCCCCCCAGGTCTCCTTAAAAGGGCTACATATCTCTTGAAACAATTTGCCTGATTTACTTGTTTCGCTGTTGCAATAAGAAGCATGAGACACAGCTTTTCTGAAGTTTCCTGCAACGTCCTTATGGAGGAGATCATTAGCCTCAATTAAATTAATTTAAAGGACTAAAAATAGCAAATGCCAAAAATGTGTGAGAGTCAGCCTACAACTGAAAGATAGACATAGGTTAATAATCAGTGCTCTGATTGTTCATCAAAAATGTCATAAAAATGTCACTCATAACTTTTATTTCTTAGCTCTTAGTTTTAATGTATTTCAGATACTCCATCCCAGCGTGTGCAGTTTATTCTTGGAACAGAAGATGATGACGAAGAACATATCCCTCATGACCTCTTCACTGAACTTGATGAAATCTGCATGCATCATGGTGAAGATACGGAATGGAAAGAGACTGCAAGGTGATTTTGCTTTCTGCATGTTGATTCAACAAATGCAACTGGTAATGTTCAGTTTTCTTTGATGCCATGTACCTTTTTGATGTTTTAGCTGATTAAGGCACTGAGAAGCTGGCCCATGTTAGCTTTGGTTGGGTGGTGGGAGTGTGGTATCAGTGGTTGCTGCACTTTAAAAAAAAATTATTCATGTGGGCATCGCTGGCTGGGCCAGCATCTATTGCTCATCCCTTCAAGGGGCAGTTAAGGGTCAACCACATTGCTGTGGGTCTGGAATCACATGTAGGCCAGACCAGGTAAGGATGACAGATTTCCTTTCCGAAAGGACGAGCCAGGTGGATTTTTACAACAATCGACAATGGTTTCATGATCATCATTAGAATTTTAATTCCAGATTTTTATTGAATTCAAATTTCACCATCTGCAGTGGCAGGATTTGAACCTGGGTCCCCAGAGCATGACTCTAGGTCTCGAGTTTAACAGTCCAGTGACAATACCACAACGCCACCACCTCCCTGTTGGTCTTACAGTCCTGGGTTAAGGGAAATCAACCAATGCTCTCTGTTCCACTGAACTCTGTTGAAAATGTGTCCATGAGGAATGAACTGGGCTTGGACATGATGCCCATCTACTAAATAGGGCAGTGACAAGGTGCCCGCATTCCGGGGGGGGGGGGGGGGGGGGGGGCATGGGGCCAAATACTATACAGGGTAAAACTTGAAGAATTTGCATGGGTGGGCAGGGCCAGATACCTGCCAAGATGTATGTACAGAAGGAGGCAACTTCTTTTGGAGAGAGTGGAGCAAACTATTTAAAACATGGCCATACAGGACATGATATTTAATATTCGCACTAGTTAATTTCTGTATATACCATGATCTTGAGCAGATTTTGAAGTTCTGGAATGGGACAGCTTTATGGGCCCCAGCCATCATATATTCAGATGGGGGGTGGAGCAGATGTAAAAAAGGACTGTTGGATATCCCACTGCCTGCCTGCTGCCCTTCAACCTTTCCTCCATAATACGATGGGTGGTTAAGAACTCAGCCAGTTCACCAACCCTTCAGCCTATTTGTTGTGGGATGTTGGATACCATTCAGTATGTCTTAATTAAGTCTTCATAGTCTTAAGTCAGTCAATTGCATTAATTTATCAACTACAAGAACTATGTACAGATATACGGTAAGGTTGTCAAGTGCCCACATAGTGATGTAGAGAGTCACATGATAGTACAGTGTGTATTCGAGTCTAGCAGAAGCCAGCATGGACGCGACACTCATGTAAGGCTGTACCTTGGAGATGTATATAGTTATGAGCTGACCATAAGCAGTTTACGTTCAATTATATAAACTTCTAGACTTCTTAGTGAGACACGATGGTGATGGTAAAGGATGGACCCTGAAAACATGAAAAATAAACTGCAGTCTGACCTATGAGCAGTGTGCCTAAATCAAAGGCATAGCAGAAAGTCATTTAAGAAAGTTGCATTGCCAGACCTGAGTGAACAGGCCTATTGAACCCCTGAACTGGCCAATTAAGGGTCTGTTCGTCTTCTGCATAGGTGCAGTCGGGGAGGGTGGGATGAACGAGGCCTGTCTGTTTTTTCACCATCTTGGATACCTCCTTTGGGGGATGCCATGTGCCCATCGGGGGCACTCCCACAAGATGCTACTCCCCACCCCGTCCCCTCTCGCCCCGCCTCCATTGCTCACCCCACTACCACCCCTCCCTCCCCCTCTCTCTTTCCCTCTCTCTCTGTTTCTCTCTCGAGTTTATGATTCCTCTCGGTCCACAAACTCCGGACTCTACTTCCAGTCTGGCTCCATGTTCCTTCCCCTGGGGACTGCTTGCAGTCCCAGCAGCTGTCACTACTGAGTTCTGGCACTTTGGGACTACGCAGTGGCTGGCAGCCCTGAGGGATGGAAGTCCTACAATTACCTTGTTAAGGTCACCTCCAACTTATAGCTGCAGCAAAGCCTTTTTTAATGTCAGTAGACTTGCAACCACTGACCTTTGTATCGGGTGAAAGGGTGGGTGCTTGGTAAGCAATAAGTTTCCCCCACTCCCCTTCCCCAGTAAACTTCAGGCCCATATTGCATAATTGGTTCTAAGGCATGACATCCAGGACATGTGATCTGTCAATAAAAATTCAAACTTCTGGAGAATAATGTTCAATTTCTTGTTTAGGTTATTGAACTTTGATAACGAAGCTCTTGAAATATTAGAAAATTATTTGAATAGTCAGAAATACATATGTAGCTCTTAATAGTTTAGCAGTGTCTTATACTGTGATTAAATATATACTTTTGCACCTGGAAAATAAGATCTTCATGTACTGACTACTGTACTCTAAAATAAAATGTCTGTGTGGGCTGACAAAATGCAGCACTCAAAATGCCATCTTTCAGATTGGTATCAGTACAGTAGTTCATCTTAATAAATGATGTGGTGAGTCATTTAAGCGTGTTATGTACTCAGCTGTATGTCTGTGAATTCAGGTGGTTAAAATTTGAGGAGGACGTTGAAGATGGAGGCGATCGATGGAGCAAACCGTATGTTGCTACATTGTCACTTCACAGCCTATTTGAGTTGAGGAGTTGTATCATCAATGGGACAGTCCTGTTGGACATGAGAGCCAGCACCATAGAGGAGATTTCAGGTATCGTTGCAAATGCACAGTATATTGTGAGAAAGCTGTTATTTGTAGCCAGTTACTGACTGAATGCATTATAACTTTCAACACCGTTGTCTTATTTGTGTCATTAGGGTGTGGGACCCTAAAAGCGGGCTTCTGCTGCTACCAGGTCAAAATTATTTATTAATGACATCAATTGTTTTAACTTATGAATGGCATCAAACATGAGGCTGTGGGAAATACTACTTTGCTCAAAGCTTCTGTTTTAGCTATGGTTTTTGTGCATTCCCATATCATCAACAGTCTTTGACCAAACAGTGAACCTGCTAGAAAGTCAATATTTCTAGAAGCCAGACTGTGGGAGACACATTTCAGAGTCTTACCCAGGGAATGAAGCCAGAGTACCAGGGGGCATGTTAGAGTAGCCAGCATGGCATGTATGGCTTGACGTTGGTCTTAAGCCCGGGTGGCCTCTTTGGGCAGTGATGGTCTTGTAGGGGAATTGTGTAAAAGGTGTTATCTTTCATTTATTGCATTTAGTCTTTGAGTTTGGAAGCATGGTACTAGGATACAGAAGGCCCGATTACATTGAGGGGAGACAGTTGGAGGTATGCAGTGGACGTTTAGGTGTCATGGGGGGGATAGTAGATGGTCTCATGGTGGGAGGTCTCCAAAAGTAAGGTTGCAGCTCACCTTCAGAACAGGAGGGGTCAGATTCAAGAGGGGCATGCATCTTTTCAGCAAGTAGGAAAAGCAGTTCAGACTAGTATTCTTCTTTCCCCATTTTACTGGTGTTCCATTTGAAAGTATACAAGACCAGATCAGACCAGGATTCTTATTTCCTCGTTTTACTGTTTTTTCCTCTGGGTTGGCACATCAACATTAAAGGAAATGGTGGGGAGGACAGGGATGTCAACAAATAATAATGGGGTCAAGGGTAATGGGGAAGGCTGGATGGTCACAGGGAGGAAGAGGAATTATCAGACAGTGACTGTGGAGGTGAATCTGAGAAACTTGGGTGGTAGTTAGAATGTGCTGGAAGCACTCGTGAACTGAAAAAGAACTATCTTCTACTTACCAAACTAATGACGCAGTTCGAAAAAGATTCAGAAAAAATTACAGGGGAGGGGTCTCAAAGTGGGTAGGAGGAGTTAATAACCTGTTTTCTGGGCGAAGTGAAGGGGCATTCTATCAATTATTTTCTCAAGCCATGGAGAACCAGGCTCAGCTGAGCACTCTTCTTGAAGGAACATTGCTCCATCACTAATGGGCCGCATTCATGCGAGAATCCATTAAGATATGGAAGTGCAAGTGAGTCGGTGTAATTGGCTATCTGTACTTGACATAGATAGGAAAGAAGAGATGAAGATGAATTCAATCAAGGGGCATGACTGTTGGAACTGCAGCTTGATGTCACTCCAAACCTCCAAAATCCCAGCTAAATGGACATGGCTGAGAGTCAGCAACAACAGGCCCTTCTTCTCCTCATTTGTATGAGAGCAAGAATGAAGGCAGCGTTGCCTGCAGCCTGCAGCCTCGATGCCTTTTTGTATCTGTCTACACATAAATTTGACACATTCTTTCAATCATGTTAAGGTTATGTTCCCTCTATAGAGTGTTCAGGGTTATGGAGGAAATTGTCTGATGGAAGGTTCTTAGACACGGCTATCGTCACCCAGGTCAAGGCGCATTGTCTGCATACACAATCATGTATGAAGTGAAGGAACACCCATCTGTGGTTCTCCAGGATATCCTCCACCTGGAAGGGGTGGGCTGCGAATGTCATGTCTAGAAGGAGGACAGGCAAAAGGCTTAGTGCTGGCCTACTGGCTTGGAGATGGAGGGAAACTCAGAGGCAGCACTTATTAAATGTGTCTAAACAATGTGTTCACAGATACAAAAAGGCATTGAGAATGCAGGCTGCAGGCAATCCTGCCTTAATTCTTGCTCTCTATGAATGAGGAGAAGAAGGGCCTGTTGCTGATTGGCACAGGTCCAGGAAGAGGAGCTTCCAGAGCAGCAGAAGGGAATGTGTCGCCAAGAAATCCAAGATGCTCTTGACGAATTGCGAATGCAACAGAAACTAGCGGACTGACCACGGATATATTGCAGGCACTGCGCAATCATGGAAATAAGTGAAAGGCAATGCCATAGGTGCTTTCACTTGTCCTGGTTGCTCACATTTTCCAACAGGAATTTCTGCAGCCGTAAGGACTTGGAGGGCATTCCATGTCAGCAGCATTGAAGGTCACCGGCGCTCAATTGGCTAGATCGCTGGTTCGTGATGTAAAGCAAAGCCAGCAGTGCAGGTTCAATTCCTGTATCGGCTAAGGTTATTCATCAAGGCCTTGCTTTCTCAACATTACCCCACGCCTAGGTGTGGTGATCCTCAGATTAATTTACCATCAGTCAGCTCTCTACCATCAGTCAGCTCCCTCCCCTCAAAGATGAAAGCAGCCTCTGGTCATCTGGGATTTTGGCGACTTTACCTTTACGTTTAGATCTTTGAAAGAGATGGTGATTAATGGGTTGGCTTCTCGGGTCAAGGTGTACCTCCAGAAGATGTTTCTGATGATCCCAGTTCGTTGTTTAGAGTGCTCTAGAGCGGAGAGGTACACATCCTCCACCAGGTCCTTGATAGAACAGACTATATGCCTCCTGAGGATGTGTTTCTGATGTTTGAACCGCTCAGGCAGGGTTCTCTAATTTTCACAACAGCAGGTGTCCAGGATCATCATTGTCTGCTCCACGCTGCACAACCTCGTCATGCAATGGGGGACGTCTTGCCTGAGGCAGACATGGAAGTACAAGATCCCTACTCTGACCAGGATGACATTTAAGGGGTTGGATCTGACGAGTGCCAGGGTGTTGATGAGCCATATGAAGAGGCCTTAGCAGACATGAGTTCAAGCCACTTATAAGCTGTCATGCACATGGACCTGAAGAGGGCATGGGTGAAATTATTATTCCATTTAAAGTTACGTAAGGTCATGGGAGAACGTCCAATGCTACGCATTTAACTGTAGTTTAGCAAATTCAAATGATTAACCAGCATCAGGGCAGACAAAGAGTACTGATAATTCTTTAAACTTAACAAAACATAGAACTTTTGAGAGAAATTAGCTATGAGCAAAAAGGTGGTGGGACACTGATGGGTGCAGATGTGGCAGACATGCCCATGCCAATCTGATAGATACCACCTTTCAGAAGGAGTAATGTGCTGACACATGTTCATAATTGCCTTTGTAATCTGGATAGCCCCAGCACCTTTTCTTTTAAAATGCTTTTATTGGAGTTTTACATTTATGACAGCTGAATCTTTGCTTCATATCGCTCCATCTTACAATTGTGTCCCTCCTAACCAAGGTTATAAATAATTTACATCTCTGCTATAAAGTGGTCAAAATTTACATGAGTGTTATCAAGCATATACGGAGAACATTGGAAAAACAAAAAAGAACACGTGGAATAGACAAAGGAGATAAAACAAAACTACTACAGCAAAAACAGATGGTCTATTTACATTTCATTTACTGCCGTTTGTATTGATCAAGGCCCTGCTTTCTCAACATTACCCCTCGCCTAGGTGTGGTGATCCTCAGATTAATTTACCATCAGCCAGCTCTCTCCCCTCAAAGATGAAGGAACTAGGAATGCACTCCTGTCACCTGCTCCCAAAGGAGTGCTGATCAGGCAGATTACTCTTCCATGCAGAAGCAGATGGATGGCTTAGCGGGGAGCAGCAATGTAAGATCACCATACGTCCCCTTGTCATCGCTCATCAATGCAGGTTAATGAAGCACATCTTGCTACTGCGCTCCCCAAATTGCCACTCGCATATCATCAAGCCAGAAACCTTGATATGTTTGTCACGTAGTGCTGTTTGAGGTTTATTTGCAGTGTCCTCACTGATCAAACCTGGACCATGGGTTTCTGAGGTGCAACCACTCAGGACGCTGCAATCACCAAAAGCTTTACTGGTTTCATTCCTAGATGATCTTTGCATTAGTGCAAATCCATGACCTGTGACTTTGGTTCCACCAGCCAAGATGGAATTTTTTCTGCATGGACCTGAGATGCCTGAAAAAGTTGGCTATGCATCACATCGATAGCATCACACTCCTCAAGGTGGTACAGCACACAGCCCACTCTAAACTCTCTCTCTCTCTCTCTCTTTTCTCTATTAAGTCACTAAAATTCCCGTCATGCAATGATTTTGAACTAAATTTGAGTGCAA
Organism: Scyliorhinus canicula; assembly: GCF_902713615.1. NCBI lineage: Eukaryota > Metazoa > Chordata > Chondrichthyes > Carcharhiniformes > Scyliorhinidae > Scyliorhinus > Scyliorhinus canicula. The sequence goes on from NC_052147.1 coordinate 223,967,583, forward strand.
TCGCTTTACCCAAGGACTTCTGATATCCTTTCTAAGCAGGTCAAATAAATCTCCATGTGAGGACAGGTGATGGTTTCTGCTGAGTGCAGCCACAGCTCTTAAATCCTACATTCAAACCCTCTTGCAATCAAGGCTATTGTGCCTGTTGTACTATATAATACTGTTTGTATTATAGGAAGGACGTGGAAGCTTTGGAACGGGTGCTGAGGAGATTTACCAGGATGTTGCCTGGTATGGAGGGAAAATCTTATGAGGAAAGGCTGATGGACTTGAGGTTGTTTTCGTTAGAGAGAAGAAGGTTAAGAGGTGACTTAATAGAGGCATACAAAATGATCAGAGGGTTAGATAGGGTGGACAGTGAGAGCCTTCTCCCGCGGATGGAGGTGGCTAGCACGAGGGGACATAGCCTTAAATTGAGGGGTAATAGATATAGGACAGACGTCAGAGGTAGGTTTTTTACGCAAAGAGTGGTGAGGCCGTGGAATGCCCTACCTGCAACAGTAGTGAACTCGCTAACATTGAGGGCATTTAAAAGTTTATTGGATAAGCATATGGATGATAATGGCATAGTGTAGGTTAGATGGCCTTTAGTTTTTGACTTCCCATGTCGGTGCAACATCGTGGGCCGAAGGGCCTGTACTGCGCTGTATCGTTCTATGTTCTATGTACCCGTATTTGCCTTGTTCGGCTATATGGTCACTGAAACTGACAAATCACCAAGGAAAGACATCCAGCATTGAATGTGCCCACCCTCTCTTCCTCCAGACAGTTATGGTAACATATGGGTTTCAATTGTTATGACTTCAGTGTCCAAGTACCGTTTGGTAGTTCCACCAAACTACAACTGACATCAGTGCTACAGAGCTGTAAATGTAATGAGCTCGATGAGCACATCTCCTGATGCCACAACATGATTAGCAATAAAATTTGGCTGACAGGAGTATTGGCCAGGCAGCACTTCGACACATCATTGTCTAATCTTGCACAAATAACATACTAACTCTGTGATAATGTGGGTGACTTAATTGGGGCCAACATTCTGGAGCCTTACATCACCAAGAAATTTTGAAGGAATTATTCCATGTGTCTTGCAAACGGTTAAATTCAAATGTGAAGGTTATACCTCACAGCCACCTGTGCATCAATACTTCTATCTCCACCGCTATGTCTAGGTGCAGCCTTGACATTTTCACTTGAGTGGTGGAGGCCACCTGTAATGCCCTGTTTCCTAAGATGGCCTTGGCTGGTGTCCTCTGGTGGGCCGAGGCCCAAAGGGTCCCGGCGTTTTAAGGGTCTCCTGCTCCGGTGCAGGTGCACCTCCTCGGCCTGACCTGCTGGAGGTGATGTGTCACTGGCAGAGATGAGGTGGAGCAATAGGAAAGCCTTGGGGTGTCCTGGTGTGCCAGGCTGGTGGCCCTATTCCATTTGGGTGCCAGGTGACAGCTCCCTGACTCCTTGCAGAGAAAGGGCATCTGGAGGGTGGTTGAGGTTCCCCATCCCCCTCTTATCCAGTGACTCTTGAACTACATCCATGGCTAGAGTGATTGATTGCAGGTCCGAGAGAAACTGCGCATTCTGCTGGACCTGTGTCTCCAAGTTGGCTGACACCCTTCCCATGGAGACATCCAAGAGCTTGCATGCTGGAGCCATGACAGCAGATAGATTGAAGACGGACTCCTCTAGCCTTCGGTCGAGTCTGCACACAGCCACCGGTAACTCTATCTGATGTTCTCGTACCTACCTTTGCATCTCCAAGCGGTCTCATAGGGCTGTATTCAGAGACTCATCATATAATTCGGAATCAGTGAGGATCTGTTCTCCAGCAGTCCTCCAAGAGATCCTGTCCATCACTGCCTGCGCCAACTGTGGACACACCAGATTGAGCAGTTCAGAAGCATTCATGCCTATTGTTGCTTCTGAGCTCGTCCTAATTAAGAAGCCATTAATCCTGGAACTATTACGACATGGTGGGATTAAAGTGGCTGGCACATTTGGTTCTGATGTTCTATCTGTAGAGCCTGCTCGAAAACTTGGGCCCACCAAAGCTTTGTGTATCTGCTCTGGCAGTGAGTGCAGGTGAATGCTGTGACCATGTTTCATGGGGCTGGTTTAGCACAGTGGGCTAAACAGCTGGATTGTAATGCAGAACAATGCCAGCAGTGCGGGTTCAATTCCTGTACTGGCCTACCCGAACAGACGCCGGAATGTGGCGACTCGGGGCTTTTCATAGTAACTTCATTGAAGCCTACTTGTGACAATAAGCGATTAGTATTATGTTTCCTCTGAGGATTCTGAGGCTTCTTCCTCCGAAGTGGTCTGGGGACTGGGGCTGTGACAGCTCAGAGTTGCTCTTCTCCCCCTTTTCCTGCTGGTACCTGGAATGCAGAAACAAGATAGTTAATGATTGAGCAGTCTCGTACATTAAAGATTGCTCATAGTCATTGCACTCATATTTGAGGTGGAGACTGGCTGCATCCTCATTGGGTTTTTGCAGGAGGCCAATTTTCCCTTCTGCACAGGCACATATATTCTTATCTCAAACAGAGAGCCTCTGTCTGAAAGTTCAATCCGAAATCCTAATTTTAACTGGGAAGATGAGTGGAATATGTGCGGGCCTGGGTGCAAGAAACGCTTATATTACTACTGATGTGAGACCAATTCAACTCATAGTCCACTTTCAAAGGATGGATGGCTGACCACCGATAACTAACAGGAATGAGGAGGAGGCCAGTGATGGAAATGAAACTTCATTCAGGGGGCTGCCTCCAGGGGCCCCGAAGGATTGATTTTCTGCCCTAAATTAGATTGTTGTAGACTTTTGTCGGGATGGGGGTCGGGTATTTGATGAAAATTGTGGTGGGGATGCAAGGTGCAAAGCCTTGGGGACTGGGTGCATCATAGTTTCCCTGTGGGGTTGGAAGGAGCAGTTCTTCTCCTCCTGGCTCGAAAAGGAACCGTAATAAAACATAAAAAACAAACTTAAGGGGACCATGGCTTCATTGGTCATTCAGCCGAAGTCCGAAATAAATACAACTTTGTGGAACTGACTCTTCTTAACGGTATCCTTTTAAAAAAAAAAATAAATTGAAAGTACCCAATTAATTTTTTCCAATTATGGGGCAATTTAGCTTCGCCAATCCACCTACCCTGCACATCATTGGGTTGTGGGGGTGAGACCCATGCAGACACTGGGAGAATGTGCAAACTCCACACGAATCCAGGTCCTCAGTGCCGTGAGGCAGCAGTAATAACCACTGCGCCACCTTACCACCCTTTTCTCAACAGTATCCTGACATTTAAATATTGATGATGCCCCTGCCTAAAAAAAACACACTTAGCTGGGCCATAGTCTTGAATACTGTTGTGTTTCACTGGTGTTTTGCCACAATCTAGAGTAAAAATCATGGGGAACTGAGCATTACTATGTGGGCCTCCGGCATTTAAATATAAATGATGCTGCCAAGGTCACGCAGTGGCCGACTTCCTCAGCATTACATTCGGCAGTTGCAAACACTTAGAGAATGCTACAGTAAGTGATCCAATGCAATTTTATTTACCAGCAGAGAGCAGTGTTAAAATTGGTTCTTTACATTCACACCACGTACAGTACAAATCACTTCCCCTCAAAATTACACATTGATAGAAATGGGAACATGGGAACCTGTCACATCCCTGTCACTGTCAGACGTGCTGTCTTTCACCCAACACCCATGAAAGAATATTTTTTAAATGTTCTCTTGTTCCTTTTGAAGGGACGTTGCTATGATACAACAATCACTTATTGACACCTTGGGATGCCATAATAGGCATTACATAAATGCAAGTTTTTCTTTGATCATTTTACTAATCCTTGGTTGAAAATGTTTTTCATGCCCATGTGTACCTACTGTTACATTTTTAGACATTCAAGATTGTGGACATATTTGGTTGCAATGTTTACCAAACTATCCAGGTGCTCACATTCCCAGGCCTCTCCTCTGCTTTATATTTCTCTGTTTGATACTCCACTATCATTTTTGCCCTCCTTCTACTCATGCTGATCCCGTCCCTTGGCTCCACCAACCAGCACATCTGTGCAGAAGACAAGGCTGAAACATTCGCAATAACTTTCAGCCAAAAGTGCTGCCGAGTGGATGATCCATCTCAGTCTCCTCCAGAGGTCCCCAGCATCACCGTTGTCAGTCTTCAGCCAATACAATCCACTCCATGTGATATCAAGGAATGGCTGAAGGCACCGGATACTACAAAGGCTATGGGCAGCACGGTAACATAGTGGTTAGCACAGTTGCTTCACAGCTCCAGGGCCTCGGGTATGATTCTCGGCTTGGGCCACTGTCTCCCCGTGACTGCGTGGATTTCCTCCGGGTGTTCTGGTTTCCTCCCACAGTCCAAAGTTATGCAGGTTAGGTGGATAGGCCATAATAAATTGCCCTTGGTGACCAAAACGTTTAGGTGGAGTTACGGGGATAGAGTGGAGGCGTGGGCTTAATTAGGGTGCTCTTTCCAAGGGCCGGTGCAGGCTCGATGGGCCGAATGGCCGCCTTCTGCACTGTAAATTCTATGATTCAATAATCCAGCAATAGTACTGAAGACTTGTGCTCCAGAACTTGCCTCACCTCGAGCCAAGCTGTTGCAGTACAGCTACAACACTGGTATATATCTGGCAATGTGGAAAATTGCCCTAGTGTGTCCTGTCCGCAAGAAACAGGACAAATCCAACCCAGCCAATTACCTCCCTATCACTCTACTCTCCATCATCAGCAAAGTGATGGAAGGAGTTATCAACAATACAATGATTACAATACTATCAAGTGGCACTTACAATAACCTGCTCACGGATGCTTAGTTTGGGTTCTGACAGGGTCCCTCAGCTCCTGACCTCATTACAGCCTAGGTTCAAACATGGACAGAAGAGCTGAATGCCAGAAGTCAGGTGAGAGTGACTGCCCTTGACATTAAGGACGCATTTGACCGAGTATGGCATCAAGGAGCCCTAGCTAAACTGGAGTCAATGGGAATCGGGGGTAAACCCTCCGCTGGTTGGAGTCATACCTGGCACAAAGGAAGAAAATTCTGGCGGTTAGAAGTCAATCATCCCAGCTCCAGGGCATCACGGCAGGAGTTCCTCAGGGTAGTGTCCTAATCCCAACTATCTTCAGCTTCTTCATCAATAAGGTCAGTTATGGGGATGTTTGCAGATACATGCTCAGATAATGAAGTAGTGCATGTTCAATTACAGTAAGGCCTGGATAATAATGCAAAAGCAAATTACTGAGGATGCTGGAATCTGTCACAGAAGCAGGAAATGCTTGACAATCTCAGCAGGTCTGACAGCATCTGTGGAGAGAGAAGTGAGCTAATGTTCTGACTCTGGATAACTATTTGTCAAAGCTAGATCTGGACAATATCCAGGCCTGTGCTGACAAGTCGCAAGGAACATTCGCGCCGCACAAATGGTGGGCATCTCCTACAAGAGAGGATCTAATCATTGTCACTTGACAGCTGATGTTTGAGTCCAGGTTTATTGGGAACTGGGAACAGGAAGATGTCATTTATCCACATCTGGCCTGTTCTTTCATTAATTGAGGTCAAGGCTGATCTGTGACCAAACTCCATTTACCAGATATTACTTTAATCCTGACTTCCCAGCCTGTTACAGTGTGATTTACGATCATAAGACATAGGAGCAGAATTAGGCCATTCGGCCCATCAAGTCCCATTCAATCATGGCTAATATGCTTCTCATCGGCATTCTCCTGCCTTTTCCCCATAACCCCTGATTCGTTTATTAATCAAGAACCTATCTATCTCTGTCTAACGACACTCAGTGATTTGCCTCCACAGCCTTCTGCGGTAATGAGTTCCACAGATTCACCACCCTCTGGCTGAAGAAATTTCTCTTCATTTCAGTTTTAAAATATTGCCCCTTCAGTCTGAGGCTGTGGCCTCAGGTTCTAGTTTTTCCTACTAGTAGAAACATCTTATCCACGTCTACTCTATCTAGGCCTCTTAGCATCTTGTATGTTTCAATAAGATACCCCTTCATCCTTCTATTCAATGAGTACAGACCCAGAGTCCTCAACCACTCCTCATGTAACAAGCTCTTCGTTCCAGGGATCATTCTTGTGCACCTCTTCTGGACCCCTTCCAAGGCCAGCACATGCTTTCTTAGATACAGAGCTCAAAACTGCTCACAATACTCCAAATGGGGTCTGACCAGAGCCTTATACAGCCTCAGAAGTACATCCCTGGTCTTGTATTCTAGTCCTCTCGACATAAATTTTCTGCTAACATTTCAGTTGCCTGCCTAACTGCCGAATGAACCTGCACTTTAACCGTAAGATAACCTTGAACTAGGATATCTTTCACAGCGCCAGGGACCCGGGTTTGATTCCCAGCTTTGGTCACTGTCCGTGCGGAGTCTGCATGTTCTCCCTGTGTCTGCATGGGTTTCCTCTGGTTGCTCCGGTTTCCTCCCACAAGTCCCGAAAAACTTGCTTGTTAGGTGAATTGGACATTCTGAATTCTCCCTCAGTGTACCCAAACAGACCCCTGAGTGTGGCGACTCGGGGAATTTCACAGTAACTTTAGTGCATTGTTAATATAAGCCTACTTGTGACACTAATAAAGATTAAAGATCAAAGGCTAGGAATCCTGCGGCGAGTAATTCACCTCTTGACACCCCAAAGCCAAGCCACCATCTACAAGGCATAAGCCAGGGGTGTAATGGAATACTCTCCACTTGCCTGTATGAATGTAGCTCCAACAGTACTCAAGAAGCTCAACACCATTCAGTACAAAACAGCCCGCTTGATTGCTACCCCTTCCACAAACATTCAATCCCTCCACCACTGACGAACAGTGGCAGCTGTGTGCACCAACTACAAGATGCACTGCAAAATCTTGTCAAGGTTCCTTTAGCAGCGCCTTCCAAACTCACGACCATCTTCCAAACCCACGACCACTACGATCTAGAAGGACAAGAGCAGCAGATACCTGGGAACCCGACCACCTGGAGATTTTCCTCTAAGGCACTCACCATCTCGACTTGGAAATATGAAATGAAATGAAAATCGCTTATTGTCACAAGTAGGCTTCAACTGAAGTTACTGTGAAAAGCCCCTAGTCGCCACATTCCGGCGCCTGTTCGGGGAGGCTGGTACGTGAATTGAACCGTGCTGCTGGCCTGCCTTGGTCTGCCTTTCCAACGATTTAGCCCTGTGCTAAACCAGCCCCTGCTATATTGGTGTTCCTTCACAGGCACTGGGTCAAAATCCTGGACTTCCCTTCCTAACAGCACTGTGGGTGTCTCTATGCCTCAGGGGCTGCAGCGGTTCATGAAGTCAGCTCACCAACACCTTTAGGTGGCAACTCTGGATGGGAAATAAATGCTGGTCTAGCAGTGATGCCAATATCCCGTAAATGAATATTTAAAAAAAAAATCCCTTCTCTGTTCTCTCTTTCTGGTTGCTGCTCTGCTCCCAGAGCTGCTTGGCCCAACCCTGCTATGCTTTTAAGTTGGATTGTGTGCTGTGTTGTAAGTGTCTCCTGATATTAAGGACATTCAAATATTGATATAATGTTGTAAGATAAAAAAAATTCTTAACTTAAAAAAAAAATTTAGAGTTCCCAATAATTTTTTCCAATTAAGGTGCAATTTAGCATGACCAATCCACCTACCCTGGGTTGTGGGGTGAAACTCACGCAAACTATCGGAGAATGTGCTAACTCCACATGGACAGTGACCCGGGCTGGGATCGAACCTGGGTCCTCAGCGCAGTGAGACAGTAGTGCTGACCACTACGCCACCATGCCACCCATTAAAAAAAACTATTAACTTAACTGTGAGACAAAATCTGTTGTTGATATCCTGAATTTTGTCTTTATTGAACCTGTCTCGGGTATACAAATAGTTTTTGTGTAGCATAAACCTTGAGTATTGATGGAAAAAGAGACATGCTGTTGAAGTTTGTCATCTTGCACTCATTAGGACAGGTTTACAGGAATACCAGTTGTAAAGGGAACAAAAATTTATACTTCATGAGAAGAGAGTGCTAACATGTTGGCAAGTGGACTCTGCTTGGTAGAGGCATTGTGCCCCTTGCTGTGTCCACTTGCCGACCAATAAGCATTCTCTTCTCATGCGTATAAACTGTTGTTCCCTTCCAAATTGATATAATGTGAACCTATCCTGATGAGTACAAGAGTAGCATATCTCTTTCTCCAACAATACTCAGGTCCTGCACTGCTAGATGACTATTTGTATACCTAAGACAGGAATATAACAATGACCAAATTCAGGGTGTTAAAAAAAATGTTCTTGCAAACTGAGCCTAAATTTATATTTGTTGAAAGGGCACAGAACTTCTCAGCAATGTGTTCCAAAAGTTGGCAATAGTTGATGTCAGTTTACTTTTCACAGACCTCATCCTGGATCAGCAAGTGGCCTCCGGACTAAGTGAGGATATCCGTCAAAAGGTGCATCAAGCCCTGCTAAAACGTCACCATCATCAGAATCAGAAGAAGTTGAGCAATCGAATTCCTATAGTCAGATCCTTTGCTGACATTGGAAAAAAACATTCTGACCCACACTCATTGGATAAAAATGGTGAGCAGCTTCCTGTTGTTGAAACCTGAAAATGAAAGTAAAATACATGTCAAATCAAGTACTGTAAATTTGTTTAGTATTTATAACTAACATAAGCTTGGAATGTTTGTACGTTTAAATGAAATTCAACTATTATTTATTAATAGTAGCTGATATATTAATAAGGTGGAATATTCAATTTTAATTCTGTTCAGCTAAAAATCATATCTAATGTCGCATTTTACTTCATCCCATTTTGTTTCACCTTAAGTTTCTGCATTTCCCAGAATGCAATTAATTTCTGTTAAACACTGCATTTCATACTTTGACTAAGTTCTTAAATGGTTTAGTGATCCATAATGATTTAATACAACTCAAGAATACCCTATTTTCCCTTTTTAGTTTGTACTGTGTTAGCCAATCCCAGCCGGGTATGTGTAGAGGTACTTCACTGGCATTTTCCTCTGTGCATTAGTTTTTAAATCTACTTAGATTTTGCTGTTTCCTACCCTCTTCCCTGTAATGTTTTTCAACCGTTGTTTCTTGGATCATTCTCCCCAGTGTTGAAACTTTTCATATGCCTTTGAGAGTATCTTCACTGCTCTTTCTATCTATGCCAAACATTTGGAAACATGTCTGGCAAAAAGAAAACTTTGACCAATCAATTGTTTTTAATCTGGTCAGATTGATTTTATGCGGACATGGAAAAAACTATCCTCACAAAATGAGAGAGTTTGCGCGTGGACTGGCAATTAAGAACACTGAAATTGACAGCAAGTTGGGAATCTGACTCAAACCCGCTAACCTCCACTGTTTAAAAAATGTTTGTTTCCTTTTTTTAAAATTTAAAATACCCAATTCATTTTTTATAATTAAGGGGCAATTTAGCATGGCCAATCCATCTAGCCTGGACATCTTTGGGTTGTGGGGGCGAAACCCACGCAAGCACGGGGAGAATGTGCAAACTCCACATGGACAGTGACCCAGAGCCGGGATCGAACCTGGGACCTCGTGCCACCGTGTTGCCCCAAACCTCCACTTTTAATTGCAGTGCCTTCAGCTGTGATCGAGATCTCCCTCGGGAGAGGCAGGTTGCCAATTTTAGAATGTTACTAGCTCATTAACAACTATTTTAACTGGGATTTCTAAATTTAACTGTGAGTGCGTGGGTTTCCGGGTCCTGGAATTCACTAGTGAAAGCAAGGTGAGAAGACAGTGCGAATAAAGAGAGCTGAATAATTGACAAGCAAAAAATTCTATAAATATTGAGACTTCACATCTGCTTCCTTGCCTAACTCAAAGGCTTTTAATCACAACACGTATTCCCATTATTTACTATTTTGGAGATTATTTCTACTACTTTAGAGTTCTGTGCAACTGGTCTTTCCTCTGACAAACATCAGTTCAGCATGGGTGTTGCTTTAGCAACTTTTCCTTGAACCTCAGATGAGGACCAAATAAACAGCAGAATTACCATTGACTACAACAGTAGCAGGAGCAGTCTTCTCAGCAACCTGTCACTGCACAGGAGAGAGGAGATGAGCATTGCAGTGCCGTTTGGAGGAGGTGATCCTCCTCATATAGTGCAGAGATTCAGCTTCTTGGATTTGTCTGAATGCCAGTATCACAGGAGACTCAGTTATCATGTTGGATGTTTGCTGACCTGCTGGAAGAAGATCTGCCATGTGGATCTTCTGCACATGCTTTGTCAATGGCTGTCAAAGCCACCATTCGTCTCGATGTCTTTGCATCTGGATCCTTCCAGGGCTCTACATTAAATATTTCCAAAGTGTTGCAACTTCCTGCTCACAACTGCATCACTCAGGTGACCAATACCATGTTTGTCATAGCCAAAAGTACACTGTCACTGATGAGGTTAATGAGAATGAACAAGGACTTGGTTTTGTGGTCCACAGGCGCAGGGAGCCATCATTTCACATATGTGGCTATAAAAATGCCCCCAAATCAACCTAGAGTCTTCATCATTCTCAAGAGCTTCCAGTCCACATGTAACTGCAAAATGTTCACCATGCATGTGTGCACAAGATTCACAAGGAGCTGCCATCATGATTTTGTCCTGTGCCAATTCGCCCTCCCAGAGCTCGTTGAGAATTGAATCAGAGATAGTGGGCGGAATTCTCCGCTCCCCACGTGGCGTGGGAGAATCGTGGGAGGGCCTCCTGACATTTTTTACGCCCCCCTGGTGCCCCCAGCGATTCTTCCCCCCCGGCTTGGAAAAATCGGCGCTCGCCGTTTTTCACGGCGAGCGGCGATTCTCCGAGCCCGATGGGCCGAGCGACCGGCCCTTCATGCCCGTTTCACCACGGCAGCAACCACACCTGGTCGCTGTATTCGTGAAACGGGTGCCAGATGCCCGTTTGGGGCATCCAGGGGCCCAATTTGGACGGGAGCACCGCGACTGTGCTCCGGAGGAGACAGGCCCGCGATCGGTGCCCACTGATCTTCGTGCCAGCGTCCAAAACGGACGCGCTCTTTCCCCTCCGCCGATCAAGTCTTGCCGGGCGGCGGTGGAGAAAGACGGCACCGCGCATGCGCGGGTTCGTGCCCTCTGTGCGCTGATGTCATCCGCACATGCGAGGGTTGGAACCGGCAACCCGCGCATGCGCGGATGACATCAGAGATGCGCCATTAGGGCGTCATTTCCGGCGCAACGAGGTCGCGGCCGGGAACGACGGGGGCCCGCTCCTAGCGTCCCGGGTGGGGGTGAATTAGGTGCGGGGAGCGGGCCCCGAGGCCGTCGTGAACCTCAGCCGAGTTCACGACGGCCTCCGCAATATTTGGACCCAGCGGAGAATTCCACCCAGTGGCTGGTTCATAGGAGACGAGGGCTATCCACTGAAGACATAGTTGATGACACGTTTTAAAAGCCCCAACAATGAGGCCCGGGAAAAAACAATTGAAGTCACATAACCACAGGAACTATCATTGAGTAAGCAATCAGGATGTTGAAGATGGTCTTTAGGCAACTGGATAGATCTGGGAGCCCTTCAGTCTGCACCTGCACAGATCTCGAGACTGAAATTGGTGTGCAACATAATGCAGTGATGAGAATTGAGACTACAGGCGGAAGAAGGTAGTGAGCAGAGTTGCTGTTCAGAAGTCAGTGAAGCAGGAGGAGGAGGAGGAGCAGATGGAGGAGGAATGTGATGAGGTAGATATGCCAGCAATGTTGCACATTGTTCCCTAGTGTGGCCTAATTCCTACACAATTTAATTTGACTAACTGGGTGCACCACCAAGAAGCCACACTCTGAACCCACTTAACACAAACTCAATAATTCCCCAACATGAAGCAGCTCAACAACTAGCAGACATCCACTGCTTATCTTTAAGTCTCATCTTACCACTCATCACAAATGAGGAGGCACTTGTCAAGCAGTCAGAAATGGGCAACATGGGAAAATATTGCAAACAAATAATTTTATTTGGTTGACAAATGGAACACAAAGTTAATAATATAACCTTCTGTGATAGGGGGCTGTTCTATTTGTTCGGACCAAGTGTTGAAACCCTTCTCCAGTGAACGTGATGCTGTTGTCAGACACTTAATTCAAGGAGGCCATAGATATCATAGAATTTACAGTGCAGAAGGAGGCCATTCGACCCATCGAGTCTGCACCGGCTCTTGGAAAGAGCACCCTACCCAAGGGCAACACCTCCACCTTATCCCCATAACCCAGTAACCCCACCCAACACTAAGGGCAATTTTGAACACTAAGGGCAATTTATCATGGCCAATCCACCTAACCTGCACATCTTTGGACTGTAGGTGGAAACCGGAGCACCCGGAGGAAACCCACGCACACACGGGGAGGATATGCAGACTCCACACAGATAGTGACCCAAGCCGGAATCGAACCTGGGACCCTGGAGCTGTGAAGCAACTGTGCTATCCACAAGGCTACCGTGCTGCCCTGAGTAGCAAAAACCGGCCGGACCTCTATTGTGGCCGCTGAAATTGTTGTCCCCATCTCTTGAACATCCAATCACTTCAAGTGGGTGTCAACTAAGACGAGGAACATTCTGCACAAGAAAATGTCTGAAAAATCCACATGCACCCTCGTCCACAGACCAGACCATTCCTATGGGTCGAAGTTGGCTGTGGGTGGCAATGTCTGCTGTCCCTGGCAGGGGTCGCACTGGTGCACCATGTGTTCAATATCCTTATCTATGCTGGGCCACCAGATATAGCACCTAGCTAGCATTTTCATTTTCGTTTGGCCCAGATAGACACTGCAATTCATGCAACAGTGGCTTCCTTGCTCGGAGTGGGCCCACCACCAGGAACCCCAGAGTATAGCTACATCCTTACAACTGAGTTCATCTTTGTGAGTGAGGTAAGGTGTTAACGGGTTAGATTTATCGTGGTGCCACCTGGTTAAGACCGTGCACTTCACTTTGGACAGGACTGGGTCACGTTGTGTTCAGTTCTTTATATGACCTGATGATAATGGCAAAGTGTCAAGAAATTTTAATGCCAGGGTGATTTCATGAGGCAGTGGTGGAGGTTCCAGGTTCTTTGCAAGTAGGAGTCAACTCAGTGTATCAGTGATTAAAATATGTGTGCCTGACCTATCCTGAAAGATGTAAGCATAGGCCGCTAGTAAGAAAGCACACCATTGTACCTTGGCGTAGGCAGTTGGAGGTATTGGCTTATCTTCAGGGAGGAGCCCCAAAAGAGGCTTGTGTTCAGTTATTATTGTGAAGCATTAACCATAGACATACTAATGAAATTTCTTGATGTTGTAGATTACTGTAATACCTACTTTCTCGATCTTTGTGTTTTTCTGTTCAACATCGGGATGAGTTCTGGAGGCAAGGTCATTTGGCCCCTCTGAGCCATCTTCCATTTTATGAGATAGGACCTATTCAATATGGTGATGCATCGCAAGTCAAAATGATTGGCTTCCCTGGGTCAAAGTGAACCAATACAGGATTAATGTAAGGCATGCTTGATGTGCTGGAAGACCTGCTCCTGTGGTTCCTTCCAATACCAATGCTGGTATTTTCTTAAGAGCAAGTGGAGTGGTGCCAACATCGGTACTGGGTTGAGTACACACCAACCATTGTAGTTTACCATTCCCGGGGAAGACTTTAATTCTGCCACGTTCTTAGGTGCTGGGACTTCTTTTATGGCTCTCATCTTGTCTTCAAGTGGGTGCAAGCCTTTCAAGTCCACTTTGAACCCTACATAAGTGACCTTATTACCTTGAAAAGTGCACATACCGCGCTTCAGTGATATTCCTGCATCTCTGAACCTTCCTACCACCTCTTCTAGGTTTGTTTAGTGCTCTTCATGTGATGTTCCTATTATTATGATAGCATCCAGGTAGACCACAACTTTCAGGATGCCCCGGAGCAGATTCCTCATTGTGCCTGGAATATTGCACAGACCAAGGAGATGACAAAGGGTAATCCGGTGTTTTAAACATGCTTTTATGCGTGTTAATTGTTGCAAACGTTTGTGACTCTGTATTCAGTTCTAACTGCAAATAGGCATGACTGAGGTCAAGTTTGGTGTACGAGAGGGCCATGTAAACGTTCATATAAACGTCTTCAATTCATGGAATTGGGTAACTGTTTACTTCAGTTGCTTCGTTTATCATAAAATTGTAATTCCTGCATATTCTAACTGAGCGGAGCGGTTTCAGCACAGGGTCGATGGAGGCTGCCCATTCAGGAACTGCATGAGCCTGATACTTCCCAATTCTTCCAGGCATTTATTTTTGCCTTCCACTTTGTGATGTAAGGCATAAGGGATGGGTCTTGCCCTGAAAAACTTTGGTGTGGAATCAGGGTTGGTATAAATCTTGGCCTTTACTCCCTTTATTCGACCCAACGTGTTCTGAATGCGTCTTTATATTTACATGAGATTTTACTGTCTGAAATTTTGAAGATCTCCAACCAGTTTAACTTGATTTGGCACAGCCAGACTCGTCCCATGAGATTTGGCCATTGTCCCTTGACAATGATCATGGGTAGCTGGGCCTCCTGCTGCTGATACAACACTGGCGTTGTGGTTTTCTTCACGATTTTCCGGGTTTCCGCGCGATAGGCCCTGAGCCGGTCATGTGAAGTGCAAATGCTCACCCCTTAAAGGGGCCGTGGTACCACACACACATTCCTGATCCAGTATGGCACCCACTTACCGCTCCAGTGTGACAACCCTTACAAAACTGAAGTGCTATTACTGACTCAATATGACACACCCATGAGGTAATGTGACACACCCTTAACTGAACCAGTGTGATACACCTTTGCTCAGCCACTGTGCTAACCCTTACTGAATCTATGAGACATCTCATTACTGAATCAGCAAATTGTCATTTTCTGCATCAAATACGCAATGGCTTCCCTGAGTACAATTTAGAATTAATACCAAGTTGGGGGTAGTTTTGTTCTGTAGGAACATTGCAACTAAGAATTGTATTGAGAATTCCCAAATTGATTTCATAGAGGACCTTGCAGCCTGTAATCAGAAAACCCAAAACATTTCAATTGGTATAAAGTAGCAGAAGATGAGGCTCCGAATTTGCTGGTAAAATAACGGTTAGTTTAAGTTGCCCTGCAATTTCTGATGAGGAAAAGGTCTGCCATGCTTTGCAAATCGCCACAACTGGATATATAATTTGTGCAGCTTTGCTGTCAGTCTTGTAAAAGTAGAGGCTCACTGTCAACATCCCCCGAAATTGCTAGAAATTACAATTAAAACAAATTAAACTCAGCATAAAAAATGAGGACTGATAGTTAATGATGAATAAGATGAGATTTATATTTCTACAATTACACTTAATCTGTCCAGCCCATAAAGGGAACAGCTGGAACCATGGAGTCTCATTCCAGCAGGTAGTAATTTGTTGCTGAAGATTAAAAAAATTTGAAATGTTAATTTTTACGTTATTTTTATACTTATTTGTTCGGGGCATGTGAGCGTCACTGACATTCCTGGCATTTAATGCTTGATTTATATTTTCTTTCCCTCTCTTTATTTTTTTTCTATAACGAATTTGCCTCCCATTCATCCTATTTTTAAAAAAATCTCTTGTTGCTATGTTTCTTCCTCTATCCTTAAACCTCACTGGCAAAGGAGATAGACTGTTCGTCTCATTGTTCACCAAGGCCGAAATGACTTGTTGCATGCTGATTATCAGCAATTTGCAGCACAACATTTTTTTAAGACAAAGAATGAGCAAAATAACATTCAAACAAATGGGACACGCCGCAAGATGCCGAGCTCTAATAAAATTTGGGCCAATGTTTTTGTAAGTCATAAAATACATAAAGGAGTATAACTTTTCAAAAAACATGCTTGAAGCAAGCAATATGTCAGGCTCCAGTTAGACAGAAAACAAATAATTTTGCAAACCTCTTAGGGTGTAGTTACCAAGTTCAAAACTGATGCTTCAGGCTCAGAGTTGAAGGAAGGTGATAAAGTGGAAAATTGCTGACAGCTCTACAATATGGAGCAACATACTCAGCAGTACAGGGTGAAATTTGGACAAAGGTTACTTTTAAGTGAAGGCAGAAAACCCTGTAAATACTCAGCAGATCTGGCAGCATCTGTGAAGAGGGAAACTGACTTAATGGGCGGAATTCTCCCCCCCCACGCCAGTTAGACCGCGCGAGTCCCGCCATGCCGCCCCGGCACCGGCACACGATTCTCCCACCCCCTCCCAAACCAGCGCAGCGAGAATCACGGCTGGCTGCTCGGAGAATCGCCGCTCGCCGTTTGCAAAAGGCGAGCGGCGATTCTCGGCGGATGGGCCGAGCGGCCGCCCCAACACGACAAGTTCCCGCTGGCGCCATCTACACCTGGTCGCTGCCGGCGGGAACTACGTGGGAACGCTGGGGGAGCGGCCTGTGGGGAGGGGGGGGGGGGGAAGGGGGTTCCAGCACCGGATGGGGTCTGACCCGCGATCAGGGCCCACCAATCGGCGGGCTGACCTCTCTAAAGGAGGACCACCTTTCTTCCGCGGCCCCGCAAGATCCATCCGCCATCTTCTTGCGGGGCGGCCTCGGGGAGGACGGCAACTGCGCATGCGCAGGTGACTTCATTTATGCAACGGCGTCCGCGTCATTTACGTGGCGCCGCTTTTTACGCGGTGCCAAGGCCCAGCGAGCGTAAAATATGCGACGCTGCTCCTAGCCCCCCGGGGGCGGGAGAATAGGGGACTGGGAGCGGGCTCCGACGCCGGAGTGAAACACTCCGGTTTTCACTCCGACGTCGGGACTTTGTCTCCATTTCGGAGAATCGCGCCCAATGCCTTTGGCTTCCATCCTTGAGGAGGTAGCGGGTCTCAGGAAAATTCCTCACTCGGCCCACCTGTTGTGGGAGAAGGTGGACACAAAGGCAGGTTTGGCATTGCTTGGTGCGGGGGTCGGGAGGGGGAGAGGAAGTGGGGCGCGGTGGCGGGGAGGGGGAGAGGAAGTGGGGCGGGGGGGGCGGGGAGGGGGAGAGGAAGTGGGGGGGGGGGGCGGGGAGGGGGAGAGGAAGTGGGGGGGGGGGGGGGGCGGGTGGGGGAGGGGGTGTGTTGCAGCCACACGGAAAAAGTTTTGTAGGCAGCCAGGTCACCCGGGTGAAGATATGGGATTTTCAAAAGGGCCACTTAGGTACTGTGGGAGTTCTTCTCAGATAAAATAAAAACTCAAGGCACTCCTGCCCTCACCTCTCACACCCCTTACCCTCCAAATACTTTCCATGCCCTGTACATGCCGCGCCCCCCCCCCCCCCCCCCCCCCCCCCACGCACCATGAATGTCCCCATATTCCCCCATGACAAGCTCTGCTCTTGCATCTAGTCCAAATTGCCCCTCATACCAACTGTGTCAATCTCGGTCCTTCTACCCACTCCCCACAGCAACGCATGCCCCACATGCTAGGCTATGGCCCTTGCATGCACATTGACCCACTATACACTGTGTAGAACCAATGAACTGTATAGTGACTGTAGGATATGTTTAAAAACACAGCTTTAAAAAATTTCATTCACTCAAGCATCCATGATGAGACATGGCCGAGAGCCCAGACAACCATGAAGCTAGTTGAAACATCTGCTTGCAAAACATTGATTGACAGCTCAGACTTTCTGATTTCTGCTGTCAATTTCACATTGCTTACGCACTGTGAAGTGATTTCAAGGGTTTGTTGTTATTGATACTTTATAGGATTTGGATGATTGATACTTCTATTAACATTTGACTGGAACCAGTCTGCAGCCTTTAAAGGCACCCCCAAAAATCAGATAGCCCAGGAATGGGGTCAGGAATCCTGGAATCTGGACCGTCTGCCATTTTTAAAGCACATGCGAGTATCCAGAAAATACCAGTTTATTAAAGAGCATGATTTCTTACAAAAAGTATATTCAAACGGTTTCACCCATGCCCACCATGCAAGCTATGTTCCTCCACCCACCCCAGTGGCTTCTCATAACCTCTGTGCCAAGCTATGTCCCTCCATCCATCCCCCATGGCCCCTCATAATATCCACGCAAATCTACACCCCTCCACCCACCTCCCATGGCTTCTCATTATCTTCATGTCAATCTATAGTACTTACATGCCCCAATCACCCACTATACATTCCATACAGAACCAATGACCAGTTACAAGAATATATAATGAAGCTTGGCTGAGAGCACATATATCTGTTGAATTAGTTGAACCCCAGCGAAAACATTGTTCTTGCTCCATGATCTATTCGGTCAATTGCACGATGTATATTTACACAAGATAAAGAGCTGTCAAACACTTTCAGTTTCTGCTACTGATATTTTAAAGGTTCTGGGGTGAAATTCTCCCCTACCCGGCGGGGTGAGGGGTTCCAGCGTAGCGGAGTGGCGCCAACTACTCCAGCGTCGGGCCTCCCCAAAGGTGTGGAATTCTCCGCACCTTTAGGGGCTAGGCCCGTACCGGAGTGGCTCCCGTTCAGCCGATGGCGCCAAAACTGGCGGCAACAGCCTTTGGCGCTACGCCGCCTGGCGTCGGGGCTGGTCGAAAGGCCTTCACCGGTCCGTGCATGCGCCGGAGCGTCAGCGGCCGCTGACGTCACCACTAGCGCATCCGCGGTGGAGGGGGTCTCTTCCACCTCCGCCATGGTGGAGGCTGTGGCAACGGCGGAAGAAAAAGAGTGCCTCCACGGCACTGGCCCGCCCGCCGATCGTTGGGTCCCGATCGCGGGCCAGGCCACCGTGGGGGTACACCCCAGGGTCCTATCGCCCAGCGCCCCTCCCAGGACCCGGGGGCCCACTCGCGCCGCCGGCACAGCGGTGGTTTGAACCACGTCGGCGGGATTGGCCAGTCAACGGCGGGACATCGGCCCATCGCGGGCCGGAGAATCGCCGCGGGGGGCATGCCAATCGCCGCGGGGGGCATGCCGATCGGCGCGGGGGGCACGCCGATCGGCGGGGCGTGATTCCCGCTCCCCGGAATTCTCCGCCACCCGGGAATCGGCGGGATTTACGCCGGCCCCGGGCAATTCTCCGACCCTGCGGGGGGTCGGAGAATTCCGCCCCTGGATCGTTGACACTTCATAGGACTGTAGTAAAAAAACATTGTTTAAAAGAAAATAGATAGTTATGAATGAATGAATTTATAAAAGCTTTCTGAGGCATCCAATTGTTACTATAGGGTTTGTTGGTCCTGTACATTATATAGGGATGAATAGGCATGGAACTGCTATGGAGGGCCGGATGGGCCTTAAGTTGGAATAGAGGATAGAAATGGCCAAGGGTGGTATGTTGGGGTATGAGGTACTATCAGTTGGCTTGATGGGACATGGAGAGTGTGGAGGTTATGGGGGTAAGGGATAGAAGGTTCATCTTCATTTTGTTGTTATTAGTACAATCCCAGAGCATTGAGATGGGCCTTTTAACCAGCTCGACTCGGCATCCAACAGCTTCTCTGGCTGCCTCCAAACTCTTCCCGGGGCGGCAGCCGTGACTTCAGTTGTCACCCACATCCCCAACATTTGCTGGCACTTTCTACCGAGGTGAGTGGTCTGGGCTGGAAGATATCTTCACTTCTGCTATCTGCCTCTTCGGATGAAAATCTATTCTGATATATATATATATGTATATATTATATATATATATTTTCTCATGATGCAATCTGTTAATTTAGTTTACCAGTCAATAACATTGGTTTATGTTTCCCTTTTCTGTTTACTAATTTCATAACTTTTATTGCATTTTATGTATTTCTCTATAAATTTGTCTTACATCTATCATTGTTAGTTCATTTTCTCATTAGTCCTCATCTGTTTTCTGTGTCTTGTTTCCACATTTGCACCTATCTCTAACAGGCTCAACTCTTTCTGCTTCTCTTACTCCTTTCTTTTTGACTCAATGAAAGCTGGTGGGAAGACCTCAAGACATGTTGAAACCTCTCCTCAAAGGGCTTCAGGTGATTCAAAGTTTACTCCAATCACTTAAGCATTGAGTACATTCCATCTCACGGTGAAAACATTGGTTACCATTGCGGCACTGTGCTCTCTGGAAGTAATTTGTAAAAAGAACAGGCTACAAATTAGCCTTTTTTTGGCTATTCATATCTTTGGATGGAGTTCATTTAAACAGAATAGCCCAATAGATGCCATTAAAACAATATAGTTATTGTCTTCTAATCCTATTTGACCCTGTTATTTTTGTTTAATGAACATTTTCTGTACTTTAATGCATTTCATGTGATCCATCATAAAATCTCTGACTATTGTGAATGGCTTGCTTAATCTAATTGCAAAGAGTATTGTAGGTTTGAATCTTGGCATGTTTCCAATGTAATATTTAGTTCTAGTTACTTTTCTCTAATACTCTTACAAAATGGATTGTAAATAACCTGGTACTTCGGAGAGCTATTATCATTTTCCTTTATATCAGGTCACATGATCTCACCACAGTCTGCACCCGCTAATTTGGAAGGCAAAACTGACGTCAGCCGAGAGAACAGTACTGTTGATTTTAGCAAGGTAAGTCGTTTCTTTGACAGATTTTCAG
The DNA here is from genome assembly GCF_902713615.1 of Scyliorhinus canicula. NCBI lineage: Eukaryota > Metazoa > Chordata > Chondrichthyes > Carcharhiniformes > Scyliorhinidae > Scyliorhinus > Scyliorhinus canicula. The sequence goes on from NC_052147.1 coordinate 223,988,179, forward strand.
ATGATTAAAATAAAACAAAAACAACAAAAAAATGTTGAGCGGAGCAGTTTTTCCTCGTGTTTTCACGACGGATTGGCGTCAATGGCTGCAACATGTTCTATGGTCAAGTTTTTGCATGTTTCTGCCAGTTATATCAGCATAATCTGGGCATAATTAGCCCAACAAATTCAAAAGTTTGTGCACTTTTAAATTTGAGTTATACCCAAACCGCGTGGGTTCATGTTTGCTGCTGTATTGTCTGCTGGTCCAAGTTTCAGTTTACTTGAATCAGGCCCCCCTGTCCACAAAAGCACCATGCCAGCAAGTCAAAATTATGAGATTCCATCGGTTGCATTGGGTTGATAAGCATCTCCAAGCACCACACATTTTCTTGGGCACTCGGACATTAATAGGCACATGTTTAAAGTATTTTCATTCTCAAAAAATAATTAATTTACTAAGAAACAGAGTAGTATACAAAAGTAGATTATTAAATTGTTCAGTATAGTTTTTTTTAAAGTCATTTTCAGTGATTTGAAATTAATTTACTGACTAGTGAAATGCAGACTGCCATTAATGAAAATGTGTATAATTGCTGATGAACCCATTTTCAGCAGTGTTAATGAAACTACATCAATGATTACTTTTTAATGGAAAAATAGAAATTATGTTCTGTTACATTCTTGGATTGCGAGAGGTTGCGTGTTTGAATCCCACGTGGCCCCACGTTTGTATGGACGGCAGGGTGGCACAGTGGTTAGCACTGCTGCGTCACAGCGCTAGGGACCTAAGTTCAATAGCGGCTTTGGGTGACTTGGGTGGAGATGGATTGGCCACGCTAAATTACCCCTTACTGTCAAAAGGTGTACAAATTAAGTGGGGTTACGGGGATAGGGTGGGGATAGGCCTAGGTAAGGTGCTCGTTCGGTGATTTGGTGCAGACCTGATGGGCCGGATGGCCTCCTTCTACACTGTAGGGTTTCTATTCTATTTCTCATTAAAAACAACGAGTTGAAGGCATAAGGGGAACAGGTACGGAGGTGGATTTGAGACCAGGAGGAGATCAGCAATGATCTGACTGAATGGCGGAGCAGGCTCGAAGGGCTAAATTACCTACTTCTGCTCCTAATTCCTATGTTCCATGTATCAGATTCTATGTTTTATGTAAGTAATAATAATATTTATCAGTGTCACAAGTAGGCTTGCATTAATACTGCAATGAAGTTACTGTGAAAATCCCCCACTCTGGCACCTGTTCGGGTACACTGAGGGAGAGTTCAGAATGTCCAATTCGCCAAACAACCCCATCTTAGGGAGGAAATTGGAGCGCCCGGAAGAGACAGACACAGGGAGAATGTGCATATTCCACACAAGCCGGGAACCGATCCTGGGTCCCTAGAGCTGTGAACCGACAGTGCTAACCACTGTGCTACTGAGCCATCTCTAATATAAACTTTACCTCAATGTTGCTGAGCAGTTTTAAGAGCATTGGGCTGACTTTCTGATCTGAGCTGAATTTAAAAAAAAAAATTTAGAGTACCAAATTATTTTTTTTTCAGTAAGAGACAATTTAGCATGGCCAATCCATCTATCCTGCACATCTTTTGGGTTGTGGGGGTGAAACCCATGCAAACACGGGGAGAATGTGCAAACTCCACATAGACAGTGACTTGGGACAGGAAGATCTGAGCTGAATTTAAAAAATAATTAATAATCTTTATTGTCACAAGTAGGCTTATATTAACACTGCAAGGAAGTTACTGCGAAAAGCCCCGAGTCGCCGCATTCCAGCGCCTGTTCGGGTACACAGAGGGAGAATTCAGAATTCTCAGCCTGTACAGGAATTGCACCCGCACTGCTGGCCTTGTTCTGCATTACAAACCAGCTGCCTAGCCCACTGAGCTAAACCAGCCCCCCTTTATTCCATATGATTCAATATACATTTAGTGTTGCTGGCTGGAACGTGAATGCATCAGGAATTGCATTGTCCATGAAGTGATAAAGAAACTCTGTTGATCCCTACCACAGAGCTTATGATGCTTTAACTGAACAGGGAAATTATTTTATTTTCCACAATGGTCAATAAGTGCACAGTTGGAAACAATTTCTGTGGAACAGAATTGAAAAACAAGAAATATTGCTTGTCAGATTTAGCAGATGTGATTTGAATTTCCCAAAGAAATAGAGATTGCAATAAAATGTCCCATCAGCAAATACTGCTTTCCAATTAACCCAAATTAAGCAGCTTCAAAACTGGCTGAGGCTGATGTTAATCCCTATTTATGTTTTTTTTTTCTAACGCCCAAAGCACAGACTCTATTAACAGTATTTTATGCATGGTCTAGTTTGAGGATGAAATGTATCGTAAATGCTAAATGGATTGGGTAAATACCGTTCATTGGAATCCAAGCTAAGACAAAAGGCCGGTTGTAAAACAATGTTGATGCTTTTTAAGGTAGCTGTTTTCCTCATTATAGACATTTTGTGTTTGTTCATGGGACCTGAGTAGTGCTGGACATGCCAGTATGTGTTGCCCAACCGGAATTTCCCTTGAGAAAGTGGTGGTGAGCTGTTTTCTTGAACTACTGTTGTCCACGTGGTGTAGGCACATTCACCATGCTACTGTGGAGTTCCAAGATTTTGACTCAGCGACAGTGAAGGAACGGCAATATTGTTCCAAGTCAAGATGGTGTGTGACTTGGAGGGTAACTTCCAGGTGGTGATATTCCCATGCATCTGCTCTCCTTGTTCTCGAGGTGGGAGATGTCACATGTTTGGAAGCCTCAACAGGTTGCAGCAGTGCAACTTGTAGATGGTACAAACTGCTGTCGTTGTGCATCAGTGGTAGAGGGCATGAATGTTTAAGGTGGTGGATGGGTAGTCGAGATGTATTTTAGATGTATTTTGTATCCCTCTGCCTTGCATTATTGCTTGGGTGAGAGGCCATGAAGACTCTTATCCCAGATCTTTAATAATGCTATTGTTAAATGACTACCATGGGATATATCAGATCAGGTATTTACCCAATCCATTTAGCATTTATGATACATTTCATCCTCAAACTAGACCATGCAAAAATACTGTTAATATGAACGTATGACTCACGTTCTTAATTTTCTTCTCAATTTCTAAATACGCCCCTGTATTATATACTGACACATTTGCCACCTCAGGAACAGTTCTTATGCAAAATGAAGTTTTCCATGATTTGATTGTAAATGATGTCTATATCCACATGCCTATAAAATTGTTATAGACATGCAGAATTGTTTGTAAGATAGACTATTCTTGACAGTAGTTCTTCTGCTTAACCATACATTAATTATCACAATTATAACTTGGTCCAGTAAGATTGCCCGTCTCAGCCCTGCCAGATCATGTGTTGAAATCCTTAACCATATATTTTTTACCTTTAGACTTGACTATTCCAATGCTGTCCTGGCAGGCTTCACATCTGGCATCCTTCCTAAACTATAGCTCATCCAAAACTTGGATCCAGGATATCTCTCATCTACATGCTGCCCTTTGGCAACATAATGCCAGATTCCGCATATATACTGCCAATAACCTGCTCCATCTCATCAACACCTATCTTCACCCCTTCACTGTTTTGTTTTATTACTTTTCTTGTCCGATATCTAGTATTAGACGAGCAGACATTTCCTCCAATTAAATATTGGAACATCAAAGCTATTATATTTTATCCCTGCCATAAACTCTGTCCTTTTCCACAAACTCCATTCATCTCATTGTTAACTCTTGAGACTGGACCAGACCATTGGCACCCTTGGCATCCTATTTGATCCTGAACTTATACCTATTATTATAACGTGCCTGAATGCTATTAGCTGGGGACTATTGGTTATCCCATGACTCCTGGAGTATGAACTCCCCCAATGAGGGTGGGGGGAGGGGCAAGCAATCATTAGTAGTTACATCTGTATAAATAGAGCAGGCCAGTGTGGCACTGGCTAGAGAAGGAAGCAGTGGTGAACTACTGCTGCTGTGTACATATTATTGAAAATAAAGTTACTTTCTGTTTGACTCGACAAACTCTTGCTGGATTCTTCGTGGTCCTCACAAAACTGCCAACGAGGCTTAAAGTTGGATCGCTGTCTATGCTGCCAAAGCCGCTTCCTTGGATTTTTGTTGGATACGGGTTGGAAGTTTTTTTTTTCTGTTGCACCATGCCTCTTTGCGGACATTTGGATGTAATTGATGCTGCACTGGATAGTTGGAACCAGTACGCACAACAGATGCATTACTCCTTCCGGATGAATAACATCACCAAAACCGAACGGCAGGGGGTCATTTTGCTGACCACCTATGGCGCACATACGTTTGGGGTTATAAGATATTCCTCCCTGAAGGGAACCTTCTCCATACCAATGGATGAGGAACCGTGTCAGTGTAGGACTTGTTGGTGCTGGCCCGACGTGGACACTGGTCCTGGGGCAGTCAGTGGGGCCATCGTTTCGGCAGGAGCTGGGCCCAGCCCCGGGGCCGTACTACCTGAGGGTCCTGCTCCTGAGGCGGAGGATGACTGCCTGCAGCTGCATTGTGTGTCAGCTCCCTGAGTGGCCCCCATTAAGATGATGGTATGGGTCAATGGTAACCCGCTTGAGATGAAGTTGGACACTGGTGCAGTGGTCTCTGTGGTTGGCCAGGAGACATTTGAGCGCATCAAGCAGCATGTACAGACCCTTGCATTGACCGATACGCAGGCCAGGTTAGCCACCTATATGGGGGAACCATTGGACATTGCTAAGACTACAATAAACCCTGTTTGCTTACAGATGCCAGGAAAGGCGTCTTCTGCTCGTCGTGGTGCGTGGCCACCGGCCCAGTCTCTTGGGACGGGACTGGTTGCGCCTTTTGCGACTGCAATGGCAGCACATTCTTCAAACAGGACCTGGTCGTTTGTCGGAGGTGCTAGGACGATACCCAGAAGAATTCCAGCCCAATTTGGGGAAGATAAAAATGGCCATAGCCCGTATTCAGGTTGACCCGGAAGCCATGCCCCAGTATTTCTGGGTGGGCCAGTGCCTTACGCCTTGCTCGAGAAAGTAGAAGCGGAGCACACTCATCTGGAGTCCCTGGGTATCATCAGGCTCGTCTGTTTTGCTGACTGGGCAGCGCTGGTTATACCGGTAATGAAGCCAGATAACACGGTATGCTTGTGTGGCTACTATAAACGTATGATGAACACAGCTTCCTGGCTGGCCCGATATTCCATGCCATGCCTAAAAGATCTCTACGCAAAGATCGCAGGTGGACTCTCATTCATGAAATTGGATATGAATCACGCCCATCTGCAACTGGAGTTGGATCCTGCCTCCCGGCCATATGTTACTATCAATATGCACAGGGGCTTGTATGAGTATATACAGTTGCCTTTTGGAGTGTTCTCTGCCTGCGCTATTTTTCAACGCGTCATGGAGAGCATCTTGCAAGGGTTACCACATGTCGCTGTTTACTTAGATGACGTCTAGATCACAGGGGTTTCGTAGCAAGATAATTTGGATAATTTGGAGGCTGTGCACAAACGCTTCTCAGAGGTTGGAGTCCATTTACGTCATGCAAAGTGTGCCTTTCAGGTGAAGGAAGAAGTGATCTACCTTGGTTATCGGGTGGACTGTGAAGGTTTTCACCCCGTTGTGGAGTAGGTGTGCGCAATTCAACAAGCCCCCCCCCCCCTGCGGCGGATGCTTCGGGTCTTCGTTCTTTTCTTGGCCTTGTAAATTACCACAGGACGTTTCTCCCCAATCTGGTAACTATGCTGGCGCTGTTGCACCGTCTGCTGATGAAGGATCACACCTGGATTTGGGGTCGGCCGCAAGAAACCGCTTTCAGCGGGTACAGCAACAATTGTCATCATCCGGGTGACTAACCCACTATGATCCTCAAAAGCCTTTGCTCATCATGGATGATGCCTCCCCATATGTTATTGGGGCTGTCCTGTCCCACAAGATGGAGAACGGAAGTGAGCGGCCGATAGCTTTCACCACCGGCACGTTGACTGCAGCGGAAAAGAACTAAACACAGATTGAAAAGGAGGGCCTGGCGGTGGTCTTTGTGGTGAAATGCTTCCTCCAATATGTTTATGCCTGACACTTCACAATCGTGATTGATCATCAGCTTCTGCTTGGTCTTTGAAGAGAGGATAAGCCTATTCCATCCGTTGCTTCTGCACGGATCCAGCGCTGGGCTTTGTTGCTCGCTGACTACAGGTATTCTTTGGAGCATAAACCAGGGACTCAGATAGCAAATGCCGATGCACTGAACCGGTTGCCTTTGTCGACCGGCCGCTTGCCGAATCCGACAACAGGTGAGGTGGTCGCAACCCTGAATTTTCTGGACTCGTTGCCTGTTACGGAATGGAGGATTCGTGAGTGGATCCAGACAGATCTATTCCTATCCAAAGTTCGGCACGTAGTCCTGAATGATGGGCTGCTTATACAACTACCAGGTGAATTGTGGGCTTTCTCCTCCAGCGTGGAAGATGGTATCCTCTTGTGGAATACGCGTCTGGTTGTCCCAGATAAAGGGCAGGAGCTGATACTAAAGGACCTCCACAATGGTCGTCTTGGCATGACCAAAATGAAAATGTTAGCATGGAGTTATGCCTGGTGGCCGGGCCTAGACACCGACATTGAGAAGATGGCCCAACACTGCTCCATTTGCTAAGAGCATCAGAAGCTTCTGCTGGCCATGCCCCTGCATCACTGGGAATGACCAGGCCAGCCTTGGGAGCGCTTGCATGCAGATTTTGCTGGCCCTTTTCAAGGATCCATGTTCCTCTTATTGATTGATGCCCAATCAAAGTGGCTCAAGGTGCATTGGATGACAGGAACAACGTCCCGCGCAGTCATCGAGAAGATGCATTTGTCTTTCAGTACGCCTGGCCTCCCTGAGGTGCTCATCGTGGACAATGGCACTCCTTTCAAAATTGAGGACTTTGCAGGATTCATAAAGATGAACTGGATATGACATTCGCACCCATCCGTACCACCCGTCTTCCAATGAGTTTGCAGACGTTCAAACGTGGCCTCGTAAAACAGTCTTCTGGGTCTATGGACACTAGACTGCTCTTATAGGAGCACTCCTGAGTGGGATAGCTCTCGTGGAACTCCTAATTGGCTGCAGACTTCGTACCAGCCTCAGCATGGTTTTCCTGGACATTGGCGCGAAAGTACACTGAAATCACGAATGGCAGGGGCATGGCTCTTCTTGACATTGGCCGATGCGGCAGTTTGCGCCCGGAAACCTGGTGTTTTAAAAACTTTTGCTGGTGGTGCCCAGTGGGTCCCCGGCATTATCCTTTGACGAACGGGCCCATCTCTTGCCAGGTGCAAACCCAGGGTCATATTCAATGCAAACATTTAGACCACATTCGGTCCAGAAGGCCACCTCTTCCACAGATTCCGCCATCCTCGGAGATCGCTTCTCCAGCCGCAGCAACTACCGGATTCGGATACGGTGGATGCTCGTCTTCGAGATCCCCCTCCAGTGCTGCACTCACGGCCTGCTCGGGTCATTACAGAAGCTCACGGATATAAGGGTGCCGAGATAATGACTCTGACTCCGAGATGGATACGTATGATGCCTCCAATGGGGAGTCCTCAATTCCAAGGCCCATGGACTTGAAGCCGTTACGCCGTTCATCTTGAAAGCGCCGTTTTCTTCCTCGTTATATGCTGTCCGGTCCAGTGCCTTGTGCGAATGATGCCCAGCCCGCTGTAAAACGAGTCCGATGCCCTCCTTCGTCAGGGTCTTCGGTGGATTCCTCATACTTTGGTGGGTGGGGGGGTGGGGGGGTGGAATGTTCTAACCTGCCTGAATCCTATTGGCTGGGGCTTATTGGTTATCCTGTGACATAGAATTTAAAAGTAAAGTGATTACACTAGAAATGTAGAAATAATTGCTTAGGTCTCAATGGTAGAAATGTGGACTATTCTGCGTTCCACATTTTAGGGAGATGCAAAAGCCCTATAAAGGATACAGAGGATGCTAATTGGGATGTTACCTTGCATGACGAACTTCAGTTATGAGAAAATATTGGGAAAATTAGGATTGTTCTGACTGGATCAGAGAAGGTTAAGAGGTGACCTAATTGAGATTTACAAGTTGGTGATGGGTTTTGATAAGAAAAAAACAAGATTCCCCCTGCTGAGTGTGTCATAGATTTAAAATAATTGGCATAAGACCTGGAGGAGAGATAAGATTTTTGTCATTCATAATTGTTAGGATCTGTAATGCTGTAGCTGAAAAACATAGTAAAAGCTGATTCCAAAATAACTTTAAAAGGAGAATTGCGTAGGGACTTCAGGATGAAGAAGTTACAGGGTTATGGATAAAGCCGAATGATGTCGACCGAAGCACAATTAATCTTTCAAACATTCAGCACAGACAAGATGGGCTAAATTTTCACATTGTGTGTTAGAAGTTGCTGTGCTTGAATAGATAGAATTGTTCTCAAGCATTTGAAAGATTTTCCATTCTTATGTTCTCAACCATTTAAATTAGTTCTAGTGACTTAAGGTTGTTTGATAAAACAAATACGGGTCTTTGTATACCTTTGCGTGGAAAAATCAAGAAAAAGCTGAGTTTTTCACAATTAGTGACTTGTTGAAAATCATGTGATTAGGATTTTAATTTTAAAAAATAAACTTTTTGATAATTGGATTTCAGCAAAGGGAATTAATTCACAACTTTATGTAATAATGATCCTTTGATTTTCCTCAAGCAACTAAGAAATTATAATTTCTGATAATTTGCTAATCCAGCTGTTGGAATGCTCAGTTTTTATGTCAAATGGTTGAACAAAATAATGCAGTAAAAATTAAGATAGTCTGTTTTCTTGTAAAATGAATGACATGAGTTTTCTCAGCTCACACTTGATGAACAATGCGTTCCTAATGCCCACAGATATGCTTCCAATTCACAATTCATTTTAATCCCCACAAATTAACTTACAGCTAGCCCACTGTTAATGAATGAGCACAATTGCAACCAACTCATACACAGATCATTCTCAATAAGCAACGCGCTCCAAAATTCCACATACATATAGTTAATTTTCAGCATACATTTAATGAATCGTAAACCTCACCTATTCAGTCATAGATTGATCCTAGTGAAAATGCATTCTCCCTAATCACAACTCACCCATAACTCTCTCTGTCTCTCAAAGAACAGGGCAGTTGATCCAGTTAATCTTAAATAACACTCTCATTGCACATTTAAAAAATTTTAACAATGCATTTAATATAAATGTACAAATTGAAGGTTTACCTTCAAAGGGAAGCTGCACCATATTTGGCATTCAATGAAAGTCAAGTTTGTTCCGTACTATTGCTGGGTTCGTAAATAAATAAATCCAACAATGTATGTTCAAAATGTTACTACTGTTATTTTAAAATAAATGGATTTTTTGTTGAACCTAAAAGGATGGCTGCTACAAGTCACATGACCACAGGTTGTCACTTTGCCCTGGGACTTACTGCCAGGGATTACACGAATAACATAATTCTTCACTCAGCAAGTAGAATCTCACTCCTCATTATATAGACCTCTTATAGAATTTCATAGAATTTACAGTACAGAAGGAGGCCATTCGGCCCATCGAGTCTGCACCGGCCCTTGGAAGGAGCAGCCTACCCAAGCCCACACCTTCACCCTATCCCCATAACCCAGTAACCCCACCCACTAAGGGCAATTTTGGAGACTAAGGGCAATTTAGCATGGCCAATCCACCTAACCTGCACATCTTTTGACTGTGGGAGGAAACCGGAGCACCCGGAGGAAACCCACGCAGACACGGGGAGAGCATGCAAACTCCACACAGACAGTGACCCAAGCCGGGAATCAAACCTGGGACCCTGGAGCTGTGAAGCATTTGTGCTAACCACTATGCTACCGTGCTGTCAATGAAAGCAGAGGAAGTGCAGATTAACTGACTCTCCCAACCTGAACTACAACAACAATCATTCTCACTGTGCTGTATTTTTAAACAGCAGACCCACTGTTTGAATGTGGTTTGCCTCAGCCATTCAAACGCTATATAGGCTTCTAATGAGTGTTCCAAAATGATGGCGAGAGGCCGTCAATAAAGAGTGTAGGAGGGCATGCCAGGAGCAGCAACAGGCATACTTAAAAATGAGGTGTCAAACTGGCGAAGCAAAAATACAAGACTACTTGCATACCAAACATCAGTAGCAGCAAGCAATAGACAGACCTCAGCGATTCCACAACCAATGGATCAGATCTAAGCTTTAAGTCCTGCCACATCCAGTTCTGAATGGTGGTGGACAAGTGAACAACTGACTGGAGGAGCCCAGCACATCAACGTAAAAGATAAATTTGAAGTGTTTGCACAACCTTTTGCCAAAAGTGTTGAGTGGATGATCCATATTGGCCTCCTCTCCAGGTCCCCAGCATCATATATGGCAGTCTTTAGCCTATTAGATTAATGCCACATTATATCTGGAAATGGCTGAAAGGCACTGAATATTGAAAAGGCTATGGGCCCTGACAATATTCCTGAAATAGTGCTGAAGACTTGTACTCCAGAACTTGCCACACCCGTAGCCAACCTCTTCCAGTACAGAAAAGCACTGGCATTTACCCATTAATTTGGAAAATTGCCCTTCAGTGACCTTCCATGCACAAAAAAATGGGACAAATCCAACCCGGGTAATTACTGCCCCTTGGTCTGCTCATAAGCATCTATAGAGTGATGGAAGGAGTCATTAACAGTTCTATCAAGCAGCACTTGATTAGCAATAACCTGCTTACTGACGTTCAGATTGTGTTCCATCAGTGTCACTCATCTCCTTACAGTGTTGGTTCAAATATCAGCAAAAGAGCTGAACTCCAGAGATGAGGTGAGAGAGACTGCCCTTGACATCAAGGCAGCATTCGGAAAAGTGTGGCATCAAGGAGTCAATGGGAATTGGGGGGGAAATTCTTCGCTAGCTGGAGTTATATCTAGCGCAAAGGAAGATGGCTGTGGTTTTTGGAGGACAAATCACTGCAGTTTCAGGACATTCACATCAGGATTTTCACATCGCTGTCTGAGTTCCTTATGGTAATGTCCAAGATCTAACCATCTTCAGCTGCTTAATCAGTGAGCTTCCTTCCATCATGAGGTCAAAAATGGGGATGTGTTCTGACGGCTGCACAATGTTCGCATCATTCACAACTCCTCAGATACTGAAGGAATCATGTCCAAATGCATCAAGATCTGGACAATATTCAGGCTCAGGCAGACAAACGGCAAGTACCACTCGCTCCACAAAAGTGCCAGGTAATGACCATCTCCAACAAGAGAGAACCCTACTATCACCCCTTGACATTCAATGGCATTACCATCGCTGAATCCCCCATTTTAAACATCCTGGTGGGCATCATTGACCAGAAAGCATCCTTTATGGCTGGTTTAGCTCACAAGGCTAAATCGCTGGCTTTTAAAGCAGACCAAGCAGGCCAGCAGCACGGTTCGATTCCCGTACCAGCCTCCCCGGACAGGCGAATGTGGCGACTAGGGACTTTTCACAGTAACTTCATTGAAGCCTACTCGTGACAATAAGCGATTTTCATTTTCATTTCATTCATATCTGGCTCCATCACAGCCTAGTATGGCAACTGCTCGGCCCAAGACTGTAAGAGACTACAGAGAGTCATGGACACAGCCCAGTCCATTACGCAAAACCACCTCCCATCCATTAACTCTGTCTACACCTCCCCTGCCTTGGAAAAGTGGGCACCATAATCAAAAACACTTCCCACCCCAGTTATTATTTCTTTCAACTTTTTCCATTGGGCAGGAGATACAAAAGGCTGAGAACATACACTAACAGGTTCACAAACAGATTCTTCCCTGCTGTTGGCAGACTCCTGAATGACCCTCTTATGGACTGAACTGATCACTTCGCACATTCTCTCTACTGAGTGGTAGTACACTCCAGATGTTTCACCCACTGCCTGTGTCGATGTATTTAGATTGTGTATACATATGTCTTATGTTTTTTTTCATGTATGGAATGATCTGTCTTGCCTGTAATCAGAACAATACTTTTCACTGTACCTCGGTATACGTGACAATAAATCAGATCAATCAAGAAGCTTGACACCATTTAGGACAAAGCAGCCTGCTTTATAGGCATCCCATCCACAAACATTCATTCCTTTTACCACTGACCAACAGTGGCGGAAGAGTATACCATCTACAAGATGGAACTCACCAAGGCTCCTTAGCACCTTCCAAACTCACTATCACCATGACCTAGAAGGGCAAGGGCAGCAGACACATGGGAACATAACACCTGGAAGTTCCTCTCAAACCCATTTACCATACTGACTTGGAAATATGTTGCTGTTTCTTCACTGTCACTTGGTCCGAATCCTGGAACTCACTCCTCAACAGAATCTACACCGCATGGACTGCACTCGCTCAATACCACCTTCTTACGAGCTATTAGGAATAGTCAATAAATGCTTGGCCTAGCTAGCAATGCCAATATTCATAGAACATAGAACAGTACGCACAGTACAGGCCCTTCGGCACATGATGTTCTGCCGACCACGTATTTTAATCTAAGCTCAACTTAACCTACACCCCTTCAATTTACTGCTGACCATGTGCCTGTCCAAGAGTCACTTAAATGTCCCTAATGACTCTGACTCCACCACCTCCGCTGGCAGTGCATTCCACGCACCCAGCACTCTGTGTAAAAAACAAAATGACCTCTGACATCTCCCCTATACCTTTCTCAAATTACCTTAAAATTATGTCCCCTCGTGACAGCTATTTCCGCCCTGGGGAAAAGTCTCTGCTTATCCATTCTATCCATGCCTCATCACCTTGTACACCTCTATCAAGTCACCGCTCTTCCTTCTTCGCTCCAGTGAGAAAGGTCCCAGCTCCCTCAACCTTTCTTCATAAGACCAGGCAGCATTCTGGTAAATCTCCTCTGCACCCTCTCCAAAGTGTTCCTTCCTTCCTATAATGAGGCAACTAAAATTGGACACAATATTCCAAGTGTGGCCTAACCATGGGTTTTATAAAGCTGCAGCAAAACCTTGCAGCTCTTAAACTCAATCCACCTGTTAATGAAAGCCAACCATACGCCTTCTTAACAATCCTATCAACCTGGGTGGCAACTTTGAGGGAGCTATGTACATGGACCCCAAGATCCCTCTGTTCCTCCATACTTCCAAGAATCCTGCCTTTTACCCTGTATTCAGCTTTCACATTCGACCTTCCAAAATGAATTACTTCATATTTATCTAGCTTGAATTCCATCTGTCATTTCTCAGCGCCGCTCTGCATCCTGTCAATGTCCTGTTGCAACCTGCAACAGCCCTCGACACTATCTACAACTCCACCAACCTTCGTGTCATCGGCAAACTTACTAACCCACCTTTCCTGATCCAAGTCATTTACAAAACCCACAAAGAGGAGAGGGCTCAGAACATATCCATGCGGAACACCACTAGCCACCGACCTCCAGGAGGAATACTTTCCATCCACTACTACTCACTGTCTTCTTCGGCCAGCCAATTCTGTTTCCAGACAGCCAAATTTCCCTTATCCCATGCCCCCTGACTTTCTGAATGAGCCTACCATGGGGAACCTTATCTAATGCCTTACTGAAATCCATACACACCACATTCAATGCCTGACCTTCATCAATGTGCCTTGTCACATCCTCAAATAATTCAATGAGGCTTGTGAGGCATCACCTGCCCTGCACAAAGGCATGCTGACTATCTTTAATCAAACTATGTTTTTTGAAATAATCATAGATCCGATCTCTCAGAATCCTTTCCAGTAAGACTGACTGGTCTGTAAATATCAGGGATTTCCCTATTCCCTTCCTTGAACAGTGGAACAACATTCACCTCCCTCCAATCATCTGGTACTACTCCAGTGAAGAGTGAGGATGCAAAGATCATCGCCAATGGCGCAGCAATCTCCTCCCTTGCTTCCCGTAGTAACCTTGGGGATATCCCGTCTGGCCCAGGGAACGTATCTATCCTGATGCTTCTCAAAATTTCCAGCACATTCTCCTTCTTAATATCAACCTGTTCGAGCCTATTAACCGGGTTCACGCTGTTCTCATGAGCAACAAGGTCCCTCTGTCTCGTGAATACTGAAGCAAAATATTCATTTAGGGCCTCCCGAACGTTCTCTGACTCCAGGCACAAGTTTCCTCCACTATCCCTGAGCGGATATTCTCACTCTGATCATCCTCTTATTTCTCACATAAGTGTAGAACAACTTGGGGTGACAAGAGAATACTTTTGGGTTTTCCCTTATCCTGCCCGCCAGGGCTTTTTCATACCCCCTTCTTTCTCTCCTAAGTTAGTCGTGCCAGATCCTTGCTTCCTCAACCTTACATAAACTTCCTTCGTCCTCTTGGCTAGAAGTACCACTTCTCTTGCCATCCAAGGCTCCTTCACCTTACCATTCCTTTCTTGTCTCAGTGGGACAAAACTATCCAGCACTCGCAGCAAGTGCTCCTTAAATAACCCCCACATTCCTGTTGTGCATTTCCCTGAGAATATCTGTTCCCAATTTATGCTCCTCAGCTCCTGTCTAATAGCTGCATAATGTTCCCTTCCCCAATTAAATACCTTCCCATATTGTCTGTTCTTATCCCTCTCCATGACTATGGTAAAGGTCAAGGAGTTGTGGTCACTGTCACCGAAATGCTCTCCCACCGAGATATCCGACACCTGGCCTGGTCCGTTGCCAAGCACCAAATCCAATATGGCCTCCCCCTAGTTGGCCTATCTAGATATTGAGTCAGGAATCCTTCCTGGACACACCTGACAAAATCTGCTCCCTCTAAACCATTTGCCCTAAGGAAGTTCCAGTCAATATTAGGGAAGTTGAAGTCACCCATGACAACAACTCTGTTACTTCTGCACCTTTACAAGATCTGCCAACCAATCTGTTCCTCCATCTCTCTGCTCCTACTGGGGGTCTATAGAAAACTCCCAATAAAGTGACTGCTCCATTCTTGTTTCTGACTTCCACCCATACTGACTCAGTAGACAATCCCTCCATGATTACCTCCTTTTCTGCAGCTGTGATGCACTCTCCAATTAACAATGTCACACCCCCTCCTCTTTTACCTCACTCCCTATTCTTCTTAAAATATCTCAACCCCGGAACATCTAAGAACCATTCCTGCCCCTGTGACATCCATGTCTCTGTAATAGCGACAACATCGTAGTTCCTAACAGTCCTTGCATTGAAACAGACACACCTTAACCCATCCCACTGTGTGCAACTTTGCCCTATCTTTCCTTACAGACTTGCTGCATATTATTTCTGCCCGTTCAACAGCTACCCTATGCTCTGATACGTAGCTCTGGTTGCCATGCCCCTGCTAAACTAGTTTAAATCCCCCTGCCAAACTAGTTTAAACCCTCCCGAAGAGCTCTGGCAAACCTCACGCCCAGGAAGTGCCCTTCCTGTTTTGGTGCAAGCCGTCCCTCATGTACAGGTCCCACCTGTCCCAGAAGGCATTCCAATGATCCATGTATCTGAAGCCTTCCCTCCTGCACCAGCCCTGTCGCCACATGTTCCGCTCCACTCACTCTCTGTTCATTGCCTCACTAGCACGTGCCACCGGTAGCAACCCTGAGATTACTCTTTTGCTTTTCTGCTCTTTGGCTTCCAACCTAACTCCCTAAAATCACTTTTTAGATCCTCATCCCTTTTCTTAGCTATGTCGTTGGTGCCAATGTACACCACGACTTCTGGTTTCTCATTCCTTCAGACTCGATCCGAGACATCCCTGACGCTGGCACCCAGGAGGCAATATACCTTCCGGGAGTATCGTTCGCGACCACAGAATCTCCTATCCGTTCCCCTAACCATTGAGTCTCCTATCACTATCGCTTTTCTGTTCTCCCCCTTCCCTTCTGAGCCACGGAGCCAGGCTCAGCGGCAGAGACCTGGCCACTATGGTCTGTCCCTGATAGGTTGCCCCAACAACAGCATCCAAAACGGTATACTTGTTTTGAAGGGTGATATGCCATCAATAAACACATGACGAGTGATAAACATAACTGAGGCTTTAATACACTAAATAGCAAGCCTTTTGGCCTCTGATCCCGAACTGGATCAGAGGCAGAGATGAGCCACCTTTATACATGAGCCCTAGGGGAGGAGCCACAGGCGGAGCCAGCAGGGACAAGCCCAGGCATGTAACAACACAATACAATGCAATACAGTGGTTTACCACATTCACCCCCTGTTAAAAAAAGAGTCCAGCGGGGGTGAAGTGGGCTTAAAGATCAAGTCTGTTGGGGGCCTGGACCTTCCGCCGTGATCTCCTTAGTCCCGGCTACAGTGTGGGCACCGATGTTGAGACCTGCTTCACCCAGTTGTTGTGTCGGGGGAGGGGGAGGGGGTGGGGGATGGTCGGTTGGGGGGGGGGGGGGGGGGGTGGTGATGGTCACTGGGGAACCTGCAGGTGCCAAATCCCGACGGGAGACCGTGTCCTGTCGCCTGTCCTGATGTGCCACGTAGGCATATTGAGGAGGAGCATGGAGCATGGATTGGCATGGAGGAGCAGGACCTTCTCGATGAGGGGGTCTGATTTATGGCTCCTCGAATGCTTCTGGAGGAGGACTGGCCCTCGGATTGTCAGCTAGGACAGGAACGAGACCCCGGAGGTGGACTTCCTGGGGAAGGCAAACATACACTCGTGACGAGTCTCGTTGGTGGCTGTGCACAGGAGCGACCAGATGGAGTGGAGCGCATCGGAGAGGACCTCCTGCCAGCGGGAGACTGGGAGACTTCGAGGCCGTAGGGCCAGGAGAACAGCCTTCCAGACCATCGTGTTCTCCCTCTCCACCTGACCGTTTCCGCGGGGGTTGTAGCTGGTTGTCCTGTTGGAGTCGATGCCTTTGCTGAGCAGGAACTGACGCAACTTGTCGCTCATGAAGAAGGAACCCCTATCACTATGGATGTAGGTGGGGAACCCGAACAAGGTGAAAAGACAGTGCAGGGCCTTGATGACGGTGGCAGAGGTTATGTCAGGGCACGGGATGGCGAAGGGGAATCTTGAGTATTCGTCAACAATGTTGAGGAAGTACACGTTATAGTCAGTGGAGGGGAGGGGCCCTTTGAAATCAATGCTGAGGCGCTCAAAAGGAGCAAGCGGCCTTCACCAGTGTGATCTGTCTGAGTGCGGTTTGCACTCCGTGCAGACCTGGCAGTCCCCTGGTCACGGTCCTGACCTCCTCGATGGAGTAAGGCAGGTTGTGAGCCTTGATAAAGTGAAAAACAAACGAATGACCCCCCAGGTGACAGAGGTCATTGTGGAGGGCCCAGAGTTGGTCAAATTGTGTGCTGGCACATGTACAACGGGATAGAGCATCTGGGAGCTTCCCAGATTGAAACAAGATATCGTAGTTGTACGTGGAGAGCTCGATCCTCCACCTCAGAATCTTGTCATTCTTGATCTTACCCCGCTGTGTGTTATAGAACATGAAGGCAACCGACCATTGGTCAGTGAGGAGAGTGAATTGCCTGCCAGCTAGGTAATGCCTCCAATGTTGCACAGCTTCTACGATGGCTTGGGCTTCCTTTTCGACAGAGGAGTGTCGAATTTCAGAGGCATGGAGGGTACGGGAGAAGAAAGCCACGGGCCTGCCAGCCTGGTTGAGGGTAGCGGCCAGAGCAAAGTCCGACGCATCACTCTCCACCTGGAATGGAATAGATTCATCCACAGTGTGCATCGCGGCTTTGGCAATATCTGCCTTCATGCGATTGAAGGCCAGTCGGGCCTCAGCCGTCAGGGGAAAAATGGTCGATTCAATAAGTGGATGGGCCTTGTCCGCATAAGTGGGGACCCACTGGGCATAGTATGAGAAGAACCCCAGGCATCTCTTCAGGGCCTTGGGGCATGCGGTCGGGGTCGGGACTTAGGATTCCGTGTTCCACGACGTAGCTGAGGATGGCTAGGCGGGTTGTGCGGAATACGCATTTTTCCTTATTATAAGTGAGGTTCAGGAGTTTAGCGGTGTGGAGGAAGTGCCGGAGGTTCTCGTCATGGTCCTGCTGGTCATGGCTGCAGATGGTGACATTGTCTAAGTATGGGAATGTGGCCCGCAGCCCGTATTAGTCAAACATTCGGTCCATTTCACTTTGGAAGACCGAGACCCCAATGGTCACGCCGAAGGGGACCCTGAGGAAGTGGTGGAGGCGGCCATCTGCTTCGAAGGTAGTGTATTGGCGGTCTACAGGCGGATAGGGAGCTGGTGGTACGCGGACTTCAAGTCAACTGTGGAGAAGACTCGATACTGCGCAATCTGGTTGGCCATGTCAGATATGCGGGGGAGGGGGAATGCATCAAGCTGCGTGTACTGGTTGATGGTCTGACTGTAATCGATGACCATCCAGTGCTTCTCCCCAGTCTTGACGACCACCACTTGGGCTCTTCAGGGGCTGGTACTAGCCTCAATGATCCCCTCTTGCAGAAGTCGCTGGACCTCCGACCTGATAAAGGCCCTGCCCCGGGCACTGTATCGTCTGCTCCTAGTAGCGACGGGCGTACACCGATTTGCGAAGACCGAGGGTGGGCGACCTCGCAAGGCTACAGACGGTGAGGGGAGGGGTGGGGGGGGGGGGGGGCAGGGGTCCACCGAACTTTAAAATAAGGCTTTGGAGATGGCACTGGATGTCGAGCCCCAGTAATAGGGCAGTGCAGAGGTGGGGAATGATGTAGAGTTTGAAGTTAGTGTACTCTTTGCCTTGTACAGTAAGAGTCGCGACAGAGTAAACCCGTATTTTTACTGCGTGGGATCCGGAAGCTAGGGAGATTTTCTGGGTCACGGGTAAAATTGTGAGGGACAGCGCCCTTACTGTATCTGGGTGTATGAAGCTGTCTGTGCTCCCGGAGTCGAAAAGACAGGCCGTCTCGTGCCGTTGATCCGGACGGTCATCGTAGACTTCGTGAGGTGATGAGGCCGGGACCGGTCAAGCATGATGGAGGCGAGCTTCGGAAGGTGATGGGTAAGCCGGTCGGAGGTAACGGCGGCCAGCGTACGACCGGGTGAGCAGGGCTCCCGGGAGGCTGTGGTCGCAAGATGGCGGGCCCCATGTGTCGCGCGTGGTAGGTGGAGAACAAAATTGGGTAAAAGATGGCGGCGAAGATGGCGCGCACATTTTGCACATGGCGGGTGGCGCGGCAGATGGGGGCGGCCCCGACAGGCAGCAGGCAGCGCTGCTGGACCGAGACATTTTGGGGTGAGATCGGCCTGGCAGCCTTTCGCAAAGTGGCCCATCCACAC
The DNA here is from genome assembly GCF_902713615.1 of Scyliorhinus canicula. NCBI lineage: Eukaryota > Metazoa > Chordata > Chondrichthyes > Carcharhiniformes > Scyliorhinidae > Scyliorhinus > Scyliorhinus canicula. Next base: position 224,007,475 of record NC_052147.1, read on the forward strand.
CCGTTGCAAGTCGCATTCCGTGCAGGGCAGCGTTGTCTGGGGTGATTACCCTGGCCGCAAAAGCAGCACCTTGGGCTTCCGGCATTGGCGGGCCACTGCGCGGCACAGGCTTGCGTTGCACCCGGGTCAGATGATGGCGGCGTCCACGAGGTTGCCGCGCGGTCGGAGGTGTAGGCCTCCATATTTTGGGAAGCCACCTCCAGCGAGTTTGAGAGTTGCACAGTCTCTGGGAGGCCGAGCGTACCCCCTTCTAGCAATCGCTGGTGGATATAGTTTGATTTCATGCCTGCGACATAAGCATCCCTGATCAACAGCTCCGCGTGCTGGGTAGCCGATATCGCCTGGCAATCACAGTTCTGGCAGAGGACCCCTAAAGCACGCAGGAATTCTGCTAGTGATTCCCCAGGGCGATGTCGTCTCGTGGCAAGGAGGTGCCTAGCATTCACCTCGTTTACAGACTTCACATATTGTCCCTTCAGCAGCATTATCGCTTCTGTATACGAGGGGGCGTCCCCAACGCTCTCCTCCCTCACACTGTGTCCCCGCCGCGCTCCTCGCGCTCTTTCACTGTGTCCCCTCCGCTGTCCTCGCTCTCAGTGTCCCCGCCGCTCTCCTCGCTCTCACTGTGTCCCCACAGCTCTCCTCGCGCTCTTTCACTGTGTCCCCACCGCTCTCCTCGCTCTCACTTTGTCCCCGCCGCTCTCCTCGCGCTCTTTCACTGTGTCCCCGCCGTCCTCCTCGCTCTCACTGTGTCTCCGCCGCTCTCCTCGCTCTCACTGTGTCCCCGCCGCTCTCCTCGCTCTCACTGTGTCCCCGCCGCTCTCCTCGCTCTCACTGTGTCCCCGCCGCTCTCCTCGCTCTCACTGTGTCCCCGCCGCTCTCCTCGCTCTCACTGTGTCCCCGCCGCTCTCCTCGCTCTCACTGTGTCCCCGCCGCTCTCCTCGCTCTCACTGTGTCCCCGCCACTCTCCTCGCTCTCACTTTGTCCTCGCCGCTCTCCTCATGCTCTTTCACTGTGTCCTCGCCGCTCTCCTCTCTCTCACTGTGTCCCCGCCGCTCTCCTCGCTCTCACTGTGTCCCCGCCGCTCTCCTCGCTCTCACTGTGTCCCCACCGCTCTCCTCGCTCTCACTGTGTCCCTGCCGCTCTCCTCGCTCTCACTGTGTCCCCGCCGCTCTCCTCGCTCTCACTGTGTCCCCACCACTCTCCTCGCGCTCTTTCACTGTGTCCCCACTGCTCTCCTTGCTCTCACTGTGTCCCTGCCCGTATCCTCGCTCTCACTGTGTCCCCCCCGCCACTCTCCTCGCTCTCACTTTGTCCCCACCGCTCTCCTCGCGCTCTTTCACTGTGTCCTCGCCGCTCTCCTCGCTCTCACTGTGTCCCCGCCGCTCTCCTCGCTCTCACTGTGTCCCCACCGCTCTCCTCGCTCTCACTGTGTCCCCGCCACTCTCCTCGCTCTCACTTTGTCCGCGCCGCTCTCCTCGCTCTCACTGTGTCCCCACCGCTCTCCTCGCTCTTACGGTGTCCCTGCCGCTCTCCTCGCTCTCACTGTGTCCCCACCGCTCTCCTCGCTCTCACTGTGTCCCTGCCGCTCTCCTCGCTCTCACTGTGTCCCCACCGCTCTCCTCGCTCTCACTGTGTCCCCACCGCTCTCCTCGCTCTCACTGTGTCCCCACCGCTCTCCTCGCTCTCACTGTGTCCCTGCCGCGCTCCTCGCTCTCACTGTGTCCCTGCCGCTCTCCTCGCTCTCACTGTGTCCCCACCGCTCTCCTCGCGCTCTTTCATTGAGTCCTCGCCACTCTCCTCGCTCTCCCTGTGTCCCCGCCGCTCTCCTCGCTCTTTCACTGTGTCCCTGCCGCTCTCCTCGCGCTCTTTCATTGAGTCCTCGCAGCTCTCCTCGCGCTGTTTCACTGAGTCCTCACAGCTCTCCTCGTGCTCTTTCACTGTGTCCCCGCCGCTCTCCTCGCTCTTTCACTGTGTCCCTGCCGCTCTCCTCGCGCTCTTTCATTGAGTCCTCGCAGCTCTCCTCGCGCTGTTTCACTGAGTCCTCACAGCTCTCCTCGTGCTCTTTCACTGTGTCCCCGCCGCTCTCCTCGCGCTCTTTCACTGTGTCCCCGCCGCTCTCCTCGCGCTCTTTCACTGTGTCCCCGCCGCTCTCCTCGCGCTGTTTCACTGTGTCCCCGCCGCTCTCGCTCTCACTGTGTCCCCGCCACTCTCCTCGCTCTCACTTTGTCCCCGCCGCTCTCCTCGCGCTCTTTCACTGTGTCCCCGCCGCTCTCCTCGCTCTCACTGTGTCCCCGCCGCTCTCCTCGCGCTCTTTCACTGTGTCCCCGCCGCTCTCCTCGCTCTCACTGTGTCCCCGCCGCTCTCCTCGCTCTTTCACTGTGTCCCCGCGGCTCTCCTCGCTCTCACTGTGTCCCCGCCGCTCTCCTCGCTCTTTCACTGTGTCCCTGCCGCTCTCCTCGCGCTCTTTCATTGAGTCCTCGCAGCTCTCCTCGCGCTGTTTCACTGAGTCCTCGCAGCTCTCCTCGTGCTCTTTCACTGTGTTCCCGCCGCTCTCCTCGCGCTCTTTCATTGAGTCCTCGCAGCTCTCCTCGCTCTTTCACTGTGTCCCTGCCGCTCTCCTCACGCTCTTTCATTGTGTCCTCTGCTCTCCTCGCGCTGTTTCATTATGTCCTTGCCACTCTCACGCTCTTTCACAGTTTCTCCGCCGCTCTGGTCACGTTCTTTCATTATGTCCTCGCCATTCGCGTCGCGCTCTTTCATTATGTCCTCGCCACTCACCTCGCGCTCTTTCACTGTGTCCTCGCCGCTCTCCTCGCGCTCTTTCCTGTCTCCTCGCAGCTCTCCTCGCGCTTTTTCACAGTGGATGAATTTTTAAAAATACCTCTTGACTGACTCATGGTCACTGAGGGTGGCAGCCTTGGTTTGTTCATAGTTAGTGCACACATCAAAAGTCAACATGAAGTAGACTTGCTGAGCTTTCCCAATGACCTATCTGTGAATTAAGAAAGTCCAGCTATTTGATGTCTATTTTAGTTGTTCTGCTACTTTCTCATAAGTGATAATAAAGGATTCCATGCCACTCTTTTCAAATTTTGGAATGAATCTTGGGTACCTAACGACCTCAGAAATTGATTCTAGGGTAGGGAGAGGTTTCCTTTGCAGCTTTCAGCTGTCTAGTCTCGCTCTCTCTCTTTCAGCGGCTAACTCTTTCCAGTTTTTGGAGCTCGAATTCTTCTTTTGTCCTTTCTCTCTTTCCCTCACCCTTCCCATTTCTCTCTTTTCCTTTCCTGAGCTGTACACCTACTTCGTGGCCAATTGCCCCCCTCACGGAACCCCCAACTCCTGGCTTACCATGGGCTCCTCCGCATTGGGGGCAGCTTGTAATCCCAACAGTGCCTCTTGGTGGTGCTGCTGGGTCTACTGATTTGCTGGTCAATCCAATTGGCTGGAAGTTCTCAAAGGCGGGACTTTCCGTTGGAAAGGGGCGGGAAACAGAGATTTGACCATAGAACATAGAACATTACAGCGCAGTACAGGCCCTTCGGCCCTCGACGTTGCGCTGTCCTGTGAAACCCCTCTAAAGTCCCTCTACACTATTCCCTTATCGCCCATATGCCTATCGAATGACCATTTGAATGTGTTTAGTGTTGGCGAGTCCACAGCTGTTGCAGGCAGGGCATTCCATGCCCTTACTACTCTCTGAGTAAAGAACCTACCTCTGACATCTGTCCTATATCTATCTCCCCTCAATTTAAAGCTATGTCCCCTCGTGCTGGACGTCACCATCTGAGGAAAAAGGCTCTCACTGTCCACCCTACCTAATCCTCTGATCATCTTGTATGCTCAATTAAGTCACCTCTTAACCTTCTTCTCTCTAACGAAAACAGCCTCAAGTCCTTCAGCCTTTCCTCATAAGATATTCCCTCCATGCCAGGCAACATCCTTGTAAATCTTCTCTGTACCCTTTCCAATGCTTCCACATCCTTCCTATAATGCGGCGACCAGAACTGCACGCAATACTCCAAATGCAGCCGCACCAGAGTTTTGTACAACTGAAACAGGACCTCATGGCTCCGAAACTCAATTCCTCTACCAATAAAAGCTAACACACCGTACGCCTTCTTAACAACCCTCTCAACCTGGGTGGCAACTTTCAGGGATCTATGGACATGGACACCAAGATCTCTCTGCTCGTCCACACAACCAAGAATCTTACCATTAGCCCAGTACTCTGTCTTCCTGTTATTCCTTCCAAAATGAATCACCGTACACTTTTCTGCATTAAACTCCATTTGCCACCTATCAGCCCAGCTCTGCAGCTTATCTATGTCCCTCTGTAACTTGTAACATCCTTCTGCACTGTCCACAACTCCACCGACTTTAGTGTAATCTGCAAATTTACTCACCCATCCTTCTACACCCTCCTCCAGGTCATTTATAAAAATGACAAACAGCAGCGGCCCCAAAACAGATCCTTGTCATACACCACTAGTAACTGGACACCAATCAGAACATTTCCCATCAACCACCACCCTTTGTCTTCTATCAGCTAGCCAATTTCTGATCCAAACTACTAAATCACCCTGAATCCCATGCCTCTGTATTTTCTGCAATAGCCTATCGTGGGGAACCTTATCAAATGCTTTACTGAAATCCATATACACCACATCAACTGCTTTACCCTCATCCACCTCTTTGGTCAACTTCTCGAAGAACTCAATGAGGTTTGTGAGGCACGACGTACCCTTCACAAAACCATGTTGTCTATCTCTAATCAAATTATTCCTTTCCAGATGATTATACATCCTATCTCTTATAAACATTTCCAATACTTTTCCCACAACGGAAGTAAGGCTCACTGGTCTATAGTTACCACTCGTTGATCAACTGAAAAAAATTATGCCGCAAGATTCCATGGTTTAAAACAAATGATTTTTACTCTTATCGGAAACAGGTAAAGCAAACACTATGAAATAAACTGAATAAAAATGTTCAGCTTTGACAAAGAGTCATCCAGACTCGAAATGTTAGCTCCCTTCTCTCTCCACGGATGTTGACAAACCTGCTGCAATTGTCCAGCATTTTCTGTTTTTGTTACTACTAAATAATCACTATCTTAGGTGAATAATTTTACTTGACATTGAAAAGCAAAATAAAATACATTTACATATGCTTTAAATTAAAATTCTCAGTGTAACCTCCATTTTATCCTTATCACTTGCTCCTTGCAGAAAGTTTCTGGCTACTTCTTAGGCTCTTGAAGGTTCTTTCGCTTCCTGGGATCAAAACAAATTGCCACAACACTCAGGAATTCACTTTGATTTCTCCTCCACGTCCTAGTTAATTTCCAAGATATGAAATTTCATGGGGATCCTATTTTGATACGGAATCCTGCAACATTTCTGCAAAACGCCATGACTGTGGACTGTTCACCTAAAGCATAGGCTTCACTGCAGTCTTGCTTACTGCCTTCACCTCAGAAGTACATCAAATTTCTTAGAGCCCTTTTGCTTCAGGTTTACAGCTGCTAGTCTGGTGTTAGCAAAATCATTCTTTCTTTGCCTGGTGAACCACCTTACACCAACCACCTTCAACTCCAAACCCAAAGACCTTCTGGAAAAATCCCAGAGACAACTTCCCAGAATTCAAACCAAGGCTCCACCCTGAATTACTCATCTCCATGGCAACAGCGGTTAGTTGAGTTAGCCAAAAGATGGTTAGATTAATTACCTTCTAGCTTCAAAGCCAAATCTTTTGATTCTGGGAAGCACCTGGGATGCACCTGTTATAATGCTGTGTGTCATAACTCCCACGAGGACCAAGGGGAAACCATCATTGATCTCCCCGTGCAACCCAGGGAGAACGAACTTCCCAGACAGTGGCAGAGTCCACCCACCTGGGGCTCCTTTTGACCGAAGATAAAAGACGGCCCAAGCAGGGCCTGGGTGCGGTTAGTTGTCCCAGCAAGGTCTGTACTGGGAGGGATATGCTGCCTTGAGCAGAACTTTGTAAATAGTTAAAGACAGCTATGTTCATTTACCACAGCTTCCCCTGAGTTACTAAACTGGTGATGAGGGTTAAGGGAACTCCAGACTTGCTCGAGGATCCACCTAGTCGGCGGAAGACGTTGTGCGGGACGTAATGTTGTAATGAATTAAGATGGTGTTATTCAGAACGTTGGAAGCTTTTGACGGAGGCCTGGAAGACTGGAACCTGCATGCGGAGCACATGAAGTATTTTCTCTAGGCAAATGGGATTTTGGGGGAAGACCAGCATAAAGTCCTCCTCTTCACAGCCTGCGGTGTCCAGGTGTTTGGGATCATAGAGTCTGACTTACCCAGCTGCACCGGTCTCCAAATTTTTTGGTGAGCTGGTTGCGTTGGTTCTGGAACATTGTGACCCCCAAGCCTTCCATAATTATGCAACGGTATAACTTTAATACGGCGGTTCGGTCATCTGGCGGGTCAGTTACGAACTTCTTGACCAAGAACATCCGTCTGTGCCAACTGTCAAGGTAGCTGCAAACCAGCACCATGTATGTGGATGCCCCAGAGGAGGAGGACTGTTTAATGCTGTGTCATGGCTCCGAAGATTGCATAGATTTGGGTCACATTGCAAGTAATGGCAATGGACACTGGTGCTGCCGTCTCCATTGTGGCCCGCCCTACAGTTCGGTGGATTTGTGCAAGGATCATGCCTCCGAAATTGCGTTATACCATAGCATGATTTGCGACCTACACTGCGGAGCCTTTGAAGACCTTGGGGACCACTGTGACTCCGGTAAAGTATGGATAGAAGTTGGTCTACCTTCCTTTGGTTGTGGGGTAGGGACCGGGGTCAAATTAGTTGGTGCGAGACTGGTTACGAGTCCTCAATTTTAACTGGCAACAGGTCTTTCCGATGGGAACCAATGATCTATATGATGTGTGGGTAAATAACCCGAGGTGTTCCAGGAGTGTCTGGGCGGCATAATGGGGGCCAAAGTCCACATCTATGTGGATGCTGCTGCTCAGCCCCAATATTTCAGGGTGAGGCCTGTTCTGTATGTGCTGCTTTCAAAGGTCGACGCAGAAATTTGCCACCTGCTGGATCTGGGCGTAATACTCCTGGTTCAGTTGGCGGAATGGGCTGCACCTGTGGTGCCAGTAATGAAGCCCGACAAAACCACTTCACAGTCACCATTACCCGATGCCACATGTAGAGGATTTGTGCGCCAGATTGGCAGGAGGATGCTGTTTCATGAGCCCGCCATGCTTATTTGCAGCTGGAGCTTGACCCAGCGTCCAGAAGGTCCAGGAAGTTCAAAACCATAAACACTCATTAGGGGTTGTTTGAGTACATCCGCTTCCCATTCAGGGTTTTGTCGGCTCTGCCGATTTTTCAGCAGGTGATGGAGAATATCTTGCAGGGTCTACCAAAAGTGGCCATCTATCTGGATGCTGTGCTCGTTAAGGGATCCACGGAGAAGGAACATATGACAAACCTACAGGAAGTGCTCTGGTGGTTTTCCTGTGCAGACACCTGGTTGAAGAGCAGAAAGTATGTGTTTCGCACTGGAAGATGACCTATCTTAGTATTAGGGTGGACAGCGATGCTCTGAACCCAGTGAAGGTTATGTTTTGCGCTATAAAAGGGGCCCTAACCCTGAATAACACCACTAAGCTCCAGTCTTTTTAGGGATTGGTCAACTACTATGGGAAGTTCATTTGCAACCTGGCCACTCTATTAGCTCTGCTCCATGTGCTATTAAGGAAGGACCAGGAATGGTGCTGGGGCACTTCACCGGGCAAAGCATTTGTAGCTGTTAGGAAATGTTTGTCTTCCACGCAGCTCCTGATGCTTTGTGATCTGGCTGGACATCTAATTTTGACGTGATGCTTCCCCTTACGGAATCGGGATACGCTGGCCCATGCATGGGATGATGGCATGGAGCACCCCATTGCATTTGTTTTAGGATCCTGGCGGACGCAGAGCGCTGTTACACTCACATAGAGGAAGAGGGCTTGGTGATTTTCGGTATAAAGAAGCTCCATCAGTACGTTTATGGGCGATATATTTTTATTGTCGCAGACCACAAGCCACTGCTTAGCCTCTTCAGGGAGGATAAGGGAATCCCACCGATTGCATCGGCTAGGATCCAGCGTTGGGCGCTCCTGCTCACTGTGACTGAATATTCATTTCGGCACTGACTAGGTATCCAATTTGCCCATGCAGATGCCCTCAGCCAACTGCCCTTGCCGTAAGTGCCATCCCCGCCAGTGGCAGATGAGGTGATTGAGGCACTCAACTTCTTGGACATCTTAATGGTGGTGGCTGCAAAAATGCATCCGTGGACATAGCATGACCCAGAATTGGGAAAGCTTCACCATATTCTGTTAAGCAGTTGGAAAAAGGAGGCCCTTCCGATAACTCTCCGGTTGTTCACCCAGAAGTTCTCTGAACTCCGTTTAGAAGATGGCGTCATATTGTGGGATGCTTGTGTGGTCAACCCCCCCCCCCCCCACCGGCAGGGTCAGGTGCCCGCTAGAGGATCTGCACATTGGCCATCTGGGGACATCTAAAGATATTCCAAGATAAAGGACTTCCAAGATAGGGGGCGGAGGACATCCACATGGCGCTCATTATGAACTAAGATAAAAGCCGGCCCAAAGCAGGTTCTGGTGTGGTTAGTTGTCTCAGCAAGGACTGTACTGGGAGGGATGTGCTGCCTTGAGCAGAACTTTGTAAATAGTTAAAGAAAGCTATGTTCATTTCCAGCCTACTTCCTCTGAGTTACTAAACGGTCCAATTCTCTTAAACTACAAAGTCCTCTCTCTCTAGTATTCCAACAATCTGAGATCTCCTCATCCCAATATATCCAAACCCCATCGCCATCCTTTTCAATGCAACTAGATCCTTTAACTCATGATGAACAAGGTACATATGTGCAGTCAGAAATTCTGTCGATGGCCAAATAGATGGATAGAAGCTGTGCAGCCACTCAGCCCGAATGTTCTCATGCAGACGGCACATGAGTCAGTCCCTTTAAGTTACTGTATTTGCACGGCCTTTTTTAAACAAATCACCCACTCACTACAAAAAAGATCAAAGGGTGTGTTGGATAGAACGAAAATCAGTATGAAAATTCTGAATGACGCCATACAGGGATGACTCAAAGGAACTTTGTCTCAACATTGGAATAAAAACATCTTAAAGTATGAACAATTTCAGCTGAATTACAGCTGTTCTCAATAAGATAGAAGATTGAAAATGCGCCTGTACATTGGGGTACAATAGTATAGCAGTTACATCGGGAGAATAATGGTATAATGTGGAGCCACTGAAGCATTCTTTTTTACTTTTGATCAGAAATCACTTCTGCATCTAGGTATAGGTTTAATCATTTTATTTGTAGATATACAGAAAGAACTTGGGACCTAAGGGCAGAATCTTTAGGTCCCACCAGCAACGGGACACTTGGTGGGGGTCTTAATTTGGCATGAGACCAAAATTCAGTTTCCTGATGGCAGAATGAACGTTTGCAATTATACTCTTGGAACTTTAAAGGAGGATTGAGCTTCCTGACAATCAATGTTGGAATGCCCTTTCACATGCATTAGCAAGTCATACATGCTCATGAAAAGGCCAGCTTGCTGGAGTAAAGTTTCCCCTCAAAATTAGGTTCTCTGCTAGCAAAGTTTAGAATGTTTACTGCACCTGGCAAGGTTGACCTCGTCCATAACTTTGGAGTGAGTAGCCACTGCTTTGGCCTGCTTGGGGATCCCCCACAATGTCAGCCTCTTGATTGAGATCAGATGCTGATAGGCCAAGTTATATGAAGGCAGGACACTGGAGGCGAGATCAGTGGGGGTGGGGGGAGTTGGAGGTGGAAGGGTGGAGTGGAAGCTGAACACAGGAGGCGCGCTAAGGATGGAAGACTGGAGTGGGGGCTGGTTAGGGGATGCAGATTGAGGGTGAAAGGATGGAGTGGAGGCTCGATAGAGGGGTAGGGTTAACTATAGAATGTAGGAGGCTGTCCAGGGAATTAAGACTGATAATCCAGAGCAGAGAGGAAGGCATCGTAGAAATATGACGGTGTAGGGACCAGTATGTAGGGAAGGGCCTGGCTTTTTGGATCTGGGGTCCTGTAGTTGGGTTGGGACAGGTTTTCTACAGCGGGATGGTGGGAGAGAGATGGTCCGAGAGGATGGGATTAATGCTCTCTATGGTGGGGTCCTGAATGTTGAATTGAGGGTGCTGGACAGCAGAGGATCAGTCACAGTGACATGGGGTAGTGCGATGTGGCAGGTTGTGGCAGTTCCAGGGTAATAATCGGGTGACTGAAGGTTTCATTGTTGGGGTCATGGAAGAGGACAACGCGGGTAGCTCAGATAGTGGGAGAGGTCAAAGTAAGTATAAACATGGGCTCAGATGGGAGATCAGGCATGTGGAGGGTGATGGTTATAGGTGCAAGGCTAATGGGGGTCAAGGGTGATGGAGTTAAGTTCATGCATGACAGGACGAAAGTAGAATATGTTGGAGCAAGTCTGAAATGTGATGTACACTATTATTGTATTCTCTGCTATATAATGCTGTCACTCTGAAACTGCAACACCTTAAAGTGGGGGAAAGTGTTTTCAGGTGGGAGGAGTTCAAGGTGAGCATAATTGGCCAACTAAAGAGACCACAGTAATGATCATGATGCAATTGAATGAGGACCATGGTTAGTTATCTTCTCCTGTCTCTGGTGAAGCCTGTTTGGCAGCAGTTTACGCCCTGGCTCATGGGTCTGAAAATGTCAAGATCCCATTAAGGTCTGGAGCTGCCACTCTTTCATTGCGATCCACCATTTGCTTCTGTCAGAGACAAAGATGGAGGGGGAGGTTGATGGTGGACGGCAGCTAACTTCTGACACCAAACTTCTATCCTCCCAGGTGAACGGTCATGGCTGAGAAAGGCTCTTTTTAAATCTGCGCTCTGACTCTCAGCCCCCGCTCTATTTTAATCTCCGCTCTGTCTTTCATCTCCCGTTCCTTTGAAATATCTGCTCTGATTTTCAGCTCTCGCTCTTTATAAATCTCCACTCTCTCAGCTCCAGCTCTGTGTAAATCTACGCTCTGATTCGTAGCTCCCGCTCTTTTGAAATCTCCGCTCTGACTCTCAGCTCCCGCTCTTTTTAAATCTACGCTCTGATTCGTAGCTCCCGCTCTTTTGAAATCTCTACGCCGACTCTCAACGCCTGCCCTTTTTAAATCTGCGCTCTGACTTTCAGCTTCTGCTCTTTTTAAATCTCTGCTCTGACTCTCAGCTCCCGCTCTTTTATAATAATATTTTTTATTGTCACAAGTAGGCTTACATTGTCATGAAGTTACTGTGAAAAACACCTAGTCGCCACATTCAGGCGTCTGTCCAGGTACACAGAGGGAGAATTTAGAATGTTCAAATTACCTAACAGCATGTCTTTCGGGTCTACTGGAAGGAAACCGGAGGAAACCTACAGGCACAGGAAAAACGTGCCGACGCCGCAACTCACCCAAGCCGGGAGGCTGGCTTTTTGGTTTGTGATGCAGAGCAAGGCCAACAATGTGGGTCCAATTCCATACTGGCTGAGGTTATTTATGAAGGCCTGGGACCCTCTGCAGTGACTCACAGCTCCTCCTCTTTTTAAATCTCCGCTCTGACTCTCCGCTTCCGCTCTTTTTAAATCTCCGCTCTGACTCTCCGCTTCCGCTCTTTTTAAATCTCCGCTCTGACTCTCCGCTTCCGCTCTTTTTAAATCTCCGCTCTGACTCTCCGCTTCCGCTCTTTTTAAATCTCCGCTCTGACTCTCCGCTTCCGCTCTTTTTAAATCTCCGCTCTGACTCTCCGCTTCTGCTCTTTTAAAATCTACGCTCTGACTCTCAGCTTCCGCTGTTTTTAAATCTCCGTTCTGACTCTCACCTTCCGCTCTTTTTAAATCTCTGAATTGACACTCAGCTCCCAACTATTTTATATCTCTGCTCTGGCTCTCAGCTGATCTCAATGATTTCAGGTATTCTGTAAGTGCAGAATGCTATTGTCTGCAGATATGTGAGCTTGAGAGCTCCCTGGCAACAATCAGTCACATTCATCATGGCAACAATTCCCCGGTGAGTCCCTCGACGAATTCTATGGGCCCTCATTGAGCTGGGGAGAAATTGCGCCTGACGCAAGTCTCTGCGGCTGAACATTCCCAAGTTTTGATCAGAGACGCTTTCGTTGCGGGTTTGCAATCATCCTGGAAAAAGACACTTTAAGCCTCGCTGAGGCACGAACCCTCGCATCCTCCTTAGAGGTTGCTGACCGCAACGCCCGTGCGTATGCCCCCGGCCGCGCGGCGGCCCCCTGGGCAGCGTGGAACGCGACCCCCCTCACCTCCGCAGACTCGGACCCCCACCAGTCCTGCGCCGCGGGGTGCCTCGCTAAACCCATGGGACCCCGCTGCTACTTTTGCGGCAAGGCCAAGCACCCCCGCCCGCGCTGCCCGGCCCGCACCCCAACCTGTAAAAGCTGCGGCAAGAAGGGCCACTTTGCGGCCGTCTGCCAATCAAAGTCGGTCGCTGCTGCCCTGAACAGCGACCGCGGGTGCCCCCCCCCCCCCCCCCCCGCGCTCCTCTTGGGCCCCGTGCGGCCCGCGGACCTCGCTGCCATCACCCCCCACCGCCACGAATGATCCCCGGACGCCGCCATTTTGGGCCCCCGACGCCACGTGCGATCCCTGGGCGCCGCCATTTTGGGCCCCCGACCCCACGTGCGACCCCCGGGCACCGCCATCTTGTTCACCCCCCGCCACGTGCGACCGATGGGCACCGCCATCTTGGATCGGCACGGAGGACCCCGCAAGTGACCACTCACTGCTGGATGATGACTCGGAGTTCCTGCCATGACTCACCGCGGTGATGTTGGATCAGTCATGGCCCCGCACACTTTCCACGGCGACCACGAAGATCCTCCTCAACGGCCATGAGACGAGCTGCCTACTGGACTCCGGGAGCACAGAGAGTTTCGTCCACCCCGACACGGTAAGACGCTGCGCGCTCCCCGTCCATCCAGTGAAACGCAAAATCGCTCTGGCCTCCGGTTCGCACTCAGTCCAGATCACCGGTTGCTGTGTGGTGGACCTCAGGGTCCAGGGGAGGGTGTGTAAAAACTATAAGCTCTTCGTCCTTCCCCTCCTCTGTGCAGCAGCACTCCTGGGATTGGACTTTCAGTGCAACCTCCAGAGTTTAACTTGCAAATTCGGCGGCCCTATGCCCCCCCTTACTGTCTGCAGCCTCGCGTCCCTCAAGGTCGACCCCCCTTCCCTGTTTGCAAACCTCACCCCGGATTGCAAACCCGTCGCCACCAGGAGCAGACGGTACAGTGCCCAGGACCGGACCTTCATCAGGTCCGAGGTCCAAAAGCTTCTGAAGGAAGAGGTCATAGAGGCTAGCAACAGTCCCTGTCGAGCACAAGCGCTGGTGGTTAGGACTGGGGAGAATAATCGGATGGTCATAGACTACAGTCAGACTATCAACCGGTTTACGCAGCTGGACGCGTATCCTCTCCCCCGTATCTCCGACCTGGTTAACAGGATCATGCAGTACAAGGTTTTTTCCACGGTGGACCTTAAGTCCGCCTACCATCAGCTCCCCATCCGCGCGAGTGACCGAAAGTACACTGCGTTCGAAGCGGATGGGCGACTCTACCATTTTTTAAGGGTTCCATTCGGTGTCACAAATGGGGTCTCGGTCTTCCAAAGGGAGATGGACCGAATGGTTGACCAATACGGTTTACGGGCAACCTTCCCGTATCTCGACAACGTCACCATCTGCGGCCATGACCAGCAGGACCACGACGCCGACCTCCGCAAATTCCTCCGTACCGCAAAACTCCTTAACCTCACTTACAATAAGGATAAGTGCGTGTTCAGCACCGACCGTCTAGCCATCCTCGGCTACGTAGTGCGTAACGGAGTGATAGGCCCCGACCCCGAACGCATGCGCCCCCTAATGGAACTTCCCCTCCCCAACTCCCTCAAAGCGCTCAAGCGCTGTCTGGGCTTCTTTTCCTATTATGCCCAGTGGGTCCCCAACTACGCCGACAAAGCCCGCCCTCTCATCCAGTCTAACACGTTCCCCCTGTCCATGGAGGCCCGCCAGGCCTTTAGCCGCATCAAAGCAGACATTAGAAAGGCCACGATGCACGCTATTGACGAGTCCCTCCCATTCCAGGTCGAGAGCAACGTGTCTGATGTAGCTCTGGCGGTCACCCTCAACCAAGCGGGCAGATCTGTGGCCTTCTTCTCCCGAACCCTCCACGCTTCTGAACTCCGCCATTCCTCGGTGGAAAAGGAGGCACGGGCCATAGTCGAAGCTGTGTGATATTGGAGGCACCATTTGGCCGGCAGGAGGTTCACCCTCCTCACAGACCAACGGTCAGTGGCCTTCATGTTCGATAATGCACAGAGGGGCAAGATCAAGAACGACAAGATCTTGCGGTGGCGGATCGAGTTGTCCACGTACAACTACGATATCTTGTATCGTCCTGGGAAGCTCAACAAGCCTCCCGATGCCCTGTCCCGCGGCATCTGTGCCAACGCACAGGTGGACCGCCTCCGCACCCTCCACGCGGACCTCTACCATCCGGGGGTCACCCGCTTTTTTCATTTCGTCAAGACCCGCAACCTGCCCTACTCCATCGAGGAGGTCAGGACAGTCACTAGGGAATGCCACATCTGCGCGGAGTGCAAGTCGCACTTCTACCGGCCCGAACAAGCGCATCTGATTAAGGCTTCCCGCCCCTTTGAACGTCTCAGCATGGACTTCAAAGGTCCCCTCCCCTCTCACAACCGCGACACGTATTTCCTAAACGTCAATGACGAGTACTCCCGCTTCCCTTTCGCCATCCCCTGCCCTGACATGACCACGACAACCATCATAAAAGCCCTCCACACCATTTTCTCCCTGTTCGGTTACCTCGCTTACATCCATAGCAATCGGGGGTCCTCATTTATGAGTGACGAGCTGCGTCAATTCCTGCTCATCAGGGGCATCACCTCTAGCAGGACGACCAGTTACAACCCCCGGGGTAACGGACAGGTCGAGAGGGAGAACGGTACAGTCTGGAAGACTGTCCTGCTGGCCCTACGGTCCCGGAATCTCCCGGTCTCCCACTGGCAAGAGGTCCTCCCAGACGCCCTCCACTCTATTTGGTCACTCCTCTGTACTGCCATGAATCAAACACCTCATGAACGTCGTCTTGTTTTTCCCAGGAAGTCGTCCTCAGGGACCCTGCTCCCGACCTGGCTGGCCACCCCCGGGCCCATCCTGCTCCGGAAGCACTTGCGGGTGCACAAGTCCGACCCGTTCGTTGAAAGAGTCCAGCTACTCCACGCGAACCCGCAGTATGCGTACGTGGAGTATCCCGACGGACGATAGGACACAGTCTCCCTTCGGGACCTGGCACCCGCCGAAGTGCGGCCACACCCCCCAGCACCAGCACCCCCCCCCTCCAGTCCCCACCGCCCCCGGTACCCATCCCCCCCGACCCCACCAGCACCCCCGCGATCCGGCGCACAGGAACCCCCTCCCCCGGCCTGGCCACCGCTAGCTCCGACCAGGGGTACGGACACAGGACCACGACCGTCGCTCCCGGAGGCACGGACGACCACCGCTCCAACGTCACCGAAACCGCTGCGCAGGTCCAGCAGGACATCGAAGGCACCCATCCAGCTGATCGAGTCAATTTGATGTACTGATGGACTTTATAGACTCTTGTGTTCTTGCATATGTTCCTTGCCTGTTCTTCGTTTTTTTGTTCCCTTGTACACTATAAATAGTAGTATCGCTTTCTTGCACATTAGTCGCGGGCCAGTAGGCAGTCATAGATACCTCGGTACAGCTTAAAACATCTCTAGTCATACTACCAGTCTTACGCACCCGCGGGGCGCACCCCCCCCCTTCCGTCTCCCCCCCCCCCTCCCCCCGGCTTCTTTCTCAACAAGGGGTGAATGTGGTAGTATGATTAGGGAGATTACGGTACCCTAGAACCAAGCTGCCATTGGTGCAGAAGACTCGCTGCCCATTGGCCCAGGCAAGTCATGTGCCTCTCTGCCAATTGGCTGAGGCTAGTCATGTGACTCCCCGCTGATTGTCTGAGAGGTAGGTAGCTCCGCCTACGAGGCGGGGTATAAGAACCCGTACCGGCTGGCAGTCGGCCTTTCTCTATACGTCTACTGCCGGGCACACATCTAGTGTATTAAAGCCTGTTGTTTGGAACTACCTCTCGCCTCGTGTCCGATTGATGGTGCATCAGTACAGATGATATATGATGAGTGAAGACAAACCCTGAATGTTTGTTCTCGGTTCCGAGAGAGCTCACACAATGCCTACATTCTGAAGCAGTTACAGGTGCCACAGATCTTTGAAGAACATCGGTGTTGCAGGGCTGGCTCCTTGGAGACTAAAGATGTTCCCAGAAGACCTGGCTGATGATACCAGGTCGCTGTCCACACGGTACTGCTAAGGAGAGCTGCAATGCTGTAGGTGTCTCCACAAGGTCCACGATTGAGCAGGGTAGGCTTCCTAAAGATAAAGTTCAAATGTTTGACCACTTAAGCAGGTCTCTCCAATACCCACCACAGAGAGCATCCAGGATCAATATTGTCTCATGTGCCTTTACAATCTTGTGGCAGAAAAGGGGGAGATGTCTTGCCTGAGGGAGATATGGAGAAATGTCTCCTCTGATAACAGTGAAGGGGATTGTGATGAAAAGGATCAGGATGTCATTGAGGCGCATGCAAATCGGCCCATGATAATCTGGTAGATAACAGAATCCAGGCAGAGGAAGGTGCTCAGACATTTGATTTAATATTTGGTTTCTATCCTCTGCTGTCTTGCAGGCCCCAAATCCTTTTCGATAACAGATATTATACTTGCATATCATTTACCTTAATTTATGATAGCTGAAATAAATTGCTCTACATTAAAAAATATATATATTTTATTCCAAACACAGTCATAGCACAAAATAAACGTAGTTCAAGCAGTTTATTAAATTCCACCCCCCACCCGCAACAAATAATTCCTCAAACATGGACAGAAACGGCTGCCTCTCCGACCCCCTAAGGCCAAACTTTTATCTTCTCCAGCCGAAGAAATGTGTGCAAATCCCCCAACCAAGCCGCAACCCCCAGCGGCGCTGCCGGCCTCCAGTTCAATAGTATCCGTTGCTGAGCAACTAGACAGAAGAAGACTAAGATATTGACCCTCTTTTACTCCTGCAGCCCCGGTGCCTCCATAGGGTCCAGTATCATCCTAACCACCACAACCCCCAACAAACTCTCAAACACAGCCTCCCACAATCTACACAACTTTGCACACCCCGAAAACATGTGAGTATGGTTCGCTGGCCCACTCCCGCACCTCTCGCACACATCTTCTACTCCTGGGAAGAACCCACTCCTGCAGCCCAAGTCATGTGGACCCTAGGTACCACCTAAAACTGTATAAGACTCATCCTTGCACAGGAGGAGGTTGAGTTGATTTGGTGCATTATTTCACCCCAAGGTTTCCCACCCCATCTCAACCCCCAACTCTTCCTCCCACTTCTGCTTGATCCCTTCCACTAGGGCCGCCCACTTCTCTCCCAACCACCCAGAAATAGTCCCAATCCTCCCTTCTTCCCACTCATCCGGGACCAACAAGTTCAACTGCGTATAGTCCGACAGTATCTAAACTCACTGCGCTCGTCAATTCAATTCTCTCTCGCACTTCCTCCAAACCTGCAAACTTACCGTCAGCAAACAAGTTTCTAACCCACCCTATCCCTTCCTCCCACCATCTCCCGTACAGCTCATCCATCCCCCCTGCGATGATACACAGAAGCAATTATGTAAATAGTAATAGATACGACCTCCAATCAGCAAGTGGCAGTAGAGAACAACCATGTGAAACTGTTACCTAGGGGAGTCTGGAGATAGTTGTTGTAGTGGATAGTCGCATTTGTAGTAGCTCTTAGATAATTTATAATAGTAGATTTTTGATAGTTTTTTTTAATTGTTATCTGATCCAGGTTATGGTTTCACAATAAACATTTAATTAGTCACGAACTAGATGTTCGTAGTGCACTAATTCCGTCCGGCCAAGCACTAAAACATAACACCCCCTGGTGCAAACCTATGGTTCCCACATAATGGGGTCAATACTGACATCTGCCTAATTTTAAGTGCCTCCTTAACTGATTCCAAATCCTAACTAGGATCCACTAGGATGCTCATTTCCCCGGGGAAAACAGCAATGGAGCTGTCGACAGGGCCCTCAAACACCTGCAAGAGCCCTCCTCCAGGTCCCCCACCATCGTCTCATCTGCTTGGCACTCACCCCCAATAATAATGCAGCAGGTTTGGGAGTGCCAGCCCCCCTTCCCGCAGCATCCTTTGCAATAAGGCCCTACTAACCCTTAGTGTCTTGCCTGCCGAAACAAACTCTGAGATCAGTTTGTCCACCCTTCAGAAAAAAGCCTTGGGAAGGAAAATTGAGAGGGATTGAAAAATAAACAAGAACCTTGGCAACACATTCATCTTTAACATCTGTACCCTCCCCACCAATGTCAATTTAATTTTAATAATCTTTATTGTCACAAGTAGGCTTACATTTACACTGCAATGAAGTTACTGTGAAATGCAGGGTGCCCCATGTTTTGAAATCCTCTCTAACCTCCTCTACCAGACAAGATGTACTTGTGCATGGTAGCCCAGTTATGTGCCCCTTGAATCCCTAGAGACCGAAGTCTAGCCCAAGCCACCTTAAATAGAAGGGCCCCTGAGTTTGCACTCTGCCCCAGAGCATTCACCGAGAAGATCACACTTTTCTCAACAGTCAATTTATACCCAGAAAAGGCCCCAAATTTTCACAACAAGTCCCTAATTCTCCCCACATTTTCCAATGGATTCACCACATACAATAAATCATTGGCATATAAAAACACCCTCTGCTCTCTATCACCCTCACAATCTCCTTCCACTCATTTGAAGCTCAGAGCACAATCGCCAGCACAAAGAGCAATGATGACAGCAGGCATCCCTGCCTTGTCCCCCTATACAGCCCAAATTGCCCTGAATTTGCATCGCTCGTTCTCACATTTGCCATAGAGGATGGGTACAATAGCGACACCCAAGCCACGAACGTCAGCCCAAACCTCCCATGGATCTCAGACAAGTACCGCCACTCCAGCCAGTCAAAGACATTCTCCGCATCCATAGATAAGATACCTCAGGCACTTGCCACCCCAAAGGGGTTATGGCCACACTCAATAGCTTCCTAATATTACTAGAGAGCTGCCACCCCTTCAGGAACCCCAGCTGATCCTCTGAAACCACATCCGGCATGCACCCCTCCAACCACCTTGCCAACAGCTTGGCCAACACTGTCACGTCCGAGTTTAACAGCGAGAAGGACCTATAAGATGCATAGTCAATCGGGCCCTTGTCCTTTTTCGGGATCAGCAAAATAGACACCTTCGCCAGGGTAGCCGGCAGCTATTCCCTCTCTGCCACTTTATCAAACATGCTGAAAAGGTGGGGAGCCAACTCCACCGAGAACTTTTGATAACATTTTGCCGAAAGCTGTCCAGCCCCAGTGCCTTCTCTGACTGCATCATGCCAACACACTCCATTACCTCCTGCAGCCCCAATACCTCCTCCAATACCTGCTGCTTCCCCTCTTCCACCTCTGGGAACAGCAATCTGTCCAAAAACCGGCCCATATTTGTCCCCTCCCTCGCTAGGCACAGCCCTGTACAAGCTTCAATAAAAGTACTTCAGTTATTTTTCCGGCTCCGTAAACTCCCTAGCCACCGTGACCTGCATAATTTCCCTTGCCACTGCCTGCTATTGCAGCTGATGGGCAAGAGGGTGACTCGCCTTCTACCTATACTCATACTGCACCGTAGCTGGCGTAGCTTACCCAATGCCTTCTCCATTGTCAAACAATCAAACTGCCCCTGCAGCTTCTTCCTTTCCACTGGCAACTCCCTACTCCGGGCCACCAAGTACCTCCGACCCACACCTACAATACCTTCCTGCAACCTCCACCATTCCTCCTTCTCAACTCTATCTCTGTGGGCCTTAAAGAAAATAATTTCCCCCAAACCACCACCTTCAACGCCTTCCAGAACGTGGCTGTAGTGACCTCCCGATTTTGATTGAGATCAATAGTTCTTAATTGCCAGTGCCATCTTATCACAGACTCCTTTTCTGCCAAAAGTTCCAAATCCAGCCTCCACCCTGGTCTCTGCTCCCGCCCCGACCTAAACCTAACATCCAAATAGGATGGTGCATGGTCGCAGATCACTTTCCCGCATATTCCGCCCCACAACCTCCGTCAAAGCCGCCTTACCCACCCCCACATGTCCCCTCCCTCCATGTTTTTGTTTTATCTTTATTGTCACAGGTAGGCACACATTAACACTGCAGTAAAGTTACTGTGAAAAGCCCCCGTACCCATAACAGTAAATAAAAACATCAAAGAAGCCCCCAATCACAAAATTTTCAATTGCCCCCAAGAACCTGCGTAAACGCAAGCGTAACCAATCAGAAACTGTACAAAGGGTACAGAAAGAGCAAAAAGGTCCAACGAAGTACAAAAGATATAAAAAGATACAAAAGGTACAAATCACTCAACAATACAGATGGTACAAAAGTCCCTTACTGAGCCCTCCCCAACCCATGCTCCTCAACGAAGGCATTTGCCTTCTCTGGCGTCAAGAAATCTATTCCCGGCCCTCAATAGTTACCCAAAGTTTGGCCGGGTACAGCACCCCAAACCGAACCTTGCGCTGCAAAAGCGCTGCCTTGGCCCTATTAAACCCCACCAGTCTCTTGGCCAGGTTGACACCAATATCCTGGTAGATCCTAATCTGATTTCCTTTCCAGCTGCAATACCTGACTCGCCTGGCCCACTTCAAAATCTTTTTGTTGGCCTGGGAATTTTGCATGCACGCAATTACTGCCCATAGTGGCTCCCCAGCCCTCAGCTTCTGCCTCAAGCACCTATGGGCCTGGTCCATCTCTGGGGCCTTGTTGAAAAGCCTCTCCTCCACCCACTTCGCAAACATCTTCGCGATGTATACCGTGGCACTCATTCCCTCCGGCAGGCCCACAATGCAAAGATTTTGCTGGCAAGACCGGTTTCTCTTGCTTATCCACCCTCACACGCAACACCTTACATACATCCCCAGGATCGCCATCGCATCTCCACTTCCAGTGACACAATTTGGTTACTCTGGTTGTACAGCTCTTTTTCCACCTCTTGTATTGTCGCCCCTTGCGCCTCCAAGCACTTCTCCAAGCACTTCTCCACCAACCAAGGTCCCGTGACGAGGTTCTACTGCCCCCACGAGTGCTCTCGACCAGTCTCCCTGCATTTCCTTTTGTTGCTGCCGAAATTCCTCCTTAATAAAACTCACCCGTTGTTCCATTGGCAGTTTAACCATCGTGCCGACCGTTCCCACTCCACCATCTTCCCAACTTGTGCTGCACCACGAGTCTCCTCCAAACCCTGGGCCAGGGCTCTCACTGACATAACCAGCTTTGATACTCTGCACACATTCCAATCCAGGGGAGAAACAGTCACCTTCCACTCTCCTCACACCTTATCCATCAAAATCACCCATTAATAGGGTAAAAAGGACCAAAGCTAACACCTTCAGGCAGGAGCCACCTCTGGTGCGACCGATCAGACAATGGTCACCACTGGAAGTCAAAATTGCACTACTTTAATGTCTGCTCTGCTGGTGGTTTGATCCTTCGCGTACACCGAACTGTTGATATACAGAGCCCTGGTACTCAATATGCACTTCAGTATCAGTGAAACATTCTGTTCTCTCTCAACCACGGGCACCTACGCGTTGAAATTAGATATTTTTCATGTCCTCTCACAGTCCATATTCAGAGCAACTTGGAAGCAATATCAAATCTTACCTTGGCAGGGATACATTCATGTTACATACGCAGCTGCTCCCAATGGGGGGCAGACCTTACAGAGAGCTCTGCCAGGTGGAACCAGATATATGGATCCACAGGGAGAAGCAGCATGAAAACAGCATTTGGCCATTGTGTTCCTACCCCTGTTCACCACTTAACCATAGCAAATCCATATCCCTTGACATCTTTATCATGCAGAAAAGTTTCAAGGTTACTTTGGAGTCCATTCACTGTTGCCTCATCTGCACAATGGATTGCTGAGTAGCAACCACTCCAAACCCTCCAATTGTAGAGACTCCTACAAGTCTCAGTCCCGATGGCTTCAGTATTAGCGCAAGACTGGACATCCTAGACAAGGTAAATATATTTCCTGCTTGAAACCTGCAGTCATGTTAGAGCTGCTGATGCTTCATGTGGATAACCTCACAATGCTCCACACAGTCCAGCACCCAGGCCTATTCTACTCTCTCTCACCTCATATACTAAGATCCCAGTTCTTCAATGAGGTCTGGTGCACTTTGTTTGTAAACCCTTTATATAAGGTCTACTGCAACTCCTCATAAGGAGATGAGTCGGTCAAACAAATCTCCATATGTTTCATAAAGGCTTTCGCCAACTGCACACACATATGCATCTTTAATTCTACACTTGCAGTCAAGGCTAACTTGTTCCTTACTTGCAGCCTCCACCTGTATGTTAACTCAAAATGGCAAATGACTGAGGAAGGCCAGCATTAATTGGTTGTGCCCACCACAGCTTTTTCCAAACATGTAGGGAAGCGTCTGGTTTTCTGTTGTGAAAAGACAGTGCAGATTTTCACCCTTTCAATCCAGATACTGCATCTACAGTGTTCCTTGACAGCCACATAATATGTTCAGCTCCTCTTGAATATTCCTTGCATCCATCCACATCTCACATCAGGGCAATTGCAGCAAGAGATGTAATGACTTCGCCGATATCATTTACAGAGGTCAGAGCTGCAAGGAATAAAAACAGTAATGCTGTAAAAGCTCAACAGGTTTGGCCGCATCTGTGGAGAGAGAAACAACGTTAACGTTTCGAGTCTATATGACTTCTTCAGAGCTGCAAGTAATACCTTGTATCATGCATGCCCAGGCCATACTCTCACAGGTGATGCCCAGTATTCATGCACGTGTGGGATTATTGAGTAATCACTATGTTGATAATGTGAGAGAACAGAATCTATCGGAGTTCATTATCAGATTCTGAAGAATGCCCCAATGCCATACTCTTAAATGCCTGTAACAAACAAAACAACAATCAGCAAAATGGAATTCAGGATGCTTCCAAATTGTGCATGTGTCGCAAGTGTACACAATGGTTGTACACCCAAACCACCTGCGTGTCTTCAAAACTTCTTTATCTTTCTTTCTCAGTTGCTATGTTGAGATGCAACCCCCACATGCACAGTTGAAGTGGAGGCAGCACACTGACTCTTTTGCCCTGTTGACTGTGATGACATTGGTGGGTGTCTTCCGGTGGCCTAAATTCCTGTCTGTCTTCTTCAACCACGAGAATCGGCGAGTTCCTTGCGGATGCATATGTAATGAGCTGAACAGCACAAGATTGCCTGGGGCCAGCCATCGCACGCCGAGTAGAAAGCAGCCTCACTTTTAGGCCTGCCACCAAACTTAGACTCCAGAACAGAAGATTCTGCTCTAAGTTTATTTTGGTTAAATCTTTGAAAATATTGAAAACTGCAAAAAATGCAAATCCAGATAGAAGCAAATCATTAGTAAAGTGGTTGGAGGATTGAATTTATTACAAAGACATTAGGAAAGATTTGGAGCTAAGGTTTCAGTTAATTAAGAGGGAATTTTATACTTTACAGTGTGAGTGAGAATACAGCAGTCATGATACTGCTAGTTTCTAGATTAATTCAGTGTAAAGCTTTCAGCATTTCTGTATGGTAGTTGCCAGGAAGGCCATTCTACTGATCTCTTTGCTTTGACTGCCACCTTACGTTGCTATTTTTGACGCATTGCAGTAGACAGTAAGAATGGAACAGCATATAAATTAAGTGGCATTTATATGTGAGTTAATAGTGTGCGATTACGAAGAGGATGTGCTGAATTACATAAAAGCCATAATAAATTGTAGAATACAAATTCATTGAATATTTTTGCAAATTGTTTTTGATATTATAGTTTGCATGCTGAGTAATTTATCATTTGATGGGCAGCACGGTGGCACAGTGGTTAGCATTGCTGCCTACGCCGCTGAGGACTTGAGTTCGAATCCCGGCCCTGGGTCACTGTCCATGTGGAGTTTGCACGTTCTCCCCGTGTCTGCGTGGGTTTCACCCCCACAACCAAAAGATGGGCAGGTTCGGTGGATTGTCCATGCTAAATTGCCCCTTAATTGGAAAAAATAATTGGGTACTCTAAATTTATAAAAAAAAGAAAAAAAAAGAAAGTAATTTGAAATGAATATTTATTTCCAAAATTCAACTGAGCGCAAAGACATTGAGCGGGTTTCTTTGGCCTCCCAGCCACGTGTTTCATGGCGGAGGAAGGTGCCGTGCAGTTCACAGGCAGCGGGATTCTCTGCTCCCGCTGCTGTCAATGGGAATTTGCATGAAGCCACTCCATGGTGCCAGGAAACCCGTGGGTGGGAGTGCGCTGCCAGTGGGATCAGAGAATCCCACCAGCGTGAGCAGCCGGAGGATTCTGGCCAATGTCCAAGCAGTGTCTGGAGGCATTTGTTCATGCATTGAGGGATATGTTTCTTAAAACAATAGGTGTGTTTATTGCCATGCAGGGGATACGAATTGCAGTAACTGAATAAGTCAAATTCTGTTTTTGTTTAGTATGCTATGATTTTTATTTTGAGCTACGAGAATCAAACCCCATGACTGTAGAGCAACTAAAAGGGCTGAGCGGATGATCATCTCGTTCTCCTCCAGAGGCCCCCAGCATCACGGATGTCAGTCTTCGGGCAATTCAATTCACTTTATGTATTCTCAAGAAATGGCTGAAGGCACTGGATACTGCAAAGGCTTTTGGCCTTGACAATATGAAATGAAATGAAATGAAAATCGCTTATTGTCACGAGTAGACTTCAAACAAAATTACTGTGAAAAGCCCCCAGTCACCACATTCTGGCGCCTGTTCGGGGAGGCTGGTACGAGAATTGAACCGTGCTGCTAGTCTGCCTTGGTCGGCTTTCAAAGCCAGCGATTTAGCCCTGTGCTAAACCAGCACCTGTATTCCGGAAATAGCACTGAAGACTTGTGCTCCAGAACTTTCCGTGACCTGTGCCAAGCTGTTCCAGTACAGCTGCAGCACTGACATCTATCTGATAATATGGAAAGCTGCAAGTAACTCAGTTACCTTGTCTGGCTCTTGCTCTCTCTGCACATCTGGCTGTTCCCTATCAACTCTGTTTATGACTCTCAGGTGTCAGCAGTTACTGTGCCTATATTTTTTCCCTTTTAACAAAACACAAGTAAATATAATTTAATGATTAATAACTCTGATCTCCCACATGCCATATCAAGCTCTTTGTTCTTTTAAAATCATTCCAATTAGAATGAGGAGAAACACTATGATCTAGAATTCCCTTGAGGTAATTGAAATGAAATGAAATGAAAATCGCTTATTGTCACAAGTAGGCTTCAAATGAAGTTACTGTGAAAAGTCCCTAGTCGCCACATTCCAGCGCCTGTTCGGGGAGGCTGGTATGGGAATTGAACCGTGCTGCTGGCCTGCCTTGGTCTGCTTTCAAAACCAGCGATTTAGCCCTGTGCTAAACAGCCTCTTTATTTACACTATATTGCAATGTGAGTTTCCTGGGTGTGGTGGTCTGATTACACATTGGTACAGGCAGTGGTGTAAAATATATGTAAAATGAATGTAAGCAGTTGAACGACTAGAAAACATCTATGTAGCATTTTCAAATGTGCTGTTCAGCCTGCACAGTTTAATGTTACTTGGGGACAAGCAAAAAATATATATAAAGAGTGTTTCAATCTTTCAGATTGGTTCATTGCACACCTTCCTAGATTTTGCTTATATTTAGACAAAATGTAGGAGTCTGAGGTGGGCTAAGGGCTTTGATGGGGTGAGTAGGATGAGCAGATGTGCAGTTACTTTATTTAATGAGCCAAATTTTATTTATTGTGACCACTGGATACTAGATAAATATTTCTATCCCTGGAAGCTACCTGTCCAATCCCACAATTTGGCTTTTCTCCACCCCCCCCCCCCCCCCCCACCCCCACCCCCCCACCCCACACACACACACAATGGATTGTAATTTGAGAAAATTGGTCCTGTCTCCACAGATGGCATCTGGGGGCGAGCCCATCCCTGGTCCATGGGTGGTGGTGGTTTGGGGGAGGGGGATGTTTCACCGTGTAGGCATTATTGGCAACTAGCTATTAATGCCGCATGGTAGCACAGTGGTTGCACTGTTGCTTAACAGCACCAGGGATCCAGGTTTGATTCCCACCTTGGGTGCAACCAAGTCTGCATGTCCTCTGCATGTCTGCGTGGGTTTCCTTCGGGTGCTCCAGGTTCCACCCACAAGTCCCGAAAGAATTCTGAATTCTTCCTCGTTGTAACTGAACAGATGCCGGAGTGTGACAACTCGGAGATTTTCACTGTAACTTCATTGCAGTGTTAATATAAGCCTATTTGTGGCACTATGATTATTATTATTTATTGGTATGAGCTTGGACTTCTGCAACCAGTGCTGCACCTCTCCAGTACTGGTAGTGCCATGGGAATGGTGGCCATTGCCAGGACTGCAGGAAGGCATGTTACACTGGAGCTGGGACCAGAAGTAAGTCTGGGGTGTCTTGCTGGGGCGGGCTCCAGCAAGGATGTCTAAAGCCTGGATAAATGGGGAGAGGGAGCAGGAAGTGGCCGTCGTTTGTCCAGGGTTTAATAAGGTAGCTTTCTACTGCTGATCCAGTGGTAGCAGGATGTGACACACTGCCAACCCACTGTTGGTGGGGGTCATAAAATCCAGCCTTTGGTGTGGGGTGGGAGGTACTTCTGCAATCTCATCCTCATAATCTTCAGCTTCTGGAAGTAGGAAACCATTGTCAGACTTCACTCACTTAGCAGTATTGTGAAATATGTTTGATTGTAATGTGAATCATGATGTTGTGGATCTTGAAAACCAAGTGTCATCCATTTCACCAATGACCTGTGCATAGCAGGAAAACATGTTTATTGTAATTGATTCAAAACAGAAACTACTTTTAAGATCATTGTTTTTTTTTGTTAGAAAATACTGTATAAATCCCAGATGGAAGCTCTATGTAGGCTTGCATTCAGTAGACACAAAGTTAAAACTAATAATATAAAACCTTAATTTCTCTAAAAAGTATAATTAGATTGGCATGTAAAAGATAATTATTTTTCAGATACATATGAATGCACAAGTTATACAATGCCCATTTTGTATACTGTCCTTTTATTTCAGGTGGATATGCATTTTATGAAAAAGATTCCTGCAGGTGCAGAGGCTTCAAATATTTTAGTTGGTGAACTGGAATTCCTGGATCGATCAATAGTAGCATTTGTTCGTTTGTCTCCTGCTGTTGTTCTCTCTGGAGTTGCGGAAGTTCCTATTCCAACACGGTTAGTCTCTTCAATGCACAATCCCTGATAATGCACAATTCTTAATATACATACTGCAACATCAAATAGAAAAAGGCAATTCAACTGACAGGTGTAAAGATCTCTGGAAGGATATTTTCCCTTTCAGGTTTTAGCCCTGGAAACTCTCAAATTTTGGTATTCCAAAGTTTATCTCTAAAAAATTCAGTCTGTTGTTCTAGACTAACACAAAATGGATGGCATGGTAGCACGGTTTTTAGCACTGTTGCTTCACAGCTCTAGTGTCCCAGGTTCAATTTCTGGCTTGGGTCGTTGTCTGTGCGAAGTTTGCACGTTTTCCACGTGTCTGCATGGTTTTCTCCGGGTGCTCCGGTTTCCTCCCACAGTCCAAAGATGTGCAGGTTAGGTGGATTGGTCATGCTAAATTGTCCTTAGCATCCAAAAAGGTTAGTTGGGTTACAGGGATAGGGTGGAGGTGTGGGTTTGGGTAGAGTGCTTTTTCCAGGTGCGTGTGCAGGCTCGATGAACCGAATAGCCTCCTTCTGCACTGTAAATTCTATGATTCTCTGTCTATGATTCTATGTCGGGGAGTTTTCTTCATTACCCCAACGGAATCCTCAGAGATTAAGGGGTGTACATGTGCTTTATCCTTTCCAGAGATGTGTAGTGTCTTTTGCTTTACACTGGTAAACATTTGAATTTGAATGGTTTAAATTGAGCTGACTGAGAATTTTGAAGAGAAATTAAAGATCTCTTTACTACCAGGGTGCAAGTCCACAATGAGGAAACATTTAAATTTGTTGAGTAAGTAAAATATAATTTTGAAATCAAATGTTTTGGTGCTCCTTGTGGTTGGTTGTAATTTTTTTCTTAAATTTAGAGTACCAATTATTTTTTTTCCAATTAAGGGGCAATTTAGCGTGGCCAATCCACCTAACCTGCACATCTTTGGGTTGTGTGGGTGAAACCCACACAGACACGGGGAAAATGTGCAAACTCCACACGGACAGTGACCCAGGGCCGGGATTTCAACCTGGGTCCTCAGCGCGTCAGTCTCAACACTAACTACTGCGCCACGTGCCACCCTCTTGCTTGGTTGTAATGAAATACAAAATAGCGTACTTGTGAGAGTAGAAAATTAAGAGTCAATTCAGAAACATTCATGTCGCCAGAGGAACTTTTGCCTGCAATGCTTTTATGGACTTGAGGAAATAAGTCTGCAAAAACTTGTAAAAGGTGTAAGAGTTGGTTTGTGGGAGATCTGAGATAGGAAGGAGGTAGTTGAGGTTGAACTTCCAGTGGGTTGACCTGGCAAGAAGATTAGTAATGGAAGAGGTTGGTGCAGTTGGGATTACCATTGGTAAGCTGGCAAGGACAAATGACAAAGGCTTTGAGTGGCTTGGCCACCAAAATATATTAAAAGAGGCTTGTGTTGTCAGGGGCTTTTTTGTGGGAGGGGGTGATGCTGGTGTGGAGGGGTCAAGCCCAGGTTAGCAACAGGAAACTAGGAAGGCCGAGGGTACTGTTGGCTACAGATTGGGACAGTAGAGAGATGTGGAGAGGAGAGTTAAAGCAGCTAAAAGTCCCCACAATTGTGAGGTGGAGGGAGGATGATATGAACAAAAGGCCTGAGTTGGAAGTCTATAGCCTGCAACAAGATATATGTAACCTGAATGTTTTCTGTAATGAAGTGGGAAGAGTCTGTGTAGGAATTTAAAGAACAAGGTAATATTTTTTGTTTACCATGTTGGAAGGCCAACAAGGAAAGCATTGGCAAAATTCAAACTGGAGTTGATAAGAGCATGGATAGGGGTTTTATCAATCGTGAGGGTCGAGGAGGGATGGATGTAGGGAATGGGATCTGGAAATATGTGGGGCGCGATTCTCCGCCCCCCCACGCCCGAACCACGCCACGAATCGCCGCTCGCCGGCCCTTCACGCCCGTTTTACCACGGCAGCAAACACACCTGCTCGCTGCCGTCGTGAAACGGGTGGCAGATGCCCGTTTGGGGCATCTAGAGGCCCGATTTGCATGGGAGCACCACGACTGTGCTCGGGAGGGGACAGGCCCGCGATCGGTGCCCACCGATCGTCGGGCCAGCGTCCAAAACAGACGCACTCTTTCCCCTCCGCCGCCCGGCAAGATCAAGCCACCACGTCTTGCCGGCCGGCTGAGGAGAAAGACGCCAACTGCGCATGCGCGGGTTGGCGTTGTCCAACCTGCGCATGCGTGGCTGACGTCATCGGCCGCGTCAACCGCCGTGACGCTTGACGTGTGGCCTTGACGATCGTCGTCTAGGCCGTGACGCACGGGGCCGCGCTCCTAGCCCCGCCCGGGGGGGAAGAATCGGCCCCGGAAGTGGCCGTGAAGGCTGCCGTGGGTCACGGCCTGTCCCACGGCAGCCTTTACGATTCTCCGCATTTGCGGAGAATCGCGCCCGTGGTTTTGATGATACACAGTGGTTTTCAAACTTTTTAAACGGGACTCAGTTTTGCCAGCTGGCTGAACTTCGGAACCACACCACGTTTGCTAGCCCAGTCTATCCTGATTCAAAGCAGTCTTCGAGACATTGTAGTTATCTTGCCCCAACCAAAGGAGGAAAATAAATCACCGAGATTTCCTGTTCTTATTCACTATCGAGTAGCATCTGGTACATTGAATTTATGACAACGTTGAGTGAGGAAAGGATCATATATGCCTGTGATGTCCTCCTACCTATAAAAGTTCACTGTCCAGGGTCACGCATGAAGGGTAGTTACTCATGACAGTTACTGGAGAGCTGCCGACAATTATGAACGTGCATTCATTGTGGAACACTGCCTTGAGGAAACAAAGAAGTGAAGGAAGAAGAATGAGGTGAGGAGAATAAAGGACAGGTATCAGTGTGGGAGAACCATATGTGGATCTTGTAAATAAACCAGCTATACACCTGAAGATAGAGATATTGAAATTTAAAATGATTTTTACACAGAGGGTAGTGGGTGCCTGGAACTCGCTGCCAGAGGAGGTGGGAGAAGCAGGGACGATAGTGACATTTAAGGGGCATCTTGACAAATACATGAATAGGATGGGAATAGAGGGATACGGACCCCGGAAGTGTAGAAGATTTTAGTTTAGACGGGCAGTATGGTAGGCGCAGGCCTGGAGGACCGAAGGGCCTGTTCCTGTGCCGTACTTTCTTTGTTCTAAAATCTTGATTTATAATTATGGGCGGCACGGTGGCACAGTGGTTAGTACTGCTGCCTCAGCTCCAGGGAGCCGGGTTCAATTCCGGCCTCGGTTGATTGCCTATATGGAGATTGCACTTTCTCCTTGTGTCTGCATGCATTTCCTCCTGGTTCTCTGGTTTCCTCTCTCAGTCCACAGAAGTGCAGGATGGGTGGATTGGCTATGATAAATTGCCCCTTAGTGTCCAAAAGGTTAGGTGGGTTACTGGGAATAGGGTAGAGGCATGGGCTTAAGTAGGGTGCTCTTTCCGAGGATGGTTAAAGACTTGATGGGCTGAATGGCCTCCTACACTGTAGGTATTCTATGACTTCTGTTCTATTCTATGGCTTAAATTCAATTCAAGTATTAGATGCAAGTTTATTCAACTTCAAAGCAGACTATTAGAAATAAGTTCACCAATATTGATGAATACTGACAACACTAAAACTGACCCACAGGCAACTGACAAATTAACTGTTCTAGTTGTCATTAATCAGACAAATTGGGCAATGAAATCGGGCGTGGAACCATGAGATAACCACGTTGGCAGGAACTCGGCGAGCTGCAGTCGGTGAATCGCCGCAGGGGCCTCTTTCAATGGCCCCCCAACCGGAGAATCGGGGAAGTGGCGACGGACCCGATCTCGGGTTTGACGCCCATTCTCTGGCCCCGCACCGATCGCGATTTCGGCGGGGAGAATCCCGTCCCTGATTTTTGAAGCGAAGCCCTCTAGAGGACTGAATTGACATTTTAGGCAGGATTTCCCCTGGCGTTTCTGAATGTTAGGAACTCCGTGTTAGCAGCTGATGAATGCAGAACACCGTGACCCTTAGCTCCCCGAGCCTTCTGACACTCGCCCATGACTGACCCGTGGGTCGTGACCCACTCTTTGAAAAACGTTGCCAAGGTTTTGTACTGGCCTGTTCAGGTGGTTAGTGAGGTGGAATGTAAGAAATTTGAGCTTTTGGTGTTAGGTTGGGATTTGAGGGCGGAGTTGTGAACAATTCTTTTGTTTAAACATGTCTGCTGCATGTTCTGCTTGTAGCATCACACGGACAGTGACTCAGAGCTGGGATTGAACCTTGGTCCTCGGCGCCATGAGGCAGTAGTGCTAAGCACTGTGCCACCGTGCAACCCTTGTAAAGCACTTTTATGACTTGGTCATAAATGGCTCTTTATAAATATGCAATTTGTTGACTACAGTGTCCTAAATTTAGGAAATATTACTTTAAATACCCCTTTGTATTACATTTTTCCCTCATGAATGTGCATCATATTAAACTCTTCGTTGGGGTGGTCTGAGCTTTCATGATTCACATGATTTGGAGCAAAAACCCTTGCTCCCAGGGGCCGATCTTGTGTTTTTTCCCATGTGCCATGACCACATCTGTAAAGTAGGGTTAAGTTGTATAGTAGTTTGCTGGTGGGCATGTGTCATCTGTGGACTAAGATGGTAATAATCTTTTATTGAGAAAAGGGAGGGCACTGCCCGGTACAAAACTGGTGACTTGCATGCAATCATTGAAAAATAGAACAAGTGGAAAGCAGTAAGCTGGGACATTTGAATCTCCCTCTCTCTCTATTTTTTCATGTAAGTGTTCAGCTTAATGTTTGTAGATGTATGAGAAAAGTGGATTTCTGTTATATCCGTGTTTTGGCAATGAT
The DNA here is from genome assembly GCF_902713615.1 of Scyliorhinus canicula. Classification (NCBI taxonomy): domain Eukaryota; kingdom Metazoa; phylum Chordata; class Chondrichthyes; order Carcharhiniformes; family Scyliorhinidae; genus Scyliorhinus; species Scyliorhinus canicula. The sequence continues at coordinate 224,039,903 of NC_052147.1, forward strand.
GTGGGGACAGACCATTCCAATTTGTACATCCTACCAGTGCCTGTAAAGACCTGGTGACCATCACTTTCATTGAATTTGCCATTGAACTCTTTTTCCATGGATGCCAGTCTGTTTGCAGCATTCACATTGACACTCAACCCTTGTATGGATTGTTGTTATGGGCCAAGGTTTAGAAAAGTACAACATATATTATGGAGCTCACCTGACCTCTAACTGTTTATTGGATTTGGTGAGGATGAGCACAAGAGCCTGCCGTTCAGGGGTTATTCAACAGAGTTCTTAGGCGCTTTTAATCAAAACACAAGCTTTATTCTACAAATTTAATTAACATTTTTATAAGCACACAGTGAGAACTTTTATCAACTACAAACATAAAGACCCCACACAGCTACAGTAATTTATGTATAACCCTTGATGTATTCCCCCAATTAAATAAAAGTTCCAAGTAAAACCAAAAACCCCTTTTCAAAGGTGTGGCCCAACACACAGCACTCTTACTGGTATAAGACTTGTCATTGATACTCTGTTCACCTTTCCAAACCGCATGTTTGAATTGCTTTCAGAAAGCAATTATCTCTTTTAAGTTATCAAGCAGTCTGGAAACAGCTTTTAAAATGAAGATAGACACTTCTTTCAACCTGTGCAGTTCAATACCAGTCCAAACTCAAAGCGAAAGTAAAGCGCAGAGCCACAGCCCTGCTCCACCCACACAATGACATCACTGAAGCCATGTGATAAGACAAAATCATTTCTTAAAGGGACATTCCCATGACAATTGTTCCTCTCTCGGGTCCAGGTGAGGGTGATGTCAATGATGTTCATAAAGTAGTGGGCATTCATAATTCCTAAATGTCCATCTCTCATGCTGCCCCTCCATCTCCTTCTCTAAAGTTTCTGGTAAAGAAAGATCTGATGCAACCCCCTTGCGCTGTGAAGTATTTTCTCTTCTGAAATCACCGTAATCCCTATTTCTGTTGCTTTTGGAGCAGCTGTGCCCAGTTAATACCATTTGACAACCACCAAATCTCGAATAGAACTTCATAGTCCCCATTTGGTGACGTCCAAGCAGGAAATTCATAATAGTCAGCACCTTAAAATATTTAATCCCAAAGGCAAATTGGGCATGTGAAAAGTTGATATCTGCTTTATTAATACAAAATTACTGCAGCCTAACCAACAGTACCAAATTGGTTTATTTATAAGGAAATGAGCTTGTGCCAGAGAGTAGCGTTTTGTAAATTTTTCTTTTATTTTTCTATTTGTTTCAACATTCACTTTCTTAGAAGCAGTATTATTTAAGGAAACTGGCAAAGAGCAATTGTACTTTGCAGGGAACTACAGGCCAGTAAGCCTTAGGTCAGTGGTAGGGAAATTACTGGAGAGAATTCTTCGAGACAGGATCTACTCCCATTTGGAAGCAAATGGACGTGTTAGTGAGAGGCAGCATGGTTTTGTGAAGCGGAGTTCGTGTCTCACTAACTTAATAGAGTTTTTCGAAGAGGTCACAAAGATGAGTGATGCAGGTAGGGCAGTGGATGTTGTCTATATGGACTTCAGTAAGGCCTTTGACAAGGTCCCTCATGGTAGACTGGTACAAAAGGTGAAGTCAAACGGGATCAGGGGTGAGCTGGCAAGCTGGATACAGAACTGGCTAGGTCATAGAAAGCAGAAATTAGCAATGGAAGGGTGCTTTTCTAATTGGACTAGTGGTGTTCCGCAGGGATCAGTGCTGGGACCTTTACTGTTCATAGTATATATAAATGATTTGGAGGAAAATGTAACTGGTCTGATTAGTAAGTTTGCAGATGACATAAAGGTTGGTGGAATTGCGGATAGTGATGAGGACTGACAGAGGATACAGCAGGATTTAGATCGTTTGGAGACTTGGGCGAAGAGATGGCAGATGGAGTTTAATCCGGACAAATGTGAGGTAATGCATTTTGGAAGATCTAACGCAGGTAAGGAATATACAGTGAATGGTAGAACCCTCAAGCGTATTGAAAGTCAGAGAGATCTAGGTGTACAGGTCCACAGGTCGCTGAAAGGGGCAACACAGGTGGAGAAGGTAGTCAAGAAGGCATACGGCATGCTTGCCTTCATTGGCCGGGGCATTGAATATAAGAATTGGCAAGTCATGTTGCAGCTGTATAGAACCTTAGTTAGGCCACACTTGGAGTATAGTGTTCAATTCTGGTCACCACACGACCAGAAGGATGTGGAGGCTTTAGAGAAGGTGCAGAAGATATTTACCAGGATGTTGCCTGGTACGGTGGGCATTAGCTATGAGGAGCGGTTGAATAAACTCGGTTTGTTCTCACTGGAACGACGGAGTTTGAGGAGCGACCTGATAGAGGTCTACAAAAGTATGAGGCATAGACAGAGTGGGTAGAACATAGAACATAGAACGATACAGCGCAGTACAGGCCCTTCGGCCCTCGATGTTGCACCGACATGGAAAAAAAACTAAAGGCCATCTAACCTACACTATGCCCTTATCATCCATATGCTTATCCAATAAACTTTTAAATGCCCTCAATGTTGGCGAGTTCACTACTGTTGCAGGTAGGGCATTCCACGGCCTCACCACTCTTTGCGTAAAAATCCCACCTCTGACCTCTGTCCTATATCTATTACCCCTCAATTTAAGGCTATGTCCCCTCGTGCTAGCCACCTCCATCCGTGGGAGAAGGCTCTCGCTGTCCACCCTATCTAACCCTCTGATCATTTTGTATGCCTCTATTAAGTCACCTCTTAACCTTCTTCTCTCTAACGAAAACAACCTCAAGTCCATCAGCCTTTCCTCATAAGATTTTCCCTCCATACCAGGCAACATCCTGGTAAATCTCCTCTGCACCCGTTCCAAAGCTTCCACGTCCTTCCCATAATGAGGCGACCAGAACTGTACGCAATACTCCAAATGCGGCCGTACTAGAGTTTTGTACAACTGCAACATGACCTCATGGCTCCGGAACTCAATCCCTCTACCAATAAAGGCCAACACACCATAGGCCTTCTTCACAACCCTATCAACCTGGGTGGCAACTTTCAGGGATCTATGTACATGGACACCGAGATCCCTTTGCTCATCCACACTACCAAGAATTTTACCATTAGCCAAATATTCCGCATTCCTGTTATTCTTTCCAAAGTGAATCACCTCACACTTCTCCACATTAAACTCCATTTGCCACCTCTCAGCCCAGCTCTGCAGCTTATCTATGTCCCTCTGTAACCTGCAACATCCTTCCACACTGTCTACAACTCCACCGACTTTAGTGTCGTCTGCAAATTTACTCACCCATCCTTCTGCGCCCTCCTCTAGGTCATTTATAAAAATGACAAACAGCAACGGCCCCAGAACAGATCCTTGTGGTACGCCACTCGTAACTGAACTCCATTCTGAACATTTCCCATCAACTACCACTCTCTGTCTTCTTTCAACTAGCCAATTTCTGAACCACATCTCTAAATCACCCTCAATCCCCAGCCTCCGTATTTTCTGCAATAGCCGACCGTGGGGAACCTTATCAAACGCCTTACTGAAATCCATATACACCACATCAACTGCTCTACCCTCGTCTACCTGTTCAGTCACCTTCTCAAAGAACTCGATAAGGTTTGTGAGGCATGACCTACCCTTCACAAAACCATGCTGACTATCCCTAATCATATTATTCCTATCTAGATGATTATAAATCGTATCTTTTATAATCCTCTCCAAGACTTTACCCACCACAGACGTTAGGCTCACCGGCCTATAGTTACCGGGGTTATCTCTACTCCCCTTCTTAAACAAAGGGACCACATTTGCTATCCTCCAGTCCTCTGGCACTATTCCTGTAGCCAATGATGACCTAAAAATCAAAGCCAAAGGTTCAGCAATCTCTTCCCTGGCTTCCCAGAGAATCCTATGATAAATCCCATCAGGCCCCGGGGACTTATCTATTTTCACCTTGTCCAGAATTGCCAACACTTCTTCCCTACGCACCTCAATGCCATCTATTCTAATAGCGTGGGTCTCAGCATTCTCCTCCACAATATTATCTTTTTCTTGAGTGAATACTGACGAAAAGTATTCATTTAGTATCTCGCTTATCTCCTCAGCCTCCACACACAACTTCCCACCACTGTCCTTGACTGGCCCTACTCTTACCCTAGTCATTCTTTTATTCCTGACATAACTATAGAAAGCTTTTGGGTTTTCCTTGATCCTACCTGCCAAAGACTTCTCATGTCCCCTCCTTGCTCGTCTCAGCTCTCTCTATAGATCCTTCCTTGCTTCCTTGTAACTATCAAGCGCCCCAACTGAAACTTCACGCCTCATCTTCACATAGGCCTCCTTCTTCCTCTTAACAAGAGATTCCACTTCTTTGGTAAACCACGGTTCCCTCGCTCGACCCCTTCCTCCCTGCCTGACTGGTACGTACTTATCAAGAACATGCAATAGCTGTTCCTTGAACAAGTTCCACATATCCAGTGTGCCCAACCCTTGCAGCCTACTTCTCCAACCTACACATCCTAAGTCATGTCTAATGGCATCATAATTGCCCTTCCCCCAGCTATAACTCTTTCCCTGCGGGGTATACTTATCCATTTCCATCACTAACGTAAAGGTCACCGAATTGTGGTCACTGTCTCCAAAGTGCTCACCTACCTCCAGATCTAACACCTGGCCTGGTTCATTACCCAAAACCAAATCCAATGTGGTCTCGCCTCTTGTTGGCCTGTCAACATATTGTGTCAGGAAACCCTCCTGCGCACATTGTACAAAGAACGACCCATCTAATGTACTCGAACTATATCTTTTCCAGTTAATATTTGGAAAGTTAAAGTCTCCCATAACAACTACCCTGTTACTTTCGCTCTTTTCCAGAATCATCTTCGCCATCCTTTCCTCTACATCCCTAGAACTATTAGGTGGCCTATAGAAAACTCCCAACAGGGTGACCTCTCCTTTCCTGTTTCTAACCTCAGCCCATACTACCTCGGAAGAAGAGTCCCCATCTAGCATCCTTTCCGCCACCGTAAAGGGTAGTCAGAGGTTTTTCCGCAGGGTAGAGGGGTCAATTACTAGGGGGCATAGGGCTAAGGTGCGAGGGACAAGGTTTAGAGGAGATGTACGAGGCAAGATTTCTTTTACACAGAGGGTAGTGTGTGCCTGGAACTTGCTGCCGGAGGAGCTGGTGGAAGCAGGGACGATAGTGACATTTAAGGGGCATCTTGACAAATACATGAATAGGATGGGAATAGAGGGATATGGACCCAGGAAGTGTACAAGATTTTAGTTTAGTCGGGCAGCATGGTCGGCACGGACTTGGAGGGCCGAAGGGCCTGTACCTGTGCTGTACTTTTCTTTGTTCTTTGTTCTTTGTTCTATTTATGTAAATCGTGTTACTGATCAAAGAAGGATAGTGTTAAAGAGCATATCTTTATTTTATTAGCATTAAGATATAGGAGATTCTGTTACTCTTTAGATATTGTTGTTATTAAAGTTATTTTGGTGGATCACTCACTAATAATGTGGTGAGATAATGCCTGGACTTTTCAGTCACGGGTAAATAAATGGAGCATAAGAAACAGAGAATGAATTGTAGATGCAAATTCAACTTTTAAAAAATAAATTAAGATTATCCAATTATTATTTTTTTTCCCAATTAAAGAGCAATTTAGTGTGGCCAATCCACCTAACCTGCACATCTTTGGGCTAATTTGATTTGATTTATTGTCACATGTACCGAAGTACAGTGAAAAGTATTTTTCTGCGGCCGAGGAATGTACACCGTATGTACATAGTAGACACAAGAATAATCAACAGAGAACATTGACAAATGGTACATCGACAAACAGTGATTGGTTACAGTGCGGAACAAGGGGCCAAACAAAGCAAATACGTGAGCAAGAGCAGCATAGGGTGTCGTGAATAGTGTTCTTACAGGGAATAGATCATTCTGAGGGGGAGTCATTGAGGAGTCTTGCAGCTGTGGGGAAGAATCTATTCCTATGTCTGGATGTGCAAGTTTTCAGACTTCTGTACCTTCTTCCTGATGGAAGAAGGCGATGCCTGTGTGGGAGGGGTCTCTGATGATGCTGTCTGCCTTCCTGAGGGAGCAGGAGGTGTATACAGAATCAATTTGGGGGTGGCAAGTTTGTGTGATGCGTTGGGCTGAGTTCGCCACAGTCTGCAGTTTCTTGCGATCTTGGACTGAGCAGTTGCCATACCAGGCTGTGATGCAGCCAGATAGGATGTTCTCTATCGCACATCTATAGAAGTTTGTGAGAGTCGATGCAGACGTGCCAAATCTCTTTAGCTTCCGCAGAAAGTAGAGACGTTGTTGGGCTTTCTTGACTGTTGCATCAACGTGAGTGGACCAGGACAGACTGTTGGTGATGGTGACCCCCAGGAACTTAAAGCTATCGACCATCTCCACTTCGAAGCCATTGATGCAGACAGACGTGTGTGTTGTGCTGCGCTTCCTGAAGTCGATGATCAGTTCCTTGGTCTTTCCAACATTTAGAGAGAGGTTGTTTTTGGTGCACCATGCAACCGTGATTAATCTCCCTCCTGTAGTCTGATTCGTTGTTGTTTGAGATGCGGCCCACCAGCTGTATCATCCGCAAACTTCTCGATTGAGTTGGAGTTAAATCTTGCCACACAGTCATGTGTGTATAGGGAGTACAGTAGAGGACTGAGCACACATCCTTGCGGGGCTCCAGTGTTGAGGCCTATTGTGGAGGAGGTGCTGTTGCCGATCCTGACAGATTGCGGTCTGTTGGTGAGGAAGTCGAGGATCCAGCTGCACAGGGAGGGGTCAAGTCCAAGATTGCAGAATTTGGTTATTAGTCTTGTTGGGATAATGGTGTTGAAGGCAGAGCTGTAGTCTATGAACAGCAATCTTACATATGTGTCCTCGTTGTCGAGGTGTTCGAGTGTTGATTGCAGAGCCAGCGAGATGGCTTCTTGCTGTGGACCGGTTGCGATGACAGGCAAACTGCAGTGGATCGAGACCGTCTGGGAGGCTGGCAGTGATCCGTCTCATGACTAGCCGCACAAAGCATTTCATGATAACAGACGTTGGGGCCTCCGGTTGGTAGTCGTTGAGACAGGCTACCTTGTTCTTCTTTGGTACTGGTATCATGGTGGCCTTCTTGAAGGAGGTGGGGATCTCAGTGCGGAGGAGTGAGGTGGTGAAGTTATCTGGGAATACACTCGCCAGTCTGTCTGTGCAGGCTCTGAGTGCTTTCCCAGGAACTCCGTCGGGGCCCGTCGCTTTCCGTGGATTCACTTTCAAGAATGCAGCTCTTACCTCTGAGGCTGGAATAGTGGGTATGGGTGTGTCCAGGTCTGTTGGGGCGGGTGGCACTGATACATAGGCTGATTGTCCGAAGCGGCATAGAACTTGTTCAGATCATCGGGTTGGGATGCTCCAGCCCCAGATATTCCGCCTGGCCTTGCTTTATAGCCTGTGATCTTGTGTAGGCCCTGCCATAGTTGTCGTGGGTTAGTGTTGTTGGCCTGGGACTCTAGTTTGATCCAATATTATCTTTTGGCATCCCGGATGACTTTCCGTACGTCGTACCTGGATTTCTTATATAGGTCAGGGTTGTCAGACTTGAACGCCTCCGTCCGTTACTTTAGCAGGGAGTGGATCCTTTGGTTGAGCCAGGGGTTCCAATTGGGGAATACCCGTATTATCTTCTTTGGTACACAGTCCTCGACACACTTACTGATGAAGTCTGCGACGGTGGTTGCGTACTCGTCCAGGTTAGCTGCCGCGGCCTTAAATATGGACTAGTCCACAGTCGCCAAGCAGTCGCGGAGGATGTCCTGAGATTCCTCGGACCAGCACTGCACGGTTTGTGGGGGTGAAACTCACGCAGACATGCGGAGAATGTGCACGCTCCACACGGACAGTGACCCAGGGCCGGGATTCGAACCCGGGTCCTCAGCGCCGAAGTCCCAGTGCTAACCACTGCTCCACATCCTGCCCACGCAAATTCAACTTGAACAGTGTGACCTGGTAGCTTAACTGAGATATGTCTGCACGAAGGTCAGGACTGGGAACGAAATATAGCAAGTTATAAAGTCTACAGGAAAGATAGGGGAAGGGGTAACCTTAATTATGAAATCACTATCACGATAAGGGTAAAAATAAAGAGAGGTAAACAGTGACTTTATGCGTAGAATTGAGAAATAAAGAAGGATTTAAGACAGTTGTGGGAGATACTTGTAGCCCCCTGGTTAGCAATTCTGAAGTGGTAGGTTGTTTAAATGCAGACATTAAACTTGCATACAGAAAATGCAGAGTAATTTCACTGCGGGTTTAACTTTCACATACGTTGGGACAAGCAACTGACGCAAGTCAGAAAGTGAATATCTTTATTGTGCTTGGGATAGTTTTCTGCAATAATGGCCGAGATTCTCCGTTGCAAGTCTACACCACTAAATCTCCTTGCGAGGATGCAAACTTTTGCGCACCATTTTTCGGCCGCAGGATTCTCAACTCCTGCCGCATGTCAGTGCGATTTCCCAGTGAACGAGACTATGCTACTGGGAAACCCACGGGTAGACGGGCGCTACTGGCAGTAACAGAGAATCCTACTGCCAGCGAACAACTGGAGAATCCTGCCCGATATGTCATTGAACTAACAGCAGGAGGCCATAATAGATATAGTAATGAGATTTGAGCCAAATGTATTTAACCGCCTAATAGCAATCATTATATGATAGAGTTCAATGTATTGTTTGAAAGGGCAAACCGAACGGGGCGGGGCGGGGGGGGGGGGGGGGGGCGGGGGGGGGCGGGGGGGGGGGGGGGGGGGGGGGGGGGGGCGCTACCGGGTTGCTGCTGGAATGGCCGAGAAGGAGCTGGAGTATGTAGAGGGGGTCGGGATGGGGGTCTGTCGCCGTGGGGAACGGGCTCAGTGGGGGGCGCGGGCATATGGCGGACTGAGGAGGGGTAATGGCTAGTCGACAGGGGAGGGGGGCAGGTAGCCTCCTGATCCGGCTGATAACCTGGAATGTGAGGGGACTGAATGGGCCGGTCAAACGGGCCCGCGTGTTTGCGCACCTGAAGGGGCTGAAGACGGATGTGGCCATGCTTCAGGAGACGCACCTGATGGTGGAGGATCAGGTTAGATTGAGGAGGGGATGGGTAGGCTAAGTGTTTCATTCGGGGCTGGATGCAAAAAATCGGGGGGGGGGGCGGGTGACGATCCTGGTGGGGAAGAGGGTGTTGTTTGAGGCGTCGAATGTGGTGGCAGACAGCGGCGGGAGGTATGTGATGGTAAGTGGAAAGCTGCAGGGGGAGCAGGTGGTGCTGGTCAATGTACACGCCCCGAATTGGGACGATGCGGGTTTCATGCGGCGCATGTTAGGCCGGATTCCAGATTTGGAGGCTGGGGGCCTGATAATGGGGGGGGATTTTAACACGGTGCTGGATCCGCCACTGGATCAATCCAGATCCAGGACGGGTAGGAGGCGTTGAGGGGGTTTATGGACCAGATGGGAGGGGTGGATACATGGAGGTTTACGAGGCCGAAGGCCAGGGAATTTTCATACTTCTCCCATGTGCATAAGGCCTATTCCCGGATTGATTTTTTCATTATGAGTAGGGCACTGATTGCGAGGGTGGAGGATGCTGAGTATTCGGCGATAGCCATTTCTGACCATGCCCCGCACTGGGTGGACCTCGAGCTGGGGGAGGAGAGAGACCAGTGCCGCTTTGGCGCTTGGAGGTGGAGCTGCTGGCGGACGAGGAGGTGGGCGGGAGGGTTCGACAATGTATCGAGAGGTACCTGGAGGCCAATGACAATGGGGAGGTCCGAGTGGGGACGGTCTGGGAGGCGCTGAAGGCGGTGGTTAGGGGGGAGTTGATCTCCATTTGAGCCCCTGGGAGCAGAGAGAGAGGGAGAGACTGGTGGGGGAGATGGTGAGGGTGGACAGGAGATATGCGGAGGCTCCGGAGGAGGGATTGCTGAGGGATCGGCGTAGTCTCCATGCTGAGTTTGACTTGCTAACCACCAGAAAGGCGGAAGCTCAGTGGAGGAAGGCACAGGGAGCGGTGTATGAATATGGGGAGAAGGCGAGCAGGATGCTGGTGCACCAGCTCCGTAAGCGGGATGCGGCCAGGGAGATTGGTGGAGTTAAGGATAGGGGAGGAAATGTGGTGCTCAGGGGGGTAGACATTAATGGGGTCTTCAGGGACTTTTATGAGGAACTGTATCAGTCCGAACCCCCAGCAGAGGAGGGGGGGATGGGGCGCTTTTTGGACCGGCTGAGATTCCCGAGGGTGGAGGAGGGACAGGTGGAGGGACTGGGGGCGCCGGTTGAGCTGGTCAAAGGGATAGGGAGCATGCAGTTGGGGAAGGCGCCGGGGCCAGATTGGTTCCCGGTCAAATTCTATAAGATGTATGCAGACCTGTTGGGCCCACTGTTGGTTAGGACCTTCAACGAGGCAAGGGAAGGGGGGGCTGTGCCTCCGACGATGTCTCGGGCGCTGATTTCCTTGATCCTTAAGCGGGACAAGGATCCCCTGCAGTGTGGGTCCTACAGGCCGATCTCACTCTTAAATGTAGATGCCAAGCTGTTGGCGAAGATTTTAGCCACAAGGATAGAGGACTGTGTGCTGCAGGTAATCCACGAGGATCAAACGGTGTTCGTGTAGGGGAGGCAGCTGACCATTAACATACGGAGGCTCTTAAATGTTATAATGATGCCGGCGGTAGAAGGGGAAGCGGAGATAGTGGTGGCGTTGGACGCGGAGAAGGCCTTTGATAGGGTTGAATGGGGGTACTTGTGGGAGGTGCTGGAAAGGTTTGGGTTTGGGGAGGGGTTTGTCAGGTGGGTGAGGCTGTTATATGAGGCCCCGATGGCGAGCGTGGCCACGAATAGGAGGTCGGAGTACTTTCGATTGTATCGAGGGACGAGGCAGGGGTGTCCCTTGTCCCCCCTGCTCTTTGCGCTGGCAATTGAACCCTGGCCATGGCGCTGAGGGAGTCGAGGAACTGGAGGGGGCTGGTCCGGGGTGGGGAGGAGCACCGAGTGTCGCTCTATGCGGATGACCTATTGTTGTATGTGGCGGACCCGGTGGGGGGAATGCCGGAGGTGATGAGGATTCTCCGGGAATTTGGGGATTTCTCGGGGTACAAGCTCAACTTGGGGAAGAGCGAGCTGTTCGTTGTACACCCGGGGGACCAGGAGGGGGGGATTTGTAGGCTCCCACTAAAAAGGGCGGAGAGGAGCATCAGGTACTTGGGGGTCCAGGTTGCCAGGAGCTGGGGGGACCTTGCATAAGTTTAACCTCACAAGGCTGGTGGAGCAAATGGAGGAGGAGTTTAAGAGATGGGACATGCTGCCGCTGTCTCTGGTGGGTAGGGTGCAGTCAGTCAAGATGACGGTGCTCCCGTGATTACTGTTCCTGTTCCAGTGCCTCCCAATCCTTATCCCGAAGGCCATTTTTAGGCAGGTTAACAGGAGCATTATGGGGTTTGTGTGAGCGCACGGGACCCCGAGGGTGAGAAGAGTGTTCTTGGAGCGGGGCAGGGATAGGGGGGGCTGGCGCTGCCCAACCTCTGTGGGTATTATTGGGCTGCCAACGCAGTGATGGTGCGTAAGTGGGTAATGGACGGGGAGGGGGCAGCATGGAAGAGGATGGAGATGTCGTCCTGTGTGGGCACGAGCCTGGAGGCGCTGGTAACGGCGCCTCTACCGCTCCCTCCAACAATGGATACCACGAGCCCTGTGGTGGTGGCTACCCTCAAAATTTGGGGGCAATGGAGACGGCACGGGGGGAGGTGGGGGCCTCGATGGGGTCCCCGATACGGGGGAACCACCAGTTTGTCCCGGGGAGAATTGATGGCGGGTTCCTGTGTTGGCACAGGGCAGGTGTTAAAATGTTGAGGGACCTGTTTGTAGACGGGAAGTTTGCGAGCCTGGGTGAGCTGGAAGGGAGGTTCGGGCTCCCCCCGGGGAACACCTTTAGGTACATGCAGGTAAGGGCGTTTGTCAGGCGGCAGGTGGCGGAGTTCCCTCTGAAATGAAATGAAAATGAAAATGAAAATCGCTTACTGTCACGAGTAGGCTTCAAATGAAGTTACTGTGAAAAGCCCCTAGTCGCAACATTCCGGCGCCTGTTCGGGGAGGCTGGTACGGGAATTGAACCGTGCTGCTGGCCTGCTTTCACAGCCAGCGATTTAGCCCAGTGTGCTAAACCAGCCGCCGTGTCGGGTCCAGGACAGGGTGCTCTTGGGGGGGTGTGGGTTGGAGAGGGGAGGATTTTGGCAACGTACCAAGTGATGCAGGAGGTAGACGAGGCCTCGGTGGAGGAGCTGAAGGGTAAATGGGAGGAGGAGCTAGGTGAGGAGATTGAGGAGGGGACGTGGGCGGACGCCCTAGGAAGGGTGAACTCCTCCTCTTCTTGTGAGAGGCTTAGCCTCATACAGTTTAAGGTGCTGCATAGGGCTCACATGACCGGGACAAGGATCAGCCGGTTCTTTGGGAGCGAGGACAGGTACATTAGGTGCTCAGGGAGCCCAGCAAACCACGCCCAAATGTTCTGGGCATGCCCAGCGCTGGGGGTATTTTGGAAGGGTGTAGCAAGGACGGTGTCGAGGGTGGTAGGTCCAGGGTCAAACCGGGCTGGGGGCTCGCAATATTTGGGGTTGCAGAGGAGTCGGGAGTGCAGGAGGCGAAAGAGGCCGGCATTCTGGCCTTTGCGTCCCTGGTAGCCCGGGGGAGGATTCTTCTTCAGTGGAAGGCTGCGAGGCCCCCAAGCGTGGAGGCCTGGATCACTGACATGGTGGGGTTTATTAAATTGGAGAGGGTGAAATTTGCCCTAAGGGGATCAGTGCAGGGGTTCTTCAGGAGGTGGCAACCATTCCTGGATTTCCTGGCAGAATGGTAGAAAAAGGCCAGCAGCAGCAGCAACCTGGGGGGAGGGGGAGCCGTCTCTTTGTTTTGGGCTGAAGGGACGTGTATATTTGTTCTTTGCTAATGACCGGCGTTAATTTATTTCTTCTTTTTTGTATAAATGGCCGGGGGGGGGGGGGGGAGTTTGTTCTTTTTGTTCTTAGTATTTTGTGTTATTGATATTTTGTGAAAATTTGAATAAAAATTATTTAAAAAAAAAAAAGAAAAAACCGTGAAACAGCTGCTCGGGATGGAATCTTGTGGAAGTGATAGGGGCCCCAGCTGTCAGTTGGAGAACGTGCGCAACCCCTTTTTCAGGAAGGCCTATTGCATCTTGTGCCACGCAGGCACTTAACAGGCTAGTGTCAGATCTTTTCTCGAATCAAGTACCCCAGGGGTGGAAGCCCCACTAACTGATTGGTGTTAACTATTCAGGGGTGGCAGCTCTTCTTATCAGCACCACTGTGGAGGCAGTGGCTGGTGATTGTGCTGGACTCATCTGAGGTCTGGGCTCAGGTGAATGATGGTGGGAGGCGGGGAGTGGGTGCTGCGAAGTGGTGTCACGGGAGGGGAGGGAAAGAAGAAAGGGTTGGCTTTCTGTGAGTCCTTCTTGATGCCAAGTCTCTCAATCATGCACAGAGTGCCTTTGAACAAGGGACCCACCTCCTCCCAGTGTTTGCAAGCAAACACACTAGAGTTTGCTTACCATGTTCTCCGCATAGCGAGTTATAAGAATGTTATGCTTTGGGTTCTTTTTAACTTAGGTTAAAATGGAGGATTGAAGGGGGTCAAGTGACATGTTCTAAATGATGATTGGCAGTAAGCTTGAGTGCATTAGTTGTTAAAGGTTAAGGGGGGACCTAGGTTGTTTAATGGGGAGAAGGTGCAAGAGTTTTACACCTGTAAACAATGACATCAGCAGCTGGCTGGCAGTGAAAGCTGTGTTGGTCTTCAAGCCCTTGGGAGGCATTACAAATGGCAGGTTTTGTAAATGCTTATACTTAAAACTGTCTATTTAATTCAAAGATCGAATGTGAGTCTAGAAGATAGATTAGTATTTCTACCGGGATATAAGTATCATGTGATTCATATTGACATGGAAATGGGAAAGGTTCATAGGAAATGATTTGGGGGGGGGGGGGGTAAGGAAGGAAGAAAGAAAGAGAGAGACAGAGACAGTCAGTCAGTCAGTCAGTCTTGAACCTACAGTAGACAAAATGCTGTCTTTATTATTAATCACACAGATGATGCATGGGAGCCCATGCTCAGATTGAAGAGTCTAAGCTCGAGCAATTTAACAAGGCTGGGAGATTCACCTACCTTTGGCTAGAGTGGACAAACTCCAGGGTAACCCTCACCATGGAAGTCAATTTGGGGATTAAAAATTACATAGCTGAGGAAGGAAATGGGACAAAACCCAAAAGAAACAGAGAATATCTTTGGACTTGTTCCAGGAGAATAATGAGTCTACTTAATAAACAGAGTAAATTATACCAAGGGCTGAAATTTTTTGGTCATTTTAAAAGTTAAATGGGGGAACGTTTCTGTAGGTTACAGTATAAATTGCCTACTGAATAATGTTCAAACAGTGTTATTTTTAATTTGATTGCTACATTTATTAGAGAAAATCGTTGATTTTCCTTTGTTCCCATTTCTTTTTATTTTATTATTTTTGGTTCATGCACTCATAACTAGAATGCGCCTGTGAGAAGTGGACTTAGCTGAGACATCCTGCTAGTTAGGACAGTGTATTCCAGTATTTGGTTTTTGGAATGCAGAATACAAACTCATCGGCGCCGAGGGAATTTTAAGAACCAGCTTTGGAGGAAGTTGGTTTGGTTGGCTGGCTGGCAACCTGTAGGTTGGCTGTGGATAGTGTTCTGGCTGACAACAATCACTGATTGGTTTCTGTGGGATTCTTCTGAGACAGCTGGGCAGAAGTGATTAGACCTTGAAGGGAGTAGGAGTTCTCTCACTCTCTGCTGACATAAAAGACTGCTTTCTTGTACTAAAACCAGTGAGTACTTGGCAAATCTTAATTAAATAGTTGAAATGATCTTGAATCTACAAAGAAAGTAGACAGCCTTTCCAAGAAAAACCCTCTAAAGTTTAGAAAGAAGGAACATCGAAGCATAAGCTTGAACTCCTGAAAGACTTTCTTTATCATTATTATTGAAAACCATCATAGCGCATCAGAGATCTTTTATGCTTTTTACTTTATCATTATTTTTTCTTTCCTCTTCACCACCCTTTGCCTCAATGTTGCCTGTCTGTTTCCGTGTGTATAGAGTGGGACAATTGGAAAGATGGATGGTTTGGTAAGGTGTATTAGATAGCCAGTTACATATTTCTCCGTTTAATTATATTACTGTTGAATAATAAAAGGTTACTTGTGTTAAATTTACAAACTTGGTGACTGCAGCTTATTGGGCTAAGTTAAGGTCTTCGGGTATTTTAAAATAACATTTAATTTCACTTGAGTTGCGACTCCGGATCAAGTGAAGTTGCAATTGACTGTGCACTAACCCAGGGGGTCGTGACATAGTAAAGTCTTAAACCTTGAAACCTTGTTGTGTGTTCCTTCCAGTAGAATCACTGGAAATTCAAATATTCTTTTACAAGTTATCAGTCCCCATGGGGATAGGAGCAATAGTTTGAATAAATGGGCAAAAGTATGGCAAAAACATTTCAATTTAGGCAAATGTGAGGTCACCCACTTTTGATCTAAAAAAGCTACAAGTCTATTTTTTAAATGGTGAAAATCGAGAAACATTGAAGGTCCAAAGAGACTTTTGGGAGGTGGGCGGCAACTATGTACAGAGATCATTAAAACAAGACAGGTAGAGATTTTTTATTAATTTATCCAATTAAGGGGCAATTTAGTATGGCCTATCCACCTACCCTGCATATCTTTGGGTTGTGGGGGTGAGACCCACGCAGAGAATGTGTAAACTCCACACCGACAGTGACTCGGGGCCAGGATCGAAGTTGGGTCCTCGGCCCTGTGAGGCAGCAGTGCTAACCACTGCGCCACCATGCCACCCTGACAGGTAGTGGGAAAAATTTAAAAGGCGAATGAAATCCTGTTTTTTACTTCTAAAGGACCAGAATACAAGGAGTGCACATTATGCATCAGCTGTGAACATCCCTGGTTAGATCAAATCTGGAGTACTGTGATTAGTTCTGGGCACCACACCTTTGGAATAATATATTGGATTTAGAGGAAATGCAGCTTTAGTTTACCAGATTGATACCTGGACACCAAGGGTAAATTATGAGGCGAGATTGCACAACTAAGCTTGTAATCCCTAGAATTTTGAAGGTTATGTCGTGATTTGATTGAAGTTTCAAGATATTATAGGGAATGAATAGCTACAGAGAGAGAAACTATTTCCACCAGTTGGAGTGACTGGGATTAAGGGCATTTAGAGGCAGACATTTCAGGAATGAAATTAGATTCCACTGTTGCCCTATTATGTATTTTCCTTTTCTTTTCTCTTTTCATGTACTACAAAGAACAAAGAAAAGTACAGCACAGGAACAGGCACTTTGGCCCTCCAAGCCTGTGCCAACCATGCTGCCCGTCTAAACTAAAATCTTCTACCTTCCTATTCATGTATTTGTCAAGATGCCCCTTAAACGTCACTATCGTCCCTGCTTCTACCACCTCCTCCGGCTGCGAGTTCCAGGCACCCATTACCCTCTGTGTAAAAAAACTTGCCTTGTACATCTCCTCTAAACCTTGCCCCTCGCACCTTAAACCTATGCCCCCTAGTAATTGACCCCTCTACCCTGGGGAAAAGCCTCTGACTATCCACTCTGTCTATGCCTCTCATAATTTTGTAGACCTCTATCAGGTCGTCCCTCAACCTTCGTCGTTCCAGTGAGAACAAACCAAGTTTATTCAACTGCTCCTCATAGCTAATGCCCTCCATACCAGGCAACATCCTGGTAAATCTCTTCTGCACCCTCTCTAAAGCCTCCACATCCTTCTGGTAGTGTGGCGACCAGAATTGAATACTATACGCCAAGTGTGGCCTAACTAAGGATCAGATACTAAATGATTTGTTTGAGCTGCTCGCAGAAAAATGCTTTTCACTGTACCTCGGTACATGTGATAATAAACAAATCCAATCCAACATGCACAGGATGGTAAAAGTTTAAACTCGCTTCTGCAAATGTCATTTGATGCTAGATCAATTGTAAATTTTAATTTAGATTAACAGAATTTGTTTTCCCAAGGTGTTATGGGATATGGGATAAGGCCCAATATGTAATTAGGTCGTAGTTCAGTCATGAACTCATTGAATAGTAGAAGGGACTGGAGGCATTAAATGGACTGCTCCTAATTCCATGATAATAATCCTTATTATCACAAATAAGCTTACATTAACACTGTAATGAAGTTACTGTGAAAAGCTCCTAGTCGCTGCATTCCGGCGCCTGTTCAGGTACACAGAGGGAGAATTCAGAATGTCCAAATTACCTAACAGCACGTCTATCAGGACTTGTGGGAAGAAGGAATACCTTGAGGAAACCCACACAGACACTTGGTGAATGTGCAAAATCCGCACAGATAGTGACCCAAGCCGGGAATCGAACCTGGGACCCTGGCGCTGTGAAACAACAGTGCTAACCACTGTGCTACAGTGCCGCCCACAGGTAGAGAAAAAAATAATTGTTCATTACTGTGGTGATCACAAGTTTACTAGATGCAATACAACTGAGCAAACACTAGAGGGAGCACGGGAGAGCCATATAAATAGACAGGGACAGGAAGTGAGGACACACTACACAGAACGCTGAACTGGTAGCTGGACACAGATACACACCAGCAAGTAGCACTGAAGGTAGCCGTAGGTAGAGCTCTGAAGAGAGAACAAATTCACAATAAAGCATCTTCTCCACAATTGAGACTACGAGCGTTATTAAGACACAAGGAACAACACATGGTACCCAGGAGTGGCTTCAGACGCTTACTACAGGACAACTCAGTGGCAGACACAGAAAGAACAAAATGGCATGGAAATCTCCTACCGGACATTCGACTTGGGAAGACATCGCTGATGGGAGGACGTGCCTTGGATTCACACTTCAGCTGGACACGACTGGAAATGTAAAAAGTGTCTGGGAAAGGTTTAAACAATGGTTCGATATCGGTATCATAGCATATGATGCAGAAGCAGCCTCAGACGAAATTAAAATAGCAATTCTCATCGAAGGACATGAACCTACGAAAGCTTATAATGGATTTAAATACTCAAAAGGTGAAGACAGAAACAGCTTACAAACGGTACTAAACAAATTTGAAGAGTACTGTAAGGAATTTACACAGCAAGGCATGCTCAGAGGCCAAACTGCACAGAGACTGAGTGATGCAAAACTTAAAAAATCACGAAAAGAACAAGAAATCGCGAATGAAAAGTACAGATCAAAAAGAAGAAATAACATGATTTTCACAAAGCCAAAACGTTGAAACCCAGTCCAGATCGGAAAGAAAAGGTAACTTACAACTTTTAGAAATCCAGTCCAGATGGGAAAGAAAAATCGCTGAAATCCGTGACAAAATGGCGTCGGAGCACATTTTGCAGTCTCGGGTAAGCAAAGAACTACAAATTGCGTCTGCGCATGCGCCGGAACCGGAAGCCGCGCATGCGCAGTTTAAAAAATATCGCGGTGCCGATCGTTATGCGCATGCGCAAGCCGCGCATGCGTAGTCAAAAAAAGTCTTGGACGCGGATCGTTATGCGCATGCGCAAGCCGCGCATGCGCAATGGGCACGAAACCGCACAGTGAAGAAGGAAGGTCGATTTGCGCATGCGCAATGCATTCCTGCGCGTGACGTCATGACGTCTGAGCATCCCGACCACGCCCACTTAAAAGGGAAATGCCCGAAAATTGAAAACAAGACACTTAAAGTGGTAAACACAAATTTTCTTGCCTCAGAACACAGAAAAACGCCTGAACTTAAACCAACAGTTAAAAACAACTTGCACAACACCCTGAAAAAAGCAGTCTGCACCACCCAAAGTGAAGAGAACAAAAAGAATTCCGAAACAACAAAAGATGATTTGTTTTTCGAAGATTACCTCTCAGACATGGCTGAGTCAGTCGGATATGCTTATCACAGCATCAGCGACACGGTCGCAAAGTACAACACGAACCAACTCGTGGTAGATGAATCCAACCAAGATGATTTGGTTTTCGAAGAACACTACTCAGACATAGCTGAGTCAGTCGGATATGCTTATCACAGCATCAGCGACACGGTCGCAAAGTTCAACACGAATCAACTCGTGGTAGAAGAAGCCAACCAAGATGATTTGGGTTTCAAAGAATACTACTCAGAGATGGCTGAGTTATTTGGATATGCTGATCACAGCATCAGCGACACCGTTGCAAAGCTCAACACGAATCTACTCGTGGTAGATTAATCCAACACCATGATGCCATGGCAGCTCGTCGATACATTGGATGACAGCAATACCCAAGACGAAGACGACGCCACACAGAGAGCACAGAAAGACTCCACAGAGCGAGCGATGACAGGCTCCACAGAGCGAGCGATGACAGGCTCCACAGTGCGAGTGATGAAAGACTCCAACAGGGATGCAAGCAAACACTCCCTGGCGAACACCATGCATGAACAAGACCATGAAGGTCAACCCGCCGTATCTGAGCAACCACAAGCAGACTATGAAAGTCTAACAAGCTCACATGAACAAGAAGAAGACAATGTACCTCTACCTACTGCATGCAAAAACAGTGACAAGGTGATCACACTCGACGTACAGGATCACAGCGAGACTGACCGTTCTCAGCTTGTCTGTACAGAAGCACTGAGCGAAAACAGTGACAAGGTGATCACACTCGATGTACAGGATCACAGCGAGACTGACAGTTCTCAGCTTGTCTGTACAGAAGCACAGAGTCGGGCCACCCAACAGTCCAGAGAGACAACGCCGAAAGAAAACATGCAGATTTTGACTCCAGAAGAGGAGCACCTGGAGTCCAGAGAGACCACGCCAACAGAAACCATGCAGATTTTGACTCCAGAAGAGGAGCACCTGGAGTCCAGAGAGACCACGCCAACAGAAACCATGCAGATTTTGACTCCAGAAGAGGAGCACCTGGAGTCCAGTGAGACAACATCAACAGAAATCATGAAGATTTTAACTCCAGAAGCGGAGCACCAAGAGTCCAGAGACACCACGTCAACTGAAATCATGCAGATTTTGACTCCAGAAGAGGAGCGCCAAGAGTCCACAGACACCACGTCAATTGTCATCATGAAGTTTTTGACTCCAGAAGAGGAGCGCCAAGAATCCAGAGAGACCGCGTCAAATGAAATCGAGAAGAATTTGACTCCAGAAGAGGAGCACCAAGACAGCAAAGATGAGGAATCAAATCCTCCACAAATGATTGATGTCACCAGCACCGATGCAACATCAGATCATTCGCACCACTCTCGAGACGAAATGCTCAATGACTCAAATTATCCACACGGGACACTCGTAGAGTATAACAAGAAAAACAAAAGTCAAAAGAAGCACAGCAGAAACGAGAACAACAACAGCAAGAACAAAAGCAACATGAAGCGCAACAAGACCAACAACAATAGCAAGCAGCACAGCAGAAACGAGAACAACAACAGCAAGAACAAAAGCAACATGAAGCGCGACAAGACAAACAACAAAGTCAGGCACAAAGATAGCGACAACGACAGAGACAGAAACAGCAACAAGTATGGCAACGAAAACAACAAAGACAGGAACGACAGAAACAACAGCAATGAAACAACGACTTGTACACAATGGTACTACTCGGCACATGACGGACAATGCCACAGCACACTGCAAAACGATGACAAGACTACAAACATGTCATGGGATGACAACGAATCGCACAAACTCACATCTGCTCCAGAACCAGCAAGCACGTCAGCATTCAAGGCAGATGAGATAATACATCGATACCACAAGCACAGAAAAAAAAGTCCATGTCAGTCAATGTCAGTGATGTGACAATGCAAACACCTCGGGATGACGCATTGGGTACTTAAAAATAACAAGGAACACCAACAACATTCACAACGGAGCTGCAATATCAATACAGTAGTCACCCTTTATAACGCGGGCGTTGGGGTCCAAGACAGCCACCCGCGTTGTATCCGAGCCGCGGATATCCATGATGGGGGTTTTAAATTTATTTAAAAATCTATGCATGCGCTTCCCATTGAGAGTCTACGGGGGGGGGGGGGGGGGGGGGGGGGGGGGGGGGGAGAGGTCAGACCCCCGTAGACTCTCAATGGGAAGCGCTAGCATAGATTTTTAAATAAATTTAAAACCCCCATCGTGGATCCAATTAAAATTTCAGCTGCCGGCTCACTTTGATCCGGAGAAGGAAGCTGCTCTCACTGAAATCAGCCGGACGCTGAAATTGACACTGCCCGCTGCTCTCTCCCTCCAATCCAACTTTTAAGTTTTCACGTTTCTGATTGGAGGGAGAGAGCAGCCGGCAGTGTCAATTTCTTTTTTTTCCTCCGGCTTGCCCCCTCTCCCCCCACATCCTCCAACTAGACCACTCTCCCCCCACACCCTCCGGCTCGCCCCCTCTCCCCCCCCCAACACCCTCCGGCTCGCCCCCTCTCCCCCCACACCCTCCGACTCGCCCCCTCTCCCCCACACCCTCCGGCTCGCCCCCTCTCCCCCCACACCCTCCGTTCGCCCCCTCTCCCCCCACATCCTCCAACTAGACCCCTCTCCCCCCACACCCTCCGACTCGCCCCCTCTCCCCCCACACCCTCCGGCTCGCCCCCTCTCCCCCCACACCCTCCGACTCGCCCCCTCTCCCCCCACACCCTCCGGCTCGCCCCCTCCCCCCCCTCTCCTCCCCCATCCCCCAACACCCGCAGGGTCCCCCTCTCTCCCCCAACACCCGCAGGGCCCTCCTCTCCCCCCCAACACCCGCAGGTCCACCCTCTCTCCCCCACACCCCCAGGGGGGTCTCCCCCACACCCCCAGGGGGGTCTCCCCCACACCCACAGGGGGTCTCCCCCACACCCGCCCCCCTCCTCCCCCCCCCAACACCCGCAGGGCCCCCCTCTCTCCCCCACACCCCCAGGGGGGTCTCCCCCAAACCCACAGGGGGGTCTCCCCCACACCCGCCCCCCCTCCTCTCCCCCCCAACACCCGCCCCCCTCCTCTCCCCCCCAACACCCGCCCCCCTCCTCTCCCCGCCCAACACCCGCCCCCCTCCTCTTCCCCCCCCCCCCAACACCCGCCCCCCTCCTCTCCCCCCCCAACACCTGCAGGGCCCCCCTCTCTCCCGCAACACCCGCAGGGCCCCCCTCTCTCCCCCACACCCCCAGGGGGGTCTCCCCCACACCCACAGGGGGTCTCCCCCACACCCGCCCCCCTCCTCTCCCCCCCCAACACCCGCCCCCCTCCTCTCCCCCCCCAACACCCGCCCCCCTCCTCTCTCCCCCAACACCCGCAGGGCCCTCCTCTCTCCCCCAACACCCGCAGGTCCATCCTCTCTCCCCCACACCCCCAGGGGGGTCTCCCCCACACCCACAGGGGGTCTCCCCCACACCCGCCCCCCTCCTCTCCCCCCCAACACCCGCCCCCCTCCTCACCCGCCCCCCCTCCTCTCCTCCCCCAACACCCGCCCCCCCTCTTCTCCCCCACAACACCCGCCCCCCCTCTTCTCCCCCCCCCAACACCCCGCCCCCCCTCTTCCCCCCCCCCCCCCCCCCAACACCCGCCCCCCCCTCGGCAGTGTCAATTTCAGCGGCCGGCTGATTATTTCAGTGAGAGCAGCTTCCCTCTCCGGATCAAAGTGAGCTGGCCGCTGAAATTGACACTGCCCGCTGCTCTCTCCCTCCAATCAGAAACATTAAAACTTAAAAGTTGGATAGGAGGGAGAGAGCAGCGGGCAGTGTCAATTTCAGCGGCCGGCTCACTTTGATCCAGAGAGGGAAGCTGCTCTCTCACTGAAACAATCAGCCGGCCGCTGAAATTGACACAACTGACAGTTGGGGTCCATTAGCCCCCCCGCGGTATATCGCGAACCGCGGTATTGCGGAGCGCGGTATAACGGGGGACTACTGTATCACCACGTCATCAACAACAAAAACAAAAAAAAACTGAACAAATTCATCAAGTTTGGACTCATAAATGTTTTATTAAGATTGGACTCATAAATAAATTGGCTTTGTAAAAAAAAAAAAAATATGCAATAGCACCATCACTTGTATAGATACGCATATCATAAGTAACTGTTTTGTATAATTTTTCTTTAATGATGTACAGAAAATATGTAAAGAGAAAAAGGGGGATGTGGTGATCGTAGATTGACTAGATACAATACAATTCAGCAAACACTAGAGGGAGAGCTATAAATACACCGGGACAGGATGCACAATTTTCTTTAACGATGTACAGAAAATATGTAAAGAGAAAAAGGGGGATGTGGTGATCACAAGTTTACTAGATGCAATACAACTGAGCAAACACTAGAGGGAGCACGGGAGAGCCATATAAATAGACTGGGACAGGAAGTGAGGACACACTACACAGAAGGCAGAACTGGTAGCTGGACACAGATACACACCAGCAAGTAGCACTGAAGGTAGCCGTAGGTAGAGCTCTGAAGAGAGAACGAATTCACAATAAAGCATCTTCTCCACAATTGAGACTACGAGCTTTATTAAGACACAAGGAACAACACAATTACATTTGTCCATCGACTTTTTATGGGCTTTTGCACTGGATGTTGCAATTATTAGAAATCTAAAGCAGTGTGGCACCCTCTGAAGGGGATCCTGGACCTTAACGAAAAGGCAAGTAACTGTGCATCCTGTTAGCCAATCAGATTGGAAGATATTTGCTAAGGCACATAAGATGACAAATTCACACTGTTCTTTATGCAGAAAAAACTTGCTTCCTTAGAACCAGGCAGTGGCTACCTGCACGATTTATGTGCAATTCATTACTGATATAGATAGACAGAGCTGCACCTCCTTGCACTTGAACAAGTATAAACAACACTATCCTGATGTCACTCAGCCCACATGAAGGCCAGACCAGGTAAAGATGGCAGATTTATTTCGCAGGTGGGTTTTGCTGATAGTTTCTTGGTCACTATTACTGAGACAAGTTTTCAATTCCAGATTTATTGGTTGAATTTAATCTCCACCAGCGTTATGGTGGGATTTGAGTCATCTCCAGGGTGACTTGTCCAGTGACATTACCACAGTGACATTACGCATACATAAGCACTTCTTTCTTTTTTCTTCCACAGCCTACTGCCTGGAACTTTCCCAATGTCTTTTACATTATACCTTTTTTCAGAGGTGGATACCTAGATGGATCATTGACAAGGCCTTTTGACCATATAAAGTTTAGATATTTTGCAATGCTCTATCAGGCAGTCAAGATCATTGTATAAACTTTGTGTTGAAAATTGCACCTTTAACATCATTGCCTGCCATTAGTATTTTGAACCTTCACACATAACTTCTGGCCACATTTAACCACTCATGCCTTATCTTTTCCTTATCACCTCAAGCTGTTCTTTCTAGACTAGATCTATCCTCCCAGTAACATCTGGCACCAAGTTAAATCCCAAAGATTTAATTCATTCCACTATCCGCTATTTATGTCTGAGGCTGTTTGTAAGATCTCCTATTCTGTGCAGCTGCTCTTATTCCTGATCAGGCTGTTGAACCACGCTGTTCTCCATTACAATCATGTCTAGCCTATTCACACACACACTAATGAACAGATTTTCTTCAACAAGCATCTCAATTAAGAAAGGTTAATTGAAAAGTTTAACACAGCTTTGCACTACTGTTATTGCTTCATATATTGATCCAGCTGTGGCCCTTTGTATAAATTAACTGACCTCATCTCAGAATGATGATTTTTCTAGTCCATGCAACTGAAACCTTAAGTAATTCCCAGTTTGTTAGAATGCCACATTATAGATGTGTAAATCGGATATCAATATCTATCAGATACATAAAACATGGCAAAACTAGTGGTGAAGGAGCCTGTACAATAGATAGACAGGAGCAGAAATACAGCAAAACTTGAGGGCACCGCTCATTTTTGCAGCTCAGTCATATGATCTTCTGGTTCACTCCAAACAAATCAATCAGTCATTGGGTTACACTTGTGTGCTTTTGCCTGCACCAACTGGTGCATAAACATCCTGGGCCTACTCAGCATTCGCCGATAAAAGTGTTTCCAAAGGTTGAAGAGCACTTTGGGCTGACCGTCTGCCCTTTTCTGATTGGTGACATTGGTCCAGTGGGTCCAGGGTTGTCCTGCCAGAGATTCTGGACTGGGTAATTTTCTCTCCACAGTCACAGCCTCGGAGCAGAGAGGGTCATGACCCTGAAGGATTTTTTTTCTGACCTCTTATGGCAGCACGGTGGCACAAGTGGATAGCACTGTGGCTTCACAGCGCAGGGTCCCAGGTTCGATTCCTCGCTGGGTCACTGTCTGTGCGGAGTCTGCACGTTCTCCCTGTGTCTGGGTGGGTTTCCTCCGGGTGTTCTGGTTTCCTCCCACAGTCCAAAGACGTGCAGGTTAGGCCATGATAAATTGTCCTTAGTGACCAAAAAGGATAGGAGAGGTTATTGGGTGTGGTGAATGTAACGTAGTAATTCACACTGTATTTACCAATACCATTGTAAGCGCAGTAGCGTTATCTGACCACTAGGGGGAGTAGCTCTGGTAATGCTCAGGAGTTTGTACAGGGCTCCACACTTGGCTCCGCCCACGACTCTTCCCCCTTGACTGCTGTATAAATAACCATGTCCAGAGCCAGCCTGCAGTTCATCGAGAGCTCAACGGGTAACAGGCTGGCTCTGTAGTAAGTAGATTAAAACCACTGTTCATATCTTAAAGCACGTGTCTCGTGAATGGATGGTTCCATCAATTTAATCTACTTAAGAACTGTCAGGATCGATCATGGAATCAGCCCTCAAGCCTGGATGCCTGGAACTCGACCCACAGGATGCAGAGGCAAAAGAAATGTTCTCCCACTGGCTGCGGTGCTTTAAGGCCTACCTGGCAGAAGCGAGCACAGCCGAAACAACAGAGGAACAGAAGTTAAGTCTACTGCACGCGAGGGTGAGCCACAGAATCTCTATGCAACTAAACTCGGCCGGTTCATATACTGCAGCGCTAGCGATACGCGATAAGATGTATGCAAGGCCCATTAACGAAGTTTACGCACGCCGCCATGTGTTCACGACTTGCTGCCAGCGGCCTACAGAATCACTCGCTGAATTTTTAAGAGAGCTCAATAATCTATCTAATGACTGTAACTACCAAGCGGTTACCGCGGCTGAACATAGAGAACTTGCTGTACGCGATGTTTTTGTAGCGGGCCTCAGGTCTAATTATGTGCGCCAACGACTGCTGGAAAAGGGGGCCCAAGACTTAGAAACAACTGCAGAAATTGCTACCACGATGGAGGTCTCCTTCCGCAGCCTCACCTCGTTCCCCGTGGACCCCGCGACCTAATCATGGGCCCCCGACCAGCGACTCCCCCAGGCCTGTGCAACGCAGCCGCCCAGCCACCAGGCTGCTCCAGCCTGCCATTTCTGCGGCCAGAATCAGCACCCGCGGCAGCACTGCCCGGCCCGCAACGCGACCTGCAGCAGCTGCAGGCGGAAAGGCCACTACGCGAGAGTGTGCCTCGCAAAAAGGGCCCCAGCTTCCAACTCCCCAGCGGCACGAAGTAATCGCTCCCCACACCCGCAGGCCCACGGGGCCCGAAACGCTGCGGCCTATGCCCCGACACCGCCCCCTCCCGCCACGTGCGATCCATGGGGGCCACCATCTTGGCAGACCTCCACCACGCGGCCGGCCACATGCGACTCATGGGGGCCGCCATCTTGGACGCCATCTTCCTCGCCGCCCGCCACGTGCAATCCACGGGCCCAACCTGCATCTCCATGCTCGGACAACTCATCGGAAGAGTACAACCTCCCCGGGCGCTCGTCACGCGGCCCGCAACTCGGCGCAGTCACACTGGATCAATCACGCCCGAAGCATCTGCGAAATTCGATGGCAGAGGTCCAAATCAACGGGTACAACACGCCATGCCTTTTTGACTCCGGGAGCTCTGAGAGCTTCATACGCCCAGACCTGGTAAGACGCTGTTCGCTCCCCGTTTTCTCCGTGCGGCAAACTATCTCGCTCGCTTCAGGCTCCCATTCTGTACAGATCCAGGGGCGCACCGCCGCGACACTCACAATCCGAGGCGCTAGCTACTCAAAATTTCAACTCTACGTTTTGCCCGACCTCTGCGCGCCACTCTTATTAGGCCTAGATTTTCAGTGTAACCTTAAGAGCCTCACCCTCAGCTTCGGCGGGCCCCTGCCCCCACTCACTATCTGCAGCCTCGCTTCACTGCGAATCTTCCCCCCCCCCCCCCCCCCCTCCTCTCTTCGCCAATCTCACAAAGGACTGTAAACCCGTAGCCACTCGTAGCAGGCGATACAGCCTGCAGGATAGGGTATTTATCAGATCAGAGGTCCGAAGACTTCTCAGTGAGGGGATTATAGAGGCCAGCAATAGTCCCTGGAGAGCTCAGGTGGTGGTCGTTAAGACCGGGGAAAAATTCCGCATGGTTGTCGACTATAGTCAGACCATAAATAGATTTACGCTCCTCGACGCGTATCCCCTCTCAGGATTGCAGACATGGTAAATCAGATCGCCCAGTATCGGCTCTTTTCCACGGTGCATCTGAAGTCTGCATACCACCAGCTCCCAATCCGCCCGGAGGACCGCCACTACACGGCATTCGAGGCCGATGGCCGCCTCTTCCATTTCCTCCGGTCCCCTTCGGCGTCACTAATGGGGTCTCGGTGTTCCAACGAGCAATGGACCGAATGGTGGACCAGTACGGGCTGCGGGCCACGTTTCCGTACTTTGATAATGTCACCATCTGCGGCTATGACCAGCAGGACCACGACGCCAACCTCCACCATTTTTTCCACGGCACAGAAATTAAACATCACCTACAACAAAGGGAAATGCGTTTTCCGCACAAACAGACTGGCCATCCTCGGCTACGTCGTGGAAAACGGAGTCCTGGGCCCAGACCCGGACCGTATGCACCCCCTCTTAGAACTCCGCCTCCCCCATTGCCCCAAGGCCCTCAAACGGTGCTTGGGGTTCTTCTCCTACTACGCTCAGTGGGTCCCTCAATATGCGGACAAAGCCCGCCCACTCTTTAAGGCCACACGATTTCCCCTGTCAGCTGAGGCAGGCCAGCCCTTCAACTGCATCAAGGAGGACATCGCCAAAGTGGCCATGCGGGCGGTGGATGAATCCACTCCATTCCAGGTTGAGAGCGACGCCTCAGAGGTAGCTCTAGCAGCCACACTAAATCAGGCAGGGAGACCAGTCGCATTTTTCTCCCGTACCCTCTCCGCTTCAGAGCTCCGACACTCCTCAGTCGAGAAAGAAGCACAAGCCATTGTGGAGGCTATTCGTTACTGGAGGCACTACCTCACAGGTAGGAGGTTCACCCTCATCACCGACCAAAGATCGGTCGCCTTTATGTTTGATAACTCGCAAAGGGGCAAAATAAAAAATGATAAAATTCTTCGGTGGAGGATCGAACTCTCCACCTACAGCTATGATATTAAGTATCGACCCAGGAAGCTCAACGAGCCTCCGGATGCCCTATCCCGCGGGGCATGTGCCAGCGCGTAGATTGACAGACTGAAAGTCATCCACAACGACCTCTGCCACCCGGGGGTCACCCGGCTCGCCCACTACATCAGAGCCCGAAACCTGCCTTTTTCCAACGAGGAGGTAAAAGCGGTCACCAGGGACTGCCCGATCTGTGCCGAGTGCAAACCGCACTTCTATAGACCAGACAGGGCCCACCTGGTCAAGGCTTCTAGGCTCCTTGAACGCCTCGCGATTGATTTCAAAGGGCCACTCCCCTCAACCAACAAGAACGTTTACTTTCTAAACGTCGTAGATGAGTTCTCCCGTTTCCCATTTGCTATCCCGTGCCCCGACATGACCTCCCATACAGTCATTAGGGCCCTGCATAGCATCTTCACCCTGTTTGGTTTCCCCAGCTACGTGCACAGCGACCGGGGTTCGTCCTTCATGAGCGACGAGCTGCGTCAGTACCTGCTCGACAAGGGCATTACCTCGAGCAGGACTACCAGCTACAACCCCAGGGGGAACGGGCAGGTGGAGAGGGAGAACGCGACGGTGTGGAAGACCGTCCTACTGACCCTCCGGTCTAGAAAGCTCCAAGTCTCCCAGTGGCAGGAAGTCCTCCCAGACGCGCTCCACGCTATTAGGTCCCTCTTATGCACAGCGACCAATCAGACCCCTCACGAGAGGCTCTTCATTTTTTCCAGGGGCACTACCACGGGGGTCTCACTTCCGGCATGGCTGAGGACACCGGGCCCGGTACGCCTGAGGAAACACGTCAGGGCACACAAAACCGACCCCCTTGTTGAGAAGGTGCGCCTGCTCCACTCCAACCCCCAGTACGCCTTCGTCGAGTTCCCTGACGGCCGCCAGGACACAGTATCCCTCCGGGATATGGCACCCGCCGGATCCAGCGCCCCCTCTACCACCACAGAAGGACCCCTCACTCTACACCCCATGCTGCCGCCCCCTCATGCTCCCGAGCCCATGAGCTCCCGAGCCCACGAGCTCGCTCCACCAGTTCCGTTCACCCGCGCCGGCCAGCCCCCAATGCCCCCGGTCGAACCGGAAGAGTATGAAGCTCGGACACAACCCTCCCTGGAGGGTTTGTACAGCAGAGGCCATTGTACCCCAGCACACCACACCCATCCAGCCACCACAAGAGGCTGCAACCCCGGTGCTCTGCAGATCACAGCGGACAGTTCGACCACCGGACAGACTTACTTTGTAGACCACCACCCCCGCCGGACTTGATTTTTTTGCAGGGGGTGAATGTGGTGAATGTAACGTAGTAATTCACACTGTATTTACCAATACCATTGTAAGCGCAGTAGCGTTATCTGACCACTAGGGGGAGTAGCTCTGGTAATGCTCAGGAGTTTGTACAGGGCTCCGCCCATGACTCCTCCCCCTTGACTGCTGTATAAATAACCGTGTCCTGAGCCAGCCTGAAGTTCATCGAGAGTTCAACGGGTAACAGGCTGGCTCTGTAGTAAGTAGATTAAAACCACTGTTCATATCTTAAAGCACGTGTCTCGTGAATTGATGGTTCCATCATTGGGTTACGGGGATAGGGTGGAAGTGAGGGCTTAAGTGGGTCGGTGCAGACTCGATGGGCCGAATGGCCTACTTCTGCACTGTATGTTCTATGTTCTCTCAGTTGAGAATGATTCTGGACAACTGTTGTTTCTGGATTTGGGGTTTTCAGACTAGAGCGGCTACGTGTATATTCTAATTCTAATTTGTAACAAGTAGAATTACTTAATGGGTCAGCGATTCCAGTTGCAGGTAAGTAAAATTTATGGAATGTTTTGTACTGGAAAGTGAAAGCACTCCGGAGTGTTTTTGGAGACGTTTTGGTGCGTATACCAACCAATGTTGCCACATCATATGAAGGATGGCAGGGGTGACCTGTTCACACACAGGCTCTGAGAGATATGGGGGCTGCAGCAAGTAATGCCTCTGGATCTGCAGCCGGGCAGGGAGTTGCAGCTGAGGTTCTCAAGAGGGGAAGAACCAAGTCATGCTCTCTGACAAGTTGGAACCTAACCTCTCCTTCCTCCTGGACCGTAGACTAGCCGAAGCACGCATTAGTGTATAAGAACATTCAATGCTTTTCTGTATGCTGCCGCATTGAAGTCCTCTGCTGAGTCCTCTGCAGCAGAACCTGTCTTTCACCTCGCTGTTTGGTGAGCTGGCAAATTAATCAACTTTTAACCCTCATTCCACTTGTGCTCAGTGAATCACAACATGCTGATCCCAACTTTGTTCTAACCTCCATGGTAAATGCAGTGCAAGTATCTGAGCTAAAGTATCGGAGGCTGTATGTGTTATATTAGGCAATATGGCCTCTGCTGTGCTGCTGCTCCCTCCTTGGATTGCAGTGGCTGTGCGGGCAGCTGATCTTGGATGTCTGAAGGGAAGGTTGGTGTGAGGGAACAGGTTTGGGATGGAAAGCAAGAGATCCATGATCACACCATCAGCAGTACTCAGCATATCAGATAACAAGATGATGGGGAGCAGGGAGTTGAGAGGAGGCATAAGGCAGGAATATGCCATCACGTTCAATATTCTCAACAACAATGGTGCTACTGGCCCTGTCGCAGCTGGCACGATGACATGAGAACCATCTCCTTTGTAGGAATTTGTGATATTTTCCATGTTTTGCTACTGTGTCCTGCAAGAGAGAGGGCAGAATGTCAGTGGTTGTGTAGCACTATTTGGATCATGTGCCTGTCATAGCTGAACAGCTAGAGGCAATGGGAAGTGGATGTGAAGCTTGTAGGTGTCCAAGAGTGAGATGGAGTATCTGGATTTTAGGCATAGTCATGAGTGGCAGGAAGTGCTGCTGGATGAGGGTTGGGGCTGTGGTGCATTAAGCAACTTGAGAGATTTGTGCTGTGGTGGGTGGAAGATACATTTACATTTACTGATTTTCACCACCCATGTGAGATAATTACACCTCTAGTGGTCCTGTTGCTAGATCCTCAGAACCCAATTCTGAGAGTTGACCTCCCTGGTCACCTGCTGGAACTCCGTTTTGAGGGATCATCCTTGAGGGTTTTCTGGCACCCCTTATGACATTCTTCTTTCTGCTCACCTGCATCGCTAATAATTACAGTGTCATATCCATTATAAAGGAGGAAGATGCTATCATTATTAATATTCTCAAAGCTATCAGATCGCTCTTTGGTTCCTGATAATTTTTGAATAATCTCCATTACACCAATCTATTTTTGCACCGTACTTTTAAAAAGCAGCCTATCTTTAATAAAGCATACAGGCAAGCATTAGCAAACAGTGCTGCTGGCATTACCTGTTGTTTGCAAAGCTCGCTAGCAGTGTGGAGAAGAGGACACCAGCAATTTTGGCCCAGAAATTTGGTTCATAAACATACAGACGAGATGGGTGGACAAATGCTGTGTTTTATCTGAACAGATGCTAGCACACTGCAAATCGCATCCTCTGTGCTCTGAAATAGGGGCAATTGAACTTAACACACTGAGTTTGAGCCATTAAGTGCACTTAGAATAGTAACTCTACACAGCGGACAGCGAGTATCCCTCTGTTTTCTTAACTCAACAAGTGGCTTTTGACTTGTAATGGGCTTTGCTTAATTAGAATTTCAGAAGATATAAGCTCGAAGTTAAAGTGTTTCCTTTTACTTAGAATTGTTTAACTATTAATTGCAAGCTATTTTCTGTGATGTTAATGCAGTTGGTCGTGTGTTAAGGATGTAGTTTGTTTTAATATAAAAGATGCCGGTCTGTCATGGAATTATTCCTGGGGGTGAAGTATCCTTTCCTCACAGTTTACAAGTTGCAAAATTGTTGGTGTTTCTCGTCCAGTTTCCTAATGTACATTGAGGTCTGGTCGGATACCATATTTATGAAAAAAAGTATTTGAATTTTGTCCTTCTATGTATTTAAATTCATAGTCCCTCCGCAAGATAGCAGTATGACAAAGCTTTGAGAGGAACATGAGCAGTGTTATAATTTCCACATAATTCTAACAGTGAAAGTGAGGTTTCTATCTGATTTACTCTTTAATAAGTATTTGTGTTAATAGCCCCACTGTTTCCTTTACTTCAAAATCCAGGTCATAATGGGTACAGTAGTTGGAATTTAGTTGAATTTAGTGGTGGCCAACCTGGATGGTATCAGCCCTCCCAGTCAATTAAGGCAGAAATCCCGCCCTTGAAAGCTGTTGGCCAATCAAAGGCCTTGCACTTCACTCACTATCACATCATTCAAATACAGCATTGGAATTTATACAGATACATTTTTCTATAAATTATTCCATTGATACTTGGATGTTACCACAATTCACAAACAATACTAGGCAAATATAAATGGTCAACCAAATGGATAATACATGCTGCAAAACAACATATAGTGTATTCTGTGGTACAGCTTGCTTCTATTGAAAATT
Organism: Scyliorhinus canicula; assembly: GCF_902713615.1. Classification (NCBI taxonomy): domain Eukaryota; kingdom Metazoa; phylum Chordata; class Chondrichthyes; order Carcharhiniformes; family Scyliorhinidae; genus Scyliorhinus; species Scyliorhinus canicula. The sequence goes on from NC_052147.1 coordinate 224,072,942, forward strand.
AATGCCAACCAGATTTTGTTATGATGATGACTATTCCTAATACTTTACTTACTCTCCTTTCTCCCCTCATAGATTTTTGTTTATTCTCTTGGGGCCCCTTGGTAAAGGTCCACAATATCATGAAATTGGCAGGTCGATTGCAACCTTGATGACTGATGAGGCAAGTGCTGAATTCCAAAGTACTTAGTTAAAAGTGATCTAGAGATGTCTGTTGCACACTTTGATAATTCATTAATTGCAAACTTGCTAATCGGATTTAATAATTTTTGTGAATGTTGTAACACTAGACGATTTAAATTACATTAGGGGACTAGACATGGGTAAATTGTTCATGAGTTTGAGAGGACAGACAGAAAGTCACACTTTATGTCAGTATCATTACTCCCGGAGAGACAAGACTACATGTAAAATGGTATTTGGTTTAATTTTTAAAATACATTGAAATGGTGTGACCAGTGACAATGATTTATATTGGCATAAGTACGCTGACACTGCAGCTGTGTTTGGAATTGAACCAAGCTGTTGATCTTCATACAGTGAATGTGGACATTTACAGTTTCTCTTTGTGCTTTTGTAATCCATACTTTTAAAAGAAAATTTAACAAATGCAATTATTTCATCTGACCACTCAGGATTATGCATTATTCGAGACACATAAGTTATTAATTTGACTGATTGCAGGTATTCATGAAGATTTTATTTATAGTTATGATTTAGATATTTTGGGAGTAAGTGCCAAATCTGGAGTAATTAACAGACTTTGATAGATGACATATAAAATAACTATTAAGCGAAAGGATGCAGTAAACCCACGCTTAACGTTGGACTCAGTTAACATTTTTCACTTTACTATAATTCGCAAAATGGGGACTATCCATTTACTGTTGCGATGTTCACCATAACGTTGTTTGTCACAGACTCCCTCTTCTGTATCCTGAACATCCCACAGGGGCACATGGCATTTTCCACCATTTTCCCCAGTGTTGTTCGGGTCCTCTTCTGTTGCTTCTCTTTTCTCCGTCCCCGTCCCCCCACTTCTGCTTCTGCTCCTGCTCCTGTCCTCAGTGCTCAAGACCCTTCCCTCCCTGCCGCTCCTTCCCCTCCAGAGCTTCCATTCCCATCCTCCATTTTCATATTTAAAGTCCAGTCTTGGTACTTCTTCAGCTGGTCCTCGCAGCAACCAACGTCTGCCATTAGGTGGAGCCTAGTCAATGAAGGCAGGTAGCTGGTGGATGTAACCTTTTTTTTTACATTTATATTCTACTTCTTTTGTATTTTTCAATTGTTTTTTGAAGGTTATGTCATGTATGAATGTAGTCATTTAGGAGTGTACAGCATTTCAGCTTGTGATGTTTTTTCTTCGGAGACATAAGAACATAAGAACATAAGAAATAGGAGCAGGAGTAGGCCATCTGGCCCCTCGAGCCTGCTCCGCCATTCAATGAGATCATGGCTGATCTTTTGTGGACTCAGCTCCACTTTCCGGCCCGAACACCATAACCCTTAATCCCTTTATTCTTCAAAAAACTATCTATCTTTACCTTAAAAACATGTAATGAAGGAGCCTCAACTGCTTCACTGGGCAAGGAATTCCATAGATTCACAACCCTTTGGGTGAAGAAGTTCCTCCTAAACTCAGTTCTAAATCTACTTCCCCTTATTTTGAGGCTATGCCCCCTAGTTCTGCTGTCACCCGCCAGTGGAAACAACCTGCCCGCATCTATCCTATCTATTCCCTTCATAATTTTAAATGTTTCTATAAGATCCCCCCTCATCCTTCTAAATTCCAAGGAGTACAGTCCCAGTCTACTCAACCTCTCCTCATAATCCAACCCCTTCAGCTCTGGGATTAACCTAGTGAATCTCCTCTGCACACCCTCCAGCGCCAGTACGTCCTTTCTCAAGTAAGGAGACCAAAACTGAACACAATACTCCAGGTGTGGCCGCACTAACACCTTATACAATTGCAACATAACCTCCCTAGTCTTAACTCCATCCCTCTAGCAATGAAGGACAAAATTCCATTTGCCTTCTTAATCACCTGTTGCACTTGTAAACCAACCTTCTGTGACTCATGCACTAGCACACCCAAGTCTCTCTGAACAGCGGCATGCTTTAATATTTTATCGTTTAAATAATAATCCCGTTTGCTGTTATTCCTACCAAAATGGATAACCTCACATTTGTCAACATTGTATTCCATCTGCCAGACCCGAGCCCATTCACTTAACCTATCCAAATCCCTCTGCAGACTTCCAGTATCCTCTGCACTTTTCGCTTTACCACTCATCTTAGTGTCATCTGCAAACTTGGACACATTGCCCTTGGTCCCCAACTCCAAATCATCAATGTAAATTGTGAACAATTGTGGGCCCAACACGGATCCCTGAGGGACACCACTAGCTACTGATTGCCAACCAGAGAAACACCCATTTATCCCAACTCTTTGCTTTCTATTAATTAACCAATCCTCTATCCATGCTACTACTTTACCCTTAATGCCATGCATCTTTATCTTATGCAGCAACCTTTTGTGTGGCACCTTGTCAAAGGCTTTCTGGAAATCCAGATATACCACATCCATCGGCTCCCCGTTATCTACTGCACTGGTAATGTCCTCAAAAAATTCCACTAAATTAGTTAGGCACGACCTGCCTTTTACGAACCCATGCTGCGTCTGCCCAATGGGACAATTTCTATCCAGATGCCTCGCAATTTCTTCCTTGATGATAGATTCCAGCATCTTCCCTATTACCGAAGTTAAACTCACTGGCCTATAATTTCCTGCTTTCTGCCTACCTCCTTTTTTAAACAGTGGTGTCACGTTTGCTAATTTCCAATCCACCGGGACCACCCCAGAGTCTAGTGAATTTCGGTAAATTATCACCAGTGCATCTGCAATTTCCCTAGCCATCTCTTTTAGCACTCTGGGATGCATTCCATCAGGGCCAGGAGACTTGTCTACCTTTAGCCCCATTAGCTTGCCCATCACTCCCTCCTTAGTGATAACAATCGTCTCAAGGTCCTCACCTGTCATAGCCTCATTTCTATCAGTCACTGGCATGTTATTTGTGTCTTCCACTGTGAAGACCGACCCAAAAAACCTGTTCAGTTCCTCAGCCATTTCCTCATTTCCCATTATTAAAACTCCCTTCTCATCCTCTAAAGGACCAATATTTACCTTAGCCACTCTTTTTTGTCTTATATATTTGTAAAACCTTTTACTGTCTGTTTTTATATTCTGAGCAAGTTTACTCTCATACTCTATCTTACTCTTCTTTATAGCTTTTTTAGTAGCTTTCTGTTGCCCCCTAAAGATTTCCCAGTCCTCTAATCTCCCAGCAATCTTTGCCACTTTATATGCTTTTTCCTTCAATTTGATACTCTCCCTTATTTCCTTAGATATCCACGGTCGATTTTCCCTCTTTCTTCCGTCCTTCCTTTTTGTTGGTATAAACCTTTGCTGAGCACTGTGAAAAATCGCTTGGAAGGTTCTCCACTGTTCCTCAACTGTTCCACCATAAAGTCTTAGCTCCCAGTCTACCTTAGCTAGTTCTTCTCTCATCCCCTTGTAATCTCCCTTGTTTAAACACAAAACACTAGTATTTGATTTTACTTTCTCACCCTCCATCTGTATTTTAAATTCCACCATATTGTGATCGCTCCTTCCGAGAGGATCCCTAACTATGAGATCATGAATCAATCCTGTCTCATTACACAGGACAAGATCCAGGACCGCTTGTTCCCTCGTAGGTTCCATCACATACTGTTCTAGGAAACTATCGCGGATACATTCTATAAACTCCTCCTCACGGTTGCCCTGACCGACCTGGTTAAACCAATCGACATGTAGATTAAAATCCCCCATGATAACTGCTGTACCATTTCTACATGCATCAGTTATTTCTTTGTTTATTGCCTGCCCCACCATCTCGTTACTATTTGGTGGCCGATAGACTACTCCTATCAGTGACTTTTTCGCCTTACTATTCCTGATTTCCACCCAAATGGATTCAACCTTATCCTCCATAGCACCGATGTCATCCCTTACTATTGCCCGGATGTCATCCTTAAATAACAGAGCAACACCACCTCCCTTACCATCCACTCTGTCCTTCCGAATAGTTTGATACCCTCGGATATTTAACTCCCAGTCGTGACCATCCTTTAACCATGTTTCAGTAATGGCCACTAAATCATAGTCCTTCACGATGATTTGTGCCACCAACTCATTTACTTTATTCCGAATACTACGAGCATTCAGGTAAAGTACACTTATGTTGGTTTTTTTACCTCTGTTTTGAATCTTAACATCTCCAGTTTTATTCCTTTTGTTATTACTGGGCCTATTCACTGTGCTCCCCTCAGTCACTGTACCTTGTACTGTCGCCCTTATGGATTTCTGACTATGTCTTCTCTGCCTTGCCCTTTTCCCCTTACTTCTTTTTGTTTCTGTCCCTGTTTTACTACCTTCCAACTTCCAGCATTGGTTCCCATCCCCCTGCCCCATTAGTTTAAACCCTCCCCAACAGCTCTAGAAAACACCCCCCCTAGGACATCGGTTCCAGTCCTGCCCAAGTGCAGACCGTCCGGTTTGTACTGGTCCCACCTCCCCCAGAAGCGGTCCCAATGCCCCAGGAATTTGAATCCCTCCCTCTTGCACCATCTCTCGAGCCACGCATTCATCCTATCTATCCTGACATTCCTACTCTGACTAGCTCGTGGCACTGGTAGCAATCCTGAGATTATTACCTTTGAGGTCCTTCTTTTTAGTTTAACTCCTAACTCCCTGAATTCCGCTTGTAGGACCTCATCCCGTTTTTTACCTATATCGTTGGTGCCTATGTGCACCACGACAGCTGGCTGTTCACCCTCCCCCCCTAGAATGTCCTGCAGCCGCTCAGAGACATCCTTGACCCTTGCACCAGGGAGGCAACATACCATCCTGGAGTCTCGATTACGTCCACAGAACCGCCTGTCTATTCCCCTTACGATCGAGTCCCCTATCACTATAGCCCTGCCATTTTTCTTCCTGCCCTGCTGTGCAGCAGAGCCAGCCACGGTGCCATGAACCTGGCTGCTGCTGCCTTCCCCTGGTGAGCCATCTCCCTCAACAGTATCCAAAGCGGTATATCTGTTTTGCAGGGAGATGACCGCAGGGGACACCTGCACTGCCTTCCTACTCTTGCTCTTTCTTTTGGTCACCCATTTTCTATCTCCCTCAGTAACCTTCACCTGCGGTGTGACCAACTCGCTAAACGTGCTATCCACGACCTCCTCAGCATCGCGGATGCTCCAAAGTGAGTCCATCCGCAGCTCCAGAGCCGTCAAGCGGTCTAACAAGAGCTGCAACTGAACACACTTCTTGCACGTGAAGGAGCCAGGGATAGTGGACGTGTCCCTGAGCTCCCACATCGCACACGAGGAGCATGACACGGGTCTGGGATCTCCTGCCATGTCTTAAACCCTTGGTAAACTTAAACAACAACAATTTCAAAATAAAAATAAATAAATTAGGCAAGGAAAAGAAAAAGAGAGACTACTTACCAGTCACTTACCAGGGTGAAAGAGCACCTCCTCACACTCTGCACCGAATTACCTCACTGCACCAAATTACCAAATTTCAATCCTCCACTCTGTACGAGTCTCACGGAAAGTGCTTGCTTACTTCGTGCGCAGTCTCTCTGTCTTTTATACAGACCTCAGCTAACCGATGACTCAAAAAAATACCTTAACTTCAAAGAGAAGAATACAATGTGCCCCTAAACAGGCCTCAACAGGCCTCAAGTGATTGCCAGATAACTGCCTCTCAGCAATTAGGGTGGGGGCAGCTTCAACCAATCAGACACTAAGCTCCACACTGCACTTTTAACTGAAAAACAGCAGAATTAGATTTTCCACTTACCTTTGCTGATTTACTCACTGCACCAAATTACCAAATTTCAATCCTCCACTCTGTACGAGTCTCACTCCGGATGAGTCTCCTGGAAAGTGCTTGCTTACTTCGTGCGCAGTCTCTCTGTCTTTTATACAGACCTCAGCTAACCGATGACTCAAAAAAATACCTTAACTTCAAAGAGAAGAATACAATGTGCCCCTAAACAGGCCTCAACAGGCCTCAAGTGATTGCCAGATAACTGCCTCTCAGCAATTAGGGTGGGGGCAGCTTCAACCAATCAGACACCAAGCTCCACACTGCACTTTTAACTGAAAAACAGCAGAATTAGATCCGAACGTATTGTTCCTACAGTATTGTTTAATATTTAGTAATTTATTTTGTTTCATAAGTTATTTCAGCAAGGGATACACAGTGTTGTGCATAGTACAGTATTTCAACATGTACATTGGTTTTAACCATGTCAGAAATGTTCAAAAGAACCCAACCCCATTTTTAACATTGATTTCTATGAGAACCTTTGATTCACTTAAAGCTGTTTCACAACTACAACCTTAAGTGAAGATTTATTCAGCTTGCATATTCCTAGGATTTGTTTTATACTGGTAAAATCAGCTACTGCAAAAGCAGAGTTTTGTTAAATTCGAACATTGAAACTGATTAATTGAGGCTTTAGAAATTTTGAGTTAACTAATATTAGTGATCCTCCACCAAAATATTTCAAGGAACTCAATTAATAAATAAAATGGAAGTCTCTTAGACCAGGGGTTTTCAAAATGTGGTCCACGTAGAGATTTTCCAGTGGTTCAGCAAAATATTATGAAGTGCTTAACAAGCAGACCAGCCCTATGGATAAACCATAGGGTGAACCTGTCCTTTATTCTCCCACCAAAACTGAATAAAGTACTCCAGATGAGGTTTGAACAAGACGCTGTACAGGTAAAACATAATTCCTCCCATTTGCACTCATGTCTTCTTGACATAAAGACCAAAATTTATTAAATCTTTGATTGCCTCTTGCACCTTTCTACGAGTTTTTGATGATATTTAAACTCCGATCTCATGACTGCTAATGACTCCTTGTTACTATCAGAAAACACTCCAATTTATCCAAAGTTGATAGCCTCATATTTGCCCAGATTGATTAAAATCAAAGAACCTTACAGCCCAGAAGGAGACCATTTGGCCCGTCATGTTGGTACTGGCTCTTCGAAAGAGCTGTCCAATTTAGTTCAACATCCTAGCTTTGCATCCATTACCATGCAAATTATTCTCTTTAGGTAAAATTTAATTCAATTTGTCAGTTTTATCCACTCATTTAATCTGTCTATGTCCCATTGTAAATTCCTGCTCCCACCTCCATTGTTTCCCATGCCTCCTAACCTAAAGGACTTTAATTTTCGGGCTCTCGAGGTGTCGTAACTGGGGGGTCCCCAATTATACGCTGGGGGCCACCACCACCCCTCTTCCCACCCCGGAGGCCCGGGTAAGGGCAATTGTCTGCAATCCTAACATCTTAAAGTACGATATAAGTCAAAAACTTCTGATGGTTCCGACTATCTGACAGTAATGGTTACCGAGCAGACGTTAGAAGAATTAAAACCACTTCTACAGTGACTCTGATTGCATTCCACAGATGTTCAGGCCGAATGTCATCTGTCTGCTTCATTATTAATGTTTAAACATGAAAGAATCCATCCCTATGGACAAGCCCTCTGTATACACAGGATCTGCTCAGGCGAGTAGGTGCATAAGATACATCTACAGACGCTGAAAAATGCCCTCGTACGAATGGGATATGGTGCTCGATTCATCGATCGACAGTTCCAACGTGCCACAGCAAAAAAAAAAACCCCACCTCAGAAGACAAACACAGGACACAACCGACGGAGTACCCTTCGTCGTCCAGTACTTCCCCAGAGCGGAGAAACTATGACGTCTTCTTCGCAGTCTTCAACATGTCATCAATGAAGGCGAAAATCTTGCAAAGGTCATCCCCACACCCCCCACTACTTGCCTTCAAACAACCGCGCAACCTCAAACAAACCATTTTGCAGCAAACTACCCAGCCTTCAGAACAGCGACCACAACACTACACAACCCTGCCATGGCAATCTCTGCAAGACATGCCAGATCATCGACATGGGTACCACCATTACACGTGAGAACACCACCCACCAGGTATGTGGTACATACCCGTGCGTCTCTGCCAACGTTGTCTACCTCATGCGCTGCGAGAAAGTTTGTCCCGAAGTGTGGTACATTGGCGAGACCATGCAGACACTGCGACAACGGATGAACGGACATTGCGTGACAATCGCCAGTCAGGAATGTTCCCTTCCAGTCGGGGAACACTTCAGCAGTCAAGGGCATTCAGCCTCTGATCGTCGTGTAAGCGTTCTTCAAGGTGGCCTTCAGGACGTGCTACAATGCAGAATCGCCGAGCAGAAACTTATAGCCAAGTTCCGCAAACATGAGTACGGCCTCAAACGGGACCTTGGATTCATGTCTCATTACATTCACCCCCCACCATCTGGCCTGGGCTTGCGAAATCCTACCAACTGTCCTGGCTTGAGACAATTCACACTCCTTTAACCTGTGATGATCCCTCTCTCCAGTTGCTCCATATGGACCTGTAGACTTAATTACCTGCAAAGACTTGCATTCAAGGTATTGTATTGCATCTTTGACATTGTCTATATATGTGTTTCTGGAACCCACCTCTTCATTTACCTGAGGAAGGAGCAGTGCTCCAAAAGCTCGTGATTCAAAACAAACCTGTTGGACTTTAACCTGGTGTTATAAGACTTCCACCTGAAAATAAGCATGGCTCATCAAGTTTTGTAAATGAACACTTTCCAGCTAGTTTTGCATGGTTCAGGCAAAATGCCCTGTTTGTAGTCCCCACAGAGGCAAACAGACTAGTCCGGTTTCATAGCCTGTGCTACAGGTGCTGCCCACTCTGCAAAACGCACTGGCCATATGATTCCCAGCTCTTCCCTGTGCTGCAACTCTATCAATCTTGCCGATTAAGATGTATGGACCAGGCCTTTCCTTAAAATATCTGGGCTGAGCCTCTGGATGCACTTAGATGCAGACATCGGCTCCTTTTATCCTGCCCAGGCCCTCCTGGAATAGTTCTGGATATTTACAGAAGACCTCATACAAGTTTCTAGTACCTGTCCAGAAAATCTGCTGCCAATCGAAACGGAGGACTCATAGCCAATCATGCTCCAGGACCATGACTAAAGGTAGCTGAACCTGTGTGTTGTCCATGGGTCACCGGGGTCATGGTGGTCTCCAGGATGTCCAACGGTTCACCCATGTAAGTTGTCAATTTGGTCTTGGTGTCACGCAGGGTTAGTGATCCCTATGTGAAGTCAATAAAGGTTTGCTAACCAATGATGGAGACGGCAGGCAGCCCCTGTGTCCATCTCCATCATCAGGGGGTGTCCATTCACTTGTAGTGTGACCCAAATTGGCAGCACCTTCAGGAATTGATGCAGTTTAGCTGTATCATATTGTCTTTCTCGGACGGGGCCACGTGCAAGTCTTGGTTTACAGTGGCCTCATCCCCTGATCTGGGCTGAACTCTCTCCGCCGACTCTCTCCGCCGATTATGGTGGCTGTTCTCTGCCCACATGTCTGGCAATGCGTTCGGAATTCTGCTTCATTCTTGGGGCAGGTGTCTCGCTAGTCTGTAGTTGCTCCCGAATACTGAGCCCGACTGCGGTATTGCACCTTTGGTTGTTGTTTGGGAGTTGACCGGGCCATTCGGGCACTGCCCTGGGGTATCACAGACGTCTGATATGTCGGTCAGGTCATACTATGGACCCCATAGTCCATGGACCCTTCAAGCACCTGTACCCCTTTCTCCATATTTTTGGGGCAGTACTAACTCAATGGCCTTATTTAAGCCCAATGTGGGCTCCACCAACACCTTCCTATGTGTGGCTGTGTTATTAATTCCAAGAACAAGCCTTACCTCAACATTTCAGATCGGGGATGGCTTGAATTCGCAGTGCTCTTCCAGCTACCTGAGGTGGGTAAAATAATAAGTCACTGACTTGCCCGGAGTTTGCACAGACACTTTGAACCGGTACCGTTGCACTATAACTGATAGCTTTGGATCATAATGGTCAGGCAGCAGCACAACTAACTCACCAAATTACTTGGAATCCAGAGCATCTGGGCAGGTGTTGCTCGTTCTGGGTGAGTGTGCTTAACACTCAATTTGGCTGTTTCGTTACTTAGCTTTGGAGTCGCCAGGTAGCGTTACGATACCGCCACAAGTTTCAAGGTCAAGTTCAAAGCAATAAAACCATACACCAATTAGTAAGTTCAAACAAATGAGTTTATTGTAATACAATTATAAACTACTCATGCACCCGCTAAGATGACTAAACTATTCCTACCACAAAATAGACCAATACTTACCTGAATAAGGAACTGCCGGATCAGGGGACAAGGCCTCTTGCTCTGCACTGGGTCCACAGACTTCAGGTTGGTACGGGTTAAAAGGGGTCAGGAGTATCTATCTCTGGTAGCAATCGTTGTGAGACACCTTACTTGCTGGCGGCTGCTGTCCGAACCTCTCCTCTCTCTCGGTCAAGGTCTTCTTCGGTAAAGGCTGGTCGAGAGGGCTGGTCAAGAGAGGAGGGCTGGTCAAGAAGAACAAACTAAGTTTGGGACCTGTCTTTTATAGGTCCTAGGGCTTCGCGCCCTTTTGGGCGGACCCTCTATCTGCTGGGGATCGATTGGGTCTCTTCCCAATTGATTTGTTTGAATCCCCCAATACTGAGGCTGTCCCTTGGCTACTGGGCGGGCCTTCAGGTGCTTTGTCTTCGAACCCTGCTGGTGCCGGGGTGTCTGGTTTCCCATACACTATTGCAATCACTTCCCTATTTGTGTCCATTGTCCCTGGGATCGTTCCATTACTATGTTAACTGTCCCGGAGATTGCCTCATTAGTATGCGGAATGTTCGTTTCGGTGCTGTCTGCTCTCTTAGCAGACAGAATACACAGTGGCTTGTTGCAGCCTGCTTGAGCTGCAAACTTTGTCCATCCTACCCTGCAAGCTTTGCGTTCCTCCATTTTGTATTGAGGGAATGGCCAACTTCGGTAGCTACACAGGTAAGGCTCTTTATAATCCCAAAGGCCAGGGCTCCGCAAGCTGAAAGGAGGATTGCCTTTTGCTGGTCTTCTCCCAAAATGCGATTGGTCTGAAAAAACGAAACTCTTGTGTTCAGCATATTGAACCCAATCTCCCAGGCCTGTGCCAAAGGCCTCCTGTTTACCAAAAGACGGCATTTTTGAACCTTTAAGCTCCTGCAAGGCATGTCTTCCGGGGGCTGCTGGGGTGTCTTGAAGCAAAGTCCGGAGTTTTGTTTTCCCTTGTCAGCAGTTTAAAGACCAGGAAGCCGGCGGTAAGAATGACAAACAATTTATTTGAACGAAACATAAAGTCTGCCTACAGCAGTAACTATGTGCACATCACCAACCGACATGCCGGTCCCTGTTCAGGACAGTTTTTATGCTCGGTTTTACAAGCCCCAGCTGAATGGGACTCTGCCCACTTCCGGGGGAGCTGGTACTCCAGGCCCCATGAGGTGATGAATTATGGTTTCCCCGTGGGCCTTGTGGGGGTTATGATGGGACCCTTCTGTCTCCTTTTGTGATCCACTTGGTTCTGCAAGCAGAGAAACAACATTGAGATGTTGGAAGCTTGAAGAGAACATGGATGAGTGACAGTAAACTAGCTATCTTGTTTTGATAATCCTGTGTGTATAAACAATCTTGGAAATTGTAGGATATTTGTGGGATATATTTTTTTCGTGGGACCAACATTTCAAATGGCAATGAGACTGTAGTTCCTGTTTGGTGTTCTCTGCTGCAATATTGGCATACATAAGAACATAAGAACATAAGAACTAGGAGCAGGAGTAGGCCATCTGGGCCTTCGAGCCTGCTCCGCCATTCAATTAGATCATGTCTGATCTTTTGTGGACTCAGCTCCACTTTCCGCCCCGAACACCATAACCCTTAATCCCTTTATTCTTCAAAAAACTATCAATCTTTACCTTAAAAACATGTAATGAAGGAGCCTCAACTGCTTCACTGGGCAAGGAATTCCATAGATTCACAACCCTTTGGGTGAAGAAGTTCCTCCTAAACTCAGCCTCAAAATAAGGGGAAGTAGATTTAGGACTATGTCCCCTAGTTCTGCTGTCACCCGCCAGTGGAAACAACTGCCTGCATCTATCCTATCTATTCCCTTCATAATTTTAAATGTTTCTATAAGATCCCCCCCTCATCCGTCTAAATTCCAACGAGTACAGTCCCAGTCTACTCAACCTCTCCTCATAATCCAACCCCTTCAGCTCTGGGATTAACCTCGTGAATCTCCTCTGCACACGCTCCAGTGCCAGTATGTCCTTTCTCAAGTAAGGAGACCAAAACTGAACACAATACTCCAGGTGTGGCCTCACTAACACCTTATACAATTGCAGCATAACCTCCCTAGTCTTAAACTCCATCCCTCTAGCAATGAAGGACAAAATTCCATTTGCCTTCTTAATCACCTGTTGCACCTGTGAACCAACTTTCTGTGACTCATGCACTAGCACACCCAGGTCTCTCTGCACAGCAGCATGCTTTAATATTTTATTGTTTAAATAATAATCCTGACATATGGATATGAGAGCAGGACAGAGAGTTGAAATGACAAGTGACAGGATGGTCTGTGTCCTATTTGTGGACGGACCAAAGGTGTTCTGCAAAGCGGTCATCCAGTCTGGTTTTATGTAGATCAGACTGCACTGGGAGCAGCGAATGCAATAGATCAGATTGAAGGAGGTGCATGTGAAGCGCTGCCTCACTTGAAACAAGTGTTTAGGCCCTAAGGTGGTGAGAAGGAAGGAGGCAAAGGGGCAGGTGTCACACCTTCTATACCACATCAAACTAGAGTCCCAGGCCAACAAAACTAATCCCACGATGACTATGGCAGGGCCTACACAAGATCACAGGCTATAAAGCAAGGCCAGACGGAATATCCGGGGCTGGAGCGTCCCTACCCGATGATCTGAACAAGTTCTATGCCTGCTTTGAGCAGTCAGCCAATGTATCAATGCCACCCACCCCAACAGCCCTGGACACACCCATACCCACAATTACAGCCTCAGAGGTAAGAGCTGCCTTCCTGAAAGTGAACCTGCAGAAAGCGGCGGCCCCGACAGAGTCCCTGGGCAAGTACTCGGAGCCTGCGCAGACCAGCTGGCGAGTGTATTAGCAGATATCTTCACCACCTCACTCCTCCGCTCTTGAGGTCCCCACCACCTTCAAGAAGACCAGCATAATACCAGTACCAAAGAAGAACAAGGTAGCCTGCCTCAACGACTACCGACCGGTGGCCCTGACGTCTGTTATCGTGAAATGCTTCAAGCGGCTAGTATTGAGATGGATCATTGCCAGCCTCCCAGACGGCCTCGATCCACTGCAGTTTGCCTATCACCGCAACTGGTCCACAGCAGATGCTATCTTCCTGACTCTACAATCAACAGTCGAACACCTCGACAACAAGAACACCTATGTAAAACTGCTGTTCATAGACTATAGCTCCGCCTTCAACACTATTATCCCGACAAGGCTAATAACCAAACTCTGCAATCTTGGACTTGAGCCCCTCCCAGTGCAGCTGGATCTTTGACTTCCTCACCAACAGACCGCAATCTGTCAGGAAAGGCAACAGCACCTCCTCCACAATAGTCCTTCACACCGGAAGAGTGCTCAGCACTCTACTGTACTCCCTATACACTCATGACTGTGTGGCAAGATTGAACTCCAACTCAATCTATAAGTTTGCGGATGATACGACTGTGCTGGGCCATATCTCCAACAACGAGGAATCAGACTACAGGAGGGAGATAAATCACTTGGTTGTATGGTGTACCGAAAACAACATCTCTCTGAATGTTGGAAAGACCAAAGAACTGATCATCGACTTCAGGAAGCCTAGTATGACACACACTCCTGTATGCATTAATGGTCCGAAGTGGAGATGGTCGATAGCTTTAAGTTCTTGGGGGCCACCATCATCAACAGTCTGTCCTGGTCCACTCACGTTGATGCAACAGTCAAGAAAGCCCAATAACGTGTCTGCATCGACTCTCACAAACATCTACAGATGTGCAATAGAGAGCATCCTATCCGGCTGCATCATCGCCTGGTACGGGAACTGCTCGGTCCAAGATCGCAAGAAACTGCAGAGTGCGGTGAACTCAGCACAATGCATCACACAAGCTTGCCACCCCCACATTGATTCTGCACACACCTCCCGCTGCCTCAGGAAGGCAGACGCATTATCAGAGACCCCCTACCACCCAGGCATTGCCTTCTTCCAGACCCTTCCAGCAGGCAGAAGGTACAGAAGTCCGAAGACTCGCACATCTAGATAGAGGAACAGCTTCTTCCCCACAGCTGCAAGACTCCTCAATGACTCCCCCTCGGACTGATCTGTTCCCTGTAAGAACACTATTCACGACGCCCTATGCTGTTCTTGCTCATGTATTTGCTTTGGTTGGCTCCTTGTTCTGCACTATAACCAATCAAAGTTTGTTGATGTACCATTTATCAATGTTTTCTGTTGATTATTCTTTTGTCTACTATGTACGTACTATGTACGTTCCCTCAGCCGCAGAAAAATACTTTTCACTGTACATGTGACAATAAATGATAGATTATCATAGAATTTACAGTGCAGAAGGAGGCCACTCGGCCCATCGAGTCTGCACCGGCTCTTGGAAAGAGCACCCTACCCGAGGTCAACACCTCCACCCTATCCCCATAACCCAGTAACGCCACCCAACACTGACGGCAATTTTGGACACTCAGGGCAATTTATCATGGCCAATTCACCTAACCTGCACATCTTTGGACTGTGGGAGGAAACCGGAGCACCCGGAGGAAACCCACGCAGACACGGGGAGGATGTGCAGACTCCGAACAGACAGTGACCCAAGGCGGAATCGAACCTGGGACCCTGGAGCTGTGAAGCAGTTGTGCTATCCACAATTCTACCGTGCTGCCCTTAAATCAAATTTTTAAAAATCTGAAAAAAAGTTTGACTGCAAGACAATACATGTGCTGCCTGCTATGGTTGCTACACAGTGTGATGATTATTTAACTGCATCATTTTAAGACACATCAATCAAGGACAGTGGTGGGAAGTTGTGTGTGGAGGCTGAGGAGATAAGCGAGATACTAAATGAATACTTTTCGTCAGTATTCACTCAGGAAAAAGATAATGTTGTGGAGGAGAATGCTGAGACCCAGGCTATTAGAATAGATGGCATTGAGGTGCGTAGGGAAGAAGTGTTGGCAATTCTGGACAAGGTGAAAATAGATAAGTCCCCGGGGCCTGATGGGATTTATCCTAGGATTCTCTGGGAAGCCAGGGAAGAGATTGCTGAGCCTTTGGCTTTGATTTTTCATCATTGGCTACAGGAATAGTGCCAGAGGACTGGAGGATAGCAAATGTGGTCCCTTTGTTCAAGAAGGGGAGTAGAGATAACCCCGGTAACTATAGGCCGGTGAGCCTCACGTCTGTTGTGGGTAAAGTCTTGGAGAGGATTATAAGAGATACGATTTATAATCATCTAGATAGGAATAATATGATTAGGGATAGTCAGCATGGTTTTGTGAAGGGTAGGTCATGCCTCACAAACCTTATCGAGTTCTTTGAGAAGGTGACTGAACAGGTAGACGAGGGTAGAGCAGTTGATGTGGTGTATATGGATTTCAGTAAAGCGTTTGATAAGGTTCCCCACAGTCATCTATTGCAGAAAATACGGAGGCTGGGGATTGAGGGTGATTTAGAGATGTGGATCAGAAATTGGCTAGTTGAAAGAAGACAGAGGGTGGTGGTTGATGGCAAATGTTCAGAATGGAGTTCAGTTACGAGTGGCGTACCACAAGGATCTGTTCTGGGGCCGTTGCTGTTTGTCATTTTTATAAATGACCTAGAGGAGGGCACAGAAGGTTGGGTGAGTAAATTTGCAGACGACACTAAAGTCGGTGGAGTTGTAGACAGTGTGGAAGGATGTTGCAGGTTACAGAGGGACATAGATAAGCTGCAGAGCTGGGCTGAGAGGTGGCAAATGGAGTTTAATGTAGAGAAGTGTGAGGTGATTCACTTTGGAAAGAATAACAGGAATGCGGAATATTTGGCTAATGGTAAAATTCTTAGCAGTGTGGATGAGCAGAGGGATCTCGGTGTCCAGGTACATAGATCCCTGAAAGTTGCCACCCAGGTTGATAGGGTTGTGAAGAAGGCCTATGGTGCGTTGGCCTTTATTGGTAGAGGGATTGAGTTCCGGAGCCATGAGGTCATGTTGCAGCTGTACAAAACTCTGGTACGGCCGCATTTGGAGTATTGCGTACAGTTCTGGTCGCCTCATTATGGGAAGGACGTGGAAGCTTTGGAACGGGTGCAGAGGAGATTTACCAGGATGTTGCCTGGTATGGAGGGAAAATCTTATGAGGAGAGGCTGATGGACTTGAGGCTGTTTTCGTTAGAGAGAAGAAGGTTAAGAGGTGACTTAATAGAGGCATACAAAATGATCAGAGGGTTAGATAGGGTGGCCAGTGAGAGCCTTCTCCCACGGATGGAGGTGGCTAGCACGAAGGGACATAGCCTTAAATTGAGGGGTAATAGATATAGGACAGACGTCAGAGGTAGGTTTTTTACGCAAAGAGTGGTGAGGCCGTGGAATGCCCTACCTGCAACAGTAGTGAACTCGCCAACATTGAGGGCATTTAAAAGTTTATTGGATAAGCATATGGATGATAATGGCATAGTGTAGGTTAGATGGCCTTTAGTTTTTGACTTCCCATGTCGGTGCAACATCGTGGGCCGAAGGGCCTGTATTGCGCTGTATCGTTCTATGTTCTATGTTCTAGTTAGAGGAACATATCAATGTGAAGAGGTGTCCCAAAGCACGGGAAAATCAGGACGCTGAAACTGACAGGTTTTTGATGTGCAGCATGCATCACCTTCAATCAAGTAGAGAAGTTCTGAAGTTTACAAAAATGTTAAGTTTTAAAAACAATGGCCCCTTGGACCTCAAGTGTGTTGGGGCTCCAGTGAAATTGGCAAAAAGAAAACAGCACATCAAAAAAACAAGACAAAATGGGCTCTCCAAGTGCCTGGCTGAAAAACCTCCAGAGATCGCTGACATTGCTTTCCTTTGATAAAAGGAGAATTTTTAAAAGTTCATAAAACAGCAGCCAGTTTTGCGCCAAAACTCCGAAAACATGGGAAAACCACAGAGAGAAAACCAACAGCTGCTGACAGCTAAGTGGAAAAAAAGGACGACGGTCCTTAAAAGGTAATACATTTAAAGTGGCAATATCCTTCAAGTGTCAATCACAAGAAGGAACAAATGGCTATGGACAGGAAAATTAGAGGAGACCCCAGATTTCATAGAATTTACAGTGCAGAAGGAGGCCATTCGGCCCATCGAGTCTGCACTGGCTCTTGGAAAGAGCACCCTACCCAAGGTCAACACCTCAACCCTAGCCCATTACCCAGTAACCCCACACAACACTAAGGGCAATTTTGGACACTATGGGCAATTTAGCCTGGCCAATCCACCTAACCTGCACATCTTTGGACTGTGGGAGGAAACCGGAGGAAACCCACGCAGACACGGGGAGAAAGTGCAGATTCCGCACAGACAGTGACCCAAGCCGGGAATCGAACCTGGGACCCTGGAGCTGTGAAGCAATTGTGCTAACCACTATGCTACCGTGCTGCCCCTTTGGAGGGCAACTCTCAAAAATGGTCAAAAAACATGGTCCAAAAACAATGGAAGATCTGAAAGGCAATGAAGACCTCACGGAATAGGAACAGAAGACCTCAGAGGAAAGCAGTTGCGTAGTCATATTGTCACTGGACTAGTAATCCAGAGACACGGGTAAAGCTCCGGAGACCCGGGTTCGAATCCCACCAGGGCACATGGTGAAATTTGAATTCACTAAAAAAGAATCTGGAATTAAAAGTCTAATGATGACTATGAAAACATTCCTGATTGTCATAAAAACCCATCCGGTTCCCTTAGGTCCTTGAGGGAAGGCCTTCCCTATCCGGCCTACATGTGACTCCAGACCAACAGCAATTGATTGACTCTTAACTGCCCTCTGAAAATGCCTAGCAAGTCACTCAGTTCAACTGCAATTAGGGAAGGGCAATAAATGCTGACCCAGCCAGCAATGCCCACATCCTATGAATGAATAAAAAAAGGAGGCTATGAAAACATCACGGAAGAGGCAATTGAAGACCTCAAAGAAGAAGCAATGAATACTTCAGATAGGAGGCAATAGATGACCCCAGCAAGTGGGCAATGGAAGACCCCAAAAGAGGCCATCAAAAGCCCCCATAAGAAGGGCAACAGGAGAATTGCAGAATGGAAACAAATCAACACTTTTTGAGAGACAGAACTAACAGTGAAGTCAAAAAGGTTTAGCCGAAGTTAAGACCATTAGAAATGAAGGTTCTATTTGTGAAATGTATATGTCCAGTAAGAACATGATGTATTTCGCAAGAAATGCAGAAATTACAGACTTCAAAATAAACTAGGAACTATTGAACATAAAGATGAATCAGCAAAAAAGAATTAAAACTCTAGAGAAGACAGTAAAGCAACAAGATGAAATGACTGACAGGAAACTTGGAGAATAAAGTTTGCAAAAAAAAAATACAAGATGGAGTTAAGAAGAAAGCGAACTTAATGAGACAATGGAAAATAAGTGGAACTCTATGAAAAAGCGACTAGAAAAGAAGAGCAAACCCAGTGAAGAATTGAATTCAGAGACTAGAGCTTGAGGAAGGCAAGTTTGGCAATGAGAAATTAACTGAAGAAGTAAAAACATTGAAATTGACACCAGAATCAGCAATTCAGACAGAGAAAGAAACTGAGATTATGTGCTAGAACAAGATTGCTGAAATTATTACACTAATAGAAAAGCGCAAGAACCAATATGATAGAATAATCGATGAATAAAATGCCAAATTGAAATGCTGGAAAGAGAAGAAACGTATCATGTGACCAAGGTACCAGAAACCGAGTACCTTGATCATTCCTTCACGTGTGATAGACCATGATTGTGAAACAACTGTCAAGACATGAGATTTTGTTGTATTGTGTTGATATGTGTCTGCAAGCATTATAATGTAAGGAGCTCGACCGAGTAAGTGTCAACATGGGACTGGAGAGCGCCACCGTCCACACAGTAATGTATGTAATCACATGGCCAGAGAACAATCTAGGACATAACTTGGTAAGCAGCAAGCCCGCATGGGAACAGCTCCACGCAAGACCATATTTGGAACTGTAAATGGGTAAGGCCCACCAATGAAAGTGTTTGGGTGGAATTCTCCGCAAGGCCCGACGCTGTCGTGAAACCCGGAGAGGTTCACGACGGCGTCGGAGGCCGCTCCTTGCCCCCTATTCTCCCCCCCCCCTCCCCCGGGGGGGGGGGGGGGGGGGCTAGGAGGGCTGTGCCGTATATCTCGGCCGCGGGGCCTTGTCGCTGGCGTCAAGGCCCGGCACGCCGAGAATGATGCAGCCGGCGCGCCTAATGACGTCAGCCGCGCATACGCAGGTTGGCCGGCTCCAACCCGTGTATGTGTGGCTGACGTCGCGACGGCTGACGGCTCAAACCCGCGCATGCGCGGTTGCCGTCTTCCCCTCCGCTGCCCCACAAGAAGTGGCAGCTGGATCTTGCGGGGCAGCTGTGGGGAAAGAGTGTGTCCCTTTGAGACACCGGTCCGACGATCGGTGGGCATCGATCGCGGGCCAGTGCCCTCCCGAGCACGGTCGTGGTGCTCACTCCCCTCTCCGCCCCGCAAAAGCCACAAAACAGCTTTTGCCGCCATGTTCGCGCCGGCAGCAACCAGGTGTGGATGCCGCTGGCATGAACCGGTCGGGAACAGCAGGCCGTTCAGCCCATCCGGGTCGGAGAATCGTGGGTTGCCGTAAAAAGCGGCGACCCGTGATTCTCCGAGCGGCGTGTTGCAAAACACGACGCGCCATTTTGGGGGGGGGGGGTGGAATCGCGGGGGGTGCCATAGCGCCCTCCCGTGATTCTCCCACCCAGCCTGGGCAGCGGAGAATCGCGCCCTTCATGTTTCAACACACAAACTTCAAGATCTTATCAATGAGCCATCACCACTGCAACAATTTTTTTTTAAAAAAGCACATATTGAGTACATAATATGGCTTGGTGTCATAATATGAAACTTCTATAGTGCATCAAGTTGGATCGACAGAGTTATTGTTTGTGAGACCGATGTAGAGATGGAGGGATGGATCAATTTGTAAACATGTGCATCACTTGAGTATAGAGACGTTCCAACAGTCAGTGATGCCATCCAGATATTCATAAGCACCAAACTACATGACTAACCTGTTATAAACATAACGCATGTCTCCGTGGAAAGAAGTGGTAATTAACTGCCTGTATTAGATGAGGTACCTGTTATTACAGTTTCTGTTAATGTCGATCCTGTCGAAGCATCTCTGACTACAGAAATACATTGCTGTACAAGAAAAAGAAACCCCTCAACACTTCGATTTATAATTGTCCAGCTCATTAACATGACATTTAATTAGAAGTCTCAGAAAGTGTATCATTACAAGGCAGTAAGGCTTCTATGACCCAAGGGTGCAGGACATCTACAGTTGTACATATATGCCCATTTGTGTTTCATCAAGCTAATGTGTACCCTACAAAATAGAAAGAATGTTGGTGATGCAGACAATGTGTGATTTCAGTTTTAGCACCTTCCCTGTTGATACATAATAACCTGAAAGTTGCAATGGCAGAGACTGGCTTTTGGGGAATTTCAGCAATCTTTAAAAAAATTAATAATTTAGAGTACCCAATTAATTTTTTCCAATTAAGGGACAATTTAGCGTGGCCAATCCACCTACCCTGCATATCTTTGGGTTGTGAGGGTGAAACCCACACAAACATGGGGAAGAGTGTGCAAACTCCACACAGACAGTGACCCAGGGCCGGAATCGTACCTGAGGCCTCGCCGCCTTGGGGCAGCAGTGCTAACCTCTGTGCCACCATGCTGCCCTTCAGCTATCCTAAAGATCTTGGCTGATAGCACCAGACATAATGACAGTCAGTCGGACTGAGGAGTGCTTCATTGAAGCATGTGGGAAAAGCACAGAGCAGTGTTTCAGTGACTTGAAATTACAATTCCACTGATGGTCATAGATATTCTTCCTCAAATTTGTAATAATGTGCAGTAAATTCATGGTATTCTTTCTTCATATCATCAAATTTATTCTGCATCTTGCTGATACTACTTATGGTTTCAGATACATCAGTTTTGTGTTTTGCCATCTGTCCCCATTCATTAAGTTAGCTGGAGTTGGTGATTGTGTGACTGACCAAATCAACCTTTGCTGCTGATTTACCAGAGCATTCATTGGAAAATTAGGCAGGGTCTATATTTGATATTGTACACCTCTGCCTCAGTTGAAATTGCAGTGAATTAACCTTGTTTCTTCACTGTCCATAGCTGTTTCCACAGGCACAGACACTTTTATTGGAACTGTTCAGACACTTAATAGATACTGAACAGATCTTGTTCTGATTGTTAAGGTATTTCTCCTGATAACTTGAGTAGCTAGAGAAGTTTAATTGTTGCCCAGCAGAGGATTTGGGGGTCACATCAGGATTCCCCAAGTGACTGTTAATTATTTGCCTTGTTAGCAGCATTACTGTGATTATTCCTCAAGTGGAAGAATTACTCTTTTATATTTTACAAGCATTAAGTATGAATGCCTTTATTGTTTTTGTATGATCTCAGTCCTGATCAGCAACTTTTAAAGTGTATATTTTGTTTAAGTTTTTCCATTTTAACAAATAACGCAACAAAACAACAGGAATGGTACAGCACTGCAAAAATATCTCAACATACATAGATACAGAGGAGGACAGGAGAACAGCAATACAATTGGCCTGGTACAATCATTAGACTTAACTTGGCACCTCCGTAGATGTGACCAGAGAACAAGGGAGAAGAGAATACGACCATGACAACATAGTAAAATGGTGCACACCTTAGGTCTATAAAATAATGAGGGGCATCGATAAGGTAGATAGTCAACATTGTTTCCCAAAGGTTGGGGAGTCTAAAACAAGAGGGCATAGGTTTAAGGTGAGGGGGAGAGATACAAAAGGGTCCAGAGGGGCAATTTCTTCACACAGAGGGTGGTGAGTGTCTGGAACGAGCTGCCAGAGACAGTAGTAGAGGCAAGTAAAATTTTGTCTTTTAAAAAGCATTTAGACAGTTATATGGGTAAGATGGATATAGAGGGACAGGAGCCAAATGCGGGAAATTGGGACTAACTTAGTGGTTAAAAACTGGGTGGCATGGTCAAGATGGGCCGAAGGGCCTGTTTCCAAGCTGTAAACCTCTATCACTCTATGACCTTCCAATGCGGAGATTACTCACAGCGATTCAGGATAAGATCTTTGGGGCATGTTTGGGCGTGCAGCAGAACATATCTCCCTCACCTCCCGCAACACCAGAGGCACCAATAACGTGCTGTAACATCTTCCTCTCTGATATCAGACCCGTCTGTACCCTTGCAGGAGTTGATCACTGTTTCTTTAACTACATGTCAAAAATAAAAAACAAACTTGGAGAAAATTAATGAGAACCCCAGTTCTAAAAAGATATTATACATATACCAAAGGAAGTAATAAAACCTTAACCCCGGCACAGTACAGAACAATCATCTTTCCACAAATTTTTACAGAGAGAACCAGCGAAAGTTCATACACATGATGTACAGATTATAGTCAGTGCAGTCAGTGCCTCCCAATGAACTAACCGAGACAGGATAAAAAATTGAGAACTACTAAGAGCAGAGTATCTCAGGATAAAAAGGACCAGGACACAACCAAAAGCACATGACCTTCCGGTGCACACCTCTCACCATAAGACAAAGAAGAGAAAAAACGGCTTGTTCAAACCTCACTCAACCTGTTATAACATCCTGGCCCAGCCCCGCACCCTCGTGCACTTAGAAGTCAGTAAACCAAAGATACTTAGAACATGTCAAGACACAGCCTCTCAGGAGGTCCCTATTAAGTGCCTTCAAGTAGGCACATCCCAAGCATAAGGGGGTAACAGGATACCAGCCACAGTACTGGAAATGGCATAATCCAGCACACTATTGCACATAGGAGTTAATAACTCCAGTATACCCAGCACATGCCAAGACTCATCACCCAGCTCGCCTCACTCCTCACTAACTGAGCAATGCAGCAGCCCCACCGACATTAGAAACATTACATCATCCTCAACGAAAGAGACCCCATCACCGAGGAGTCGAACAACTGTCAAGGCAACCATCAATTGGGCATCATGGGAGGGGGTCAATCTCTCCCCTCCCCCGATACGATAAGGGAAATACCCTGCAATCCAATGGACCAAATCAGGACCTAAAACAGTGTACTGCCCACCCAAATAAGATAAGAAACCCCATAAGGGAGGAGCATCTCAATTTGCCAAATAACGTTAGACACAGATCAATACTGTACTCCATTTCAAGCGGGATATTAGGCGATGGAGCAGCACTGCCTAAACTAAGATGAAAATACTGACTCCCCATGGAAGATCCAACTACAATGAGGAGGGTACTCTGGAAGCCACCGTATAAAAACACTAGGAGGAGGAGGTCTGTCTCACCCATCAAGCCAATCCTCGAATGGAAGAAGGCTCCAACAGTACAGAGCCACAGGATACTGACACTCATTCCAACAAATCAAGCAAGGGCTAACCAACTACACCCAGGCCTCTGCCACCACTCATTTCCCTGCGCTCCAACAACTCCAGCCAACCACAAAGAAGAATCACAAGGAACCAAGTCCCCTCTAGGATACATGAGTGGCCTGGTTTTCAGTGGAGATTTTCGAAACTCAAAGTAACAAAAGTGCAAAATAAAAATCCGATATAGATAGCTCTAACTGGAGCCTTTCGTCAGGACTTATCTAACCCTATGCCCACCACTGCACTAACCGCCCACTCACCACCCTGTCATCGCTCTGCTCATAGAACAGTACAGCACAGAACAGGCCCTTCGGCCCTCGATGTTGTGCCGAGCCATGATCACCCTACTCAAACCCACGTATCCACCCTATACCCGTAACCCAACAACCCCCCCCCCCCCCCCCCTTAACCTTACTTTTTAGGACACTACGGGCAATTTAGCATGGCCAATCCACCTAACCCGCACATCTTTGGACTGTGGGAGGAAACCGGAGCACCCGGAGGAAACCCACGCACACACGGGGAGGACGTGCAGACTCCGCACAGACAGTGACCCAGCCGGGAATCGAACCTGGGACCCTGGAGCTGTGAAGCATTTATGCTAACCACCATGCTACCGTGTTGCCCCTATCTTCTCTATAAATGAGGTGAGGTGCGTCAAAGTTGCACTCCCTCCATATAAATACAAGGATTACAGTACGTAAAAAAAGGCAAGAATATGCAGAAATCACATGTCACATTACTCAGTATGGTATTTGCCAAAACAGGATAACAGGTGACCCTAGCCCTTGAGCTCATATACTGCATACCCTTGCCAGGAAAAAACCCCCAATAAAATTGACAACATAATCATAAGGGAATGAAGTCCAGGATTATTGATGAACTGCAGGATAATAACACCACCCATGTCTCTTTGAAAGGGCAAAGCCATGTCAGGACCATGAGCACCCTCAGGATCCCTCTCAAGTTACATTGAGCGAAGCGTCTTCACCTACACCATGCCGTCACCCCAACAGCTAGGTCGCAAGGAACCTAGGCCCTGGCCAAGGTGCTAAACGCAACCAGCTACCTCCAACTCCTCACAATGAGCACCGAGGACTGGACAACATAAGACCTGTGGTCGGGGCCTCCGATCGACCCCATGCCTCAAACATCATATGCAATGTGCTCTGTTGAACCTGAAACGTCTTGCCTTCAAATCGAGATTACGAAAGCATAGCAGCCAATTTTCAAGATCAGTCAGGAACTTGCCACCCCACTTTCATAAGAGACCGGGCGCATGAACACTTCTTGTCCGCCCCGACTCCCAGAGTTGGTCAGGATAGACGACATACCATGCAGTAGGATTTCCAAGGACCGATTGGCGAGCCCTCATCAGGGAAATTGCTCTATCAAGAAAAATAATAGGTCTGAGGATTGGGAGCAGTTTAGAATTCAGCAAAGAAGGATGAAGGGATTGATTAAGAAGGGGAAAGTAAAGTATGAAAGGAAGCTTGCAGGGAACATAAAGACTGACACTAAGAGTGTCTACAGCAGGGGTGAGCAAACTACGGCCCGCGGGCCGCATGCGGCCCGCCAAAGGTCTTTATGCGGCCCACCAAGTCATTTAAAAAAAAAAATTAAAAATTTTTTTTTTTTTTAATTTTTAATTTTTTTTAAAGGTTAATGGGGGGGGGGGCTGTTAGGTTACTTACTGGTATAGGGTGGATACGTTGACTTGAGTAGGGTGATCATTGCTCGGCACAACGTCGAGGGCCGAAGGGCCTGTTCTGTGCTGTACTGTTCTATGTTCTATATGAGGCGCCCAGAATCATAACCGGGTGAAGTAATTATTTTACTTAATATACTATGCGGCCCTTTAAAATTGTGAATTTCTGAATGTGGCCCTTGCACGGAAAAGTTTGCCCACCCCTGTTCTACAGATATGTGAAGAGAAAGAGATTGGTAAAGAGAAATGTCGGCCCACTGCAGACAGAAACAGGGGAATGCATAATAAGGGACAAAGAAATGGCTGAGCAATTAAATACATACTTTGGTTCTGTCTTCACAAATGAGGACACACATCAGATCCCAGAAATGTTGGAGAATGAAAGGTTTAGTGAGAGGGAAGAACGAGGGAGATCGACATTAGTAGAGAAATGGTGCTGGGAAGACTGATGGGATTGAAGGCTGATAAATCCCCAGGGCCTGAGAATCTGCATCCCAGAGTGCTGAAGGAGGTTGCTCTGGAAATAGTGGATGCATTGGTGGTCATCTTCCGGGATATAGACTCTGGAACTGTTCCTGCAGATTGGAGGGTAGCTCATGTCACTCCGATATTCAAAAAGGGAGGTAGAGAGAAAGCAAGGAATTATAGACCAGTCAGCCTAACATCGGGAGTGGGGAAAATGCTTGAATCCATTATCAAGGACTTTATAGCGGAACATGTAGAAAGCAGTGGCAGGATCAGTCAGAGTCAGCAAGGATTTATGAAGAGAAAATCATGCTTGACAAATCTGTTGGAATTCTTTGAAGACGTAACCAGTACAGTAGACAAGGGGGAGCCAGTCGATGTGGTATATTTGGACTTTCAGAAGGCGTTTGACAAAGTCCCGCATAAGTGATTATTGTGCAAAATTGAAGCACATGGTATTGGCGGAAATGTATTGAAATGGATAGAAAACTGGTTGGCAGAGAGGAAACAAAGAGTAGGGATTAATGGCAGGCAGTAACCGGTGGGGTACCACAAGATCGATGCTGGGACCCCAGCTATTCACAATATATATTAATGATTTGGATGAGGGCACAAAATGTAACATCTGAAAGTTTGCAGATGATACCAAATTAGGTGGGTGGGTGAATTGTGACGAGGATGCAGGGATCCTACAGCAAGATCTGGACAAGTTGGGCGAGTGGGCAAACCAATGGCAGATGCAGTATAATTTGGATAAGTGTGAGGTTATTCACTTTGGAAGCAAAAACAGGAAGGCAGATTACTACCTGAATGGTTGTAAATTGGGAGAGGGGAGTGTGCAGCGGGACCTGGGTGTCCTTATGCACCATTTACTGAAGGTAAGCATGCAGGTGCAGCAGGTGATAAAGAAGGCTAATGGTATGTTGGCCTTCATTGCAAGAGGTTTCGAGTATAGAAGCAGGGATGTGTTGCTGCAATTATACAGGGCCTTGGTGAGGCCACACCTGAAGTATTGTGTGCAGTTTTGGTCTCCTTCTCTGAGGAAGGATGTTCTTTCTCTCGGGAGTGCAGCAAAGGTTTACCAGACTGATTCCAGGGATGGCGGAACATTCATCACAGAACAGAATTTACAGTGCAGAAGGAGGCCATTTGGCCCATTGAATCTGCACCGGCCCTAGGAAAGAGTACCCTACCTAAGCCCACACTCCACCCTATCCCTGTAACCCAATAACCCCACCCAACCCAACCTTTTTGGAGACTAAGGGCAATTTATCATGGCCAATCCATCTAGCCTGCACATCTTTGGACTGTGGGAGGAAACCGGAGCACCTGGAGAAAACCCATGCAGACACGGGGAGAACATGCAGACTCTGCACAGCCAGGAATTGAACCTGGAACCCTGGTGCTGTGAAGCAACTGTGATAACCACTGTGCTACCATGCTCCCCAGGGCATACGAGGAGAGATTGACTAGGTTGGGATTGTTCTTGCTGGAGTTCAGAAGAATGAGTGGGGGTCTCATAGAGATTTATAGGGGGCGATTCTCCGCTCCGCGGACCAAGTGCCTGCGCCGTCGTGAACACCGTCGCATTTCACGATGGCGCGAACAGGGCCCGGGCACGACCTAGGGGCAGCATGGCGCTGGAGCGGTTCACACACTCCAGCATCCTTATGCGGTGCCAAATGGGCGTCCGCCAACCCACGCATGCGCAGTTGGGGCAGCTCAATCCTGTGCATGCGCAGTTGGGCCGCGCCATCCTGCGCATGCGCAGGGAACTTCTTATGCGCACCGGCCCCGACGCAATATGGCGTGGGTGTTCAGGGGCCTGCCGCGGCGGAATGTAGGCCCGGGGGGGGGGGTGCGAGAGGCCGGCTCGCCTATCAGTGGGCCCCAAACATGGGCCTGACCCCTTCGGAGGCCCACCCCCGATAAAGGAGCTCCCCTCCGCTCTCCACCCCCCCCCCCCCCCGACAGGCCGCCCCCCGAGTGTTCCCGCAGAGTTCCCGCCGGCAGCTACCAGGGGTGGACGGCGCCGCCGGGACCCTGTCGTGTCGGAGTGGCCGCTCGGCCCATCCGGGCCGGCGAATTGCCACTCGTCGTTTGCGGCGATTCTTCGCGTGGCGCCCCGGCGATTCTCCCACCCGGCGGGGAGTGGGGAAAGAGAATACCGCCCATAAAATTCTAACAGGACTAGACAGGGTAGATGCAGGGAAGATGTTACCAATGATAGGTGTGTGTCCAGAACCAAGGGTCACAGCCTGAGGATTCAGGGTAAACCATTTCGGACAGAGATAAGGAGACACTTCTTCACGCAAAGAGTGGTGAGCCTCTGGAATTCATTACCATAGGAAGTAGTTGATGCTAAAACTTTGAATATATTCAAGAGGCAGCTGGGTATAGCACATGGGGAGAATAGGATCAAAGGCTATGGGGAGAAAGCAGGATTAGGCTATTGAGTTGAATGATCAGCCATGATCGTGGTGAATGGCAGAGCAGGCTCAAAGGACCAAAAGGCCGCCTCCTGCTCCTATCTTCTATGTATGTATCTATGTATGAAATGACAGGGTTCTCTTTTCCGCTTCCACTTTTCTCTCGTGGGTATTTCGCAGTTTGTCAAAATGAGCACCAAAATCCTGCTCTGGGGAGCCAGGATTATCATCCAGAACATCATTCCTGATGGCAGCCATTATCTTGATGCCGGCAGCACTGCCGAGGTTCAGGCTCACTAACCAGCAAAACTGTCACTGCAAGCTGGACCCCACCCCAGCCGCCTCCACCTCCTCAATCAAATGAAGATTCGATTTAACTCTCCTCCACATCGCTAAAATCTAGCCAGGATCTTCCAGGGAAATGGTGCAAGACTTATATCCCAAAAATAAGTGACTATGAGATGTCCATTAGGATAAAATAAAGGATTATAAGACAAGTATGCAGTGAAAAGAAGAAGAAATCTGAATTGCATGTTTTGTATTGAAAGAATTAAGCCTGAATATTCCACAGTTTTTTGCAACATACAAAGCAAAAACTAAACACGATTATGTGCATCTACCTATTCTCTAAAATCCAAAATCAAAATAAGTTAAATATGAATTAACAGGCAAATTGTGAGTGATTATAAAGTATGTTATACATGAAATGTCAGCAAAAATAGATCTTACAAATTGCTTGGGCAGTCAGCTCAGCATATATTTCATCAACTTCAGTCTCAAAACCCTTCAAAATTCTGTTGTGCGCACAGAGTTTCAGCTTCAGATTCTCGTCTTCCAGGATTTAGCTTGATCCCCAGCCAGCAACAGTGCACAACCAACCCGAGTTCCCAAAAAATGGTGCACGTCTACACAACCTCAACTCTGCTTAAGACAGTCTGTATGGCGTAGATCCACCAATTTTATCTTCAAGTAACAAAAACAATTGCAGCAGCTATATATTTACTGATTCTCAGTTTCTGGGTCTAACCTCCCTCCGTCTTCTTCAGCCTGCTTGTACTGCACCACTGGGATCAACACCTCTTGATGACTCTTGTGTTGTTTTATATGATTTCAACCAGTTTCGGTTGCCCTCGAAGTTCCAATCTAAGTTTCAACCTTAGTTTCCTTAGAAACCGGAACAGTTGTTTTCTTTCTCAGTTCCCTTTTTCTGTTTCCCTTGTGAATTTGGATTTGAGTTTTAAAAAATACAAGCTTTGAGGGATTTCATCACATTCTGAAGTTATTGAGCATATAACTGGTTAAAGGTTAAACAATGGGCTGGCTAATTGATTATAATGATCTTCTCTGGTCCTGTGAATTCCTATGTTCCTCAATTGAATTAAGACAATGGCAAAATTTCATTTAATGCAACCACATTTCTTATAAAAATTCAAAGGATGTTTTATTAATTTTTTGGTGTTAATTAGTTTTCCTTTTAGAGGAATTTATTTTATTGTCATATTCAAGTTGAAACATGCAGTAGCACAATTTTAACAGAAATAATTTAAAATTCATATCTTAAGATGCTGTAAAATTAACAAATAAATATTTTTTTTTCTTTCTGCAAAGCTGTTCACACTTACACTAGGTGCTAACATCATGTATTTTCCAGCTGTAGGATCATTCTGGTGTGGAGTCTTATCCTTAAATTTGTAACACAAAATTATTGTTGACAGTAAGACAAACAGGTGCTGCATACCAAAACACAAGCATTAAACCACAGCTAATTGGTGTACATAAAGTCCTTGTACAATTGATCCTTGTTTCTGCACCTATATTGCAGGTATTTCACGATGTTGCATACAAAGCAAAAGATCGTAATGATTTGGTTGCTGGTGTGGATGAATTTCTTGATCAGGTGACCGTTCTGCCACCAGGAGAGTGGGACCCATCAATCCGAATAGAGCCACCCAAAAGTGTACCTTCCCAGGTATGTGTGTTTTCATGTCATTTTTCTCGGATACTTCTCTTGCTATAGGGCTCTAAATTTTTGTTGAAAAGCAATGTGAACCTAATGATAAATATTTATTTAATTCTTTCATGGGCGGCACGGTAGCACAGTGGCTGGCACTGTCGCTTCACAGAGCCAGGGATCCGTGTTCCATTCCCGGCTTGGAGTCTGCACATGCTCCCTGTGACTGCGTCGGTTTCTTCCAGGTGCTCCGGTTTCCCCCCACAAGTCCCGAAAGACTTGCTTGTTAGGTGAATTGTACATTCTGAATTCTCCCTCTGTGTACCCGAACAGGTGCCGGAATGTGGCAACTAGGGGTTTTCACAGTAATTTTATTGCATTGTTAATGTAAGCCTACTTGTGACAATAAAGATTATTAAGTTAAATTATGATTTTTCTGTTAGAAACAGGCTTATATTGTGATAATTAACAGTATAAAACTGAATACTGTACAGTCAAACTCATCTATTGATAAAACTCAGAAGAGCTCAATATAAGTTGCTCAATACACCCTTATATCTTTTACTTTTCTTTAAAAAAGTAATTATGTTTATCGATTGGGGATACAAGTGTGAATAAACTGTAATGGTAACCCAATTAAATAAGTGTAATTAAAGGCTTGGAATCTTATTGGTGTTGATATCATTAACTCCAAAATAATGACATAACTCTGAACATGATTTCATATGTTAAATACATTCAGTTCTTATCCTTAAAACTCTGGCATCGTACTTCCTGTGTCACACTCTGGCATTATACTTTCTGATTAACTGAAATTAATAGAATCATAATTATAATTATAATAATTATAATTTTATAACTATTTTGACATGCATACCTGTGCAGAACCATGAAAATCAATCCGATTTGAAACATCTTAGCACAGTGGACTAAACAGCTGGCTTGTGATGCAGAACAATTGCCGTACTGTCCTCCCTGAACAGACGTGGAATGTGGCGACTAGGGGCTTTTCACAGTAAATTCATTGAAGCCTACTTGTGACAATAAGCGATTATTATTATAATAAACAAAAGCCTTTCAACTGCCATTTATACTCAACAAACAAAAATTTCTAATGTCAAAAATATGCTATGTAACAGTACTGAATAAAGAAAAAAATTCCTATGCATTTTTGAGCACTTCCACAAGAAGTTCTAAATTAAATTAAATTAATTCAATATGAATTCTGATGGTAGTGCAAAAGCAGAAGAGTGGGGTGGGTGGGGGTATATGTGCAGAGATGATTGAGGGTGGAAAGGCAGGTTGAGAAAATAGTTAATATAACGTATGGGATACTGGATTTTGTAAATAGGGGCAAAAGATTACAAAGGAAGGAAGTTATGATAACTCTGTATAAAACACTGGTTCAATCTCAACTGGAGTATTGTGTCTGGCTCTAAACACCACATTAAGAAGAATGTGGAGGCATTTGGTTCCAGGGATGAGGCACTTCAGTTACTTGGATAGATTGGAGATTCTGGAGCTGTTCTACTTGTAGAAGAGAAAACTAAGGTGAGATTTGATAAAGGCATTCAAAATCATGAGAGCTCTGGTCAGAGTGGATAGTGAGAAACTGTTCCAGATAATGGAAAGATGGGAAACCAGAGGACACTGGTTTAAGGTACTTGGCAAAAGAAACAATAGAACATAGAACAGAACATAGAACAGTACAGCACAGAACAGGCCCTTCGGCCCTCAATGTTGTGCCGAGCCATGATCACCCTACTCAAACCCACGTATCCACCCTATACCCGTAACCCAACAACCTCCCCCTTAGCCTTACTTTTATAAGGACACTACGGGCAATTTAGCATGGCCAATCCACCTAACCCGCACATCTTTGGACTGTGGGAGGAAACCGGAACACCCGGAGGAAACCCACGCACACAGGGGGAGGACGTGCAGACTCCACACAGCCAGTGACCCAGCCGGGATTCGAACCTGGGACCCTGGAGCTGTGAAGCATTTATGCTAACCACCATGCTACCCTGCTGCCCTAAACAATGGCGGTGGCATGAGGAAAAACGTGTTTAACCAGTGAGTGGTCAGGATCTGGAAAGCTTTGCCTGAGACAGTGGTGGAGGCAAATTCAATTGAAGCTTTCAAAAGAGAATTAGATTAATTTCTTTTTTGTTTTGAAGGCATTTTAAATATATACATAGACACAAAAATACAAAAGCCAACCTCAGCAATAGGTAACAAACTTCACCCTTTCTTGAACCTGCCCCAACCAACCCCCCCCCCCCCCCCCCCCCCCCCCCCCCCGCCCCCCCTGCTCAGCTCTCTACCACCCTGGCACCCGCCTCACTTTTCCAATGATTTGCTCCCCCCTCCACAACATCCAAACAAAAAGTAAAACAACCTCTCCCCCCCCCCCCCCCCCCCCCCCGCACCCCCCCCCCAGCCAGCGAACGACTCAATAACCTTTAGAGAAGTTCATAAACAGCTTTCACCTCAAGGTGAACACTCCTTTGCCCTCCTCAATGGCGAACTTGATCTTTTCCAAATGCAGGAACTCTACTAAACCACTCACCCACACCCCTGCCTTCGGCAGCTCTGAGTCCCACTAACACAACAGAATCCGTCTCCAGGCGATCAGGGAGACAAAAGCCAAGATATTGGCCTCTCTTCCTGCCTCTACTCCCGGATCCCCCGACATTCCAAATATCGCCACTTCCAGACTCAAAGCTACCTCCACCCCCAAAATCTTTGATATTACATCCGAAAAACCCTTCCAAAACCTCCTCAACTTCGGACACGTCCAAAACATATCTATATGGTTGCCCGCCCCCTTACAACGCCCACACCTATCCTCCACCCCTGGAAAGAACCGACTCGTCCTGGATGCCATCATGTGGGCTCTATGCATCACCTTAAATTGAATAATACTTAGTGTAGCACACGACGAGGACACATTCACTCTCCGCAGAACTTCTCTCCACACTCCGGCCATAATGCCCCTCCCAACCCCTCCTCCCACGTACACCTAACCTCCTCCACAGGAGCACTCTCCCTCTTCAGCAGCTCCCCATACATGTCCACAACCCTGTACTCCCCAATTTAATCCTCGGATAGAAGCTTATCCTGCAGCACCGGGGGCGGCAGCACCAGGAACAACGGCACCACCTTCCTAATAAAGTCCCAATCTGCAGATACCTGAACCTATTCCCCTTTGGTAACTTGTACGTCCCCTCTAGCTCATCCAGGTCTGCAAACTATCCTCCCACGAACAAATCCCTAAACATTCTACCCCTACCTGCTGCCACCCCTGGAAGCTCGCATCCAATCCCGCCGCTGCAAACCTATGCTTGTTGCAAAACGGAGCCCACAGCGGCATGCCTTCCAATCCAACGCACTGCCAACACTGGTTCCAAACCCTCAGTGCTGATACCACCACCGGACTTGTGGAATATCTGACAGACGAGAACGGAAGGGATGCCAACAACAGTGCCCTCAAGCTGGATCCTTTACAGGAGGCCACCTCCATCCACCCACAAAGCGACCCCTCCTCCACTGCCCATTCCTAGCCTTTGCAATCATTGCTGCCCAGTAGTAATTCAACAAGCTCAGCAATGCTAACTGCCCCCCGTGTTGATCCCTTTCCAAGAGTACCATCCAACTCATGGAGCCTTCCCCAACCACACAAACCAAAATCATCCCATTAACCTTCCGAAAAAAGGACTTAGGAACATAAATCGTAAGGTTCTGGAATGCAAACAAAAATTTCAGCAACACCATCAGTACCCGACCCACCAAAGACAGTGGCAGCACAACCCACCTTTAAAGTCTGATTCATTCCCTCCATCAATCGTGCCACGTTCAGCTTGTGCAGCTGGGCTCAACTCCCCGCCACCTGTATCCCAAGGTAGCAAAAATTCATCCCAACCAACCCAGAACAGCAATTCCTCCAGCCTCCTCTCCTGTTCCCGCTCATTAATTGGGAACACCTCGATTTTCCCATATTCAGCTTGTACCCTGAAAAATGGCCAAACTCCCCAGAATCCCCACGATCCTATTGAAACACCCAACTGGATCCAAAATATACAACAGGAGGAGGTCACCTGCAGACAAAGAAACTCGGTGCTCAGCCCCCTCCCACTGAATCCCCCTCCACCTCCTCGACCCTGAAGAGCCATTGGCAGCGGCTCAATTGCTAGGGTAAAGAGCAGCAGAGAAAGCAGGCACCACTGCCTCATCTCCCGGTGTAACCCAAAATAATCCAAGTTGACCTTGTTCATCCGAACACTTGCCTTAGGCGCCTTATACAGCAGCCGAATCGAATCCACAAATATCTGCCAAACCAAAAGCGACCCAACACCTCGAAGATACGCCCATTTGATCCGATCAAAAGCCATCTCCGCGTCCGTTGCCACCACCACTTCCACGTTTTGGCTCTCCAAAGGCATCATCATAACATTAACCAGCTTCTGTACATTTGCCAACAGCTTTTGATGCTTCACAAACCCCATCTGATCCTCCCCTATCACCGCAGGCACGCAATCCTCTATCCGTGTCGCTAGCACCTTTGCCAACAACTTCGCATCTACGTTCAACAGCGAGATCGGGCGAGATCCACACTGCTCCGGATCTTTGTCTTTCTTTAAAATGAGCGCCATCAAGGCCCGCAACAGCGTGAGGGAGAACTCCCCACATCACCATCGACTCATTGTGCATCTCAACTAGCAGGGGCTCCAGCTTCAACCCAAACTTCTTGTAAAACTCGATTGGGAACCCATCCGGCCCTGGGGCCTTCCCTGCCCCCGCACAATCCTTCACCTCCCTCAGCCCAATCAGGTCCCGCAGTCCCTGCACCTTTGCCTCGGAACTCCAACTCATGCCCCTCTGGAGGCTCCGTGTTACAGAGACTCCGATAAAAGGCCTCAAAAACCCTGTTCACCCTATCCAGCTCTGAGACAACTATGCCTTTTTCATCTCTCACCCTTTCCAATCTCTCTCGCCACCACCTGCTTCCTCATCTAGTGCGTAAGCATCCTGCTCACTTTCTAACCGTGCTCATATATTGCCCCTCTGGCTCCACACTATTGTCCCACCACCTTTCCTGCAGACACCAGCCCAAACTCCATCTGGAGCCGCTGCCTCTCCTTTAATAACACCTCCTCAGGCCACCGAATATCTCCAGTCCACCCTCCGAATGTCCTTCACCTGCTGGAACTTTGCATTTAAAAAGTCCACAAGTTGCTCAGTAGACCACTTCGCAGGCAACGATGCCTCAGCACCCTGCGCCATCTTTTCCTGTGTCGTACTTTGAATAAGGTACCCAGGCTGCTGCATCTTACTCGTTACACTCCTCGTCTGGTAAGCCATAAACTGGCTCCACTGATGGAGCGCTTCTCTTCCTCAGTGCTCCTGCACCTTACACCAGCAAACACCCCTCATATCAGGTGAAAAAGGAAATTCCACCTCGAGAGGGAGCGAGCCACCAAATGTGCGACCA
This sequence comes from Scyliorhinus canicula, assembly GCF_902713615.1. NCBI lineage: Eukaryota > Metazoa > Chordata > Chondrichthyes > Carcharhiniformes > Scyliorhinidae > Scyliorhinus > Scyliorhinus canicula. The sequence goes on from NC_052147.1 coordinate 224,108,739, forward strand.
CTTACTCCATGGCCGACACCGGAAGTCTCAAATTGGATAAATATCTGAAGAGAAAAATTAGCATGGCCCCAGGAGGTGGGTAAATTGCTCTTGTGGAGAGCTTGTACAGATACAATTTACTGAATGGCGTACCTCTGTGCTGTGACTGCTCTATGATTCTTCTCTACCTTGGGCAGCACGGTAGCACAAGTGGATAGCACTGTGGCTTCGCAGCACCAGGGTCCCAGGTTCGATTCCATGCAGGGTCACAGTCTGTGCGGAGTCTGCACGTTCTCCCCGTGTCTGCGTGAGTTTCCTCCGGGTGCTCCGGTTTTCTCCCACAGTCCAACTACATGCAGGTTAGGTGGCTTGGCCATGACAAATTGCCCTTAGTGACCAAAAAGGTTAGAAATGGGTCATTGGGTTATGGGGACATGGTGGAAGTGAGGGTTTAAGTCGGTTGTTGCAGACTCGATGGGCCGAATGGCCTCCTTCAGCACTGTATGTTCCATGTTCTATGATTCTATGGACTGGATTTTACACTCCCTCATTGACCTGTTTGAAGGTGGGGGAAGCATGCAAAATCCAATGGGTGACCTTTCTGCCACCGAACTGCCCACCCCTGACCTCTGTGAAATTATACAGGGATGGCGGAGATGTTGGATGGTCCGTCGGCTCACCCATGGTCCCATTGAAGCCCTTAAGTGGCCAATTAATGATCACTTAAGGCATCACCTTGCACTACTTGTATTTTACCTACTGCGGTGGAACCCAAGCTTGACATCTTTAGCTGCGTGGGCTGGTGCTGGGCAAGGGGGCTTTAGACCTCCTTTGTAGGCTCCCTGGGCCCATCGAATGCGCACCCCATGTCATCCACCCCCCCCTCTTTAGCCCTCCCCCTCCGGCCTCTAGAACCAGTCTTCCACCCACTGATCCCCTCATCACTCATTGAGATCCCCACCCTGGACCTACTTGGACTGCTGATTGTGGTAGGAATGCTTGTAGTCTCAGCAGTGGCCATCTTTCTTAACCTGAGGAAGACAGCAGGAAGAGAACCGAGGTTTATTGAATTAGATACAATATTCTGCTCAAAGCAGCAACTCGCTCTGAGTACAGTCATTGCTGGGACTAACCACACCAGGCCCTGCTTTGGGCCGGCTTTTCTGTTTGTTTATAGTGAGCCCCATTAGGTGGCCTCTACCTGATATCTGAGAAGTCTGTATTCCACGAGTCCTATGGAGAGATCAACAATGGCTTTCCCTGTGGTCCCCGTGGGGGTTATAACACCACCGCTCCCTTGTGGCACTGCTGGTACTAGAATTGTCAGCCACCTGATTACTTTAAAGCAATGAACACTGGTTCCAGCATTAAATTGCTGTGAGGCAGCCATCAGGATCATGGGCAGGCTCCCCTCTTAATGTTTTAGCTGGTTTCTGAACCAATGAGAAGGCATGAGAAATAAACCGAGAATGTATTGAGAATGCAAGTGAATTAGTTTGGGTGAATTCCATGTTTAATCGGGTACAGAGATGGAAATAAGAGAGGGAAACAAAGCTTGGGTTAAGAGAAAAGGGAAAAAAATGGAGAGGTAAGATAAAAACTTATCCCCAGGTTCCAGCGGCCTTCATTTCCGGGAACGGGAGAGAGAGAGGGAGCCGGAGTGCAGCTTGGGATTCGGGTAGATGCTTAAGTGTTTTATTTTTACCTGTATTTAAGTTGGGCGGTTGCTAAACCCGAGACACTACACTTGTAGTGTCCCCCACCCTTCCACCTCCTTTAACCTAAGGGGGTGAGTGAATGTCAGGTAAGCTCTTTCTTTCTTATCTTTTATCCACAAGTTATCTAGAGGGGATGGCAGGGAAGGTAATGCAATGTTCCTTCTGCAGAATGTTTGAGGCGAGGGACGCCGTCAGTGTCCCTGCTGATTTCACCTGTGGGAAGTGCAGCCATCTCCAGCTCCTCAGAAACCACGTTAGGGAACTGGAGCTGGAGCTGGATGAACTTCAGATCATTCAGGAGGCAGAAGTGGTCATAGATAGTAGCTTCAGGGATGTAGTGAGAGGGTAGTGGCGGTGAGAGGGGCTGGGAGAAGTAAGTCAATGCAGGGATCCCCTGAGGTCGTTCCCCTCAGTAACAAGTATACCGCTTTGGATACTGTTGAGGGGGACGACCTACCAGTGGTAAGCCACGGTGACCGGATCTCCAGCACTGAGTCCGTCCCTGTGGCTCAGAAGGGAAGGAGGAGAGCAATAGTTATTGGGGACTCGATAGTTCGAGGGACAGATAGACGGTTTTGTGGCAACGAAAGAGACTCACGGATGGTATGTTGCCTCCCGGGTGCCAGGGTCCGTGACATCTCGGACTGTGTTTTCAGAATCCTTAAGGGGGAGGGGGAACAGTCACAAGTCGTGGTACACATTGGTCCCAACGACATAGGTAAGAGAAGGGATGGGGATTTAAAACATGAATTTACGGAGGTAGAGTGGAAGCTGAGAGCCAGGACAAACCATGTTGTCATCTCTGGTTTGTTGCCAGTGCCACGTGCTAGCGAGTTGAGGAACAGGGAGAGAGTGCAGATAAACATGTGGCTGCAGGGATGGTGTAGGAGGGAGGGTTTCAGTTACGTGGATAATTGGAGCACATTCTGGGACCTGTACAGACAGGACGGTTTGCACCTGAACCAGAGGGGCACCAATATCCTGGGAGGGAAATTTGCTACAGCTCTTTGGTGGGGTTTAAACTAATTTGTCAGGGGGACGGGAAAACAAGCTATAGTCCAGAAGCCAGTGTTGAGAGTAGTAAGGTACTGAGGCGTGAGTCCGCGCATGCGCCGGAGTGTCAGCGGCTGCTGACGTCACCACCGGCGCATGCGCGGTGGAGGGGATCTCTTCTGCCTCCGCCATGATGGAGACCGTGGCGGCGGCGGAAGAAAAAGAGTGCCCCCACGGCACAGGCCTGCCCGCCGATCGGTGGGTCCCGATCGCGGGCCAGGCCACCGTGGGGGTACCCACCGGGGTCTAATCGCCCCGTGCCCCCCCCCCCCCCCCCCCAGGACCTCGGGGCCCGCTCGCGCCGCCTGCTCCTGCCGGCACAGGTGTTTAAACCACGTCGGCGGGAGAGGCCTGACAGCGGCGGGACTTCGGTCCATCGCGGGCCGGAGAATCGCCGCAGGGGCCCACCGTTCGCCGCGGGGGGCCTGCCGACCGGCGGGGCGCGATTCCCACCCCCGCCGATTCCCGGGTGGCAGAGAATTCCGGCCACTGCAGGGGGTCGGAGAATTCCGCCCATGGTTAGAACAGGGACAGGAATGGTTGTTGGAAGTTCCCGGGTATAGATGTTTCAGTAAGAGTAGGGAAGGTGGTAAAAGAGGTGGAGGAGTAGCATTGTTAATCAAGGATAATTTATCGGCTGCAGAAAGCCAGTTCGAAGGGGATCTGCCGACTGAGGTAATATGGGCCGAAGTTAGGAATAGGAAAGGAGCGGTCATGTTGTTAGGAGTTTCCTATAGATCGCCAAAGAATAATAGAGATGTGGTTGAAGAAATTGCAAAGCAAATTATGGATAGGTGTGGAGGTCTCAGGGTAGTTGTCATGGGTGACTTTAACTTTACAAATATTGATTGGAATCTCTGTAGGTCAAACAGTTTGGATGGGGCAGTTTTTGTACAGTGTGTACAGGAGGGTTTCCTGACACAATATGTGGATAGGCCGACAAGAGGTGAGGCCACATTAGATTTGGTACTTGGTAATGAACCGGGCCAAGTGTTAGATTTGTTTGTGGGAGAGCACTTTGGAGATAGTGACCACAATTCAGTGTCTTTCACTATTGCAATGGAGAGTGATAGGGCCATATGGCAGGGCAAGGTTTATAATTGGAGGAGGGGATGCGATGCGATTAGACAAGAATTCGGGAGCATAAGATGGGAACAGAAACTGTCAGGGAAAGGCACAAATGAAAACTGGAGCTTGTTCAAGGAACAAATACTGCATGTCCTTGCAGGTATGTCCCTGTCAGGCAGGGAGGAAATGGCCGTGTGAGGGCACCATGGTTCACAAAAGAGGTTGAATGTCTTGTCAAGAGGAAAAAGGAAGTGTATGTAAGGATGAGAAAACAAGGTTCAGTTTGGTCGCTTGAGGGTTACAAGGTAGCAAGGAATGAGCTTAAAAAAAAGGACTTAGGAGAGCTAGGAGGGGGCATGAGAAGTTCTTGGCGGGTCAGATCAAGGAAAACCCCAAAGCTTTTTACTCTTATGTGAGAAATAAAAGAATGACCAGGGTGAGTTTAGGGCCGGTCAAGGACAGCAGTGGGAACTTGTGCATGGACTAAGAGGTGGGAGAGGCATTGAATGAATACTTTTCTTCAGTGTTCACCAAGGAGAGGGGCCATGTTTTTGAGGATGAGAGTATAATACATGTGGGTAGGCTGGAGGAGGTAGGTGTTCTGAGGGAGGATGTATTAGCAATTTTGAAAAACCTTCGGGTTGACAAGTCCCCTGGGCCAGATGGGATATATCCTAGGATTCTTTGGGAGGCAAGGGATGAGATTGCAGAGCCTTTGGCTTTGATCTTTGGGTCCTCACTGTCCACGGTGATAGTGCCAGAGGACTGGAGAGTGGCGAATGTTGTTCCTCTGCTCAAGAAAGGGAATAGGAATGACCCTGGTAATTATAGGATGGTTAGTCTTACTTTGGTGGTCGGTAAGTTAATGGAAAAGGTCCTGAAGGATAGGATTTATGACCATTTGGAAAGATGCAGCTTAATCCGGGATAGTCAACACGGATTTGTGAAGGGTAAATCTTGCCTCACAAATTTGATTGAATTCTTTGAGGAGGTAAGTAAGTGTGTTGATGAAGGTAGAGCAGTTGATGTCGTATACGTGGATTTTAGTAAGGCATTCGATAAGGTTCCCCATGGGCGGCTTATGAAAAAAGTAAGGAGGTGTGGGATAGAGGGAAATTTGGCCAATTGGATAAGTAACTGGCTGTCACATAGAAGACAGAGGGTGGTGGTGAATGGAACATTTTCAGACTGGAGACCAGTTACCACAGGGATCAGTGCTAGGTCCTCTGCTATTTGTGATTTTTATCAATGACTTGGAGGAGGGGGCTGAAGGGTGGGTCAGTAAATTTGCTGATGACACCAAGATTGGTGGAGTAGTGGATGAGGTGGAGGGCTGTTGTAGGCTGCAAAGAGGCATTGACAGGATGCAGAACTCGGCCGAAAAATGGCAGATGGAGTTTAACCCTGATAAGTGCGAGGCGTTTCACTTTGGTGGGAAAAATTTGAATGCGGATTACAGGGTCAACGGTGGGGTTCTGAGGAATGTGGAGAAACAGAGAGATCTTGGGGTTCATGTCCACAGATCTCTTGAAGGTTGCCACTCAAGTGGATAGAGCCGTGAAGAAGGCCGATAATGTGTTAGCGTTTATTAACAGGGGGCTTGAGTTTAAAAGCCGTGGGGTTATTCTACAACTGTACATGACCCTGGAGAGACCACACTTGGAATATTGTGTACAGTTCTGGTCACCTCACTAAAGGAAGGATGTGGAAGCATTGGAAAGGGTGCAAAGGAGATTTACCAGGATGCTGCCTGGTTTGGAGGGTAGGTCTTATGAGGAAAGATTGAGGGAGCTAGGGCTTTTCTCTTTGGAGCGGAGGAGGATGAGAGGTGACTTAATAGAGGTTTATAAGATGATGAGGGGGGATAGATAGAGTGGACGTTCAGAGACTATTTCCTCGGATGGATGTAACTGTTACAAGGGGGCATAACTATAAGGTTCAGGGTGGGAGATATAGGAGGGATGTCCGAGGTAAGTTCGTTACTCAGAGAGTGTTTGTGTGGAATCGACTGCCTGCTGTGATAGTGAAGTCGACTGCCTGCTGTGATAGTGGAGTCGGACACTTTAGGAACTTTCAAGCGGTTATTGGATAGGCACATGGTGCACACCACAATGACGGGGAGTGGGATAGCTTGATCTTGCTTTTGGACAAAGCTCGGCACAACATAGAGGGCCGAAGAGCCTGTTCTGTGCTGTATTGTTCTATGTTTAGAAATGTAACAATTTAAAATTTGACATTTTTAAAATCTCCAAAAATAATTAATTGGCTGAAAGACTGAGACACCACACTTTTGATCGCTCATTTTTTGTGGCAGATAGGTTTTTGGGCAGTCGTCTACAATTATTAAGTGATTAAAAACATAATTATGCGATTAATTACTAGACTTGCGTTTCTGTGGTGAGAACTGATGTGTAGACCCAGCAAGGTCTTGTAAAATATATCAGGGAGGTTAGGACAAGATGCTGTTTATCTAAAGCAAATGACGGAGCGGAATAAATCAACGAGCAGATTCTGGAGATTCGTGATTCCCAGTGTGACTCATAATTCTAAATTTCCTGGCTGATTTGTTCATTAATAATGGTGTGCATTGTCCATATGCCATCATTTTTTTCAGCATATTCTGGCTTGGTATGTTTCTTACAACTACCCCTTGGAAGCTGAACTCTGAGCAATCTGCTGAGTGTAAAATCTCTCAGGTTGTATCAGGATGATTTTCTGAATGCAGAACTTGAAAACTGTTTTCCCGTGCTGTCAGAGGATTCCTGAATTGATGTTTCTTCCACTTCATTTAAAAACCAAATTCGGAATTAATTTTTAAAAATGTAACTCGGGCAAACTTTCACATTCAAAACATTCAAATTTAGCTAATCACTTCAGAAATACAGCCTCTGTGCCAGCACCTGTTATTTGCAATGCTTCTGCTTTGTGGCAATGTGGGAATGATTGGGATAATTGAGTATAATGTATAAATGTTGATGACATAAGCCGCTACCATTCAGGTTTTTCCACAAGTAAATGCTGTTTATCTGTGAAATTCTGAGAATGTTTGTGATTTAAAGAACAGCCATTTACAATAAAATGTAAATAAATAAGCTGTTGAATAATTTTTAACATTTTTCAGACTAAGGGAAAAAAGAAAGACCTGTGTTTTGTATAGCATATGTCACAACCATTGGATATCTCAAAGTGCTTTACAGTCAATGAAGCACTTTTTGGATTTTCGTCTCTGCTGTAAAGTAGGAAACATGGCAGCCAACATGCACTCCGCAAATGCTCAAAGCAGCGATGTGATGAGGACCAGACAATTTGTATTTTTGGTGATGTTGATTGAGGGATAAATATCGGGCAGGACACAGGGGATACCTCCACTGCTCTGCTTCGAAATAGTGTTATGGGATAGTTGACATTCATCCGAGTAGGTAGATCAAGCTCCGGTTTAATGTTTCCTCTGAAAAATGGCACATCCGACAGGGCAGAGGTCCTGCAGTACTCGAGCCCTGGAGCAGGATTGGAACCCAGAACCGAGGGATGAATTTGGGACCTATTAATAAAATTAAAATATGACATTGGAATTGGAGTGTTCCATTAACGCAACCACCTTTTTCATTTTTCCTGACTGCAATATAGAACATGCAAATCACCTGTGTCCAATCTCATGAAGCACACTTGCTGCCATCAAGCTCCACTGGTGGTGTGGAGCCACACCAAATCAGGCTATAATGTACAATTTGGAAAAAAAAACTAGCTTCAAACTTGCTCACATTCTGTAATGAAAGCACAAGTAATGCAGGAGTATAAGAGTAGGTCATTCAAACCTTCAGTTCTATTCCACCATTGGATTAGATTGCGGCTGGTCTGCTTCAACTCCATTTATCTGCCTTAAATCCACATATTTGATGCCTTTACCCAACAAAAATCTATCAGTCTAAATCTTGAAAATCTCAATTAACCTATCAATGGCCTCCCGGGAATTACCCAACCCGCAAGCAAGAAATCACGCAGATGTTGTTTAGTGCTCCTTTTTAAAAACGTGAAGCTGTCGCAATAGCGTCGGAGGGGAAGTGAGGAGGAAAGTAGCCATTTCCATTTTCCTGCATGCAGCTCAGGCCACTGGAGCTGCTGCCTGTGCTGGAGGACGGGGAGTGGTGGGCGAGGGAGTGAGGGGGGGGTGGGGGCTGGAGGAGGCTGAAGCATTCCAGGTGAGGGTCGCCCCGGGCCGGTGGGATGAAGGACTTTGCATCTGTGAGACCTTCAAAGCATCTTTAAATATTGTTGAGACCCATACAGGGGTAAGCTGCAGCCAGTCTGTCCCACTGAACACTTCCTTTTTAAAAAATATTTTCAAATTAAGGGGCAATTTAGCGTGGCCAATCCACCTACCCTGCCCATCTTTGGGTTATGGGGGTGAGACCCATGCAGATACAGGGAGAATGTGCAAAATCCACACGGACAGTGACCCGGGTATCGGATCGAATCCGGAACTCAGCGCTATTAGACGGCAGTGCTAACTACTGCGCCACTGTATCACCAAACGCTTCCAGGACATGGCACTACTGTGGCTTCAATGCTGAAATTCAGTTTCACTCCCTTTGACTGTGAACAGTTACTAGCTTCACAGCTGAAGGCTATTGCAAATGACAAATTAATAATAATCTTTATTAGTGTCACAGTAGGCTTACATTAACACTTCAATGAAATTACTGTGAAAATCTCATAGTTGCCATACTCCGGCGCCTGTTCAGGTACACTGAGAATTCAGAATTTCCAATTCACCTAACAAGCACATCTTTTGGGACTTGTGGTAGGAAGCTGCAGCGCCCGGAGGAAACCCATGCAGACACGGGGAGCACGACAGTGACCCAAGCTGGGAATCAAACCCGGGTCCCTGGCACTGTGAAGCAACAGTTCTAACCAATGTGCTAACATGCTGCCTTCGCTTGCCGGAGCTCCTCAGTGCAGGGAGAGATCAGGACCCCCTGACATGATCCCCAGAGCCCCAATTCACCAGGAAGGGGGTCCTCGGGCGCCTCTTCTCCCCACCCCCCGCAATCGTGCAGATCCCCCCCCCCCAGGTCCGATATGCAGTGTGGGAAAAATGCCAGCGTGGCACCTTGGCAGTTCATCTCCCAGCTGGCAGTGCCCCCTTGGGAGTTCCAGGCTGGCACCCAGGTGGCACCATTAGGGTGCCAGTCTGGCTGTGCCAAGCACCCAGGTAGTACCAGCACTGTCAGGGTGCCACCCTGCCGAGAGGGCAAACACCTGGTGGCCTCTGATCCCCTGGGAGACCCTCATGAGTGCCGTTCCATCTGTTCCCAGTTTGTGGAGACCAGCACTGAAAGGCACTTGTGAGACCTCCAAGGCGAAAGGGTTAGATGCCAATGCTTTAGATGAATCGTGGGAATTTGCCAAAAAGCGATCCCCGCACAATGGGCGGGATTCACGTCACAGCGTCCCGCGCAATTGCGCTAGCTCTCGCGAGGCCTGGTGAGCCGGTTAGATCCCAGAAGTGGGATCTCCCAGCATCTACCGGTCACGTTGCACCATGCCGCGCTGCCTTTTGGGTGTACTGCGGCTGGTAGATCGCGCCACAGGTTCTTATGTAGAAAAAATAATGTTGTCGCCTTCATTCTCCCATGATTAACAAATATGATCTGGGGAAATAGACCTCTGCACGCATTTGCAGAGCTCCCTCCTGCTGGGCAGTGTGAGTCAAGGACAGGAATGGCTTTGTCTTTGTCTTGCCAGCTGTAGTTTGCATTCTACAGTTATCTGTTTCTGGTAGCTCATTTGCAGTTGCAATGTTAATCACAAACACAAATTGATAGATTGTGAGTCTAAATTTGATTGATGAATTTAACATACTAATATTTTCATTTCCTTATGCACTTTTTACCAGTTGGATTAATGTTTTTGTAAAAATAGTGTGCACAGAAATATTAACTTTTGACATTTTTATACCAACTTCTTCAATTAGAAATTCTACCCTTGGGATCTTGAATTTCTGTATTTTGCTGCTCTTTTCTCTTGTAACTTACGCAGGAAAAAAGAAAAACTCCAGGAATTCCAAATGGAACCACAGCTCATGGGGACCCTGATCCACTTGAAGGACATAGTGGACCTGAGTTACAGAGAACAGGAAGGTTAGTGAAGGCAACATTCATGTTAAGACAACTGTGCTTTATGTTATGCAATCCCAAAAATATTAGGGTTCCTTAATAGTTGCTCAATGGAATTGTAATGTAAGATTATGCTAGTCTTTGTGCATTGGGTGGAATTTTGCACGCTGTGCACAGAGTGCTGGCTGGGGTGAGAGAACGGGCATGTAGCTCTCCACACCCACATAGACATTGGGCTTCCCCTCCCCACCTGCCAGACTGGCACCAGGGCAACCTCATCTCTCCACCCCCCCCCCCCCCCCCCCTCCAAAAGGGGCTCCAGCAGGGCATCCCTGCACTTCCCCCAACAGGTTGACGGTACCAAGGGGCAGTGTCAGGACACTGCCTGGGCATGTCCCTCTCCTCACAGGGGCTATATTTAGCTTTGCGCCCCTGGCGGGTTCCTCTCGACTGCTTTCTGTTTTTCGAAACCTAATGTAAGCCTCCTTACCTCATGGGTGTCATTGGTACAGAGGAAATCCAAGAATGAGATATTGCAAGATTTTTCCGACGAGCGTGATTTTGGGCCCGCATCCAGGGCACCTGTTCTGTGCCTCCCCCAGGTGGTCATTTTACACATTTCCAATTGCACAAGGAACCATAGCTGAGCCTAACCCCACCCTATATGAATGTGCTTTGTAGCAGTGTCATTTGATAACAATCAAGAGTTGGAACCTGTTTAAATTTAGTCTTTCGAATGCAAAGAGTTTTGGCTGAGATCAGGAAACTCAGCACAAACTGCAAATTAAACTTAAGATTATTTTGGTCTGAAGGGCTGAGCTGGTCTCTACCTCAACCTGTTGAAGCACCGGAAGGGCAAAAAACATTTCCAAACATATGAAATAGGAGCAGGAGTATGTAATTTGGCCCCTCGAGCTTGTTCCACCATTCAATTAGGTCATGGCTGATCTGATGAAGGCCTCATGCCTCTTGTCCACCTCTCTCCGATACCCTTTGACTTCCATAGAATCATAGGCTCCCTGCAGTACAGAAGGAGGCCATTCGGCCCATAGAGTTTGAACTGAATTTCTGAAAGAGCACCCTACCTAGGCCCCCTCTCCCGCCCTTTCTCCATAACCCCACCTAACCTTTTGGACACTAAGAGGCAATTTAGCATGGCTAATCCACCTAACCTGCACATCTTTGGCCTGTGGGAGGAAACCAGAGCACCCAGAGAAAAACCACACACAGATAGGGAGAATGTACAAACTCCACACAGTCAATAAAGGCTGGAATTGGGCCCACTCGTTGCTGCTGTGAAGCAGCAGTGGGAACCACTGTACCACAGTCCCTTGTTAGTCAAGAATCCATCTACCTTAAAAATATTCAATGACCCCGGCTCCGCCATTCTTTGGGGAATACCCCACAGACCCGTGACCGACGGCGAGAAATAAATTCTCCTCACCCCTATCTTAAATGGGAGACACCCTTATTTTTAAACTGTGTCCCCTAGTTCTGGTCTCTCTTCCAAGTGGAAACATCCTTTCAGCATTCACTCAAGCCTCCTCAGGGTGTCGTATGTTTCAATGAAATCACCTCTCATTCTTTAAAACTGTATTTGTATACAGGCCCAGCCTGTCCAACATTTCTTCATCGGATAACCACCAGCCCCATACCCTTTCCCACAAATCAGTCGAGTGAACCTTCTCTGAACTGCTTCTAATGCAATATTGTATTTTCTTAAATAAGCAGACCAGAACTATGCCCATTACTCGAGAGATATGGTCTCATCAATGCCCTGTACCACTGCAGCAAAACATTCCTTCCACGTAATTGAAAACAAAAGCCTGCGAATCCTGGAAATCTGAAGTTAAAACACTTACAAAAGTGCTGGAAATCCTTAGCTCCAGTAGTATCTGTGGAGAGAGAAACAGAATTAATGTTTTGAGTGAAATATGACCTTTCTTCAGAGGAGTCTCTCCATAGATCCTGCCAGACACTTTGAGCATTTCCAGCAGTTTGTGTTTACCATTTGGTCATAGTGCTTCATATTTATAAATCAGTAAAAGCTATCCTGTGTAAATGAATAATTGTCATTTAGCGTTTTAAAACAATATGTTTTCTATTTTTTGCTTTTTCATAAAACAGGATATTTGGTGGATTATGTGAAGATATCAAAAGAAAAATCCCATATTTCTGGAGTGACTTTAGGGATGCAGTCAACTTGCAATGTGTAGCATCCTTTCTATTCCTCTACTGTGCCTGTATGTCTCCTGTTATCACATTTGGTGGGCTACTTGGAGAAGCTACAGAAGGTTGCATCGTAAGATTAATAATTTTATTTTCTGGAAAAATAATGCAGTATTGAAAATTTCCCTTTTTTTAACTTTGCTTATTCAGAGAATGGTATTTGTGATCCGTAAAAGATAAAAAAAAGTTGCTCTATTGTTGTTAAACAATGGAAAGGCAATATAAGAATGTACAAGGCTTTGCACTTTATTTTTGCGTGCACTGTTTCATTTTCCATCGTTCATTACTGACCAGTTTAATAATTTACCATCAACGATCAATATCTATTGTTAGCACCTTGGTTGCAACCAATTACCTGTTCTTAAAAAGAAGAAATCCCAAATCTTTGTTATTTGTTGAAAGAATGAAGCCACATGGTTCCACAGTTTTAAAATTAAAAATGTTCACTATTCAAACCAAATGCTAAATATTATTTTAGCTAACCATCTGTACTCTAAAACTAAGCAGGTCTTGCAAATTGGTACAACAGTCCACTCCGCATACAGTCATCAAGGTTAGTCAAAAAGTCCTTCAAACTTTGGGTGGAATTTTCTGGTCCTGCCTGTGACGGGTTTTGTGGTGGATGGGAGGAGCAGAAAATCTGGAGAGAGGCAATAAATCAGTAGCGGAATTTTCTGATATATTTTCAGAGTGTCAGTTTCAGTGAGAAAAGCGGTGTGTAACTCTCCGGCGCATTTTCTCTCCAGATTCTCTGGCACTCTGTGGACAGAGAATCTGGGTGTATGGCTTTCACTGTCATTTTGACAGGACAGGCCCTGATCGAGACAGCAGTGCTGGCTCCACAGAGATTAGGATGCCAACTTGAAAGGGTGGCCTGATCTGAATTAAAAATAAATTCCCAAGACCCCCACGCATAGACACAGGGTACCCACCCACGAGCATGGATCAAACCACACTGCGCAACCCCCCGCCACTCCACTCCACCCCCCAAACATAAGGGTGATCCCCCACCTCCATACCAGAAGCATTGAGGTGACTCCCCCCCCCCCCCCCCCCCCCCACAAATGCTTCAGAGAAGACCTCCACACAAGCATCCGGCTGACTCCCTCCCACCCCCCACAAGCATAGGAGCAACCCACGACCCTCCCAGGTATGTGGCTAATTCTCCACAATGTTCGGGGGAATCCTCCCCCCACAAGAATCGGAGCAATGCACCTCCCCCAAGCATGAGGTGACTTCTCCCACAATTATTGGGGCAACCCTCCTCCCCACATGTATCAGGGTGACCCCCCCCTCCTCCCTATGAAATGACATCTTTGAATGTATTTTGTGTTTGCTGCTGCACCTGGCTGTATTTCAGGTTGAAAATTCCAACTCCGTTTTGATAGTCTATGATGTTATTTTTGCCTTGTCTTGCTCCACCTGCCACATGACCTTTTCCTTGTCGCTCACTACCAGCTGCTGGTACAGTTCTGGAAACATGTCTGAGTCATCAAAAAGGAAGCCATTTTGGACTTTTGTTTTGAGCGTCCAATGCATATTATTGGAGCTTCAAGAGAGTTCTGTGCCTCTCTGGCTGCATGTTTGGTTTTTCTGAGACTTGTGTTTTACTCTTTTGCTGCTGGCAGTTTTCTGTGGCATTTTTAGACTCTGAACTCGCTTCAGCTTTAAGACCTCTCCCTCTCTCTCTCTTTCTGTCTCTCTCTCTCTGAAAATCAAGACCACAGTATAGCAAGCAAGGGTAGAAGTTCTCTCCAAAGAGCGAGAAGTGCAATTGCAGAGTGTATGCTTGAAGGATAGTAGAGAGGAATTATACTCTGCCAAGGAAAAACTGATCAGTGCATGGAACCACTTAAGGTGTAGCAGCAAACAGATCTTTGAGCTGATAGACGTCATCCATAACAAGCCATTCTCTTTCTCGAGCAGGTTTGCCTCATCGCCCTGATTTTAATAATTTTCCTATTTGAATCCATTTTATAAAAAACTGAACATTTGTCAATAAACAGCCCTTTAATCGTATAGCATGTAACATTCTAAAATCATGTTGCATTTTTCTGAATTATTCAGCTTTCAGTTTTATTGAAACATTGAATGAAACAGAATCAGGACAATTAATTTAATTTATCCTTCACATACTTTATGATAGGCCCATTTTACTAAGGTGAATCACTGGGAGTTGTTGAAGTAAAACAATAAGTGCTTCAAATGCACAGTAAACCAGTCAGCATATGTAAGGAGAACAGAGAGCAAATTATGTTTTGGGTGCAGAGTATGAGTTTCACCTTTAAAGTTAAAGGGGTGGATTCCCCATTTTGGATACTATGGGCTGGATTAACCATTTTGGAGACTAGGTGCTGATGCTGGCGTTGGAACTCTGGCGTTTTACGAAGGCAAAATCGGCGCCGAACCTTCACCAATCCTGCAACCGGTGAGGGGCTATCAGCTGCGCTGATCAAAACCCCCGGCTCCCAGGATACAAGCCCCTGGAGAATGGCCGGGTCCATGGCAGCGCATGCACATGGTGGCGACCTGCACTTGTTGCGCCACAAAACATGGCGGCAGCCGTGCGCGGACCTGACCTGCCTAATAATGATCCATGGCCTCCCCCTACCGGTACCTCCAGCCCTCATGGAAGTCTCCCCAGCCAGCAGCACAGCTCCCGGCCAACTGTGGCGGCACTGGACACATCTTCAGCCGCCAAGCCGGATTCCCAAGCGCTGAGACCACACGTTTCTCGCGTGGTTGACAACCTGGCCCATCGGGGGTGGAACATCGGGGGAGGGCCTTCAGGTGATGTGCCAATGCCGTTCCAACGGCGTGCACTACGTGACCCAATGACGCCATTTCAGAGGGGCCGGAAGATATAAAACTGGCTCCGGCCAGATCTCGGCGTCAGAAAGGATTCTCCGCCCATCGCCGATTATGATGTCGGGGAACGGTGAACTCGCCTGTTGTTCTCCTACTGGAGCTTAATTGCACCAGTTTTACAATCGCTTGTGTAAAGCGCGTTGCAATTCCATATCCCTTGCCATGTAAATTTATGCATAGCGTGAAATTCGAGGGATTCCCAGGGAAGCTTACTTTCGGGCCATCATCTTGAATGTGCGTTCCGATAGCGAGGTCCCACAGCTGGCCACACTCCCCCACCCCAAACCCACCATGCACTGCAAATCGGCCTTGACACCACTGTTATGGGCCAGTGTTTAAAAACTCCAAAGTATATTATGGAGTTCACCTGACCTATAACTTTTTGTTGAATTTGGCTGGGATGAGCACAAGCGCCCTCCTTTCAGGAGTTATTCAATGGACTTCTTAGGTGCTTTTAATCAAAAAAAACAAGCTATATTCTAAGAATTTTGTTAACATTTGTATAAATACACAGCAAGAAGTTTTATTAATTACACACATAAAGACCCCACACAGCTACAGTAATCTATGTATAACCCTTAATGAATTCCCCCTTAACTGTTCCAATTCAATAACAAGTTCCAAGTAAAACTAGAAACCCCTCCTCAAAGGCATGGCCCAGAACTCTGTATTTTCACTTGACCAAGACTGTTGTTATTGATACTTTGTTCCACTTTTCAACCAGCAGATTGTAATTCCTTCCAAAAAGCTTTTTTAGGTTACCAAGCAGTCTGGAATAGCTTTTAAAAGGAAGATAGAGAAAGACACTTCTTTCATCCTGTGCAGTTCAAATCAGTCCAAAAACTCAAAGTGGAAGTAAAACTCACAGCCACAGCTCAGCTCCAGCCACAAAAATGACATCACTGAAGCCATGTGATAGACAAAAACCTTTCTTAAAGGGACACTCACATGACACCACCACCCCTCCCTTCCCCTAGCCGCAAATCATCCCCAACCCCACAGTAGCCCCCCCATGCCTGGATGTCCCCCCTACCCCCATGTACGGGTGACCTGAACCCCCCCCCCAAGAGACCCCCGTTATAGGAGGAACCCCCCCATGGCCCCCTGTTATAGGGCGACACCCCCTCCAGTTTGTGACAGATACTGTCAGACCTGCTGAGAATTTCCAATATTTTCTGTTCTTATTTCAGATTCCAGCATCCGCAGTAATTTGCTTTTACTTCAATATTGATCTGTACTAAAAATAACTTTTTTTTACAGAGTGCAATCGAATCTCTGTTTGGAGCATCGATGACAGGTATAGCATATTCACTGTTTGCAGGGCAACCACTAACGATTCTAGGGAGCACAGGACCAGTTTTGGTATTTGAAAAGATACTGTTTAAATTCTGCAAGTAAGTACTTCAACTGCTCAGTTCCATTTTCGACACAGAATGATGCTTGTAACAACACTCTACTTTTCCAAATCTTATACTTTTTAATTAAGAGGGGTTAATGCATGATCCATCCCGTCACCTGACAGTTCAACAATGTGCATAATGCTAGCAGCATAGTGTATATAATTGTCCTTCCTTACGTGTAACCTTTAATACCATGTGCAGAGGGCAACCATTTGAAGTTACATTTCATTAATACATTTTTTCAAAGCATATTTAAAAATAGCTGAGTCTCTTTTGTAGAACATAAAAGTCCCCAGGAATTGTATTGATGTGTATGTACATAGCTGTAAGGATGTTGTCAGTATGTAAATGCATTGCCTAGTACTGAGCCCCCCCTGAGCAAGAAGGTCTTGGTCCAATTATGGCTTATGCTGAGTTATAACTGATCTACACCATGCCAGCATCTATTTTATGATAGCTATGCTGTCAAACAAAATGCCATTGATCGAACCATTGGGGTGCTTAAGCAATGATTCCATTGCCTGGATGGGCCTGAAGGAGCCCTGCAGTTCTTGGCAAAGCACAGGATAAGACCTGCTGCCACCTGAACACATTAACCTGCATGGGTGCATGACCTTTGCCACCTGGTAAATGGCGAGCAGCAGAGCAGGAGGAGGAGAGGGACAAAGGGCAGATGCAAGCAACACATCTCCTTTCTGGCTGTCCTATCTGCGATAAGCTCATCTGACTGTAGTATCAGTGAGCACAGCCACAACTCCTCATTCAAAAACACTTCCACACCTTCCCTCTGCTATGAATCCTTACAGTGTTCTATTGGCCACGTTATTGAAATAAAAACCACCACAGCCGCACATTCCAAATCAATTTTATCAATCAAAAAAGTCAACTATACCATACAGAAGTCAAGTAATCATCCTTGCCTTTGGAGTGCCTTTCTCTGTCCTCGTGTCCCTTCACAGTGCTACCATAACAGAGGTGCTGACTTTCAGTGAGGAAACGACAGATGGTCTTGCGGTCATCCTTGTGCAAACCTATCACGCTGTTGAAGTGTGTCATTTTTTGAAAGACGTCAGTAGTCTGTGCAGACAGGCTGAAAGGCAACAACAAGGACACTAGCAAAGTGGCAGTGCTGTTATCCTGAGAGGTGAATGTAGGTTCATGCTCCACAGTGCCACTTTTTCTTTTGCAATGTGGCACCTCTGTCGTCGGATAGATTGCTAAACTGCGGTGAGACCCTGCAACTTATTTGAGTGCTGGTATCCACAGCCATGACAACATTAGCCTAAGTAATTTTTATTTGCATTGCATAAAAACTGCTTTTGGGGGGGGGGGGGGGGGGAGGTGGTGGCACAGTGGTATTGTCACTTGACTAGCAATCCAGAATGCTAGGGTAATGCTCTGGGGACCTAGCTTTGAACCCCACCACAGCAGATGGTGGAATTCAATAAAACAATTACATTTTTCAAAAAATGATGTCCAGTGATGAACATGAAAAGCCGTTGCCAATTATCGTAAAAACCCAACTGGTTCACTAATATCCTTTAGGGAACTAAACATGCCGTCCCTATATGGTCTGGCAGATACACGATGAAATTGCCCCTTAATTGGAAAAAAATAATTGGGTACTCTAAGTTTATTTAAAAAAAATTAATGTTGACAATTTCTTCACCAGTTCTGTACTGTTGTGTGATGAAACGTAAAGTTGAGTTATGAAAGTCACTGGATGGAGTTTATTGATTTTTTTTTGTCAAAGTGTCAACTCGGGTGCGAAACAACGAAGGGTAGCCAGCCAGATGTGCTGCATGCTTTTCAAGCTGAATTTTTAGACACTCTTGTCAAAACAATTCAAGGGGTGGGTCCCATAACATCACGCCAGTGGGGCATGCTCTGAATGAGCCCTTCACGCCAGCAACTTTGACCCCTGGGGGCTGTATTCACCTGTGTGCCACTGGCAGGTTCTGAGCAGCAGGTGCACATCGTAGGGAGCATGTCGTGATTCAGATAGGTGTGAATGAACAATTTAATATGGGGCGACTCTCGGGCGTAAAGTCCCGTTATGCATAGTTACTTAGATGCAAAAGGGGATCGTGATATTTAAATTATAATGGATTACCATTACACCATTGACAGGGTGCAGGGACAATCGAATGCAGAAATCCCAGCAACGTAACAGCTGTTGTGGGACTTCTGCTAGTTTCCCCGGTCCCTTCTGCTCTTCCTGGCTACAAAAATGGGTGCGCAAAATCCCCCACTAACTGAAAGAAACGGTTCTCTATTAAATGAGGAGAGCATAATATTGTTGATCATTTCTAACTCAATGTAGTTTTTAAAATGTTTTATTAATGCAGGAACATTTCATTGCGAGTACAATAAGATACTATTTTTAGGATCAGTGTTTATCTAAACTGAATGGTTAACTAAACTTGTAGGATTCAGAGCAGACTACCAACAGAATTGCTAATTTACCAATTAAAGCGGTCCTTTGTGGACTACGTGACAGATTTAGTTTACTATATTTAGTCATGTTTATAATTTTGTCTCAATGCAATGTCTCAGGAATATAACTGAAAAATCCTATATAAAGGAAATTTTTGAATATCTTACATTTGAGACTGCAGAGAATACCAAATAGTGTTTAGAATTTTGATTGTTATGTATGGCTTTTGTAGCTACATGTCTGTTAATAACGTATATTCTTTTGTTGATATTTTAATTTATCACAGAGATTATGGTTTATCCTACCTTTCTCTGAGAACCTGTATCGGACTTTGGACAGCTTTTCTTTGCTTGGTTCTCGTTGCTACAGATGCAAGTTCGTTGGTCTGCTACATTACCCGCTTCACTGAGGAAGCATTTGCTTCCCTTATTTGTATAATTTTCATTTATGAGGCACTGGAAAAGCTGTATCACCTTGGTGAGACATACCCTATCAATATGTACAATCACCTGGATCAGCTGACCCACTATTCGTAAGTATATGAACCATTCTGTCTTTACAATTCATATATAATGTCAGTGTTACTTTGGCGATATGGAATGCAAATGCATTCAGCATTGTAAGAATTAAGCCTTTAATTCTCGTATTTTTTTGTTCCAATCCTTTCACCAACAATATCAAGCTTTAACTAAAATAATTAACACAATTCTGATTTTCAGTGCTGCCTTAGTTTTTTTGAAAATATCTTTATTGAACTTAACATTTTATATCTCAAAATTTACAAAAAAAAACAACCAACAACTGCAACAATCCCCCCTTTAATGAAAATATAACCCAAACCACCCACTCACACCCCTCCCCACCCCCACTAATAACAATGACCAATTCCTTAATGTGCAATATGAACGGATGCCATCTACTTTAAACCAGTCAATCGACTCCCTCACAGTGAATCTGATCTTGTTGAGGTACAGAAACTCCATCAAAGTCACCTAGCCATACTGAGGCACTAGGTGACCTCGCCTGCCTCCAACTCAGCAGAATCCTCTGCTGCCAAGCAATCAACGAGGCAAAGCCAGGGCATCCGCCCCTGCAGCCATCCTTAATTCCAGCTAGTCTGACACCCCAAATATAACTACTAGTGCACAGGGCTCTAAATCAACATTCAGGATTACCGATATGATGCAGAAACCCGCCCCTCCACAAAAAATCCCCACCAATTTGGGGCAGGCCCTCTCAAACACCACTTTCACCTACAACCCCTACAAATAATTGACTCACCCTAGTCTTGGTGAGATGTGCCCTAAACACCACCTTGAGCTCAACAAGCTCAATCTCACACAGGAGGACGTGGCATTCACTCTGCGAAGGGACTCACTCCACACCTCCTCTGTCATAATATACATCCAGGTATATGATGGTGCACAGACAGGCAGTGATTGACACACAGGATGACCAAGGAACACACAGAACACAGCAGCCAATCACCAGACAGGACACAACCACTATAAAGCCAGAGGGCACTAGTTTTCCCGCTCTCTTGGGATCCAGCCTCTGAGACAGTCAGAGCCCGTGAGCAACAACTAGAACATACACCATGTGGTAGTAAGATAGTCTGGTCAGGTTAGCCTCAGGTCTCCAGTCAAGTCAGCATAGTGTCAACCCACAGTTAAAGTATGTACGATAGTTAGGAGTTCAATAAAATCGAGTTGCATTTCTTCAAGTGTTGGAAGCCTGTCTCTCTCACTGCTGCAGTAAACGCAGTCCTTGCAGACCCAGCTTACCCAACACATCATCCTCCTCCACTATGGGTCCCAGCTGCTCCTCCCACCTGTACTTTACCTCCCACCGAAACCTCCCCTTCCCACAAGATCTGTCCATATATCCCGGACGTGCTGCCATCTTCAGACCCCACAAAGGAGAGTATCCTCTCCAGTAAGGTGGTGCTACCGGGAATATCGGAAGTATCTGCCAAATAAAGTCCCATACTTGAATGTATTCGGACCCGCACACCCCCACCCCCCCGCAACCAAGTCCTGCTTTCTCCTTCAACTCCTCCATGTTGGCAAACTGCTAATCCAAAGACAAATTCCTCACACTTTCCAGCCTCAGTTTTTTCCACCTCGCAATTTGCATGGCAAAGGATTGGGAGTCACTTCCTGATTTGCACTCCCAATCACTCCCCAAATCAGGTGTGATTCAGCTCCAACGGGAGAAGATAATCTCTCAAAAGACAAATACCAGCCCTTGTCTCAGTCTGAAATGGTTGATCTCTTATCCTGAGACTATGTCCCCTAGTTTGGCCATGGGAACCAGCTTCTCAGAATCTACCCAATCAAGGTCTCTCAGAATCCTTTATGCTTCAATGAAATTGCCTCTTATTTTTCAAAATTCTAGAGTGCAGGACAATCCTACTCAATCTCTCCTCATAGGACAACTCTCTTGTACTGAGAATCAATCTGGTTTTGGTTTACATAGAACATAGAACAGTACAGCACAGAACAGGCCCTTCGGCCCTCGATGTTGTGCCGAACAATGATCACCCTACTCAAACCCACGCTATACCCGTAACCCAACAACCCTCCCCCCCTTAATCTTACTTTTAAGGACACTACGGGCAATTTAGCATGGCCAATCCACCTAACCCGCACATCTTTGGACTGTGGGAGGAAACCGGAGCACCCGGAGGAAACCCACGCACACACGGGTAGGACGTGCAGACTCCGCACAGACAGTTTACTTTGTGCATTATTATGAGAGTTGATATGCAACCTGCTTTCTGCTTCTTGGTAATGCTATTCTGGGAACCAGTTAACGTTTGAACGATAGGTGTCCACTGGTCTGTTTTGTCTTCGGAGGAAAAGCCTTGTCTATCCACAGCACATTCCTAATGTATTTCAGATAAAGATCACGGGGAATAACTATTGGCATAAACCCATAAACTAATACTCCATGGTACAATTCACAAGCTTATAAATGAACTGTACAAATTGACAATGCCTTTTTATTTGTTCCAAATCTGTTACTTTTGCCATTATTTGTCACAGTAGCTCATTTTGTCGATCGGATTTTTTACCATTCAGGGGTGTTACATGTCACTGTATTATGAATCAAATTTAATGCATGCTTCTTTACCCTGGACGTAGCTATGGCTGGTTAGTCTCACCTCTGTTCTTAGCTGAGTGCATATTTTGCTGCTTTCATGCACCATTGCTGTTGCTTGTATGGTTAGCCAGTATCACTGGGTGAAGAAAAGTCACATCAAGATTTTCCAGGATACAGAATTTACAAGACACAGTGATAAAGTAATGTAGGTAGAGTGCAGATAATTCACATGCAAATCTTTTTATATTTTATTGACATACAAAAGTGAATGCTCAACACATTCACTTAAAATTTGGAGACTGGCTGATCACTTAGGCTACAAAATCAACATTTACTTTTCATGAAAGGATGCCTCTCAGTGAAACAAAGTAAAATACAGTGAATTATGGAACTCTGAAATGAAAACAAAAAAATGCTTCAAAACTTAGCAGGTCAAGCCGTACCTGTGGAAAGAGGAACAGTCAATGTTTCAGGACAATGACGTTTCATCAGAACTACCATTTATATTAGAGTGATTGAAAGGACAATCATTGTTGGCAAAAAAGAAATGACAAGGCACTAACTTCCGAAATAAAGGGCGAATATAAATACCTTCATGTGCAGAGATCGGTTCAACCATGTAGTTATTGAATTGTTGTTGTAGCACTTGCAGCATTAATCTTTGCTAATGTATTAATGGTAATTAAGTGCTAGACAGGCAGTCTCACGCTAAGGTTGGTCCAGTTACTGACTACACCAGCAGTAAACATGAAGAAGATAGTCATATTGGTTTTGTAATGTTTATGTGACTTAGATCATTTGTTGTAATTTTACTCTTGGTAAACATATTCATTTGTTACAGGTGCATTTGTGTAGAACCGCAAACCCTGAGCAATAAAACTGTACAGTACTGGAATAACTTCAATATCACAGCAACAGAAATTCCATGGGGAAATATGACTCTGTCAGTAAGTTTAAATTGAAGCCACCTATGTCAGGTGTGATGGTGTGTGATAATATTTTGTGAAGCAAGAAGGAAAATGAAGCTTCGGACAATCGTGTTTCTGAAGATATATTTTTTGAAAAACTGTAAATACTAAAATATAAACAAAAGCAGTTCTTTACATTAAAATTCTAATCTAAAGCATTCAGGGTAAAGAGTTTAATGGCATTCAATTTTCCAAACTTTAACATGCATGTGATCTACTTTTCACCTTGCAAGCATAAGCAAATGCTTTGTATGCTAATTCGACTTGTAACAGGAACAGCGAGCTGAATTTTATTTCTAAGGTCAGGAACTAGATGTCATGGGGGAACTCTGGAACATGGTTGAGTGTCAGATGATTGACGCACTTTTTGGCGAGCTGGCCAGATAGTGGCCAGAGTACACCTTCCAGCTATGGCAGCCCACTGCCATAGGTGGAAGCTGGCATTGTGAATGGGGAGAATGAGAGGGCACCTCAAAATGTTGTTGCTCCTGTTTCATTGTGTAGTCTAGGTGTGCATTTTGGGGATTGTCAATTCTCCCAAAGTATGCTGCTCAAGTCCATAGTTTCTCAAAACCATTATCTTTATTTACATATTTGGACCTCTGCATGAGGTTGTAACTTTTCTTTCCAGATCTCTCTTACTTCTCAGTCATATAATCTGACATCAGTACGACATCACCATTGCATATGCTTATGCTTCTGATGTTCACCTTTTACTTTGCACCTTCTGAAGAGTTTTGAATTTTAAAAAGGACACAGCTACCAGATCATCTTTGTGAAGGTGCAACCCCTCGTTGGTTTGCTACTGGCTCGAGCTGTGACTGGTGGCTATGGCAAGTTCAATGGGATGGTAATCCCCGAGCTGAATAAAATGCTGGCCCTCCTTTGTGTGCTGTAGGAAGGCTGCCTCCAGCCCTCAGCTGTGTTTCACAATTAGTGAGGTGCTCGCATGGCAACTGGAAAATTCCAGTCAGCTTCTGCTTAAAACGCCCTTTAATTGACTTAATGGACTACCCACTACTTGTGGGCAGGTAGTCATCAACCCTTGGTCCTCCCAGAGCGTTAAGGGCCTGAATGTGCATGACCAAAGTGAGAGACTGGGAGTGGGAAATTGTTGGCCTGTCCACACCTGGTCCTATTTCTGCAGCCATTTGAAAATTTGACCCAACTTCTCTGTGACAGTTACAGTGTGTCCACTGAGATTTCTTGCATCTTCTGAGGATCACTGCAATGCCGCTTGTTATATATTGCAACCAATGCTCTCTGTATACTTTGTCATATGATTACGTGGTGACATCGTTAGGGACATTTGGGAGGTTTCCCTCCACTTCTATCTTGGACTGTAGGCGGCACAGTAGCACAGTGGTTAGCACTGCTGCTTCACAGCACCAGTGACCGGGGTTCAATTCTGACCTTGGGAAACTGTTGTCTGTGTGGAGTTTGCACATTCTCTCTGTGTCTCTGTGGGTTTCCTCCGGGTGTTCTGGTTTCCTCCCAAAGTCCAAAGATGTGCAGGTTAGATTGATTGGCCATGGTAAATTTCACCTTGGTGTCCAAAACAAAAAGTTACTTGGGGTTACGGGCCTAAGTATTATGTTCCTTCTGAGGGTCGTGCAGACTCGATAGGCTGAATGGTCTCCTTCGACACCATAGGGATTCTATGGCTTCTGTGACTGAGCAAGCAACACCTCTGAAATAAACTCTGACAACTGGTTAATGACGTACGTTGTGGCAACTCAGTTAACTTTTGTTTGTACTGTGAGTAAAAGTAAAACCCCAGAAAACATAACAGCATTAAAAACAAAGTTGGCGATGAGGATGTTTTTCCAGCGGAATGTCAGGACAAAAACAGCCAAATGAGGCAAAGATGGATCTTCGAGAGACCACTCCACCATCCATAAATGTGCACGTTCATTTTAGAAGTGATATAAAGGGGCGGCACGGTGGCACAGTGGTTAGCATAGCTGCCTATGGCGCTGAGGACCCGGGTTCGAATCCCGGCCCTGGGTCACTGTCCGTGTGGAGTTTGCTCATTCTCCCCATGTCTGCGTGGGTTTCACCCCCACAACCCAAAGATGTGCAGGTTAGGTTAAATGTGCAGGTTAGGCCACGTTAAATTGCCCCTTAATTGGAAAAAATGAATTGGATATTCTAAATTTATATAAAAAAAAAGAAGTGATAGAAAGCACTCCAGTCTATTTTAAAAATGTTTCTCCCCGACTGCAGCCCGGGAGCGCTTGGACAGTTGGAGATGGGAAAAGAGAAAGTCTTTTCAACAAGAGCGTCGACTGCTGTGCCAGTAGATCTGCGCCATCAGTTAGCTCAGAAAAAAGGGACCACCGAGAAAAGAGAAAACCAGGAAATAAGGGGTTAGGCTGTAAAGAAGCGAGCTATAGAGTGAAGGTAGGGAGTTTTTCCAGCTGCGCGCCTTCGCAAGTCGTGGGCTGTAGCGTCAGATGCTCGAACTCGGAGAGAGCGAGATTTAGACTTCATCGACATAGTCAAAAAGAGGGTGAACATATTCCACAATTTGGAGCTGTACTATGGAGACTAGCCAAGAATTGTGAGCTTGGATTGACCCTTGAGGACATGCTGCGAGATTGACTTGCGTGTGGATTGAGAAATGAAACAATCAGAGATGCTTGCTGACACAACACTCGCTAACGCAACGCTCAAACTGTCTGTTGAAATAGCACTGTCTATGGAATTAGCAGCAAAAGAAGCTTCCAAAATTGGAGCTGGCGAAACAAATAAGATGAAAACTGAGAAAAGAAGATCTCTCAGCATGCAAGCATGCCACAGGTGGGGTATTCTCCACAGGAATGTTGGTGTCGAGAAAACAAATGTCATAATTGTGGCATGAAAGATCCCATAACAAAGGTGTGCTGAGCCAGACAAAATCCTCAAACTTTGAAGATGGGGAAATGCAAGAACGCACCCAAATCTACTAAAGAGTATACAGAATGACCAAAGGCAATGAAAATTCCCAAGAGGACATGATATTTACAGAGATCAAAGAACAAAGACTTGGTGCATTATCAATGCAAGGTGATACACAGAGATTTTGGGTTGATCCGAAACGAAATGGGAATTAAATTAAAATGGAAGTAGACGCGGCAGCTGCTATATCTCTTATCTCGGACGAGATCCGGATCTGAATATTTAATTGAGCATAATTGCTCCTCTAAATACCTGGACACTGGATTCACCTGGTGCCCGAGACTCAACAGTCGCACCTGAGATTTCACCAGGTCATCGTTTAGTACTGGTCCACACAAATGTGGACCAGGCGTAACACCACCTGCGAGTTTCCTATAGAAACACTGCACATGCAACAACCCAAAATCTGCCAGAAATCGTGTTTTTAAAATGGAAGTTGAGAACCAAGTTTGATTTACTCTCAGGCCATTGAAGCCAATGTTTGGGGACAAGGCACGGTGGCATCCAGGCATGCCCTCTAGCACCTGGACACTTTGGCACTCCCAGTATGACACTCTGGCAGTGCTGTCCAGACACCCTGGCAGTGCCACCCTATCCAGGGGCGCTATGAGGCTGGCAGTGCCAGGTTGCCTGGTTGCCACTGCCAGGAAAGGGGGGAATTGTAAATGTTGGGTAGGCCAGCGGGATTGAGGCTATCGGTCCAAATGGCACCCCGATATGCTGATGTAAGTGCGGCCCAGCCTCCCGAAGACTAAACACAACAGCAAAGTGTCATTCAATAGTAGGATGTTTCTTGGCGCTGGAACTGCCGAGAAGCACCGCGCTAAATGCGCTGTTCAGCAGACTTTATCTACAGTCCACTGAATCGTGCCCTTTGTCATTTTTTGGGTGAATTGTGCCCACTGTTTCTACCTATGAGCGATCTGCAGAGATGGTCCCGCATTTTATTAGTGCATAATTTTGCGATTAAATGCAAGATCGGAACAACATGCAAATGCCGATGCTCTATCACATTTACCATTGTGGGACAATGGTGGAGTTGTGGATAGTGCTGAAGGATGTTATAGGTTACAGAGGGACATAGATAAGCTGCAGAGCTGGGCTGAGAGGTGGCAGATGGAGTTTAATGCGGAAAAGTGTGAGGTGGTTCACTTTGGAAGGAGTAACAGGAATGCAGAGTACTGGGCTAATGGCAAGATTCTTGGTAGTGTAGATGTGATGTGGAGATGCCGGTGTTGGACTGGGGTGAGCACAGTAAGAGGTCTTACAACACCAGGTTAAAGTCCAACAGGTTTGTTTCAAATCACCAGCTTTCGGAGCACTGCTCCTTCCTCAGGGGAATCCTTCCTCAGGAAAGAGCAGTGCTCCGAAAGCTGGTATTTGAAACAAACCTGTTGGACTTTAACCTGGTGTTGTAAGACTTCTTAGTGTAGATGAACAGAGGGATCTTGGCATCCAGGTACATAAATCCCTGAAAGTTGCCACCCAGGTTAATAGGGCTGTTAAGAAGACTTATGGTTATCTAGCCTTTATCAGTAGGGGGATTGAGTTTTGGAGCCATGAGGTCATGCTACAGCTGTACATAACTCTGGTGCGGCCACTCCTGGAGTACTGCGTGCAGTTCTGGTCACCACATTATAGGAAGGATGTGGAAGCTTTGGAAAGGGTTCAGAGGAGATTTACTAGGATGTTGCCTGGTATGGAGGGAAGGTCTTACGAGGAAAGGCTCAGGGACTTGAAGTTGTTTTCGTTAGAGAGAAGAAGGCTGAGAGGTGCCTTAATAGAGACACATAAGATAGTCAGAGGGTTAAATAGGGTGGACAGTGAGAGTCTTTTTTCCTCGGATGGGGATGACAAACACGAGGGGACACAGCTTTAAATTGAGGGGTGGTAGATATAGGACAGATGTCAGAGGCAGTTTCTTTACTCAGAGAGTAGTAGGGGTGTGGAACGCCCTGCCTGCAACAGTAGTAGACTCGCCAACTTTAAGGGCATTTAAGTGGTCACTGGATAGACATATGGATGAAAATGGAATAGTGTAGGTCAGATAGGCTTCAGATGGTTTCACAGGTCGGCGCAACATCGAGGGCCGAAGGGCCCGTACTGCGCTGTAATGTTCTATGTTCTAAAGCTAATTCACAGGAGAACTATGTAAACTATGTGTAATTTTCCGAGGTAAATGATGTACCTATTACTGCACCTCAAATGCAAAGACACATAAAGATCCGGTGATGGGGAAGGTCATGGATGTGATCTTGAAAAGCATATCAGTGGATAAACGGGAGAAATCTGGAATTCAAGCCATACCAAACAAAGGAACTTGAATTAATGGTACAAAATGGAATATTTGTATGGGTGATCGATCTGCTTGCGGAATAAACTGCACAAAGGATATCCAGGATTTGTACTTATGAAAGAGCTCACAAGGGGTTATTTTTGTTGGCCAGGACTCGACTCATAGATTGAAGAAAGATTAGGTCGATGTCATTTAAAAAAAATTTAGAGTACCCAATTTTATTTTTTCCAATTAAGGGGCAATTTAGCGTGGCCAGCCCACCTACTCTGCACACCTTTGGGTTGCAGGGGCGAAACCCACGCAAATACGGGGACAAGGTGCAAACTCCACACGGACAGTGACCCAGAGCCGGGATAAAACCTGGGACCTCAGCGCCGTGAGGCAGCAATGCTAACCACTGCGCCACCGTGCTGCCTAATTAGGTCAGTATCATCCTACTGCTTGGATACGAAATACTCCACCTCTTCAATCACTTCACCTTTGGGATTGGCCAAAGCAACCATGGCAAAGAGAACATATCAGTTCCCCGGGACCAATTGAAGGATATCGGGGCTGGTTTCTCCAATAAAGGGGCAATGGCCCGACGCTGGCGTTTCACACTAGACTTCCCAGGGAGTCCGCGCATTAGCACAGGGCGCCTCATGTGAAATGGCAGTCTTGGAACGTGGAGCGGCATCAAAAATGTAGGCCAGCCCGAGATCGCACGCCCGCGGATCCGTGACGCCTGATCGTTCCCTGGTCATCCATGAGGCTTCCCCTGGTGAACGATCCCCCCGCCCCACCACCAGGGCGTCTGCGGCCGATAGGTGGCTAGAACCACGACATCGGGAACTCAGCCAGTTGCGCGCGATGAATCGCGGAGGGGGAGGGCCTCTGTCAATGTAGTTCGCGCGCGATTCTCGAGCGATTCTCTGGGGACCGGAGAATCGCAGGAGCGGCGCCGGTCCGAATTTCCGGTTTGACGACCATTCTCCGCCTCCGTGCCGGATGCGATTTCGGCGCAGAGGATCAGAGAATCCAGCCCATATTTCTTGTCCTAGTGGATCCCATTCCAAATGACCAGAAAAGACAATTGAATGTCACCATGAAGTATTTGCACAGGTTGGCACACTGGAACAACTAGTCAGCGATAATAGGATTTAAAAGGAATTTGTGGACTACCTTCGAAACTATGGAATACAACATATAAAAATTGCTCCTTATTATCCTTCCATAAAAAGATTGGTGGAGAGGTTGGTACATTGAAGAATGCCATGATAGCAACAAAGGATGAATGACCATCAGTTTTTTAAAAATATTTTTTATTCTCCTCCTTTTTCCACATATTCTCCCAAATTTACACCTAACAATAAACAATAATTAGTAATGAATGTAATGTCAATCCCCATATCAATAACAACAATCCTATCTTCCCACCAACCCCATTAATTGGCCCGCATGTTAACATAAACAAATGACAAAAAGGAATCAGGAATCACCCATAGTCACCATTAACACATACAGTCCCCCTCCCCCCAATCCTCCCAGCCCCCAATCCCCCCAATGTTCAATGTGATCCAATTTTCGAAAGTGCATAATGAATAACGCCCATGAATTGTAGAAACCCTCCATCCTTTCCCTCAGTTCAAATTTGACTTCATCAAGTGTTAAGAATATCAGCAGGTCCCCCCGCCACACCAGGGCACAGGGTGGAGAGTTTAATCTCCATCCTACCAAGATCCGCCTTCGGGCGATCAACAAAGCGAAGGCTACAACATCTGCCTCCTCGCCCGTTTCCAACCCCGGCTGGTCTAACACCCCGAATGTGGCATCCTGACGGCCTGGGACCAGTTTCACGTGCACCACTTTCGGGATTACCCGCAACATCTCTTTTGTGAGGGCCACGAAGAATCCAGCATGAGCCTTCAGGATACAAAAAAATAACATTTATTTGCAATAACATATATATACAACAGCAGCAACTTCCCTTGCAGCTAACTCCTCTCTCTCTGCTGGTTCCAAACTGGACAGCTTTATTTATGCAGGGAGTCTGCTAATGATTTATCCGCCCCCCTCATTGGGGAAGCTCATACTCCCATAGGATTGTGGGATTGTTATTAGTCCCCAGCCAATGGTAAGCAGGCAGGTTATAACAATCTCCTCCCATTAATACTCCAGCTTTGGACAGAACCAAAACATATGAACATGGTTTGCGGGCCCCCCCCCCCCCCCCCCCCCCCCCCACAACGTTCACACCCATCCTCTACACCCTCAAAGAACCGGCTCACCCTCGCCCTTGTAAGGTGTGCTCTATACACCACCTTCAGTAGTTGTAACAGCCCCAACCTCGCACACGAGGTGGAGGGGTTCACCCTCCAGAGCACCTCACACCAGAACCCCTCCTCCATACCCTCTCCCAACTCTTCCTCCCATTTTACCTTGATCCCTTCTAGCGGCACCTTCTCCTCCTCCAAAATAGCCCCATAAACCGCCGATACTACCCCCTTCTCCAGTCCCCCTCCTCCAGTAATGTGGATGCCGGCTCTACTGGGAAGCTCTGTATCTTCTGTGGTGAATCACAGTCTGTGTTATTCACACTGTCATTATATATGATGTACTGTGTCTGTGTAAGCTCGGTATATGAGCAGTTACGCGGCTCTGCCCCTAGGGGGAGATGAGAAGTATGTACAGGGCTCCACATTTGGCTCCGCCCATAGCTCCTCCCACTAACCGGAAGTATAATGCCTGGCAGTCTGAGCCTGCCTGCCAGTTCATCTCGTCGCAGGTAGGCTCAGTTGTAAGATCATTAAAACCACTGTTCACTTCCAACTACATGTCGTGTGAATTGATGGTCACATCAATTTAATGATCTTAGGAAACAAGAAGAAATCGATAAGAAGAAATCGAAAAAACAACTCAAGAAACAACTATGGAATCAGCCCTCAAACCTGACCGACTAGAACTCGACCCGCAGGCTGCAGAGGCAAGAGAAATCTTCCAGCACTGGCTCAGATGTTTTAAGGCCTACCTGGCTGAATCAAGTACTCCAGAAACTTCAGAGGAGCAAAAACTCAGCCTACTGCACGCAAGGGTGAGCCACCGTATATCTTCTCAACTAAATGGTACCAACTCGTATACGGGGGTCCTAGCTATGCTAGATCGAATGTACGTGAGGCCCATCAACGAGGTCTACGCGCGCCATATTTTTACGACCCGCCGCCAGCGCCCCGCGGAGTCGTTAGAAGAATTCCTGCGGGAGTTAAAGATTTTAGCTCGGGACTGTAATTATCAGGCTGTATCAGCCGAACAGCACATGGAACTTGCCGTTAGAGACGTGTACGTGGCAGGCCTCAGATCGAATTATATGCGCCAGCGGTTGTTAGAAAAAGGGGCCCAGAACTTAGGGGACACGGTAGAACTAGCTACCACTTTGTAGGTCTCATTCCGCAGCCTCGCCTCATTCCCCGCGGACCAAGCGACCCCATCCTGGGCCCCCGACCAGCGACTGCCCCAGGCCTGCGCCATGCGGCCACCCAGCCATCACGCAGCCCCAGTGTGCCACTTTTGCGGGCAGCCCCAGCACCCACGGCAGTACTGCCCGGCCCGTATCACGACCTGCAGCAGCTGCGGTCACAAGGGACACAACGCCCGGGTCTGCCTGGCGTAACAGGCCTCCTCTTCTAACTCCCCCGCAGCCCAGAGCACCCGTTTCCAGAATCAACAGGTCCGCAGGCCCCGAAATGCTGCGGCCTGTACTCCGACTCCGCCCCCAAATGACACGTGCGACTCATGGGGGCCGCCATCTTGGCAACCCCCCTCCATGCGGTCGGCCACGTGCGACTCATGGGGGCCGTCATCTTGGGCGCCATCTTCCACGCCGCCCGCCACGTGCGATCAACGGGGGCAGCCATCTTCTTCCAACTCAGAAATTCGACTAGAAGATTACAAACTCAGAGGGCAGTCATCACGGGGCCACTCCAGCACAGCTGATCGAGCCGCCGACTACCCGCAACTCAGTGCAGTGACACTGGACCAGTCGCATCCAAAGCACCTCCGCAACTCCATGATGACCGTTGAAATCAACGGAGACAGGACACCGTGCCTCTTCGACTCCGGGAGCACCGAGAGCTTCGTACACCCAGAACTGGTTAGACGCTGTTCACTCCCTATTTTCCCTGCACGGCAAACGATCTCCCTCGCTTCGGGCTCCCACTCTGTTCACTTCCAAGGGCGCATCATCGCGACCCTAACGATCCAGGGCACCAGCTACTCAAACTTCCAGTTGTACGTGCTCCCTGAACTCTGCGCCCCACTCCTACTGGGACTCGATTTCCAGTGCAACCTCAAAAGCCTCACACTCAGCTTCGGCGGGCCCTTGCCCCCACTCACTATTTGCAGCCTCGCCACCCTAAAAATCGACCCCCCTCCACTCTTTGCCAACCTCACGCCTGACTGCAAACCCGTAGCCACTCGCAGCAGGCGATACAGCCTGCAGGACAGGGTATTTATCAGAACCGAGATCCATAGGCTCCTACGTGAGGGGATCATAGAGGCCAGTAACAGTCCCTGGAGACCTGGTGGTCGTCAAGACTGAGGAAAGATTCCGAATGGTAGTGGACTATAGCCAGACCATTAATCGGTTCACGATCCTTGATGCGTATCCCCTCCCCAGAATTGCAGACATGGTGAATCAGATCGCCCACTATAAAGTCTTTTCCACGGTGGATCTGAAGTCTGCATACCATCAGCTCCCAATCCGCCCGGAGGACCGCCACTTCACGGCATTTGAGGCCGACGGCCGCCTCTTCCACTTCCTCCGGGTTCACTTTGGCATCACTAATGGGGTCTCGGTGTTTCAACGAGCAATGGACCGAATGGTAGACCAGTACGGGCTGCGGGCCACGTTTCCGTACCTGGATAACATCACCATCTGCCAACCACGACCAGCAGGACCACGACGCTAACCTCGATCAATTTCTCCAGACTTCCCAGAAACTCAACCTCACGTATAACACGGAGAAATGCGTTTTCCGCACGACCAGGCTAGCCATCCTCGGCTAAGTCATGGAGAACGGAGTCCTGGGCCCCGACCCGGACCGGACTTTTAGGACTCCCTCTCCCTCATTGTCCCAGGGCCCTCAAACGGTGCCTGGGATTCTTCTCGTATTATGCCCAGTGGGTCCCTCGATATGCGGACAAAGCCCGCCCACTATTTAAGGCCACACTCTTCCCTCTATCGGATGAGGCTCGTCAGGCCTTCACTCGTATCAAGAAGGACATTGCCAAAGCGGCCATGCGGGCGGTGGATGAATCCGTCCTTTTCCAGGTAGAGAGCAATGCCTCAGAGGTCGCTTTCGCAGCCACACTAAATCAGGCTGGGAGACCAGTCGCCTTTTTCTCCCGAATCCTCTCCGCTTCAGAACTTCAACACTCCTCGGTCGAAAAGGAAGCACAAGCCATCGTGGAAGCGATACGTCACTGGAGGCACTACCTCGCAGTTAGGAGGTTCACCCTCATCACCGACCAAAGATCGGTTGCCTTTATGTTCGACAACTCTCAAAGGGGCAAGATCAAAAATGATAAGATCTTACGGTGGAGGATCAAACTCTCCACCTACAAGAACGATATTATGTACCGACCAGGGAAGCTCAACGAGCCCCCAGATGCCCTGTCCCGCGGCACGTGCACCAGCGCACAAGACGACCGCCTTAAAGCTATTCACGATGACCTCTGCCACCCGGGGGCCACCCGGCTCGCCCACTACGTCAAAGCCCAAAATCTACCTTTCTCCACAGAGGAGGTGAAAGCCATCACCAGGGACTGCCCGATCTGTGCGGAGTGCAAACCGCACTTTTATAGACCAGACAGGGCCCACCTGGTCAAGGCTTCTCGGCCCTTTGAACGCCTCGCTATCGATTTCAAAGGGCCAGTCCCCTTGACCAATAGGAATGTGTATTTCCTGAACGTCATCGACGAGTTCTCTCATTTTCCCTTTGCTATCCCGTGCCCCAATATGACCTCCCACACAATCATTAGGGCCCTGCATAGTATCTTCACCCTGTTTGGTTTCCCCAGCTACGTACACAGCAACAGGGGTTTGTCCTTTATGAGCGACGAGCTGCGTCAGTACCTGCTCGAAAAGGGCATTGCCTCGAGCAGGACTACAGCTACAACCCCAGGGGGAACGGGCAGGTGGAGAGGGAGAACGCGGCGGTCTGGAAGACCGTCCTACTGACCCTCCGGTCCAGGAAGCTCCCCACCTCCCATTGGCAGGAAGTCCTCCCCGACGCGCTCCATGCTATTAGGTCCTTCCTATGTACGGCCACCAACCAGACCCCTCACGAGCGGCTATTTGTTTTTTCCAGGGGCACTACCACGGGGGTTTCACTCCCAGCATGGTTAAAAACACCGGGCCCGGTTCTCCTCCGGAAGCATGCCCAGACTCACAAGACTGACCCACTCATAGAGAGAGTGCTCCTGCTCCATTCGAGCCCACACTATGCATTTATAGAGTACCCTGACGGCCGTCAGGACACTGTTTCTCTCCGGGACCTGGCACCTGCAGGATCCAACTCTTTGACACCACCGCCGCTGAGATACCCCTCACACTATACCCCTCCCAACCCCCGCGCCCGGCGCCCCCATGCCTGCAGTTCCGCTGCCCGTGCTCTGCGCCCCCGCGCCATTGGGTTTCCGGCGCTCCCCGTCACCAGTCGAACTAGTCGGATATGAAGCTCTGACCGAATCACCCCCGGAGTCCACCATGGTCCCCTCGCCGACCGCCACTGCCCAGCCACCAGAAGAGGCTGCAACCCCGGTGCTTCGTCGATCCCAGAGGACGACTCGGCCGCCAGATCGTCTTAACCTGTAATTTATAACCTGTAAATTGTAACTTGTAATTCACAATTAGGAATTGGTAGACACATCACCCCCCGCTGGACTCAATTTTTACAGGGGGTGAATGTGGTGAATCACAGTCCGTGTTATTCACACTTATTATATATGATGTACTGTGCCTGTGTAAGCTCGGTATACGAGCAGTTACGCGGCTCTGCCCCTAGGGGGAGATGAGAAGTATGTACTGGGCTCCACACTTGGCTCCGCCCATGGCTCCTCCCACTAACCGGAAGTATAATGCCTGGCAGTCTGAGCCTGCCTGCCAGTTCATCTCGTTGCAGGCAGGCTCCGTTGTAAGATCATTAAAACCACTGTTCACTTCCAACTACGAGTTGTGTGAATTGATGGTCACATCATCTTCTTTATGGCAAAGTCTCGAACCTGCATGTAACTTAATATTTCTCCCTGCTCCAAGCCATATTTCGCTCCCAGCTCCTTCAATCCCACATAACGACCCACAAGAAATATCTCTTTTAGTGTCCTAATTCCTTTTTCCTCCCATCTCCGAAAATTTCAACCCCACTTCCCTGGCTCAAATCTATGGTTCCCCTGAATCGGCATTTCCCTTGACCCTGCCCCCAACCCAAAGTGCTTTCTAAACTGCCTCCAAATTCTAAACAAAGCTTTTACTACCGGACTCCTTGAGTATCTCTCCGGGGCCGTCGGCAGCGGCGCTGTCGCGAGCGCCTTCAATGCCGACCCCCTAGACAAACTCTCCTCCATTCTGACCCAATGGGAGTCAATCCCTCTGACCCAGCACCATATCTTCTCCACATTCGCCGCCCAGTAATAATACATCAGGTTCGGAAGACCCAAATCCCCAGCCTGCCTTCCTCTCTGTAGTAGCACCTTTTTAATTCTGGCCACCTTCCCTCCCCACATGAATGAGGTAATCATCCCTTCAATCTCTCTAAAAAATGCCATTGGCAGGAAAATCGTCAGGCATTGAAAAATAAACAGGAATCTCGGCAGCACATTCATTTTAACTGCCTGTACCCGACACACCAGTGACAGAGGGAGACCACCCCAGGTTGCCAGATCAGCTTTCACCCTCCCCACCAAACTAGAAATGTACCTACGGAGCCTCTCCTAATATCGAGCAACCTGCACCCCCAGGTATCTAAAGTGAGTCGCTGCCTTACGGAATGGCAGCCCCACCCCTGCCCCGAATGACCATTAGTTAAGCGAGTTAATAGGTTTCTCATTTCCTATAGAAACAGTGCCCATATGACAACCTAAATCTCTCAGGCAATGTTGGCCCATAACATTCTGCATCATTCGCGATCTGCACGTAGAATACCTTTAGTACAGAAGGAGACCATTTGGCTCATTTGAGTCTGCACCGGCCCTCCGAAAGTGTACCCTACCTAGGCCCAATCCCCTCGCCCTATCCCCATGGCCCTGCAACCCAATTAACTTTTGGACATTAAGGGACAATTTAGCATTGTCCGTCTACCTAACCTGCATATCTTTGGACTATGGGAGGAAACTGAAGCATCCAGAGGAAACCCACGCACACACTGGGAGAATGTGAAAATTCCACTCAGACAGTCACCTTAGGTCAAAATTGAACCAGGGTCCCCGGCGCTGTGAAGCAGCAGTGCTAACGACTGTGTCATGGTTCCGCCAGTGATGCACGGCATGATGACCTCGAAGTGCGGGCGTTCAGACATCCACGTCAGAAGAGTCCGGCCTTTAAACACCTGGCCGTTTATTTTTATCTGCTTGAAGCCCTGCGCTGCAGAATGATAAATCCAGCTGCAGCGCTAACCTGGGCCACTGAACCGGATTTCTGATGAGTTTTTACACCTTTTTATTTACACGGAAAATTTTCAGCCAATCAGAGGCAGATGACATCAGGAGACATATTTTTGGTAGGTTAATGTTTTATACTATTAGTGTTTAGCATTTATAATTTTTTTAAAAACGCAAAGTGAAAGGAAGATTCTTTTTTAAACTTTGATTTTCATGAGGCTGTTACTTCCATTAAAAAGGTACTTTACTGTATAAAGTGAGTTTAAAGTCACAAAGTGAAAGAATAATTTGTTTTTAACTTTGGTTTGTCAGGAGGCTGTAAATTCCAATTAAGGAACTATGATGTATTAAATTTAGTGATCACTCGCTAACATGTGTGATGTCCACCTAAGATACTCCATGCTAATGGTCATTAGTTCTGTGGTTCCGTGTGTGGCTGGTGAGCTCGATCCTCGAGCCGTATCTTCAATCACTCACTTGACAGGGGCTTCCAAAAGCTGGCACCGGTCCTTGGACACTTAAGTTGCGGGGATTCCCTTTCTCAGGCTCCTTTTTGGGGCCCCTTTTTGCCGTCAGGTATTCTCGAAGAATTGTGACCCTTCAATCAGGAGATTCCTCCAAGTAGGTCTCTTCTGAGCAAAGGTCTCCCCGGCAATGACTCTATGTTCCATTTCTTGAGGTCAGCATTCAAGGTGTCTTTGAAGAGCGTCCTTTCGTTTGGGATCTTTCCTTGAGCTGGGTGAAGAAGATTTGCTTACATGGTTGGGACTCTGACATCCCAAGCATATGGATGGCCCAATGGAGTTGGTTTTGGATGATCATGGCCCCATGGTGCTATTAACTCCTTCAAGGATACTAATGGGTGACTGTGTGGTGTTTGTACATTCTCCCCATGTCTACATATGTTCCTAGTGCCACAGAATTCCTGCAGTGCAGGAGGCCATTCAGCCCAGCAAGTCTACACTGATTCTCTGAAAGAGTACCCTACCTAGACCCACACCCTGCCCTATCCCCAGAACCTAACTTGTACCTCCCTGGAACTAAGGGGAAACATAGCATGGCCAATCCACCTAACGCACACATTTTTGGCCTATGGCAGGAAACCAGAACTGTTACATGGACCGTGACAGCAAAAAGCCATGGGGCGCTTTTAAAATCTTATGACCATAATCTAAATTAAAACATGAACATTTTTAAGCATGCCAAACGTAAAATTACATCATAGAATTTACAGTCTAGAAGGAGGCCATTTGGTCCATTGAGTCTGCACTGGCCCTTGGAAAGAGCACCACCACCATGTCCCCGTAACCCAGTAACGCAACCTAACCTCTTTGGATACCAAGGGCAATTTAACATGGCCAATGCACCTAACCTTAACATCTTTTGGACTGTGGGAGGAAACCGGAGCACCCAGAGGAGAACATGCAGATTCCACACAGACTTTGTATCGGACAATGACCCAAGCCGGGAATCGAACCTGAGACCCTGGAACTGTGAAGCAACTGTGCTAACTACTGCGCTACCGTGCGCCCAATAATAATATATAATATAAATATCTAATAATATGGTGCAGATTTAAATAATTTCACAGATTTAAAACAACCAAACCTATGTTCACTTCTAACTAATCACCTTTAGTCATAAAACAAATTTAAAATTACTTTAAAATAATTAACAATAGTAATGCTTGTTTAAAAGAAAGAGCAAAAAAAACCTTTTAAAAATAGCCTACATACCTTTAAAATGCTTTAAATTGTTTAAATGTCTACCCTCAATGCGTGTTACTAAGCTGGTTGCATCATAAATGGTGGGGTTGCATTACTCCTGCGCCATGCTGCAGCCCACGCAGTCTTGGGCACTAGAGGCCCATCATTGGAGCGGAGGTAGCACAGTGGGCTAAACAGCTGGCTTGTAATGTAGAACAATGCCAGCAGCGCAGGTTTAATTCCCGTACTGGCCTTCCCAAACAGGCGCCGTAATGTGGCGACTAGGAGCTTTTCACTGTAACTTCATTAAAGCCTACTTGTGACAATAAGCGATTATTATTATTAGGTAAGTGCGCACATTTCACTTTCGAGAAACCAGTGGCATCCTGTCGCTAGCAGGAAGTTATGGGCCATCGATTTGCTCTTACCGCCTGGCACCACTACCATTGTAGAGCGACAACAACAAAATCAAGTTACTCCCTGTGAACAGATGTCAAAACCAAGAGTTTATGAGCAACAAGAAAGAGGTTTTTTTATTAATTTAAGGGACATACTCTTCACTGATTAGGTGTATATTTATTGCCCATCCCTAGTTGCCCTTCAGAAGTTGGTAGTGAGTTGTGTTCTTGAACCGCTGCAATCCCTGAGATGTAGGTATTATCATCAGAATGTCGCTTTAAGAAATGTTTAAGAAATGGCTGCTTATATTACTGCAGTGATGTCAGAGTGTGGTGGAGTTGGGCTGTCTGTCAGCTTTTTACTTTTGTTTTAGGCTGTTTGCTGCAGGGTGTGTTTCAGTTTCGTTTTCAGTGTTGGAACTGAAGCCAGACCAAGCAGGTGTACTGCTGTTCTCTCTGCCATCAAAAGACTATCTCTTGATCATTTGGTGAATTCAGAATTATAAATGTTCTCAGTAGTGAATGTAAACCTAATGTGCTTCTGTTAAAAGCTGTTTCTTTTGTCTTCTGGATGTTGTTTAGGAAGTTATTAAGCATTAATTAGTGTTGTATTCAATGGGGGTTGTATTTGAATTAATGGTTGCTAAGATGTGCACTATGTTTTAAAAAGATTAATTTGAGTTCATAGAATAAACATTGTTTTGCTTTCAAAAATACTTTTCCATTTCTGCTGTACCACAGCTGTAGAGTGGGCCGTCTGCTCCCCATACCACAATCTATTAAAAGTTGTGGGTCAGGTGAACTCCATGATACACTTTGGGGTTTTCTAAACCCTGGCCCATAACAGTACACCCACAACAGTACACCCACAGTCCTGTTAGACTGGGAGTTCCAGGATGTTTACCAGTGACAGTGAAGGACTGCCGATAAATTTCCAACTCAGGGTGGTGAGTGACTTGGAGGGGAACCTCCAGGTGGTGGTGTTCCCAGCTACCTTCTGCTCTTGTCCTTCTAGATGGTTGTGGTGGTGGGTTTAGACGATGTTGCATAAGGAACCTTGGCGAGTTACTGCAGTTCATTTTGTAGATGGTACACACGACTGCTGCTGTTCATCAGTGGTGGAGGGTTGCATGTTTATTTATGGAAGGGGGAGCAATCAAGTGGGCTGCTTTGTCCTGGATGGTGTTGAGCTTCTTGAGTGTTGTTGGAGCTGCACTCATCCAGGCAAGTGAAAAGTATTCCATTACACCTCTGACTTGTGCCTTGTAGATGGTAGAGAGGCTTTGGGTGGGTTAGGAGGTGATTTATTCACTGTACGATTCCTATCCTTTTTAG
This sequence comes from Scyliorhinus canicula, assembly GCF_902713615.1. Classification (NCBI taxonomy): domain Eukaryota; kingdom Metazoa; phylum Chordata; class Chondrichthyes; order Carcharhiniformes; family Scyliorhinidae; genus Scyliorhinus; species Scyliorhinus canicula. The sequence continues at coordinate 224,148,986 of NC_052147.1, forward strand.
CCCTAGTAGCCACAGTATTAATACGGTTACTCCAGCTCAGTTCTGATCAATGGTAATCCCCAGGATGTTGATTGTGGGGGATTCAGCGATGATAATGCCATTGAAAGTCAAGGGGAGATGCTTAGATCTTCTCATGCAGGAGATGGTCATTGCCGGGCACATGCGTGGCACGAATGTAACTTGCCAGTTTTCAGCCAGGTCTAGCTGCATTTGGACATGGACTGCAGTCTTCTCTGTATCAGGTTTCATACCACTATCTGACAGCAGATGGCTCACATACTGCACGTGATTGACCTGAATTGGCACTTTGCAGGGTTGAGCTTCAAACTGAGATCCTGACTTTGTTTAGGACACAATGAACACGCTCATCATGTTCAGCAAAAGTACAACCCTGGATCATCAACTATGATTCCATATGGTTGATCTGAAAATAGCTGTTCCATGCAATTCTGAAAAACTTCACTGCCGGTGGAGACACCATATGGCATTCGGATAAAATGGTGTCTGCCTACCGGGGACGTGGAAGCCGTCAATCTTGGGGAAGGCAGATCCAATAGGATTTTCCAAAATCAGATTCTCATACTTAACACACTAAATACTCTTGCTTGTGGCATGTCTGAGATGACCTGTTCTACTGTCTTCATGGGATGACGTGTCCTGAGCAGCGCTTTGTTTAAATGTACTGGGGTGATGCATATCCTGACCGTACCATCCTTTTTCACTGTGGCCACCATTGCCGTAACTCATTTTGTGGCCTCTTCCACAGGGGTAAATATGCCCATTTCTGTCATCCGATGCAGCTCATTGATGACATTCTGCTTCATTGCAATAAGTATCCTTGTTGGCACACTAATTGTTGGTGTGACCAAGTCATTAAATCTTAAATGGCTTATAACAGGCAACTTGTCAATTGTCTGACAATACAGCATGTCACTGTACATTGTCATTTCCGGCATTTGCAGTTGCACAGCGGGGACTTCTGGTCCAAGTTAAATGACCCCTAATAAGAAGCAGTCCCGAATCCTAGTAGTGGTTTGAGATTTTGGGCCACAATGTGTAAGTTGTAGTTTCCCTGTACGCAGCGAAGTGATGCCACACCCTTGGTGGGGATTATCTGTCCACCATAAGCCACGGGGTTGGACTGCTGGTTGGGATCCAGTGTTAATTCCTGATGTATTTCTCACAGTTTGTTTTTGGATAGAACATTGCACTTTCCCCATGTTGATTTTGACTTTTAACTGGTGTTGGTCGAGATCATTTGTAGTGTAGTATTTCTCCTTTTTGAGTGGCCGATTCCACACTTTCACAATAAAGTATGAATGATTGGTACTGTAATTTACTCATTCTAGTTACACGCCTGTCGCTGGGAAAGCTACTGGCAGGGGTGCTGCTGGCATAAGAGAAAGGCTGCTGTAATTTGGATCTGTAGCATTTGGCAAAGCAATTTCATTTGCCACAGTGATTACATATTTTCCAAAGGTGAAGTATTGTGTCCTGCTCGGAGGGTGCTGGCCACTGCAGTTGGTGCAGGAAACCCCCTGAACCTAAAATACTTCAGTGGCCCGCTGAAATGGTGACGTTTCCACTGAAACTCTTTACGCCGTGCTTCAGAATGTTCATCAATTGTTCATACAGGCTACTGGCTGAGCAGTTGATGCAGAGATCCCACGGTACTGCAATACTTCTGTTTCCCTCCTAAACTGTGCTGCTTCCCTCCTGAATTTGCTGTTTGATCTCTCGGACTGCTCGTTTAAAATACACATTTCTAACACAGACTGTAAAGTCAGGACCTTCTGTTTCAGTAACTGTTTTCAGAGTACATTGTTTTCTATGCCTCTTACGAACCGATCTCTAACGAATTTGTCAGTAAACGCTCCAAATACACAGTTTTTCTGCTAAGACCTTTGGTGTGTCCACGTAGGACTGAACAGTTTCTGATTAGTAGAATGGAAAATGTGACCGTCTAAAATCATGTTTTTAAGCAGGGAGCTGTAGGATAATTGTGGAGTCCTCCATACCTTCTTCCAAATTGATTTTAAACAATCTAAACTTCACGATCGCAGCAGAACTTGCTAAGTTCAGCAGAGTATAGAGTTGTACCTTTTTGTGTTTTTCAGACAGCGCTGCGCCACAGAAGATGAACCATTCCTTTTTGAATCAGTCCCAATTGTCCACCTCATTCTCATCGAAGGGAAGTCAGCCTTTGTTTCAAAGTCCCTGTGCCATACTGCCGGCCCTGACGCATGTAATTCTGTGTAGCCCGCTAAATCAACGACTGCACACAAGGGACTGTCAACAAGTGGGAGGTTTATTGACTAATTATACAAACTCTTTATTATCACATCTACTCTGCCTGAGGCACTGGGGAATTCTGACCAGCTCTACCCCCATGACGGTCCACCGTGACCGCATAGTCACATAACAACCCGCTCAACAAAACTGATCGCATTTCAAATCCAAATAGAGTGGAATGCTCTGCAAGTAATCAACCTGCTACTAAATTTGTCAGGCCCATTTCAGGCATTTTGAGTGGCTGCTTACAACAGGTATTAGGCCATTTGCATATGTTAAGTAGGGGTCTAGTACCTGTCAAAAGATTCCCTATACCTGAGCAAAGGGAACCATTTGCAAAGTCAGCTTGCATGAAGGTAGATAGTCAAGTTATTGTGTGGCAATCAGGCCAAGAAACCAGAAGGTGGGTTTCATGAGAGACAAGCTTAGAAATACAGGAGGAAAGGCAAGAGCAAAACTTCTGAAAATGCAGGTTCAAACCTAGAAATAAATACAGCTTAACTAGTCTAGCGCAAAGTGGAGGTACAAAATATTTTTCCAACACACACATTGCCAGAAAAATTAAAGTACTTAATTTATTCTGTCATTTAATGACATAATTGCTAATTGTGGTACTGTACATTTATTAACATGACCAGCTCAAAGATTTTCAAAATTCTGTTGCAGTTCAATTTGTGAGCTGCTGACTGTACTCGTTTTTGTTTTAGGAATGCATAAAATTTAATGGAAGCTTTCTTGGAACAGCCTGTGGACAGCATGGCCCGTATGTTCCAGATGTTGTGTTCTGGTCAATTATACTGTTCTTTTCCACATGTACATTATCACATTTCCTGAAGCAATTTAAGACCAGCCGGTACTTTCCTACTAAGGTACATGTTTTTATTATCACAGCTCGATAATGTTTTGAAACGGTCTTTGGGAAAAATGCTTGACAATACTCTCTTGCTGAGGGAAGTAGAAGGTCTTTCAGTGATTTTCATCGTAGTTATAAAATGTACAAAATGCACAATGCTCAGTGTGACTCATATTTTTACATTATGGTTCCAAATAACTAATTCAAGGTTTTTCATGAACTTGGTGCCTCTTTCAATTTGCTGCTCATTAGAACAGAAAGCATTGCCATCTAGTGCATAATCAGAAGAATAACAGTTATTTGAAAGCAAGTGAGGCTTAGAAATTGGAGATATAATTTGGAGATATAATTGCCAGTGCTTTTAAATTAATTTTAAGTTTTGATTTGCTTCTTGGCAATTGAATGAATTGTAGTCAGTCCTATTTGCTGAGCTAGCAGATTGAGGTCATGAAATTTGTTTCATTCGTGTGTGGTCTTTCAATGCTTTTGAGTGCCTTTTGCTTCCAAAGCCACATCGTTGGCATGTGCCTGGCTTCAGACGGCATCACCCCGGCACAGGAAGCAGGTTGGACTGGCAGGCTGACAGCCAACAAGGACATTGGCAGGGAGATATTGGTGGGAACACACACGCTGACATTTCAAGAGGGGACAGTGGGTTTGTGCTCCATGGCACCACTATCATGCACCCTAGGCAGCATGTCAGCACACCTAGTCATCTGTCTGAGGCCAAGTTGCTGGACTGCTATGACACCCTAAAAGTCCCTTTGAACATCGGTGTTTACATCCATGAGACAAGTCTAGCAATGAGCTGAGCTTGCCTCTTTAGTCTGAACTTCCACTGCAATACCCAAATGTTAAGACAATTTCCCTTGTGCTGCAATTTCTGTTCAGTGGCTTCTCTTGAGGTGCAATGGAGGCTAAGACATTGGCCATCAGAGAGTATTGTTTTCGATCCGTAATTGTGCGAATGGAATTTGCCATCACTCTAGTTCTGGAAGGAATGGTCCCGTGGCTGCAGTCGAAGGCAGATTAGATAAAGAGAAACCATCATCTGCGATGGTTTCAGCCTCACTGCTGGCCAAGACCTCAGTGATGGCTATACCAATGATGACAATCATTTCCTCCATTGGGGTAAGGGCATGCCGCTGCTCCTATCTCCTACTGGTTAGTTTCTGCTGCCTCTGGTTATGTACCACATTGATCTGCAAAAGAGAGGAAAGTGTATCAATATGTGGTGCAATGTGTTTGAGTGGCAAGGCTGCCATGATTGAATAGCTGACCATGTGGGCAAACAATGCAACAAAGGTATGGGGGTGAGGTGAAATTATGAATGTCAAGCATGTGCAGTAATTGATAGAGATTGCTGGTAGGTGAATGATGAGTTGTGGTCCATGGAACAGTGTGTAAAGTTAGTGATGCAGTTTAGTCAGACATGGCATTTGAAGATGTAATCATTGACCTTGACTGCTTGTTTGAGGTCATTGAACATTCTGTGGAAAATGCATCTAGTAATTGGGGTATGCATTGACCGCCACATTAACCTGGTCAAATTCCCTTTACAAAGTTTGTTTGGAGGGTCTATCACAAGAAACTCTAGGTGTGAATCACTGTGCCCTGTTTCCATTATCAAATGTTCCCCATGTCATAATTGTTTTGAGAATGACTTCCAGCACTTGCTCCAGCCACATGCACTGTATTGTTAAGAGGTGCAAACTAATTTTAGTGCAGGCTTGCTTTAACTTCTGTTAACTTCTACAATTTTCACCCACTGTACAGGCATTGCAATCCTGTTTTTAAGATTCTTTTGTGGTATTTCAGTCTTTCATGGCTGCTGAAATGCTGTTCTCCTCCACCATGACTTGCAGAGAAACAGCCATGGCAAGAAGGACAGAATGGCATTGGGGTGCAGGAATTTCCAAAGTACTGCTGCACAGGCTGGACCCTGGGTTGCGAGAAAGCTCACTGCTTCTAGCGTGAGATGCTCCACCTCCAAACAAGTTATTAATTAGAAACATTTAAAAAATAAATTACACCTTGTTTGCGCATTGGGGGCTGCATTTTCCAGGAGTGGAAAAAAAGATATTGGAAAATTTCCGGGTCCCAAACCTGTCACTGAGGGAGGAGAAACATTCACTCATTGGGTTTTTTATGAAGTGCCCATTTAATTGGCCTGGATCCAATTAAGGATGGCTGGTACACTTTCAAGGCTGCAGGGTGAATCGAAGGAAAGGAGTGGAAGGTGCCAATGGAGGCACCTTAGGCATAATGAAATGGAAAGGTTTCTACAGTGTTATTTGTGGTAGGTTTTGTTGGGAGTTTCCCGCAGCCTCTGTCGGCGAGTTCCCCACCCACTATCTAACCACACATAGTCATTTTTTGGGTCCTGGGGAGTTTCTCCTCCATCAAGCCCACACAGAATTATTTTTATCACTGGGGAGCGGAACACGCTGGCCAGACCGGCTCCTCAAAGATCAGATCACCATTTTGAAAGGGTACCCCAATCTCCAAGTGGGCATGTGGATCTCCCACACCCTCACCCATGGTCAATATCACCCCCACCCCCACCCCCCATACACATGGGCATTATCTCCCCCCTCTCCCTGCAAGTGATGATACCCAGCCCCTTCCCCTTTCAGGCCATCCCTAACTCCCTTTTGCCCCTCCCCTTCCATGACTACCACCTTTCAGCCCCCTCCAAGCCTTCCAGCGGCCTCTTCATCCCACCCTGCACCTCCCCCATCCTTCAGACTCCTTTCCACCCTCCTTTCATAGGATGGCCTTGTCAGGCCCTGACTCTTGGCAGAGCCACCGTGACATCTGTGTACCCTGGCACTCGCACCCTGTCAGTGCTCCTGCTGGCTTTACACTGTGGCAGTGTCAAGGTATGTGCGTCCCAGGGGGTAACCCTGCATTGTCCCTGACCACACAGGGGCCTCCGACGGCTTGGGAGACCCTCCGGGTGGCGTTCTGCCTGGTCCAAGTTTGTATGGACCATTACTGAATGGCGCCCGACTGGGGATTCGCTGAGGTGGCCGGTAGATGACAGAAGCCTGTTAGATCCCAGGTCAGCATGTCGAAGCATGTTTTAAACCTACCTAGGCGTGCGAGGCTTGGTGCCGCTCAATGGGCAGGATCCTGATGGTGACACCTCGCAAGATCTGGGTAGATCTCGCGAGTAGTGCTGGCTGTCGGGAAGCCCGCTAGAGGCCACTCCCATTCGGGCGTAATGCGGCCAATAGATCACGACCCACTAACTTTTAAAAATTTTTAATGGAAAAGTAGTTATTGTAGCCAGGCTACCATATCCTCGGTCCCCACTCTCACTCCCCTCACGCTCTCTTTCACATGGTCTCCAGTCACTCACCTACTCTGATACCAGTGGGTGTGCAACATTGAAATTGAGGTCACCATGGCTTCACCAGCTCCAGGGCTCCAGAGGTCGTGGCTGGTTTCAAGGTGAGGAATGAGGTCACCCACCACCCAGCCTGCCAGCTCCAGTCACCACCCTACCCCCCACTGTCTCAAGCCTGACAACTCTGAGCACCCACCATCTATTGAATTTGCCTGTTGCTATGTGCAACCCAGCCAGGAATTGATGCAATAAAAACTCACTCGGCAACTGATGATGTGTTCTTCGCCCAATCTGATTGCTTCCCCCTTACATTGGCTGCGTATAGGCAGGCTGGATAAAAATGCCTGGGGGGATTGCTCCCAGCCCATGGGCCGAGTTTTGGCCAAACCTGATCTGGAGCCCTCATGATTTTTAATACCTCACGCTATTGACCCCAGGCTGGTGTAATATCTGATAGCCCAGTAGTTGGCGAGCAGTCAGATATGTAGTCTAAGGTTTTGGCACATGTAAGGTTAATGTGAGACTGAGCACAGTACTGCCCACATAGTGATGTCAGAGAGCACATGATCAGTATCCAGGGTCATTCCAGTATTGTACAGAGCTGTGTGTACCAGCAAGCATGGAGACAACCCCTAGCTTCTAACCCTTACTGTATAATTGTAAATAGTTCTAGGAGATGGTAAAGATCAAGTTAACTAACATATGATTATGAATGCTTCTTCGACCTACCGAACTGTACCCAACACCCTACAACAATTTGGTTGTGAGGAGAATCCAGCTGTAGAGAGGAAGGAGACCATGGCAGAAGTAGCTCACATTGTTCACTGTGGAGTCTGGAGGACTACCAATTCTTCTCTGGACCTACAAAAACAATTTGTTAGCTTTGTGGGGCTCACTGTCATACCCAGATCAATGTAGCCCAGGAGACTGGAAGAGGTTCAAAGAGAGGGTCAAAGTCCCTGGTCTGAAGGGGTAATTGAACTTTTGTCTCTTTTCCCTCCTCCCATGTCATTTTTCTGTTCATTCCTGCATGTTGGTGCAGTGTTCCATCCCCAGTCAATGTTGGCATCACTCCTAAGCGTATGTGAGGTGTCCAAACCTTGACTTTCATTTTTAGCTTTAGTCTAGACACCTAACTTACAAAATCCTTGCATTTGTTTTAACTAATACTTCTTATTCCCAGTATATAATTGAATCCTTTTAAAGTATGAGTGATAAGATTTACTTTCTTGTCACAGGTACGCTCAGCAGTCAGTGATTTTGCTGTTTTTCTTAGTATTGCAACTATGGTTTTAATTGATTATGGACTTGGGATTCCATCGCCAAAGCTCCAAGTCCCCAGTGTTTTCAAGGTAACATATATAATTAATTTTGCAAGTTACTTTAAAATGACATTTTCTTTATCTGTTTTTAAGAAATGGAACCAGAGACGTTTACAGCACACAAATGATCATTAGACCCATAGATCTGACTTTTTCCAGGTGGTAGAGGCAGGTTTGGAAGTCGGGGTGCAGGGAAGGTACCAAGAAACTCTTTCAGAAATACTCCACATTACTGTCTCGCATCCAGGTGATCTTACCAGGTGCAGGCTGAGATTGCTCTATAGACATTGAAGCTAATTAAGACCATAAGACATAGGAGCGGAAGTAAGGCCATTCGGCCCATCGAGTCCACTCCACCATTCAATCATGGTTGATTTCAACTCCATTTACCCGCTCTCTCCCCATAGCCCTTAATTCCTCGAGAAATCAAGAATTTATCAATTTCTGTCTTAAAGACACTCAACGTCCCGGCCTCCACCGCCCTCTGTGGCAATGAATTCCACAGACCTGCCACTCTCTGGCTGAAGAAATTTCTCCTCATCTCTGTTCTAAAGTGACTCCCTTTTATTCTAAGGCTGTGCCCCCGCGTCCTAGTCTCCCCTGCTAATGGAAACAACTTCCCTACGTCCATCCTATCCAAGCCATTCATTATCTTGTAAGTTTCTATTAGATCTCCCCTCAACCTCCTAAACTCCAATGAATATAATCCCACGATCCTCAGACGTTCATCGTATGTTAGGCCTACCATTCCTGGGATCATCCGTGTGAATCTCCGCTGGACCCGCTCCAGTGCCAGTATGTCCTTCCTGAGGTGTGGGGCCCAAAATTGCTCACAGTATTCTAAATGGGGCCTAACTAGTGCTTTATAAAGTCTCAGAAGTACATCCCTGCTTTTAATTAATTCATTTAATTAAAGGCTATTTTCCCCCAACTTCGTAACTTCCCTGGCATTGTACGGGCCCCCTGCTGTATCGGGGATCCAGCAATGGATCGGAGTCAGCTTCGCAGTGGGACGGCTGACTTCCAACTCAGTCGAGGGTTTACATTTATTTGCTGACAGTTATTCTCAAAGGAAATCTATCCCCAAGCAGTGAGCAATTTTGAACTATGTTCTGCTGGAGAAAGAGCATGAAAGTTTAATCTGGAAAATTAAATTAAAAATGAAGAGACAACACACATAGAAGACAGTGAGGTTCGTAAGCTAAAATCTGAACAGACTGCGTAGGATTTTCTGGAACGTCACACCATCCGGATCTTCCGCTACCGCCCAAGACCATCCCCCCACTTGGTGGGTTCTCCGACGGTGCGGATGAAGAGAAACGCAAATGGGCATTGACTTCAGTGAGACTGGAATATTACACCAGTGGACATAGGCGAGCTGCGTCGACCGCTGTAAAACCCACCGCCACAATGAAAAATCTCCTCCTGTCGACGGAATTTTTGGATTATAATTATTGTAAGAAGAAACGTGGCGAAAAGATTGTAAAAATAACCTTTCATGGATATGGATTCAGCAGTATACTATTTCTGAGATGGACTTGTGAATTTAACTGGACAATGGGGGGGGATAATTATTGTGTGTATTGAATGTGGTAAGATAGCTATAAACACGGCAAAAAGATTGTAAAAGTAACCTTTCATGGATATGAATTCAGCAGTATACTATTTCTGAGATGGATTTGTGAATTTAACTGGACAATGGGGGGGATAATTATTGTGTATTGAATGTGGTAAGATAGTTATTAAGATATGTAACATATTGTGAGTTTTAATATTTTAACTGGGATAGGCGAAAAAGTATCAGGAGAGTGATGTATATTCATTTCTTCCTGAAGGGAGCTGGTTTGAAAATTCAATCCATAAGCAATATGTTTTAGAATATAACATTTAGCTTTAAAACTACAGATTTAAGGAGATAATTTGGGGCTCTAACAAGATCATAATGGATGGCATAAGAATACTCCCTGTGACTTAAAAATAATTGACAGATTAAGGTTTTCCACTTGCTGGCCATGGAGCAATCTCATTTCAACAAAGTTTTTCTCATAGTTATAAACTTAGCAAGTGATCTAAATATTTAGCAAAATAATCTACAGGAAAGGAGGAGAATAATATACTCTAAGATGTGTCAAAAATTGACCATTGCAAATATTTTGATTTTGATTTTTGACATGATTTTTCTTGTTATAGCCAACTAGAGATGACCGTGGTTGGTTAATTCATCCTCTGGGTTCAAATCCATGGTGGACAATAATAGCAGCTTTTATTCCAGCCCTACTTTGTACTATACTAATCTTCATGGACCAGCAGATCACTGCAGTTATTATAAACAGGAAGGAACACAAATTGAAGGTGAATGTGGACATGATCTTTGAATTAGCAACAAATTTTAATCACTGTTATTTTTAAATGCATTGTCTGCTTTATGTTTGTTAGTCTTCTGTGTGGCATATACTTGATTACATAGGCTAAATTGGAATATGTCATTACCTTTACAATGATAAGCAAGCAAGTTGATTAAACTCTATCACAATGTTGGTGCATCGTGGATGCTACAAAGTTTATGAAATGATATTTTTTTCAAATCTTCAGGCAAAATCATGAGCACCTTGCTTCAATTTCACTTTATTTGTATCATTTCCCGATTTAAGTGGGCTGTGCTTCTGATAACAACCAGGAGCAGGAGTAGGCCATCTGGCCCTTCGAGCCTGCTCCGCCATTCAATGAGATCATGGCTGATCCTTTGTGGACTCAGCTCCACTTTCCGGCCCGAACACCATAATCCTTTATTTCTTTATTATTCAAAAAACGATCTATCTTTATCTTGGAAACATTTAATGAAGCAGCCTCAACTGCTTCACTGGGCAGGGAATTCCATTGATTCACAACCCTGTGGGTGAAGCAGTTCCTCCTAAGGTCAGTCCTAAATCTACTTCCCCTTATTTTGAGGCTATGTCCCTTAGTTCTGCTTTCACCCGCCAGTGGAAACAACCTGCCCGCATCTATCCTATCTATTCCCCTCCGTCTCCCACACTCCCCCCTCCGTCTCCCACACTCCTACCCCCCCCCCCCCCCCCCCCCCCCTCGCATCCTTCTAAATTCCAACGAGTTCAGTCCCAGTCTACTCAACCTCTCCTCGTAATTCAGTGCCCTCAACTCTGGGATTAACTGAGTCAATCTCTGCACACCCTCCAGCGCCAGTAAGCCCTTTCTCAGGTAAGGAGACCAAACTGAACACAATACCCCAGGTGTGGCCTCAGTAACACCTTATACAATTGCAGCATAACCTACTCGTCTTAAATTCCATCCCTCTAGCAATGAAGCACAAAACTCCATTTGCCTTCTTAATCACCTGCTGCACCTGTAAACCGAATTTTTGCGACTCATGCAGTAGGACATCAAGGTCCCTCTGCACAGCAGCATGTTTTAATATTTTATCATTTAAATAATAATCCCTTTTGTTGTTATTCCTACCAAAATGGATAACCTCACATTTGTCAACATTGTATTACATCTGCCAGACCCTAGCCCATTCACTCAAACTATCCAAATCCCTCTGCAGACTTCCAGTATCCTCTGCACTTTTTGCTTTACCACTCATCTTAGTGTCGTCTGCAAACTTGGACACATTGCCCTTGGTCCCCAACTCCAAAACATCTATGTAAATTGTGAACAATTGTGGGCCCAACACTGATCCCTGAGGGACATCACTAGCTACTGATTGCCAACCAGAGAAACACCCATTAATCGCCACTCTTTGCTTTCTATTAATTAACCAATCCTCTATCCATGCTACTACTTTACCCTTAATGCCATGCATCTTTATCTTATGTAGCAACCTTTTGTATGGCACCTTGTCAAAAGCTTTCTGGAAATCCAGATATACCACATCCATTGGCTCCCCATTGACTACCGCACCGGTAATGTCCTCAAAAAATTCCACTAAATTAGTTAGGCATGACCTGCCCTTTATGAACCCATGTTGCATCTGTCCAATGGGATAATTTCTATCCAGATGCCTCGCTAGTTCTTCCTTGATGCTAGATTCCAGCATCTTCCCTGCTACCGAAGTTGAGCTAACTGGCCTATCATTACTGTTACTTTATTTGAGACACTCCTTGCATTCATTTCTTAAACAGGCAACATTGTGCATTTTTACCAACCAGATTCTTGTCTTTAATCATTTAAAATGGCAATTTGTTGGTACTGAACACATTCCTTTATAACTGAACACTTATTATTAGGTACCAAATGCTGCATCATGCTTGTCTAATTTCCATAAGGTGAGGAGGGTTCTACTGGCCCTTCCTGTGTCCTGTTTTGTAATCTACAATTACGGAAAAACTTCTGGGATGTTTGTGTACAATGTAAAAAAATGTTAGACCTCCCTTTTAATTTATCAAACAATTTGGTGAAAAATATTCCAGTCAACAAAACTTTAAGCCAGTCTTGCTAATTGTCTTTTCATAGCACACATCAGCCTCCAACACAAAATGTTGCCGACCTGGAAAAACTTTTTATCTTCTCTTTATGCTGTCAGTTTCTGTCAACATATCTAGGTTCTGTCTTTAAAAAATATGCTGTCACCAGTTAATATTTCTGAATTCTATTCATTTCCTTTCATTAAATGTAATGAAGTTAAGTCATTTCAGTCAATCAGAGGTAATATTGAATTATGTTGCTGAACTTGATGTTGGAATTTATATTTCAAGGAAGAGAGCATGGCCACCATTAGTGTACATTAGTGTCAATTATGGCATATGACAAAATGCTGTTATTCTTTCAATTGTGAAGTAAGAGACACGGTACATTTAATTTCATCCTGAAATGACAAATTCCAATCATTCATTTATCAAAGATGTTTAATTTATCGTATAAATTCAAATTAAAAATGTTATTTAAAATATTTAAATATAAAGTGGGCGGCAAGGTGGCCCTGAGGTTAGCACTGCTGCCCCACAGCGTCAGGAACCCGGATTTATTTCCGGCCTTGGGTGACTGCGGGGTTTGCACTTTCTCCCCATGTCTGCGTGGGTTTCCTCCCACAATCCAAAGATGTGCAAGTTAGATTGATTGGCAGTGCTAAATTGTCCCTTTGTGTTCAAAGTTAGGTAGGGTTGCGGGGATAGAATGGGGTTTTGGTCCTAGGTAGGTGGAGGGTCGGTGGGCTGAAGGGCCTCCCTCTGCACTGTAGGAGTTCTGTGTTCTATAAAGATGAGTGTCTTTTGAAAATATAGGTATTTGATACTTTATTCTTATTTTAATTGTTTCACAGAAAGGATGTGGTTACCATTTGGATTTAATAATTGTGTCCATCATGCTTGGAATTTGCTCTATTTTGGGATTGCCCTGGTTTGTGGCTGCCACCGTACTCTCCATATCACATGTCAACAGCTTGAAAGTGGAGTCGGAATGTTCAGCACCTGGTGAACAGCCAAAGTTCTTGGGTATCCATGAACAACGAGTAACTGGCCTGATGATATTTATTCTTATGGGGTTATCTGTCTTCATGACCTCCGTTCTGCAGGTAATGCCAATGTTTAACAATCGTTCCAGCATTTCAACAGAAATAAAAATGAGCAAAGATGTGTGGGTTGCTTTGCATGTTGTCAGTAGCTCTAAGGCTGACCTGGCAAAAGTCACTGATGTCTTTTGTTGACTGCAATCATTTCTTGTTATTGTTCCTTAACTTCTCTGCAGCAATTGCTATGTCGAACACTCCATCCTCGTCCACTCCTCCCCATCTGCACTTTTGTGATTCCACTTTTACCTGTCTCTACATGGCTAGGGTGTGTCCAGAAATGATCTCTCCTTCCACTACCATCAGTTACATGTTACGACTTAGTGACATTATGAGATCACTTTTAATATAGTTGAAGATAACACCCAGCCAAGCGTCTCCAACAATTTCCTAGGCCGCTTGTTACTCTGTCAAACTGCCTATCTGACATAAGTGGCCGATGTGACCGTACTTTCTGCAACAGAACATTAGGAAGACAGAAAATATTCATCTATAATTTTGTCTTATTTTGATGGGTCTACAATTTTGCTTCCAAGATTATTTATATTATGACAATGTAAGCGATCCTGAACTTCTGCTGTTTGGGAATCTTCACAAGAAAGCAGAACACAGTGTAGAATTGAAGACCAGCTCTGAAGTACAACGGTAAAAGGGGGAAAGTAGTACAGTGACATCATTTGCTAATACAAGATCTAACTCTCAACGTGAAGATAAAAGTCTTCGAGCAATCTGGCTTGGATCTGTACATTTTGTGAATTAACATGGGTTTCAGCTTTTCAGTCGAGGGACAGTTGTTTCTGATACTACTATTTTTGTCACAAGCATTTTTAAGTTGTCTCACAAGTATGTTGACACCTCAAATAATGTGGTCGCACATTTGGCAGCTCCCGCTCGAGGTGGCTTTTTCAGACCTTTTCTCCGCTTGTTGGGTGGATGTTTCGGTGAAAAAAGGTGTAGGGCTGACTGGTGGGGCTGGTGGATGGATCCATGGACCAGAAGTGGGTCGAGAAGAAGAGAGCAGCTGGAGCGGAAGAATGTTTTTGTGCCACAGGTCAAGATGACGGAGGGTAAAGGGCCAGCCCTGCCTGCGCAGTGGTAAATGGAGCAACTGGTGGACTTCTCAAATGAGAAGTTCAGTGGCAGAGGAGGGAAGCCCAGGAAGATCGAGCCAAGGCAGTGGAACCACTAAAAGCCCGTACCAGCCTCCCCGAACAGGCACCGTAATGTGGCGACTGGAGGCTTTTCACAGTAACTTCATTTGAAGCCTACTTGTGACAATAAGCGATTTTCATTTAATTTCATTTCAAAAGCGGGAACTGACCTTATGGAACAGGGGCTGGAGTCTCGGGGACAGGCTATTCGGAAGGTGGAGGAGGTGGTGGGGGGAGCACGAGGAGCAGCCTGCCTCATTGGCTGCTGAAATAGGAAGGATTTGGGAGACTCAGAAGCGGTAAAGGTGGAGGACCTGGAGAATCGCTCCCGGAGACAGAATCTAAGAATCACTCAGATGCTTGAAGGCATCGAGGGGATGGAAACTGGCTCATATGTAGCCAAATTGCTGGAGGAGTTAATGGGAGAGGGGGCTATTGACCGGCCTTTGGAGGTCGACAGAGCGCAAAGCATGCTGGTGAGGAAGTCGCAGGAGAACGAGCCACCGAGATCAATGGCGGTGCATCTGTACTGATTCCTGGATAAGGAGAAAATATTGACACGGGCGAGGCAAACGAGGAGGTGCACCTGGGAGGGGAGCGAGCTTCGGGTGTACCAGGACCTGGACGCAGACCTGGCGAAGAGGAGAGTCTGGTTCAATCGGGTGAAGCTGCCCTCTTTAAAATGGGGGAGTGGGGGATATCAGGATGTTGGATCCGGCCCGCCTTTGGGTGACTTTTAACACCGAGACCATTATTTCGGGTCACCAGAGGAGGCAATGGAATATTTAAGAGTCAATGGACTAGCAGGAGAAGGTGGACACTGAACTGTGGAGGAGGTGTGAAGAGATGTTTGCTTTTTCATTTGTTTGTTGTTTTGAGATGTTTTGTGGCGGGGTGTTTGAGGAGCGTCGAGGGTGAGTTTACCGAGGGCAGCACTGTGGTGCAGTGGTTAGCAGAGGTTGGTCACATGAAAGTGAGAGGGCTGAATGGGCCAGTCAAACCGTCGCGTTGGTTTGCGCACCTGAGGAGCTTGAAGGCGGAGGTTGCAAGAAACACCTGAAGATCAGGGATTAGACAAGACTAAGGAAAGGGTGGGTAGGGCAAGTCTTTCATTCGGAGATAGACATGAAGATGAGAAGTGTGGTAGTGTTGGTGGGGAACATTGTGGCAGATTCAGATGGGAGGAACGTGATGGTGAGTGGGAAGGGAGGGGATGCCGGTGGTTTTAGTTAATGTTTATGCCTCAAACTGGGACGATGTGAAGTTTAGAAGACGGGTGCTGGGGAAGGTCTCGGACCTGGACTCGCACTGGCTGATTATGGGCGAGACTTTAACGCAGTCATTGAACCAGATTTTGACCGGTCGAGCCCAAGGTCGGGAAGGGTGTTGGTGATGGCAAATGAGCTGAAGGGGCTCACGTGGCACATGGGGGGGGTAGACCGTGGAGGTTTTGGAGACCGAGAGCGAAGGTGTTCTCGCACTTCTCCTCTGTACACATGGTGTACTCTCGGATTGATTTTTTCGTGGTGGACGAGAAGCTGCTGGTGGAGGTTGTCGACTCTGGATACTCGGTGATCGTGGTTTCAGACCTCGCGCCACACTGGGTGGACTTGTAAGCGGACTGGCAGCACTCGCAGTGGAGGCTGGATGTAGTGTTGTTAGCGGATGAAGAGGTGTGTGGGGCAGCACGGTGGTGCAGTGGGTTAGCCCTGCTGCCTCACGGCGCCGAGATACCTGGTTCGATCCCAGCTCAGGGTCACTGTCCGTGTGGAGTTTGCACATTCTCCCCATGTTTGCGTGGGTTTCGCCCCACAACCCAAAGATGTGCAGAGTAGGTGGATTGGCCACGCTAAATTGCCCCTTAATTGGAAAAAATTAATTGGGTAGTCTAAATTTTAAAGAAAAAAAAAGAAGAGGTGTGTGAGCAGGTAGGGCTGACATCTGGGGGTAAGTGGAACTGAACGATACAGGTGAAGTCTCAGCCGCCATGCTGTGGGAGGCTCAAGGCAGTGGTTAGGGGGGAGTTCATATCAATCCATGCACATAGGGAGAAGGAGTGAGCAGAGACGACAAGGCTGGTGGACGGGATTCTGCGGGTGGACAGGAGGTGTTCGGACGCCCCAGAGGACGGGTTGATGAAGGAAAGGCAGAAGCTCCAGATTGAGTTGGGTTGGTGTCCATGGGGAAGGCAGTAGGGCAGTTACGGAGGGCCAGAAGGGTAGTGCATGAGTACAGGGAGAAGGCAAGTAGGATGCTGGCCCACCAACTTAGCATTTGGGGGGAGGAATGCGGCCTTTTCTGTAAAGGTTAAAGTTCCCCAAGGTGGAAGAGGAACTGGTGGAGGGGCTGGGGGCCCCTATTGGACTGGTGGAGGTGATGGAGGACATGGGGGCAATTCTGGCAGGGAAGGATCCGGACCGAGATGGGTTCCATGTAGAATTTTACAAGAAGTTTGGGGGAACCTGGGGTCTCTGCTGGTGAGGGTATATAATGAGGCAAGGGAAAGGGGGAGCTCCCCCCTACATTATTGCAGGCGTCCACATCCCTAATACTGAAGAAGGATAAAGATCTAGAGCAGTGTGAGTCTTACTTTCCGATATCGCTATTAAATGTGGATGCTAAGTTGCTGGCAAAGATCCTGGCCTCGCATATCGAGGACTGTGTGCCGGGGGTGATAGGGGAAGATCAGACGGGGTTTGTAATGGGGAAGGCAATTGTTGCCGAATGTTAGGAGATGACTAAATATGATAACATGATAATGATGCCCGGAGGGACAGGACGTGGAGGTGGCAGGGGCAATGACGCAGAGAAGGCTTTTGATCGGGTGGAGTGAGAGCATCAATGGAAAGTTTTAGGATGGTTTGGGTTCAAGCAGGGGTTTGCGGACTGGGTCCGGCTGTTGTGTAAGCCACCAGTAGCAAGCGAGCGGAGGAATCGGGTGAGATTGGGGTATTTCGGGCTAAACCGTGAGACAAGGCTGGGATGCCCACTCTCCCCATTGCTTTTTTGCCTCGGCAATAGGACCATTGGCAATGCACTTAGAGCATTGAGGAGTTGAAGAGGGATTGTGCGGTGGGGGGGGGGGGGGGGGGGGGGTGGATTGCAGTTGAGAAAAGGGTTTTGTACTACGCGGACGACCTGCTGCTGTATATTTCGGACCCATTGGGTGTATCATGTGTAGTCTGGAGGAATTTGGCCGGTTTTCCGGATATTAGCTAAACATGGGGAAGAGTGAGGTAATTCTGATCGAGGCCAGAGGACAGGACAGAAGTTGGGAGAGCTGCCGTTCAAGGTGCTGGGGTGAGCTTCAGGTACATGGGCATCCAATGCTCTTATTTGTCTTTTAGAACCTCCCGATCTTCATCCCAAAATCACACTTTAAGAAACTCAATACTTGATCTCGGGTTTTGTGTGGGCGGAAATAAACCCAGGGATTGTGAAGGTGCTGTTAAAACGAGGGAAAGCCGGGGGGGGGGGGGGGGGGGGGGGGCGTTGGCCTTGCCAAAAGTAATGAATTATTATTGGGCAGCAAACATCGCTATGGTGAGGAAGTGGGTAATGGGGGAGAGAACAGCATGGGGTGGCCTCTTGCAGGGGTCTAGGTTTAGGGGCATTGTTGATGGCGCCTCTGCCGTTTCTGCCGCTAAGTACTTCACAAGCTCAGTGGTGGTGGCAGCCCTGAGGGTATGGGTACAGTGATGGCAGCAGCTGAGGTTGGAAGGTGCCTCGGTGTGGGCACCGATTTGCAGAAATCACACGATCCCACCAGGGGAGTTGGACGCAAGGTTTCACGGGTGATGACGGGCGAGGAGGAATATGAACTGCCCAGTGGGAATGGGTTCAGATAATTATAGGTCCGGGACTTTGTGAGGAAGGAGGTGCAGTCTTATCCTTGTATGCCGCCCTCTGGGTTACAGGCTATTGAGGAAAGGAGTGGGTTAGGGTAGGGTGTCTGTGATCTACAAGGAGCTAATGGACTGGGAGGGAGCCTTGATAGGGGAAGTCAAACTGAAATGGAAGGAGGAACTGGGGGTAAATTGGAGGCTGGGTTGTGGCAGGAGGGTGAGTGTGTCCTCATCGTGTGCGAGGCTCAGCCTTATCCACTTTTAGGTAGTTCACATGGACACATGAAGGCGGCGAGGATGCGCAGGTTTTTTGAGGGGATGGATTGGCCATGCCACCAAACCCAACAAAACATCTCAAAGGAGAGTTCTCCAACAATCACATGTTTTGGGCAAATCCGAAACTGAAGGGGTTCTGGCAGGGGTTCAACACGGTAGCATAGTGGTTAGCACAGTGGCTTCACAGCGCTAGGGTCCCAGGTTCGATTCCTGGCTTGGGTCACTGTCTGTGCGGAGTCTGCACATTCTCCCCATGTCTGCGTGGGTTTCCTCCAGGTGCTCTGGTTTCTTCCCACAGTCCAAAGATGTGCAGTGGTAGGTGGATTGGCTATGCAAAATTGCCCTTAGTGTCCAAAAAAGGTAAGCCAAGGTGGGGTTACGGGGATAGTCTGGAGATAGGGTAGAAGTGTTGGCTTGGGTGGGGTGCTCTTTCCAGGGGCCGGTGCAGACTTGATGGACTGAATGGCCTCCTTCTGCACTGTAAATTCTGTGTCTGTAATGTCTGAGGTTTTGAGGGTGAAGGTGGTTTTGAGTCCAGAAGTGGCGATATTTGGAGTGTCGGATTATCCAGGAGTCCAGGGAGTGAGAGAGCCGATGTCCTGGCCTTTGCCTCCCTGGTAGCCTGGTGATGGATTTTGCTGGAGTGGAAGGACCCAAAGCCATTGAAACCCAGGGTGTGGGTAAGAGACCTGGTGGAGTTCCTAAGGTTGGAGAAAATCCAGTTCATCTTAAGAGGGTTGGTTGATGGGTTTGCCTGGAGGTTGAACCCCTTCATCAACTTCTTCAAGGAGAATTGAGGTGTCAGCAGGGAAGGGGGGGTTAGATAAATGGGTTAAAATTGGGCAGGCAGGACGGGAGGATTGTGGTGGTCACCACTGTTGTATTATATTGTATATACTGGTATTACAGTAAGGCCCCTGTACTACAGGTACGGGGGTAGATCCGTGCCTGCTGGCTCCATCCAGTAGGCGGAGTATAAATGTGTGTGCTCTCTGAACAGCAGCCATTTCGTCAGCTGCTGTAGGAGGCCACACATCTCTGTGTAATAAAGCCTCGATTACATTCTACTCTTGTCTCATCGTAATTGATAGTGCACAAAGGAGGGAAAGGGCAGGGGTGTTGGGATGTTGATTAGCTAGTTATTTTTTAATGATGTTCCTGTCTTTTCTTGCTCATGGTTTTGTTTGTATTTACTATTTATACAAATGCCTTAATAAAAATATGTTTCTTTCAAAAAAGAAGGTATTTTAAGAAAAATCAAGATCTTGATCTACTCGATGTTAAGCAGTGGATGAAATGGTTTGTCTCATGTATGAATTAGGAAGCGAGAAGAAAAGCTTGATGTTTATTAATATTTAACAGTGAAAGCCTGAGTTTTAACTGTAAATTATTTTATACATATAAATCCTACAATTGTACCAAAGAGAAAATCTTTTTCTTTGTTTTAGTTTATTCCAATGCCAGTATTGTATGGAGTGTTCCTCTACATGGGTGCATCTTCTCTAAGAGGAATTCAGGTAAACATTTATGCCTTTGTTAACTGCATGCCTAAAAAAAAATGCATTTTGTATTCCTCAAGTTAAATTATGCCAGTGGTGAAAGAAAATCAAAAGTATGCAGATGAACAGATGGGGTTTACCTTTGGCTGGAAACCTTGCTGGACAAGCCGTATAAATATTGTGGCAGCAAGACCAAGTCATAGTAATTCTGCAGCGAGTAACTCACAAACTGACTCCCAAAAACCTTTCCATTATTTGAAGGGCACGAGTCAGGAGTGTGATTAAATGCTGTTCACTTGCCTGGAAAAGTGCAGCTCCAACAGCACTCAGGAAAGCACACCACCATTCAGAACAAAGCAGCCCACTTGATTGGCATCCATCCACCATCTTAAACACTCACTCCCTCCAGTGGCAGCAAAGTATATATCATCTACAAAATATACTGCAGCAACTTGCCAAGTCTTCTTTGATAGAATCTTTCCAACCTACTACCCAGAAGGACAAGGTCAGCAGGTTGATGGAAACAGCAACCTCTGTAAGTTCCCCTCCAAGACACACACTGTCATTTTCTTTTTATAAATTTAGAGTAACCAATTCATTTCTTTTCCAATTCAGGGGCAATTTAGCATGGCCAATGTACCTATGCTGCACATCTTTGGGTTTGTGGGGGTGAGACACATGCAGACATGGGGAGAATATGCAAACCCCCCCCCCCCCCCCCCCCCCCCCCCCCCCCCCCCCAAGGTCAATGGCCCGGGGCCAGGATCGAGCCTGGGGCCTCGGTACCGTAAGGCAGCAGTGTTAACAACTGCACCACCGTGCCGCCCTGAGACACGCACCATCCTGACTTGGAATTATTCCTTCATGCCTCTGGGTCTAAAACTTCGGACTTCCTCTCCAGCAGCACTGTGGATGTTCCTACACCACGTGGACTTCAGAAGTTCCAGAAAATGGCTCACTACTACCTTGTCAAGGGCAATGAATGAAGAGCAACAAATGCCTTGTCAGCAATGATCACAACCCATGAATGAATTTTTAAAAATCTAGCAGCACCAGGACCAATATTTATCTGAGTAGATGTAGGCTAAAGATTCCTCTGATCTCCTAGAGGGATGATTGGTAATAATGTCAGAAGGCAGTCCTAATGTAACAGTCTGATTTTTCCAATTTCTCTCTCTATATCGCATTATACTTTTTGCCTTCCTGGGGCAAGACTACAATATTTGAACCATGCATAGTTTTATAGTATGTGTTAATTGTCACAGGGCAATTGATTGAAAATGCTGAGTTTTACGTGGATTGAGTCAACTCAGCTGAATGAAATACAGTCTACAGCCTTTGGAATGAGAACATTTCTGGCACCAGGACCAACATTTACATCATGACTAATTGATTATTAATAAAAGCTAACTCCTATGGTCATGGTTGATGACTCCATTAAGTCTTCCACAGAGTTCAGGATCTGGAATTTCCTATAGATTACTACTTATATTTGGAAAGGATTTGGCATGGCAAACAGAGCAGCACTGGCTTGTGGAGACAGTTGTCTCAAATAGCTTAGCAAAAATTTGCTCGTGAATTATTATAGTCATTTATTGTACAATATAACACCAGCCGACTTTGCAGCCTGCTTGGAGCCTAATGCACCTCATATCAAAGAGATCAATGGGACAAACTTAACACTTGTCCCCCAATCGCCATCTGCAAATAATTAGCACTACTGTATAAGTAGTTTAAGAATACAGAAAAGTAACTCTGAGGTGAATAACACATTGCAAAGGCTATTTTGGGTGCTGCTACTGAAGAATGACATTGCTTGTCTGAAAATGTATCTGTCCGGTGCTTTGGAACTTTAGTCATATTATTTTTAGTTTTATTTAGTTCTACTAAATGTGCAGTTCTGCATTTCCGAATGGAAAAACTCAATTCTACAAAGACAAGGAGAATGAAGCTCCTAGAGTAAAACATCTTAGAAGGTACTTTGTTGTAAATGCTCACACCCACTCACAGGATATGCAGGCAAGATAAGTTCTTATTTAGATATTCTGGCTTTCAAAGTCTCAAAAGACTATGCTTCTACCTACCCTCTCATATAGCCCCACACCCACCAGAAATTGTTGAGGAAATATGCCAACCACTGGCTGAAAATCTGCTGTCCACTGAGACCAAGAGAAGAATATTAAATGTATCAGTCAAAATCACTTTAAATATCAATGAGTTTGGATTTTTTGAGATAGTATCTGAACCAACATCAAAAAGGCTACTGATGATCTATTGCACAGGGCTGCCCAAATCATATCCTTCCCTTTGGAATTAGACATACAGAAAGAAAGAGACCTGTTCACTTCTAACTAACAGGTTCCCACAGGTAGGAAGAATGATTAAATGTAATAATCAAAGCTCTATATGGCGACTTCCTACGTTCATCAAAGGAACGGCTTTCATTCTATTAAAGCAGAGTTTTTCAAACTCAACAGTCGTGACCCGCGGGTGGATCGTGGACGGGTGTTGGGAGGGTCATGGAGTGATGGGTTGTGGCTTTCCTGGTCGAGGGATGATGACCTCAACAGCATTCTTCAAAGCCAGACGCGGGCAGTCCCCGATTGATTGTGGCATTTGAGGGGCCGGGCAGTGTGAGGCTGGGCTGTGTGCTGATCACTGCGCATGCGATGGGACAGGGGCTGACAGGCATCCACATGGTTGCGCAATGCTAACGGTGGTGGCCCAGCTTGGAGCTCTGCTCTGGTGCTTGCTCTCTGCGCACTGCTTGGCTCATCCCCAGCCACTGAGCGGCAGTACATGACCAGCTGCTCTGTGGTCAAGCTGTTGAATGGCCAGCGCAACATCCACTTGCATTCCCATGACGTGAAGTACTGGTCGGGAAGTGTTCAGCAGTCTGTGACTGGGGTGGATGCAGCTACTGGACACTAGAAGAAACCGACACAGTCATCACTTTGTGTCTTCACTCTCTGGAAACCAGGAAGTAAGTGCTTTTGGTGATAATGGAGAAGGAGATGACTTGGATGCTTGGATAGTGCAATGCAGTGGTACCAGTAAGAAATATCGTGATATATGTGTTTGACAGGTTACTTCATCTCGCCTAAAGTCATAGTTTGTAAAGTCAAAACAAGATCGGAATTTGTTTCTATACTTGTTTAAATTTCTGAAAATTGGAAATCTATTTAAAACAAATTTATGTGTAAACGTATGGATGTGCATGTTCAACTGAAATAGTTTTAATTTTCAGTAGTAAAAAGTCATAAACGTGGAACATCAGGTATTGGAAAAAAAGCTTCAAAGTTTAAAAAAAAAGAATGCTGGTCGCAACCGGCCTTTATATCTGAATGATGGAGTCTTTCCGCCAGAAGCAGAGGGAAGGTCACACGGCCGGCATGCACACTGACGCCACGTGCCCTGTACGTCTGTGTGTTGGGCATGAAATCATGGAGGTGAGATTCCTCCATTTTGTAGCTGCCAGCAAGCAAGCAAGAGGACTATAAACTATATTCACGGAACGTGGATTATTTTGTAATAAGGAAAAGGGGGCCAAAGACACGAACAGACTAGGATCTCCCAACTGAATCTGTGGAGAGAGCTTCCCTGGAGATTCCACGGCAGGACAAAGCACTGCTGGTATGAGCTGTATACAGAGCCCCAGAGCCTCTGGTGAACAAACGTTAAGAAGAAACTGAATTCAGGAACAAAGCAGTAGAAAGATGATTTTTTGAGATATGGCTTTAATTGTGCC
This sequence comes from Scyliorhinus canicula, assembly GCF_902713615.1. Classification (NCBI taxonomy): domain Eukaryota; kingdom Metazoa; phylum Chordata; class Chondrichthyes; order Carcharhiniformes; family Scyliorhinidae; genus Scyliorhinus; species Scyliorhinus canicula. Next base: position 224,172,845 of record NC_052147.1, read on the forward strand.
AATGAAAACCAGGATGCAAAGCCTTTGTGTGTTATATGCAGGAGAGTACTGGCAAATGAAAGTTTAAAAAATCTTCAAAGGCGTTTCAAGAATAAGCATGGCGAGTTTAAGGACAAAACTCTTAATTTTTTTCAAAGGATGCAGCGAGAACTTAAATCGTCAGCCGAAGTCCTCAGCAGAAATGTAACATTGAATGGCAAAGCAAATGAGATCATGAGGGCCAAGCAGGCTCACCTGTCGCATTAAAGGTAAGCAATAATGATGTGTCGCGAACATCGGCGGGCGTGGGTCCCCAGGGTCCGCCAGTTGGTAAAGTGAGTCCCGGGAAGAAAAGTTTGAAAAACACTGTATTAATGTCCAGCCAGTCACCTCATCTGCACCTCAGTGGCAGAAGCTCAGGAAGTTTTCATGATGCTTTCAGCATGTGGCCTCATCAGTGTGGTTGAATGGTGATGAGGGATAGCCCCTGTGGTCTTGATTTAAAGCTTCAGTAAGACTGCTATAAACATGGGTCACTCGATACAAGGAGGCCCATCCCATTACAAGAAATGGCAATGAACAGCATAATTATCAAGTGGCATTTTATGCAAGTGCCTCAAGAAAGTGTAGCAATGAAAATGGAAGAACCCGCAGAACTAGTGGGGGATAAGGAAAATTGCAATTCCCGAGCCCTACGGAGAAAATGGATCACAGGATCATGGTGCTGGTTGTGACAGAGCCCATGTTATCTGGTGATGCTACAAACAGTGAGAATGACGATATGATCCTACGTTTTGCCTCTTCTGATCTCCCAGATTGCCCTCATTCTTCTATCTGGCTTGATGAACAAGTTACTGATGGTGTTACCATTGAACTCTTACATCCGTCACAGTGATCCTTTCCCTTCTGAATAATGCTTTCAGCCACCCAAGAACTGCTGTCTGCCCAGAAATAAAAGCCCAATAAAAAAGAGGAACTACTGCACAGCAATAATGAAGAGGCCTTGTCACGAGAAATTACATTTACAGCCATCAGTTTAGATACTGGCACTGCATGTACTTTGGAGGCGAAAAGAGTTGAGATCAGCACATGGTGCCTCACTGGCATTGAGTAGGCTGGAGTCAGGTTACATTAAAGGATGGTTCATTTCCTAGCTTAACAAAGGACAAAGTTACAGATGATTTCTGCTGGAGAGGATTCGGGTGAGGATCTCATGGGTGATATACAAGAGGGTGCTTGCTGATGGACATGCACAGTGAAACATTGGGTACATTAGTTAGTTGCCAGACAGATTACAGTCACTGTTAACGAGCTTGGAGGATGCTAGCTGCAAGTAAGCTAAGGCAACCATGCAGAGTTTGTTCATTTCACCACCTCTGCACCATTTCCCTATCATGCTGGCAGACCAAGGAGGCACTGCAACTGGTGCCCACCATATCTCTAGGAGCAGCAACATTCTTTGGAACATCCAGAAACTCACTACACCACCACAAACTTTCCGTCGTACTTCCAAATGCTTTGCAATAGTGTAAGTTTTAAACTTACCTTAGCAGCAAGGTGGGTATCTGGCCTATAAAACAATGCTACTGCGGGACCAATCTTACAACTCAGCATTTTACTTTATAGAATTTGATTTATGAACCTGCATTGTCCAGGTTGGGTATTTTGGCATCACAACAGCCTGTTTGATTTCAGGAAAGTTCTTATTCTGAGGATTCCAGTGCAACTCTGGGACTGCCCAGATGTGTGACTTCTCAAGAGGCCTTTTAAAATTATTTTACAGCATGCCGGCGTCGCTGCCTCAACCAGCTAATTGCTCACCCCTAATTTCCCTTGAGATGCTGGTGGTGTGCTGCCGCCTTGAACTGCTGCAATTGGCGGCACGATAGCACAGTGATTAGCAGTGTTGCTTCACAGCGCCAGGGACCCGGGTTCGATTCCCAGCTTGGGTCACTGTCTGTGCGGAGTCTGCACGTTCTCCCCGTGTCTGCGTGGATTTCTTCCAGATGCTCCGGTTTCCTCCCACAAGTCTTGAAAGACGTGCTGTTAGGTGAATTGGATATTCTGAATTCTCCCTCTGTGTACACGAACAGGCGCTGGAATGTGGCTTTTCATAGTAACTTCATTGCAGTACTAATGTAAGTCTACTTATGGCACTAATAAAAATTATTTTTATTATTGTCCGTGAGGTGTAGGTACACCCAAAGTGCTGCTAGAAAGTGAATTCCAGGTTTTGTCCCAGCAACACTGAAGGAACGACAATATAGTCCATGTCAGGATAGCTATGCTGGAAGCAGTTGAAGGTGAAATGCACACCTCCAGGAGGGTCTGGGGGTGGGCGTTGGGCGGGAGTCAGGATGGGTGAGTGTGGAGGCTAGCGGGTGCAGAAGCAGGCTGGGTGGAAGACACTGTGTTTAAATGAAACAAAACCAACAAATATCCCTCCAGTCCTCACTCTCCCGTGTCTCATCCATGCCAATCAATGCCCCCCATCCACCATCCTTTGCGCTTACCCCCCTCCATTCTAACTCATCTAGTATCCTTGGACACATCTATGACAGCTAGACAGTTCTCGGATAGCTTGAGAATTCCAATGAATTTCTGTGTAATAAGTGCATGACCATGTTCACTTTGAACAATCCCAAAGGGTGGCTCACCTCTTCCAAATATGTCCCAGGACCAAATCCAAAGGGGTACTCTGAATATCCAACCGGATCCATCAAATTCAAACCAGCTGTTCTAATCTGAATATTCCAGGTTTCACAATCCTGGCCTATCAAAATCTCACTTCAGTGGGATAAATTGGTGATTTAAATGACCAGCTGCCTTCAAAAATCATGGGCAGGATTTTCCGACCCCCTGCCGGGTCAGAGAATCCCCGGGGGGGTGGCACGACTATCGCCCCGACACCGGCTTCCATATTTTCTGGCGCCATTTTTCGGGCGGGGGCGAGATTCCCACCACGCTGGTCGGGGGCCATTGGCAGCGGACCTCCCCCCGGTGATTCCCCAGGGCGCCCGTCCATTTTTGGCCAGTCCCGCTGGCATGAATCACTCAACTCACATACCGGCGGGACGTGGCAGGTGAGTCCAGGGGCGGTCCTCGGCATCCGACCCCAGGGGGCCCCCCACTGTGGCCTGGCCCGCGATCGGGGCCCACCCATCTGCGAGCGGGCTTGTTCCATGGGGGCACTTCTTCCTTCCACAACGGTCCTGTAGGGCCAGTCTAACCACGCCGGTCGTTCCGCCCGTGCGCGAGGTCACACCAGCCCTTCGGCGCATGCGTGACCTCGCGCCGTCCCTTCGGCACCGTCTAATGCGGTACCAACCCCTCCGCCGTCCACCAAGCGCCGGAAAGTGCGGAGAATTCCGCACTTTCATGGGGCTGTTGACGCCGGAGTGGTTGCCGCCGGTTTTCCCGCTGAAGGGAGAATCCCGGCCCATGTATGTGTGAATCCCAGCCCAGCTACTCTCCCGCCTCCATGAAGTTGGTAAATGCCAGGTTTGGAGGCGTTAAAATTTCAGCCATTTCTAGGATATTTACCATTGCAGTGATCTCTGTATATGTAAATACATGATTAGTTAATGTGCAGTCAGTACAGTGAGATGGTCACGAGATGGCAACATTAACAGGAACTATATAAGCAGTTTCCCGCTCTTTCCTTCAATTCTTTGTGTGCATTGCAGCTAGAGGATAGAAGTGACCAGCTCAGAGTGTATTATATTCATTGTTAATTTAATCTAATCTTAGTTAATTCTACTATTCGTCAAAGTATTAAAGTAAAAGAACTCAAGTATATTATTTTGTTACTCAATAAATAATTTGTCATCAACTGGAAAACTTCGACTGTTTATCATCAAGTTAAGTACAACTCGGCAAGACTAATGAGTAGCAGATATATTACACCCCTGTAATATAACAACCATTATGGAGAGTGTAAATCTAGGCCAGAGTTAGGGTTTTGAGCTGAAGACTGTTTCTTGGAAGGTCTAGAGAGTGCTGCCTCCAGCGGCACAACAGTGATGAAATTAATACTCCTGTTTCTTAACAACACCATTTTATTGATAAAATCCCTTGCTGCTTTAGGCACTAAACTTTCAGTGACTGATACTGTGTAAGCTAAATATTGGACAGCCCTTGAAAACTGGTGTGTGGATCATGATGCACAATTAATGTATGCCCATTGAAGCTAATGGAGGCAGCATGCCAACATTGTGCCGCCTGCTCATTTCAATGATTGCTGGGTGCTGCCAGCCCGAAACATGCTTCAGCAGGGGTCAAAATCATAATTTCCTAGCACCTTTTAAAGCTAGCCTGCACCTCTTAAAGCTAGCCTGCAGTTGGAGCAGATGCTGGCTGACCTGCAAGGCGTGAGCCTCACCTTGAACACTGAAGAACTCTACGCATAGCTACTGTACTGGAGGCCGTGGCAGGAGAGGTCAAAAGTAGGGGGTGATATTCTGTATCTGAAAGGGACCAGGCGACCACCCAGACATCATGCTGAAAAGGCTGTAGGAGCAGATACCCTAAGGATCAGGATGCAGAGGGGCAAGAAGTTCAACCATTTAACATGCGTGAACAAGGTCAGTGAATGCATTTTCAAATGCCACATCCCAACATCCTGCACCACTAGCCTCTCACCGGAATCAATTCATCACATCCTATCATTCACATACCAGCAATCATGGGGAGCCATGTGGTATTGCCATTAGACTAGTAGTCCAGAGACCCTGGGCAATGCTCTGGGGACCTGGGTTTGAATCCCACCACGGCAGATGGTGAAATTTGAATTTAGTAAAAATCTGGAATTACATGTCTTCATGATAACCATGAAACCATTTTGATTGACGTAAAAGTTAAACTGGTTCACTAATGTCCTTTAGGGAAGGAAATCTGTCGTCCTTATCTGGTCAGGCCTACATGTGACTCCAGATCCACAGCAATGTGATTGACTCTGAATTGTCCAGTTGACGGTCAGGGATGAGCAATAAATGCTGGCCTAGCTAGCGATGACCAAATCCCATGAACAAATAGAAAAAAATCCCTATAAATCAGGAAAGATACTTGACATTTTCACATATCTGTGCATCCTCACACACTTAGCACTGCTGCAAGCTTCATGTCCACATCTCACAGCTTGCACATATTGTCAGCTATTCAATCATTAGACCCATATCAGCCAAACAGATTACATGGCCATTGCTGGCAAACCTCCACCTCTCTTGCAGGAGAACTTGGAGACACAACCGGAGGCAGAACCTAATTGGAGGGAGGGTGAGCGTGTTTGCATGTCCTATCTTCCAGGGAAAAGATGGTGTTGGCCATTTTTGGGGCACCCATTTTTGAGGTTGCTGACTGGCTGCAATGGTATTCTCACACCTAAACCAAATTTTCACATCCTATTCCCCACTCACCCCAAAATACCTCTGAGTATCAAATTCCAGATGGTGTAATTATGTACCTCCACTGCCCCCAGGCCACAGCACAGTCTTACCTTTGTGCCTTTTTCCATTCAGATACCCAAATTGTGCAATCTGGCCAGGCAGTGGAGGAACACAGAAAAGAGATTATGTTTGAAGGCATAGCCATCGGCTCAGACACTGGCACTGTGCATATCTTAGAGGATAGATTAAAGATAGGTTATGCATGTGGTGAGATATGAGCAATGGATGTACTGCAGCCAAGGAAGAGGCCAAAGATAGCACAGGTGCCAGCTTTCTGGAGGGTGAGATCGCAATTGTGTTACGCACAGGACCCAGATGAGGACATCGATCAGGTAACCTACAAGGAACGCTGATGGGTATGCACAATGACCTGCTTGGAGTTGGGAAGCTTGCAGAAATCCTGTGATCAATGCCAAGGAACATGCATGCGTCCAGCACCAAATTGGCACAGGTCCTTGTGCAGAGCTTGGAAACCCATCCCTTCCAGCATGGCTGTGGTAGCCTACTTTATTCACACGTTTATAGACTTGATTATGGTGCAGCGTTTGATGGCTAATGTTGCAGCTTCCATTGCAGTACAGGCAGCAGCCAGCATAACTTCTGAAAGCTGCAATGCTCGCTCAGACCATTGAGTTGCAAGGTCAGCTTGCTGGCATTCAAATTTAGGCTGCTGCCATCATGGTTGTGGATTACAGCGTGCAAAGGGGCTCACAGGGCATCACAATAGTCCAGCAATCTATATTCCAACAGATTATGAGAAATACTCATGCCTTGGTGGTGTAGTAGAGGCTTTGTGTTGCATCATCCTTCTGCTCTCTCTGAGGAAGATGTCACATGTCCCGTCTCTTCCCTTCCCCCCCCCCCCCCCCCCCCCCCCCGGTCTCCCAGATGGCACTTTCTGTTTCCTGACAGTAACAATCCAGACTACTGCTGCCCTTGCCAAGTTGTGCAGTCCACAGCTGATGCACCACTCACCACTCCCTGCAGATGCCTTCAACTTGAAACAACTATGGCAAGCATTAAACTCTTATAGAATACTAGCAACAGCCGGAAGAAATTAACCAATGACTAACCTGGAAGTAGTTGATGATCCCTTTGAATAGCGCTGCTTCAGGGGATGGGGGTGTGGGTCTTTTCTGCTGCTCGATACATGTTCAGATGTACAGAGTAAGAGAGGACGTAACCAACATTAAATTGCTGTTGAATGCTGATTGATGTCAAGACCTGCCTGCGCTGCATCCCATTCATTGCACTTGCGCTAACAACCTTAACTATTATGTCATCTGGTTTATTTAACCCGCAAGTGTTCACTGATGCCATTTTGAAGTTGAAAGGGCATTCATAGCACCCCAAAGAGAGCATCGGAGTGCCTATTATTTCACCCTATGGGATGATTTTCAACCTGTGATTGCCGCCAGAGAGAACGGAGCTGCAGGCAGAAATACCGGAGAGAATTAGAAACACGATTCTCTCCAGAAAGTTTGTGTTTCCTGATTTTCTCTGCCGCCCGTTGACGACGTCACGAGTTCATGCCCACAGAGGATGAGAACATCATTGCATTGTAACAAATGTTAATATTATTAATGGGCCTTCACACCTCATGATTCCCCCCTCATTAAATATTCATACCTCAACAGCTTTTTAAAAAATGAGGGCAACACGGTCGCACAGTTGTTAGCACTGTCGCTTCACAGCTCCAGGGTCCCAGGTTCAATTCCCTGCTTGGGTCACTGTCTGTGTGGAGTCTGCACGTCCTTCCCGTGCCGCCAAAGTGGAGTATATTGTGAGAAATTGTGAGGTTGTACACTGTGACAGAAGAAAATTATTTAGATGGAGAGAGAATACAACATGCTGCATTGCAGAGGGATCTGTGCTTGTGCTTAAATTACAAAAAGTTGACATGCAAGTAATTTGGAAGGCAAATTGAATTTTGGCCTTTATTGCAAGGGAGAAGGAGTATAAAATTAGGGAAATCTTGCTAAAGCTGTACAAGGCATTGGTGAGACCACACCAAGAGTACTGTGGACAGTTTTGGTCATCTTCAGGGTGGATATAGTTGCATTGGAAACAGTTCAGAGAAGGTTCGCGGGGCTGATTTCTGGGGTGAGGGTTTTGTTCTAAGTGGAGAGGTTGAGCAAGTTGACTCTATACTCATTGGAGTTTAGAAGAATGAGAAATGGTCTTGTTGAAGCATAAGATTCTGAGGGGACTTGATGGTAGATGCTGAAAGGATGTTTTTTGTCATGGGGGAATCTAGGGGCCACAGTTTAAAAATAAGGGGTCTCTTAAGGAAACTCGGCCGAGTTCACGACGGCCCTCCCGATTTTTCCCGGGAGCGGAGAATTCCGTCCCAGACCTTTGGACAGATGGAGACTCCATGCTTCCGACACAGGAAGGCTTCACCTTCATCCAACAGGTTGTATTGGAGGAGCGTGTACGAGGGCCAAAGGGACCCAAAACCATTTCCTTCATTTTTGGCAGCAGCAAACAAGGTAAGAGAAAATGATGGGTCACGCAGGTCGGCTTGCGTGGGTCGCGAAGGTCGGCTGGGTTGGGTCCCGAAGGTTGGCCGGTTGCTAAAAATGGGTCCCCGGAAAAAAAAGTTTGAAGAACACTGGTCTACACCTCCCGCTGTCTTGGGAAAGCGGGCAGCATAATCAAAGACCCCTCCCACCCGGGCTGTACACTCTTCCAACTTCTCCCATCAGACAGGAGATACAAAATTCTGACAGCACGCACTAACAGATTCAAAAACAACTTCTTCCTCGCTATTATCAGACTCCTGGATGACTCTTATCGACTGATTTGATCTCTTCACATATCTTCTCTACTGAGCAGTACTACAATCTGTATGTTTCACACGATGCCCGTGCCTGTTTATTTACATTATGCGGAACAATACTTTTCACTGTACCTGGTACACATGACAAAACAAATTGAAATCGAAAATTCCACCCCAGTTCTTCGTGGCGTGTAATTTCAATTTTTGTTTAGTTGTTCATGGGAATTGGGCATCGCAGGATGTGCCAGCATTTATTACCTATCCCTAATCGCCCTTGAGGGGCAGTTAAGAGTCAACTAAATTGCTATGGGTTTGCAATCAAATTTAGGCCAGACCAGATGAAGATGTGTAACCATCTGGGATGGCCACTTTCAATATATAAAATGGACACTCGCAGAGTTGAGAGGGAAATATGGACAATACTAAGCAACAAGCAGGCACAGAGCCTGAATGTATATTTGGAAGGCAGTCAGCAGACAGAATCGAAACTCTGGGTCGATTTACATATTGATGGTCCATCTCCGGGAAACAAAGAACCAGTGCTCAGGTAGCCGATACTGTCTCAGACATTCTGGCGCCACTACCCCAACCAAAAGACACAAACAAAGCAAGGCCAACGGCCATTTAGGACATGCCCAGCCATCAAGGCACCCACCCCTTTATTGGTTTAGATCGATGACAATGATCAACAAGCTGCCCAATTAATTGGGACCAAGTTTAAGGCCCGCCTAAAAGCATGCAAAGCCCCTCCAAGTATAAGAAGGAACCCCCGCCAAAGGTTCAGCCTCTTGGATTCAGCTCTCAAACGGAGAGACCCTTCCACCAGCACCAGTAAGTAAGTTCAAGTTCAACGCTCGCTACCAGACGGACGACCTTAGCTGTTCTCCTGTTACCTCTTCGAACCCAACAGCCTCAGATCCGAACAACGGCCATGGTTCCTCTGACCTAAGTGGGCACCCGAAGTTACATATAGGTGTTAGTGATAGATATAGTTTAGCCTGTAGTGTTATTGTGCATGAGTAGATCTTACATGTGTAAATAAAGACTTTGAACTAACTAACTGATGTATTGGCTCATTTATCGGCATTCGGGTTGAACCTTGTGGCGGTATCGAAAGATACCTGGCGACTCTGAAAGTATACTCATAATTAGGATTAAGAATGGCAACCTTATTAACTGCCATATTTATAGCATGTAAACAGAGCAACAGATGGCTAGACTTTCAATTTCAGATTTTTAAAATTGATTTCAAATGTCCCCATCTGCAGTGGCGGGATTTGAACCTGGGACCCAAGGGCATGACTCTACTAGTCCAGTAACAATACCACTATGCCACCGCCTCTACTTTTGGTACACTGTGAGAAAAGATATGTGAACCAGGGAGGAATAAACCAGGTGTTGCGTGATCAATTAATAAAGAATATTTATTAACTATGAAAACAGATGACAAGAAGGACTATAATACACTACAACATTTAATCATATTGATGGCTGTATACACACACAATATTACACCAAGTTACCCCTTGGTTCCCAGTATTATATAACTGTGAGCTAAATTCAGCAGATAATTCCCACACAGGTTTGGCCACATTTGGGAAAACCATCTTCAGTTTCAGCAAAGGTTAAAATTTTCTCAATTCGAGTTTTGGATCTTAACCAGCTACCCGTTCAGCAATAACTTGTTTTTTGGGAGACTGTTTATGCAGCGGGTGTGGCTGTGATGGTAGCTGCTGCTACTGTGTACCTTTTTCCAGTTATTGTGTTATGGATATATAATTCTTTCCCTTTGATGTTACCCACCCTATGAATCCTCACTGTTTTCCCCCAGTCACATTGGTAAACACTTGCTTTTCTCACTGATATGCTAATTCAGGGACTGGTTTAGCACACTGGGCTAAATCGCTGGCTTTTAAAGCAGACCAAGGCAGGCCAGCAGCACGGTTCAATTCCCGTACCAGCCTTCCCGAACAGGCGCCGGAAAGTGGTGACTAGGGGCTTTTCACAGTAATTTCATTGAAGCCTACTGGTGACAATAAGCGATTTTCATTTCATTTCATTTCAATTCACGTATCAAAACCTTCAGACAGCTGCCCTTCAATTCCCCTTTCCCAAATTCACCTTTTAATCTTAATTTTCCCCAATACAAGTGAGTTCAGGCTTATGGGGGGCAGGCAGGAAAATGGAATTAAGGCTACAATCTGATTGTATTGTCAGCTGTGATCTTATTCAATAGGCTACTGCTGTTCCTATTTCTTATGTTCTTATGTTCAATTAGATTGTGACAAATGAATACAGTGATTTGTCAATTTAAATGCTGCTTTGTTTTGGCTTCACTATTGAAACAATTTATTTATGTTAAAGTTGAATTCCCTCTCCCATCTGTGAGTGGTTGGCAACAGAACTCAAATTGTCAATAGTCTTAATAGCATCCTTGGGTATCCCACTGGGCATACCAATCTGTCTCTTATTTCTGAAGGGGAAGAAGAGGAGGCATGCAACACAAGCCTGTTTGCACTCTAGCCAAAACAATTGTACTAGGCATTTTGATGCACATGGAAATTATGAGCAGTGAAGAAGGTTCTGTGGGAACTGTGCAGATCTGTAGACAGACATTGAAAATACAGTTATGTTAATTAATTAATGTCGAGGCAACAATTCAATTTTACCGCTGCTGCTGTTTTTTCATGCAATAGCATAACATATTTGCAAAACTTCTCCATCAGTAGTTTGTGGAGTTGCATTAAGTAAGTGACAGATGCTTTATTAACCCAAGACAGAAATTTAATTATTTTCCTAGTAGAAGCCAGCCAATATGTTGAAAGACCCCTGTACTTTTAGGTCTGTGAATTCCCCAAACCGGAGAGCAATGCTTCCCAAACTTTTTTCTCTGTGTGACCTCATTTTAATATTTCAGACTTGGTGTTTGGTGTGACCACAGAATTAATGTGTGTGTGTTTGGGGGGGTGGGGGGGGGGGGGGGGGGGGGGGTTGCAAGCAGGATGGGATGGTAACAAAGTAAAACAAAACAGTAAGGTATTTAATAATTAACGTTCACACAAACATTAAAGATCTGAAATTCTGTCATTTGAAATTTAAACTATTTTGTGAAAAAATAATCTTACTCATAGAACATAGAACAGTACAGCACAGAACAGGCCCTTCGGCCCTCGATGTTGTGCCGAGCCATGATCACCCTACTCAAACCCACATATCCACCCTATACCCGTAACCCAACAACCCCCCCCCCCCCTTAACCTTACATTTTAGGACACTACGGGCAATTTAGCATGGCCAATCCACCTAACCCGCACATCTTTGGACTGTGGGAGGAAACCGGAGCACCCGGAGGAAACCCACGCACAAACGGGGAGGACGTGCAGACTCATATGAGGCACAGATTTCTCTCCGCTGACCCTTGTGCTGTGGCCCAAATTGGAAAAAGGAAAGTACTAATTCAAACCTACAGAAAACATGTTCCATAAATTAAACAAGAGCAAGTGATGCTGAAAACCTGAAAATATTGCTAATGATTTGAAAAAGGTTTCAACAGCCACACTGAACAGACTGAGAACGAACAGGTTTTAGGCAAAACCCCTGTGCCTGGCCTGCTCAAGGCAGTCAGTGAGTCTGCCTGTGCAAAGTTCGTTCACTCCTCTCCCGGAAAACTGTGAGCCAGGAGCTAAAAATGGATGTACGTATCATGAGGCATTGGAGCTGGTCCCAGGATTCTCCCAACAAGAGGGCTGAATTTTTCAATATTTTGTCAATGTCGTTCCCAGCAAGAAAACCATAGAGAATCCCACCAGTACAGTCAGCATTAAAAGTCACCGTATATTCAGCCTTGTATATTTCCCACGTGTTTCCCGCCGTGCTCATGGCGGTTTGCCTCTGATTCACTCTCCCTGGTAAAACTTAATCTCTGTAACCAGAAGGGTGCTCCCTTTAAAGGCCTCCCCCAGCACTTGTTCCAAGTCCAGTCGAGGACAGGGGGTGGGTGGGAGGGAGGAGTGCGGGGTGATGGCTGCCAGGTAAACAGCACCACGTTTCACGTTGGAAGCCCTCAGCAAACCTCTGAATGGTTGTTGTCACCATCTGACTTGATAGGACTACTAACTACACTCTCCTCATCCGTCTCATTGCAAGACAAACCCGAACACAACCAGCCTGAGCGAACACAGCCTTCTGGAGTCATGCCCGAGTTGAAAATACTCACTCCTTTTTAGGAAAGAGCCCTTGAGCTGGCCAGTGAGGAGCAGGACTCTGCCTGTGCAGAAGGTGTGGTGGGGGCAAGAGACGCAAGTGAGAATCTCAACATGTCCAACCTTAGTGCAAGCCTCATGTAAGTTAACTTTCTTCCATCAGTCTGCCATCTTGCTTCCCTTGCAGGTCAGTCAGTCGACCAGCCCGGACCATTCTCGCAAGCTCTGGAGACCACAGACCCGAGCAGCACTGAAGGAGGCCTCTGGAGAGGAGCATCGGAGAGGTGTCACAGCCATCCCCCGCACACTCCATCAGGACAGATATTTACATCTCAGTGGGATTAACTAGTAGGCAGGCTTCTGGGTCATTCACTGGTAAGCACCTCACATCTGAGGATCCACAGCAGACGGAGGCAGGGACATCCTAGAGAACAGCGACTTGGAGAGATGCCAGAGCCCAGGACTCTGCTGAGCCCCAGGCATCCCAGAACTGTTGGAGCCACAGAGACAGATTTGCAAGCATCGAGAAGAGATGGTAGCATCCCTGGATTGCAAGGCTGACTGGAGGAGACCTATCGCTTTCTGTCTGAGGAGATGGTGCCTACACTCTGACCAACAAGGCCAACACTGCGAGGGTAATATCTGTAATGGAGACCTTGGCACAGGATGTGAACTCCATAGCGAGGTAGTCCACTGCATGGTTCAGCTCATGACCTCCATGCACAGGGTTTCAACTGCACTGTGTAGGCACTAGTGGGAATCGACGATTGTCAGTGCCAGAGGAAGGCGGGGCTTCTTGATCGCACTCGGGGCCTCCGGGCCACCGAAGGAAAGAAGGTTGACAGGAGTGCAGCCTGGGCCTTCCACCCAGGAGACCCTGCGTGTGTCCATCTCATCTGACATCCCCTACCTGTGAACGACACACCTGCACTCCAGTCCTGCACACCGAGGGGGGCAACATTGCAACAGTCGTGCCGCCCAAAAGTAGGCCTGGACCCTCAATGCCAGCCCCCAAGAATTGCCCACCAAGGTAATCTCAGCCAACAGGGCATGGAAGTCAGCAGGCTGCCTCAACCTCAGCTGTGGATTCTGGGTTTACACCTAGACATAGCAGGAGAGTGAGGAAGAGTAAGAAACTATCGGCACCTAGTGTGCATGGGTGAACCTCAGCACAAGTAGAGATAAGTCACCATTATAACGCACCATTAATTTTTTTTAAATGTACTTTATTCCAAGAGTGTAAAACAACAACAGATAAAATACACGCTTCACAAAATCACAGTCCACAGTTTGTACACTTTTTCCCTTTTTAATCCCATCTGCTCCCCCTCCGCCCCCCGATAAACAATTCCTCAAGTCTCATTAACAAATCCCACTGCATCTCAAAGCCTTCCGCTGACCCCCTCAACTCAAATTTAATCTTCTCCAACCGGAGAAAGTCGTATAAGTCCCCCAGCCAGGCCGCCACCCCCGATGGCGTATCCAACCTCCAATTTAACGGGATCTTTCGCCGGGCAATTAGAGAGGCGAAAGCCACCACACCAGCCTCCTTCCTCCGATACCCCAAAAATTGCCACCATTGGGCCCGGCTTGACCTCCACCCCCACTATCTCTGATAACGCCCCAAAGACCATCTGCCAGTATCTCTCCAGCTTCTCGCAATCACTAAACATATGTGCATGATTCGCTGGCCCCTGCCCACACTTCTCGCACCCCCTGGAGAACCTACTTATCCATGCCTGAGTCATATGCACTCTATGGACCAGCTTGAACTGAATCAAGCTCATCCTTGCGCAGGAGGAGTTTGAGTTCACCCTCCACATCGCCTCGAACCGCAGTCCCCAGCCTATTCCCCCATCTAACTCCTCCTTCCATTTGTTCTTAATCCTTACCACTTGCACCCCACCCTGCTCTCCAAACCACCCATACATATCTCCAATCCTACCCTCCACCAACTCATCCGGGAGCAGCAATTGCTCCATTGAAGTGTACTCCGGCAACCTGGGAAACGCCCTTCATTTTTTCCGTGCAAAGTCCTGAACCTGCATATTTCTAAACTCACTACCCTTGGTAACGCAAACCTCTCCCGCAACTCATCCAGACTCCCAAACATCCTTTCTGAGTACAAGTCGCTAACGCCTCCCTTCATTTCCCATACATCCCATCTATCTCCGCTGGCTTAAACACAGGGCGTCAGCACCGCCATCTCCTCCAACTTAAAATGTCTCCTCAGCTGATTCCTAACTATTGACTGAACCACCGGGGCCCCCGTATACTTCCCTGGAAACAGCAATGCCGTCATCATGACCCTCAAAATGGATCCCCTACAAGACTTCTCCATCTTAACCAACTTTACCCCCCCCCCCCCCCCCATTCGCTTCACCATCTCCACATTCGCCGCCAATAATAGTGCAGCGGGTTCGACAGAGCCCTATTTACCCTCAGCAGCTTCCTTTCCATATAAACTTCAAGATCACTGTCTCCAACTTCCGCAAGGAGGCCTTAGGGAGAAAGATCGAGAGGGTCTGAGAAACAAACAGGAACCTTGGCAGCACATTCATCTTTACCACCTGCACCCTCCCCGCTAGTGTCAGGTGCAAAGTGTCCCACCTCTTAAAATCCCCCCAAATCTCCTCCACGAACGTTGTCAAATTCCAGCTATTGCACCCCCCCCCCCCCCCCCCCCCCCCCCCCCCCCGCCGCCGCCTTCACCAGAAACATCTCACTCTTACAACATTTAGCTTACCCCAGAGAAGGCCCCAAACCTCTCCAATAGTCCCATGATCATACGCATACTCTCCAGCGGGTCCGACACAAACAGCAACAGGTCATCCGCGTATAACATCACCCAGTGCTCCCTGCTTCCCCTCGCAATCCCTTATTCACAGACCCTCGAAGGGCTCAACAGCGAACAGCAGTGGTGACAAACGATACCCCTGTCTCGTTCTCCTGTGCAGTTCAAAACTTTGAGAACTCATCTCGTTTGTATGAACGCTTGCCACTGGGGAGACATACAAAAGATGCAACCATGCCACAAACTTCAGACCAAACCCAAACCTACCCAAAATTTCAAATAAGTACCTCCACTCCACCCAATCGAAGGCCTCCTCCACATTCATAGAAACTGTAATGTTCTTTTCGGATGGCTTGGTATATATTACATCACTTGTAGCTAATGATACAAACGATTTATTAACATTAACTGTGGGTCAAATATATAAAAAACAACAGATGAATAACTGTATTAACATGCACAAGCAACCACTCTCCCCAGCTTCCTAGTCAGTCTGAGATCACATAACTCTAACATTCACTTGTATGATGTGGAGATGCCAACGTTGGACTGGAGTGGGCACATTAAGAAGTCTTACAACATCAGGTTAAAGTCCAACACGTTTGTTTCGGCTCATTAGCTTTCAGAGCGCAGCTCCTTCCTCAAGTGATTCACCTGATGAAGGAGCTGCGCTCCGAAAGCTAGTGATTCTAAACAAACCTATTGGACTTTAATCTGGTGTTGTAAGACATCTTGCTGTATTCACTTATATAATAATGAGACTCCTAATGGTCAGTCGGTGAATTACAACACAACTATGATATCACTACAAAGACAATTACTTTCGGCACCAGCACCCCCCCCAATCTCCCCGACAGAGTCATAACCACATTTTGTAGCCTCCTGATATGGCTAGAGAGCTGCCGGCCCTTTACAAAACCTGTTTGATCCTTGGAGACCTGCCCTGGCACACATCCTTCCATCCTGCCCGCCAACAACGTCGCCAGTACTTTCACATCCGTATTCAACAATGAAATGAGCTTGTATGACCAACACTCCAGCAGATCTTTCCCCTTCAGGATTAATGTAATCGATACCTGTGTCAATGTCTCTGGCAACTCCCCCTTCTCCAACACCTCACTAAACATCCCCAGCAGGTGAGGTGCCAGCACTGCCACAAACACCTTATAAAACTCCATCGGGTAGCCATCTGGCCCCAGGGCCTTCCCCGACTGCATTCCCCTCATACCGTCAATCACCTCCTTCAGCCCCAGTGGCTCCTCCAGCGCTGGCCTCTTCTCTTCCTCCAACCTTGGGAACTGCAACCCGAGCAAAAACCAGCCCATATCCCCTTCATCTCCACCCGGCTCGGCCCTATACAGCTTCTCATAATACCCCCTGAACATCTTGTTTATCCTCCCCGGCTTTGACACCACCTCCCTCTTCTCTGTCCGTACCTGACAATTTCCCTAGATGTAGCCTGTCTCCGCAACTGGTGGGTCAGTATACAGCTTGCCTTCTCTCTGTACTCGTACTGCACCCCCTTTGCCCTCCGTAACTGCCATTCCCATCGTCAAACTATCAAACTGCCCCTGCAACCTCTTTCTTTCCGCCAACAACTCCTTAGTGGGGGTCCTGTCCACCTCGACTATCTCATGCAGCAACCATCCGTGCTCCCCCCTCCTTCTCTTATCCCTGTGAGCCTTGAATTAGATCATCTCCCCTCGAACCACCACCTTCAAAGCGTCACAGAATGTGTGCTAACACCTCCCTGTTCTGATTAATCTCCATGTAATCCCCAATCACCAGTCTCACCTTTTCACAAACCCCTTACCTGCCAAAAGACGCAAATCTATAATGATAATCTTTATTGTCACAAGTAGGCTTACATTAACACTGCAATGGAGTTAATGTAAAAATACCATAGTCGCCACACTCCAGCACCTGTTTGGGTAAAAAGAGTGAAAATTCAGAATTTACAATTCACCTAACAAGTACGTCTTTCGGGAATCTAGCCTCCAGCCTGGTCTCTGCACCTGCCCCAAGCTGAGCCTCACCTCCAACCAATATTGTGCATGATCCGAAATCACAATTCCCATATTCACCACCCCCATCAGCACCGCTCAAATAACCTCAAAGAAATCAATTCCCAAGTACACCTTACACATGTGCGAGACAAAGGAGTACTCTTTCCCCTCCCGGGTGCCTGAACCTCCACGGATCAACCATTCCCGGATGTTCCATAAATCCTCTCAACTCCTTTGCCATCCTCTACCTTCCCACTGACTTGGGGTTCGACCTGTCCACCATTGGCTCCAACACACAATTAAAATCTCCACCCATAATCAGTTGCTGTGTGTCTAAATCCAGGAACGCTCCCACTAACCCCTTTACGAACCCTACATCAACCCAATTGAGAGCATTTGCATTGACTATCACCACCAGCATCTCCCCAAGCACCACACTCACTACCACATATCTTTCCCCTGGGTTCTGCACTTCCTTGGACCCCACAAACCCCGTCCTTTGGTTCAACAGAATGACCACCTCCCGTGACTTTGAATTGAGGCACTTCTCCACGCGGTCATGATGATCCTCGAAGAGGTGCTATTACTCCCTCAATCACCTTCAATCAGTCGCCATACATCTGCTTCCTTTGCTGGCGAAATTCATCCTCGATGAAGGCCATCAACTTCTTCATCTAGGGCTTTCCCACTGATGGCAACCCTTCCCCTCTGCCATTCTTGCAATTGTTGCTGACCCATAGCTCCCCTCCAAATCCTTAGCCAGGTTTTTGAACTGTTTTTTGCCAGTGTTAGAAGCCAGTAGACGTGCCAATCTTGGGGAGGACCTCTCCTTCTCCACCTTCCACACCACCTGCTGCCAGAACTATCCTGCTAACGGAAAAAAGTGCCAAAACCAACACCATAGAACCAAAGCTGCTCTGTGTGTGACCATTCACACCATGGCTAGTCCATAACTCACCATTATTAAAAAGCACTTTGTTCATCCATCAAGAACCTCCACAATACCATGTCATGGTGCTATGCTCCACAAACTCCCGTGCTAACTCAGCATTTCCTCACTGTGCAATATGAGAATGGCAGCGCTATGACTCTCTCACCTGCCACACTGATGGCGCAGTAAAGCCACATCGCTGCTGGCACAGTGCTCCCAGTACTCCTTGACCTCCACTCCCATCTATTGAACTTTCACCCTCCCCCACAGCAATGTTCAGTTCTCTTATATCTGCCAGTATTCTCTAGTTATGCAGATGACAATTTCTGAAAAAGTATTGAGAGTCTGTCCATGTATTCAGTAGGTTGAGAAACACACCGGGGCCCCTGACCTTGGAGGGGGCTGTCGAAGCTGAAATGTGCCATTCAGCCTCTCTGGGTCCTTGGATCACCACATTCAGTAGCAGTTTGCGCTCAGCTCGCTCTCAGGAAAGAGTGAGACATTTCACAGAGGATAAGAGGAGCATTGCTCCGTTCTCAGTGCAAGTCATCAGTCTTCACCTTCAGCGTCCAGTCAATCTGTTTAGCACCCTGCCCATGAATGTTGTCACCATCGCAATGGTCCCCTGCAGACACTACAGTAGTGAGAGGATGTAAGACCCAATGGTGGGAGAGGTCTTCACACCCTAGTCCTGTTTGCCCCCAAACAGAGAATCTATGCAGATATCCCTCATCCTGCACCCCATGCGGGCTCCGGCCATTGCCCGAGGTCCTTCCTACACCTCCTTCATGGGTTTCCCCTCACTGTCCTCCTCGACATCCTCCTGATCCGAGGAGATGTGGCGCTACTCAATGTCCTCCTCATCCATTTGCTCGCCCAGCTGTAGTGCCAGGTTGTGTAGAGTGCCACTCAATAATGTTGGACGCCCACTGGGGGGCTGTGTTGAAGGGCTCCCACCAACTGGTCCATGCACCGTAACCGCATCTTAAAGAGTCAAATTGTCTGCTCAACTAGTGCATGCATCGATGCATGAGCCTCATTGTACCAAGTCTCAGCGGGTGTTTGTGGCTTCTGTACCTTCTGAATGGATGCCTTTTTACCCAACGGATCATCCCTCCAGCCGCTGCTCCCCTCAAAAACGGCTGGGATCTGCAAGCATCCCAATATGTAACTGTCATGGACGCTCACCAGGAAATGGGAACACAGCTGCATAATACACAATGTGTGTTCACAGGGATTGAGGGAGTGGTGTTCCTTGTAGTTCACAAATGGTGCTACATGCCACCATGGGGAACGCAGGGCTACATGGATGCTGTCGACGGCACCATGCACCTGGGGCATGCCTGCTATATGTGCACAGCCCATGGCCCAGACGTCCTGGCTCGCCTTGTCCCAGTTCAAGTTGATATACAAACATGATATTGCAAATAGCGCACTGTGAACTACCTTATGCACTTGTGTACGCAGACAGCTCACCCAACCAGCCCTGAAATGAGCCACTGGCATAAAGGATCAGGGCGGCAGTGACTTTCAGCCAATGATTGACCTCTCATTCCATGTGATGTCAACTCTTGCATCACCTGGCACAGGTGGTCCACTGTCCACCAGGACAGACACAGCCATCTCCAGCACAGGATCCCTGATATTTGGAGGCAGGAAGTTCTGTGGCGGTAGACCCATGGTGGATAGTGTCTTCTCCGAGGCTGTGCCACCTTTGGCACTGCTCCTAGAAGATCCTCTGCAGAGCACTGGTCCTGATTGCATGCAGCCACACATCAACGTTGCTGCTGCTGCTCAATAGCTACTGAAACAACTGCCAACTCGAATGGCTGCACGGAAGAGAACATCAAAGTGAGTGATGAGGAATCCTGATGATGCCCTGACACACAGCCCTCTCAGGCTCTGGGACATCCACCCATGTGCACCTCCCTATGTGAGCGCCTTTCCAATGATTCCCACTCCCTCCTCTGCCACACATTTGCTAATTGCCCACAGTTGCCCCTCTTAACACTACCTGAATGAAGCACTTTGACCCTTGATAGCCTCAGCGGGTCACGTGACTCCCCCAAGAGTGAGGGCAGTTGAGCGCATTCAATGGACCTGTGTTATAACCTGATTGGGGAATGGGTTGTTGTCACCCATCGTGTCGTGAATGGGGTGACTGATGAGTGACTTCACCATAATGATTTGTATTGGAGACCACACCTGTGTCACTTATGGAGCCAAGAGCATTAACCTTGGCGTTCAATGCTTGGGGGCTGAGCTTCTAACTGTATTGATCAACATAAATAACCGAGTACATTAAATCAAATAAATAAGAGTCAAATTAAAGGGACAGTCCCTTAAAGGGCCTTAAACAAAAAAGCGAATCACAAATGAGTTTTAAAACATCAAACAAAAAGGATTAGCTATTGGATGCCAATCAGTGACACATTCATGCATTGCAATTCTGACTAAATTGGCATGATTGACTTGTTACAGAAGTGTCAGGGAACTGATTAGGCAACTGGCTTCCCCTTGTGGCAGGCAAGGCTCACCCGATGCATGTGAAGACTGCAATTTACAGTCAGCTTCATGCTTAGAGCGCACCCTCATTCCCCCAGGTCTCATTGGCTGCGGATTGAATAAGCCTTCCAACTTGAACAGCCAGCCATCCATACATTAACCCCTGACAGCCTGGCTTCCATAACTAGTGGCCTTATACTTCCAGACAGCTCATGCCGTCAGGATTCTTCTGCCCTCACGAACCACCCCTTATCAGAGTTCCGCACTCTGCTCATGCAGCTTGGCATGTCATAGGACTCAATCCAGAAACCTCGCAGTCACACCCTGTACTGACCCAGTGATTTTGTCTGCTCCCACTTACTTTCCAGCTCCCACTTACTTTCCAGCTGCCACTCCAGAAGGGCAACACCTCAGTGGTGATACCATTGCAAGCCCAGCAAGGAAGACATGGGAAGCACTGCCTGCAAACTAGTCGACAGACCCCTTTAAATCTAGAGATAATCCGCTGAGATTTTCCAGCATTTTCTCTTCAGATTCTAGCATCTGCAGTAATTTGCTTTTATGCTTAAATCTAGATGCTCACAGTCATGAAGGGCCACTGAGATCTGCATGTGACCCGACCCCTTCCCTCCCTCCTCCCCAGTGTCCCTCTGCAATTGCCACCATGGAGGGTGATGGTAACCTGAGCGCTCACCTCCGATATTGTCATTGTCATTGTCTAATTTATTTATTTTTATTTTGAAATTGTAGTTGTTTAAGTTTACCAAGGGTTTAAGACATGGCAGGAGATCCCAGACCCGTGTCATGCTCCTCGTGTGCGATGTGGGAGCTCAGGGACACGTCCACTGTCCCTGGCTCCTTCACGTGCAAGAAGTGTGTTCAGTTGCAGCTCTTGTTAGACCGCTTGACGGCTCTGGAGCTGCGGATGGACTCACTTTGGAGCATCCGCGATGCTGAGGAGGTCGTGGATAGCACGTTTAGCGAGTTGGTCACACCGCAGGTGAAGGTTACTGAGGGAGATAGAAAATGGGTGACCAAAAGAAAGAGCAAGAGTAGGAAGGCAGTGCAGGTGTCCCCTGCGGTCATCTCCCTGCAAAACAGATATACCGCTTTGGATACTGTTGAGGGAGATGGCTCACCAGGGGAAGGCAGCAGCAGCCAGGTTCATGGCACCGTGGCTGGCTCTGCTGCACAGCAGGGCAGGAAGAAAAATGGCAGGGCTATAGTGATAGGGGACTCGATCGTAAGGGGAATAGACAGGCGGTTCTGTGGACGCAATCGAGACTCCAGGATGGTATGTTGCCTCCCTGGTGCAAGGGTCAAGGATGTCTCGGAGCGGCTGCAGGACATTCTGGGGGGGGAGGGTGAACAGCCAGCTGTCGTGGTGCACATAGGCACCAACGATATAGGTAAAAAACGGGATGAGGTCCTACAAGCGGAATTCAGGGAGTTAGGAGTTAAACTAAAAAGTAGGACCTCAAAGGTAATAATCTCAGGATTGCTACCAGTGCCACGAGCTAGTCAGAGTAGGAATGTCAGGATAGATAGGATGAATGCGTGGCTCGAGAGATGGTGCAAGAGGGAGGGATTCAAATTCCTGGGGCATTGGGACCGGTTCTGGGGGAGGTGGGACCAGTACAAACCGGACGGTCTGCACTTGGGCAGGACTGGAACCGATGTCCTAGGGGGGGTGTTTTCTAGAGCTGTTGGGGAGGGTTTAAACTAATGTGGCAGGGGGATGGGAACCAATGCTGGAAGTTGGAAGGTAGTAAAACAGGGACAGAAACAAAAGGAAGTAAGGGGAAAAGTGCAAGGCAGAGAAGACATAGTCAGAAATCCATAAGGGCGACAGTACAAGGTACCGTGACTGAGGGGAGCACAGTGAATAGGCCCAGTAATAACAAAAGGAATAAAACTGGAGATGTTAAGATTCAAAACAGAGGTAAAAAAACCAACATAAGTGTACTTTACCTGAATGCTCGTAGTATTCGGAATAAAGTAAATGAGTTGGTGGCACAAATCATCGTGAAGGACTATGATTTAGTGGCTATTACGGAAACATGGTTAAAGGATGGTCACGACTGGGAGTTAAATATCCGAGGGTATCAAACTATTCGGAAGGACAGAGTGGATGGTAAGGGAGGTGGTGTTGCTCTGTTATTTAAGGATGACATCCGGGCAATAGTAAGGGATGACATCGGTGCTATGGAGGATAAGGTTGAATCCATTTGGGTGGAAATCAGGAATAGTAAGGCGAAAAAGTCACTGATAGGAGTAGTCTATCGGCCACCAAATAGTAACAAGATGGTGGGGCAGGCAATAAACAAAGAAATAACTGATGCATGTAGAAATGGTACAGCAGTTATCATGGGGGATTTTAATCTACATGTCGATTGGTTTAACCAGGTCGGTCAAGGCAACTGTGAGGAGGAGTTTATAGAATGTATCCGCGATAGTTTCCTAGAACAGTATGTAATGGAACCTACGAGGGAACAAGCGGTCCTAGATCTTGTCCTGTGTAATGAGACAGGATTGATTCATGATCTCATAGTTAGGGATCCTCTCGGAAGGAGCGATCACAATATGGTGGAATTTAAAATACAGATGGAGGGTGAGAAAGTAAAATCAAATACTAGTGTTTTGTGTTTAAACAAAGGAGATTACAAGGGGATGAGAGAAGAACTAGCTAAGGTAGACTGGGAGCTAAGACTTTATGGTGGAACAGTTGAGGAACAGTGGAGAACCTTCCAAGCGATTTTTCACAGTGCTCAGCAAAGGTTTATACCAACAAAAAGGAAGGACGGAAGAAAGAGGGAAAATCGACTGTGGATATCTAAGGAAATAAGGGAGAGTATCAAATTGAAGGAAAAAGCATATAAAGTGGCAAAGATTGCTGGGAGATTAGAGGACTGGGAAATCTTTAGGGGGCAACAGAAAGCTACTAAAAAAGCTATAAAGAAGAGTAAATAGAGTATGAGAGTAAACTTGCTCAGAATATAAAAACAGACAGTAAAAGTTTTTACAAATATATAAGACAAAAAAGAGTGGCTAAGGTAAATATTGGTCCTTTAGAGGATGAGAAGGGAGTTTTAATAATGGGAAATGAGGAAATGGCTGAGGAACTGAACAGGTTTTTTGGGTCGGTCTTCACAGTGGAAGACACAAATAACATGCCAGTGACTGATAGAAATGAGGCTATGACAGGTGAGGACCTTGAGATGATTGTTATCACTAAGGAGGGAGTGATGGGCAAGCTAATAGGGCTAAAGGTAGACAAGTCTCCTGGCCCTGATGGAATGCATCCCAGAGTGCTAAAAGAGATGGCTAGGGAAATTGCAGATGCACTGGTGATAATTTACCGAAATTCACTAGGCTCTGGGGTGGTCCCGGTGGATTGGAAATTAGCAAACGTGACGCCACTGTTTAAACAAGGAGGTAGGCAGAAAGCAGGAAATTATAGGCCAGTGAGTTTAACTTCGGTAATAGGGAAGATGCTGGAATCTATCATCAAGGAAGAAATTGCGAGGCATCTGGATAGAAATTGTCCCATTGGGCAGACGCAGCATGGGTTCGTAAAAGGCAGGTCGTGCCTAACTAATTTAGTGGAATTTTTTGAGGACATTACCAGTGCAGTAGATAACGGGGAGCCGATGGATGTGGTATATCTGGATTTCCAGAAAGCCTTTGACAAGGTGCCACACAAAAGGTTGCTGCATAAGATAAAGATGCATGGCATTAAGGGTAAAGTAGTAGCATGGATAGAGGATTGGTTAATTAATAGAAAGCAAAGAGTTGGGATAAATGGGTGTTTCTCTGGTTGGCAATCAGTAGCTAGTGGTGTCCCTCAGGGATCCGTGTTGGGCCCACAATTGTTCACAATTTACATTGATGATTTGGAGTTGGGGACCAAGGGCAATGTGTCCAAGTTTGCAGATGACACTAAGATGAGTGGTAAAGCGAAAAGTGCAGAGGATACTGGAAGTCTGCAGAGGGATTTGGATCTAGGTTAAGTGAATGGGCAGATGGAATACAATGTTGACAAATGTGAGGTTATCCATTTTGGTAGGAATAAGAGCAAACGGGATTATTATTTAAACGATAAAATATTAAAGCATGCCGCTGTTCAGAGAGACTTGGGTGTGCTAGTGCATGAGTCACAGAAGGTTGGTTTACAAGTGCAACAGGTGATTAAGAAGGCAAATGGAATTTTGTCCTTCATTGCTAGAGGGATGGAGTTTAAGACTAGGGAGGTTATGTTGCAATTGTATAAGGTGTTAGTGCGGCCACACCTGGAGTATTGTGTTCAGTTTTGGTCTCCTTACTTGAGAAAGGACGTACTGGCGCTGGAGGGTGTGCAGAGGAGATTCACTAGGTTAATCCCAGAGCTGAAGGGGTTGGATTATGAGGAGAGGTTGAGTAGACTGGGACTGTACTCATTGGAATTTAGAAGGATGAGGGGGGATCTTATAGAAACATTTAAAATTATGAAGGGAATAGATAGGATAGATGCGGGCAGGTTGTTTCCACTGGCGGGTGACAGCAGAACTAGGGGGCATAGCCTCAAAATAAGGGGAAGTAGATTTAGAACTGAGTTTAGGAGGAACTTCTTCACTCAAAGGGTTGTGAATCTATGGAATTCCTTGCCCAGTGAAGCAGTTGAGGCTCCTTCATTACATGTTTTTAAGGTAAAGATAGATAGTTTTTTGAAGAATAAAGGGATTAAGGGTTATGGTGTTCGGGCCGGAAAGTGGAGCTGAGTCCACAAAAGATCAGCCATGATCTCATTGAATGGCGGAGCAGGCTCGAGGGGCCAGATGGCCTACTCCTGCTCCTAGTTCTTATGTTCTTATATATCCCCCTCGTTGGTGAGGTCACCAGAATCGCGTTTTTATACAGCTGTTGTAAATTGGCCGACGAATGTCATGTTGGCATCCAATGATTATTCAGTGGGGGCTGAAAAGTCCCGGCTAAATATATGTAGATTTAGGTAAATGAGGTTCTCAACCATCCATGGTGGAAACTCTGGGTGGAATTCTCCGCAAGGCCCGACGCCGTCGTGAAACCCAGAGAGGCCGCTCCTCGACCCCTATTCTTCCCCCCCCCCCCCCCCCCCCCCGGTGGGATAGGAAGGCTGTGCCGTAAATCTCGGCCGCGGGGCCTTGTCGCTTGCGTTAAGGCCCGGCGCGCCGAGAGTGACGCGGCCGGCGCGCCTAATGACGTCAGGCACGCATGCGCGGTTGCCGTCTTCCCTCCGCTGCCCCGCAAGATGTGGCGGCTTGATCTTGCGGGGCGGCGGAGGGGGAAGAGTGCATCCCTTTGAGACGCCGGCCCGATGATCGGTGGGCACCGATCGCGGGCCAGTCCCCTCCCGAGCACGGTCGTGGTGCTCACTCCCCTCTCCGCCCCCCACAAGCCACAAACCAGCTTTTGGCGCCATGTTCACGCCGGCAGCGACCAGGTGTGGTTGCCGCCGGCGTGAACCGGTCGGGAACGGCAGGCCGCTCGGCCCATCCGGGTCGGAGAATCACAGCGGCCCGCGATTCTCCGAGCGGCCTGTCGCAAAACGCGACACGCCATTTTGTGGGGGGGGTTGGGAGAATCGCGGGGGGTGCCAGAGCGGCCCTCCCGCGATTCTCCCACCCAGCGTGGGAGCGGAGAATCGCGCCCTCTGTTACAGTATCGGATGAGGGGCATGGAAAATCGATAACGTGATCTTATTGGCGAGAATCGCATTTCCCAATTCTTGCCAGACTTTTTACCCATGTCACCGTTCTTGCTGATGGCTAATGCAATCTCAAAATTTCCCTTAGAGTCTCTGCTCCATAATTGCCAGTATGACATCTGAGCAATCCATTTCAGTGCCACCATTAGGCAAAAAAGGAGTTCCATTTCTTAAATATACAGCTGGTCTGCGACTAGAGGTGCAAAATCATGTACAATAATACTACTGCTTTGGAGCTGCCATGATTTACATTATTCTGCAGCATTTGTAGGTTCCACATTATTTGAAGAGACTGGTTGACTCATTGGTTGGCTACTCAAGACTACGGTATTTGATTGGTGCTTTGGCTCATGATTCTTTGGAGACATCAACAGATAAGACCTAAAGAGAGTAGCAGTGAGGGTGTTGGTGCAATAGACCATTGCAACATTAAGTTAAAGGTATGAATGTCTCAACAGATCAGATCAAGAGAAGTCTTTAAATACAGTCTGTTTAAGGGATATAAAGATATTGTAGCAAACTGTGTCTTCTACAGCTTTTCCCTTATAATGACCGCTACAATGATAAAGGTAGATAAAAATAAGCCCGTATTTATATTATTCTTTGGAGGGTACAGCAGTCTCTCATTGTGGAACCCTGATATTTAGTGCAAATGTTATCCAACCTAAAGCTGCCAGCTGCATGTGTGCATAAGATGCTGCCAAAAAATTGGATCACCATGACTGCTTCTGCCATGTATGAAGTAAAATTTAAGTCGTTGCAAACGTTAGTCCACCTCATCCTAAATGAACTGTCATTTCATACTTGAGTAACATTAACCCAAAAGTTCTGTGCATGCAAATGTAAAATCAAAGCTGAATTATATCAGCTTTGTGTCCTTGTGTCACTGAGTGCTGAATTTGAGTGCCTTTGAGTGCTATAGTGAGAGTTTGGTAACTGAGGGACATTAAGGGTTCATTTTTATCTAAAGTCTAGTCTTTCTTTTATTTAGTTAATTAACTTAAAAGTTGCTGTTTGGTTTAGAAGAATGTGAATTTTCAATCAGCTTTAAACAAAGGTTCTACTTGCAGCTGGAGCTTGTTAATTAGTTAATTGGATTAGGCCAGTTTTCAGAGGCTAGAGTCACAGTATAAAGGTGAGCCAGCTACAGTGCAGACTTTGTTTGCGCTGAGTGCTGAATTTGGGTACATTTGAGTGCTATAGTGAGCGTTTGGTGACTGAGGGAGCAAGGTGCTCCTTTCATTTTGTTTCCTACATTTCCTGAAAGAGTGTGAAGGGAGCCGGGGTTTACATACAGTGCAGCTGACTGGGAGCAGAGTCGGAGGGCAGAGTTCCAGTTGGTTCACAGCACAGCTACATTCTGTAACATCAGAGGGGATGGAGGCTAGGGCAGTTGCATGCGCCTCCTGTAGGATGTGGGTGGTGAGGGATACCACCGGTATCCCCACTGACTATACCTGCGGGAAGTGCACCCAACTCCAGCTTCTCAGAGACCGCGTTAGGGAACTGGAGCTGGAGCTGGATGAACTTTGGATCATCCGGGAGGCAGAGGGGGTGATAGTGAAGAGTTACATGGAGGTAGCCACACCCAAGGTACAGGACAAGAGTAGCTGGGTTACAGTCAGGGGAAGGAAAATGAAGGCGCAAACAGTGCAGGGATCCCTCATGGCCAGTCCCCTTCAAAACAAGTATATCGTTTTGGATGGTGTTGGGCAGGATGACCTACCGGGGGAAAAGGCCTTATCCGCCAGTCTCTGGCCTGAGCTTGGCTCTGTGGCTCTGAAGGGAAGGGGGAAGAATAGAAAAGCAATAGTGATAGGAGACTCAATGATTAGGGGAATGGATAGGAGATTCTGTGATTGCGAACAAGACTCCCCGGAAGGTATGTTGCCTCCCAGGTACCAGGGCCAGGAATGTCTCGGATCGAGTCTACAGGATTTTAAGGGGGAGGGGGAGCAACCAGGAGTCTTGGTGCACATAGGCGCCAACGACATAGCTGAGAAAAGGGATGAGGATCTAAAAAGTGATTTTAGGGAGTTAGGTTGGAAACTAAAGAGCAGGACAAGCAGAGTAGTGACCTCAGGATTACTATCGGTGCCACGTGAAAGTGAGGCAAGGAACAGAGAGCGAGTACAGCTGAACACGTGGCTACAGGGCTAGTGCAGGAGGGAAGGCTTCAGATATGTTGAATATTGGGATATCTTTTGGGAAAGGCGGGACCTGTAAATGAAGGACGGATTGCACCTAAACTGGAGGGGCACCAATATCCTGGGTGGGTGGTTTGCTAGAGCTCTTTGGAAGGGTTTAAATTAGTTTGGCAGGGGGATGGGAACCAGAGCTATGGATCAGAGGATAGGGTAGCTGTTGAACAGGCAGAAATAGCATGCAGCAAGTCTGTGAGGAAGGATAGACAGTTGATAGGGGAAAGTTGCACTCAGTGGAATGCTTTAAAGTGAGTCTGTTTCAATGTAAGGAGTGTCATGAATAAGGGAGATGAACTTAGAGCATGGATCAGCACTTGGAACCATGATGTTGTGGCCATTACGGAGACATGGATTTCACAGGGGCAGGAATGGTTGTTAGATGTTCTGGGGTTTAGATGTTTTCAGAAAAATAGGGAGGGAGGTAAAAGAGGACGGGGAGCGGCACTGTTAATTAGAGAGTGCACCACAGCTGCAGAAAAGGAGGTAGTTGAGGAGGGTTTGTCTACTCAGTCAGTATGGGTGGAAGTCAGAAACAAGAAAGGAGCAGTCACTTTATTGGGAGTTTTCTGTAGATCCCCCAATAGCAGCAGAGAGATAGAGGAACAGATTTGGCGGCAGATCTTCAAAAAGTGCAGAAGTAACAGAGTTGTTGTGATGGGTGACTTCAACTTCCCTAATATTGACTGGAACCTCCTTAGTGCAAATTGTTTGGATGGAGCAGATTTTGTCAGGTGTGTACAGGAAGGATTCCCGACTCTATATGTAGATAGGCCGACTAGGGGGGAGGCCATATTGGACTTGGTGCTCAGCAACAAACCAGGCCAGGTGTCAGATGCCTCGGTGGGAGAGCATTTCGGTGACAGTGACCACAACCCCTTGACCTTTACCATAGTCATGGAGAGGGATAGGAACAGGCAGTATGGGAAAGTATTTAATTGGGGGAGGGAAAATTATACTGCCATTAGACAGGAGCTGAGGAGCATAAACTGCGAACAATTGTTCTTGGGGAAATGCACAACAGTAATATGGGGGTTGTTTAAGGAGCACTTGCTGCGAGTGCTGGATAGTTTTGTCCCACTGAGACGAGGAAGGAATGGTAAGGTGAAGGAGCCTTGGATGACAAGAGAAGTGGAGCTTCTAGTCAAGAGGAAGAAGGAAGCTTATGTAAGGTTGAGGAAGCAAGGATCTGGCCCGGCTCTAGAGGTTACAAGGTAGCCATGAAGGAACTCAAAAATTGACTGAGGAGAGCTAGAAGGGGCAAGAAAAAGCCCTGGTGGGAAGGATTAGGGAACACCCAAGGCGTTCTACACTTACGTGAGAAATAAGAGGATGATCAGAGTGAAAGTAGGGTCGATCAAGGATAATGGAGGGAACTTGTGCCTGGCGTCTGAGGAAGTAGGGAAGGCCCTAAATGAATATTTTGCTTCAGTATTTATGAGAGAGAGGGACCTGGTTGCTCATGAGAACAGTGTGAACCAGGTTAATAGACTCGAACAGGTTGATATTAAGGAGGATGTGCTGGAAATTTTGAAAAGCATCAGGATAGACAAGTCCCCTGGGCCTGACGGGATATACCCAAGGTTACTACGGGAGGCGAGGGAGGAGATTGCTGTGCCGTTGGCGATGATCTTTGCGTCCTCACTCTCCACTAGAGTAGTACCAGATGATTGGAGGGAGACGAATGTTGTTCCCCTGTTCAAGAAAGGGAATAGGGAAATCCCTAGGAATTACAGACCCATGAGTCTTACGTTTGTGGTGAGCAAAATATTGGAAAGGATTCTGAGAGATAGGATTTATGATTATTTAGAAAAACATAGTTTGATTAAAGATAGCATAGCTTTGTGAGGGGCAGGTCATGCCTCACAAGCCTCATTGAATTCTCTGAGGATGTGACGAGACACATTGACGAAGGTCGGGCAGTGGATGTGTATATGGATTTCAGTAAGGCATTTGATAAGGTTCCCCATCGTAGGCTCATTCAGAAAGTTAGGGGGCATGGGATACAGGGAAATTTGGCTGTCTGGATATAGAATTGGCTGGCCGAAAGAAGACAGCGAGTGGTAGTGGATGGAAAGTATTCCGCCTGGAGGTCGGTGACCAGTGGTATCCCGCAAGGATCTATTCTGGGACCTGTGTTCTTTGTGGTTTTTATAGATGACTTGGATGAGAAAGTGGAAGGATGGGTTAGTAAGTTTGCCAATGACATGAAGGTTGGTGGAGTTGTAGATAGTGTTGAGGGTTGTTACCGGTTACAACAGGACATTGACAGGATGCTGAGCTGGGTTGAGAAGTGGCAGATGGAGTTCAACCTTGAGAAATGTGAAGTGATTCATTTTGGAAAGTCGAATTTGAATGCTGAATACAGGGTTAAAGACATGATTCTTGGAATTGTGGAGGAACAGAGGGATCTTGGGGTCCATGTACATAGAACCCTCAAAGTTGCCACCCAGGGTTGTTAAGAAGGCATGTGGTGTCTTTGTTTTCATTAACAGGGGGATTAAGTTTAAGAGCCGCAAAGTTTTGCTGCAGCTTTATAAAACCCTAGTTAGACCACACTTGGAATATTGTGTCCAGTTCTGGTCGCCCCATAATAGGAAGGATGTGGATGATTTACAGAGGGTACAGAGGGGATTTACCAGGATGCTGCCTGGACTGGAGGGCATGTCTTATGAAGAAAGGTTGAGGGAGCTAGGGCTTTTCTCACTAGAGCGAAGAAGGCAGAGAGGTGACTTGATAGAGGTGTACAAGGTGATGAGAGGCATGGATAGAGTGGATAGCCAGATACTTTTCCCCAGGGTGGAAATGGCTGTCACGAGCGGACATAATATTAAAGTGATTGGAGGAAGGTATAGGGGAGATGTCAGAGGTAGGTTCTTTACACAGAGAGTGGTGGGTGTGTGGAATGCACTGCCAGCAGAGGTGGTGGAGTCAGTGTCATTAGGGACATTTAAATGACACTTAGACAAGCACATGGACAGCAGTAAATTGAAGGGGTATAGGTTAGGTTGAGCTTAGATTCGGATAAATGGTCGGCGCAACATCATGGGCTGAAGAGCCTGTACTAAGCTGTACTGTTCTATGTTCTATATCACTTTTATTTCAATTTATTGATTTATTTCCAATTGTTTAACTGTTGATTTTTGAAAGTACCATTGAGCAATTAAAATACATTTCTATGGAACATTCGTGTCACAAAGAGAGAAATTCCAGGATTGGCAATCCTTGAATATTACGATAAATCTTCGATCAAGTTTTTACTATAAGTTATTCAAGAATGATATTTGTCCTTTTTACAGTTATTTGATCGGTTGAAGCTCTTTGGGATGCCTGCAAAGCACCAACCAGATTTTATCTACCTAAGGCATGTGCCTCTTCGGAAAGTCCATCTCTTCACTGTGATCCAAGCTTCTTGCTTAATTATTCTCTGGATAATAAAAGCTTCCCGGGCTGCCATTGTCTTTCCTATGATGGTATGAAACTACAATAATAAAGATACCCCCAATTTATTTTAGAAATGAAACCAAAATGCAGATCAGTTTAATGGACCTGCTTTACTTTAAAAACTATTTTGGTGATGATGCTTTTAAAGTAATGATATAAATTGATCGTTGTATCTATTTGCTTCACTTAAACTTTAGAAACAAGTAAAGGTTTATTAAAATGCTCATGAATAAAACAGTTTGCATGCATTTTTGAACATATACACAGGAAATGATTTAAAAAGTGATGCATCAATGGAGGATTTATTACATTTCAAAAATAGCAGAGGTTATTTCTAATTTGTTTCACAGTTACGCTTTTCCATGCTAAGCAACACTTTTTTCTAGTTTTTCTTTGCTTGATGACTGCTGAAACTTGCACCTGTTTCAGGTTTTGGCCCTCGTGTTTATACGGAAATTGATGGATTTCATCTTCACTAAACGAGAGCTGAGCTGGCTGGATGATTTGATGCCCGAGAGTAAAAAGAAAAAATTAGAAGATGAAGAAAAAGAAGTAAGAGACTCAATTTGTTGGTTTCCTTGTCTGCACTGCCGAACGTATGTGTCACAATAGAGTGCCTAGAAGAGGAAAGTTAAACAGTCTCACCTGCTGAAAGTGTGCCAACTTGATGTCCTCTCTCATTTTCAGACCTGCTGGGCTTGTATTGTTTAAATTGCTCAGCTCAGATGGGTGGCTTTGTACAACTTTAATGTACATCTACCCATCTCATCACTCCTTTGCTCTTTTTTCACTTTTTACTTTATTTTAGCCCTGCTGGACCACTCACTTCTTTTCCGGTGCCTTCTTTCACTTCTCCCCTCTCAGGTGCTGATTCCCGACCACAAGCCTTCAGGTATTCCTTTGCTCTTGTACCTTTCCTAGGCTCATCCCCCTACCGGTTTCCTGCTTATAGATCAGTACAGCACAGAACAGGCCCTTCGGCCCTCGATACCTATACCCGTAACCCAACAACCCCCCCCCCCTTAACCTTACTTTTAAGGACACTACGGGCAATTTATCATGGCCAATCCACCTAACCCGCACATCTTTGGACTGTGGGAGGAAACCGGAGCACCCGGAGGAAACCCACGCACACACGGGGAGGATGTGCAGACTCCGCACAGACAGTGACCCAGCCGGGAATCGAACCTGGGACCCTGGAGCTGTGAAGCATTTATGCTAACCATCATGCTACCGTGCTGCCCGGTTTGTGCTTGTGGCTCTATCCTGTCTAACTCACTCCTCCTACTGCTGATGCTGTGGACTCTGCCAGTGGATCAGCGCTCACTGGCCCCTGCAAATCTCCCTATAGTATGTCCGTTCACTTGTGGACAAGGTCCTTTTCATCCATGAATTTCCAATGGATGATTACTTCAACATCATAACCTGATCGAGCCCTGGCTGAGAGATAATGACACCTTTTGGTCATCTTCTAAAGATTAGACGGTAGCAAATGTAATTTTATTATTTGAGAAAGGAGGCAGAGAGAGAAAATGAGGAACTACAGATCTGTTCGTCTCATTGTGGGAAAATACTAGAATTCATTGTAAAGGGTGTGATAACTAGACACTCAGAAAATATTGGGAGGATCGGGCAGAGTCAGCTTGGATTTATGAAAGGGAAATCATGTTTTACAAACCTGATTGAGTTTTTGAGGATGCCTTTGACATGGTTAACCACACTACCCTCCTGCGATGCCTCTCCATGTTGTCCGGCTGCCCTCGCCTGGTCTATTATTATCTATCTAATTGTAGCCAATGTATCACCTGCAATGGCTTTTTCAGCTTCTGCACAATTATCACTAAGGATTGATTTTGGGTCCCTTTCTATTTTTATTCATTTGCTGTCCCTTGATACCATAATTCAAAAACACGCCTATTTCCATGAATGCTGATGAATCCTATACCTCACCACCACTTCTCTTGACCCTGCTACTGTCCATAAATTATCAGACTACATGTCTTACAGTCAATACTCGATCAGCAGAAATTTCCTCCAATTAAATATTAGGAAGACTGAAGACACTGGTCATACCCCTGCTGCCGGTTTCCCAGTGGGGTGAGGTGAGGTGGTTTCAATGGGAAACCCCATTGACAGCCGTGTGACCAGAAGGTCCCGCCACCGGTCAGTGGTGGGTCACCTCCTACTCCAAGAAACACACCACGAGGGGGCCAGAGAATCTCGCCCACTGTCTTTTGCACCTGCTACAATCTCCACTCGCTAGCCACCATCTCAACCCCTCTCCCTCATACTTGCCCGAGACTAAACTAGTTTGTTCAAAATCTCTCTGAACGTTCAAGCCCATATCATGCTATCACTGAGCCCACAGATATCCACTTCCATAACATTGTCTGACTTCATCCTATCCTCAGTTCACCTGCTGCTGAACTGAACTCCTTGTCCAGACTTACCTCCAAACTTGACTATTCTAATGCACTTCTGGCTGGCTTCCCAGGTTCCACCCTCTGTCGTTTTGAGGCTATCCAAAATTCTGCTGCCCGTGTCCTAACTTGCATGCAATCGCTTTCATTCATCAGCCCTTGCTTGCTACACTGGCCTACACCTTCCCCCTGCTAAACAATGCCTTGATTTTTAAATTGTTACCCTTGTTTTCAAATATCTCTATGGCCTGACCCCCTCCTTATGTCTGTAATCCCCTCTAGCCTTGTAAAATACCCTCTGATTCTGGTCTCTTGAACATCCCTGATTTTAATTGTTCTAAAGTGCTTCCAGCTGCCTAGGCCTAGGCTCTAGAAATCCCTACCGAAAGCTCTCCACCTCTCGACCTCGTTTTCCTCCTTGAAAACACTCCTTCAAACCCACTTCTTTGATCAAGCTTTTGGTCATCTGACTACATATCTGCTTGTGTGGCTGGGTGTAACATTTTGTTTCGTATTTTCTCTGTGAAACACTTGAGATATTTTCTTACATTAAAAGTTGCTCTATAATTACAAGTTGTTTTTAAGTAAAGAATGAGAAATCTCTACCTTTAGCAGGATTCCGACTTATTGACAATGAAATTCCGCCTTTTAATTTATTTTCTGATGTCTGCCTCCCCTCAGCTGCCAGCCCTCTAATGTGGCCAAAGTTGGGAAAAGAGAGTCTGAACTTGGAGATCGCCACCAGTAATCAGGCTGAGAGCTGAACTTGGGGTGGCATCGCAAAGGCCACGGGGTCATCAAGCCTGGGGCAGGAAGAGCTGGGGAGAGGAACTGCTGAGTGAATTGGAGGAGGGTGATTGTGTGGAGGGACTGCTGATTGAGTGAGTGAAAGGGGTAGGGGAAAAAGGGGCTGTGCAAGGGGCTGATTACAATGTATGTGGAGGTAAGGGGAACTGGGGCTTCACTGAATCCTTTGTCACCATGGAATGTGTAGAACATGACTGAAACCTACATAAGTATATAAAATAATACTTCTGCAAAGTGCTGTAAAAATGCAGTTTTTCATATTTATATGATATATTGTGTGAAACACAAACTTTAATCATTCTATACTGAATGTTACCATGTTGCTTTATTGCTGTTGTGTTTTTTGCTGGTGTCTGGGGTCATGCTAATTTCAAGAGGTTCAAAAAATATATTTTTTTCCTTGGATGCGAGCATCACTGGCAAAGCCAGCATTTGTTTCCCATACCTAGTTACCCTTGAGGAGGTGGCGGTGAATCAAAATAGGCTCACATTGGAAAACAGCTTACTTTGGGGGCAGCACGGTAGCATTGTGGATACTGTAGCACAATTGCTTCACAGCTCCAGGGTTCCAGGTTCGATTCCGGCTTGGGTCACTGTCTGTGCGGAGTCTGCACATCCTCCCCAAGGTGTGTGTGGATTTCCTCCGGGTGCTCTGGTTTCCTCCCACAGACCAAAGATGTGCACGTTAGGTGGATTGGCCATGCTAAATTGCCCTTAGCGTCCAAAATTGCCCTTAGTGTCGGGTGGGGTTACTGGGTTATGGGGATAGGGTGGAGGTGTGAACTTTGGGTAGGGTGCTCTTTCCAAGAGCTGGTGCAGACTCGATGGGCCGAATGGCCTCCTTCTGCACTGTAAATTCTATGATCAAATTCTATGATAGAAACATACAGAGAAAATAAAAGCAGAAGTGGGCCATTTGGCCCTTGAGCCTGCTCTGCCATTCATTATGATGTGGGGTTGCCGGCGTTGGACTGGGGTGAGCACAGTAAGAACTCATTATGAACTTCATTATGATCATGGCTGATCATCAAGTTCAATACCTTGATCCTGCTTTCTTCTTTCCCTACACCCCATACCCCTTGATCCCTTTATCCCCAAGAGCTCTATCTCACTCCTCGAAATTACACAATGTTTTGGCCTCAACTACTTTCTGTGGTAGTGAATTTCACATATTCACTGCTCTCTGGGTGAAGAAATTTCTCCTCACCTCAGTCCTAAATATTTATCGCTTATCCTCAAGCTATGACCCCTAGTTCTGGACTCCCCCACCATCGGGAACATTCTTTCCAAATCTACTCTGTCTAATCCTGTTAGAATTTTATAAGTTTCAATGAGATCCCCTCTCTCTCGTCTAAACTACAATGAATATAATCCTAACTGATTTGGTCTCATATGATAGTCCCGCTATCCCAGGAAATAGCCTGGTAAATCTTCACTGAACTCCATCCATAGCAAGAACATCTTTGCTCAGATAAGGACACCAAAACTGCTCCAGGTGTGGAGCCTCACCAATGCCATATATTGTAGTAAAACATCTCTATTCCTATACTCAATTCTTCTTGCTATGAAAGCCAACATACCATTTGCTTTCTTTACTGCCTGTGGTACCTACGCACTTACTTTCAGAGGCTGATGTATGAGGACACCAAGGTCTGGCTGAGTATCCACCTCTCTCAATTTACACCCATTCAAATAATAATCTGCCTTCCTATTTTTGCTATGGAAGCTGATAACCTCACATTTATCCACATTATATTGCAAATGCCACTCACTCAGCCTATCCAATTCCTGCTGAAGCATCGCTGCATTCTCCTCACAGCTCACCCTTCCAACTTTGAAAATTGGGAGACAATACATTTAGTTCCCTCGTCTTGCAAAGCATTTCAGTATTCTTTTGCTTCGCTTCGCATGTACTTCATCCAGCAAGGCTATGTTCTGTTATTAGATTGTGACAGGTTTGGATAAGGAAGACAAAGAGAAACTGTTTCCATTAGCTGATGATACAAGAACTATGGGACAGGGGTTGTGGGCAAGAGATGTCGGGTTGAGGGCAGCACGGTGGCGCAGTGGTTAGTGCTGCTACCTCACGGCTCCGAGGTCACAGGTTTGATCCCGGCTCTGGGTCACTGTCCGTGTGGAGTTTGCACATTCTCCCTGTATTTGTGGGGGTTTCGCCCCCACAACCCAAAGCTGTGCAGGCTAGGTGGATTGGCCACACTAAATTGCCCCTTAATTGGAAAAAATTAATTGGGTACTCTAAATTTCTAAAATAAAAATTTAAAAGCAGATGTTGGGCTGGTGTGAAAAAGAGGTTTTGTTATCCAAAGAGTAGTAATATCCTGGAACTCGCTGCCTACAAGGTTGGTGGAAGCACAGACTGTCAATTATTTCAAAAGGAAATTGGTGAGCACTTGAAAAAAATAAACTTGCAGGACCACAGGGCTAGATCGGGGGAATGGGACTGACTGGATTGTTCTATAGAGAGCCAGCATAGACTCAATGGTCCAAATGACTTCCTTCAGTGCTGCAAATTATTCCATGGGTTGAAATTTACTGGCCCCGGTGAGGCAGGCTGGGGGTCATTGAGATTGCAGGAAGATGGGTCGGTTGGCATTCTGAGCTGTTCAGCCATTGGAGCATTTTACCAATGCTGGGACTGGAAGCAGACAGAGGCGGCCAGATTTCCATATTTAAATGCTCTGTTGAGCATGATTTATTTGTGCTGTTGGCATTTTCCAATGGTGGGCTGACTTTCCTCCATACGGGAAGGACTCCAGCTAAATGGAGGTGGCCTCCCAGAATGGGGGGAAGACAAGCCACATGTAGGAAAGGCAACAGCTGTAGCCCCAAAGACCTTCTCGGATGGGTTTCTTTTCTGACCGTTGACCCCATGAATTTTTTAATTTATTTTTCCCCTTATCTTCCTAGCTGCTGAGGTGGCCGGAATACCTCATCAGCAACCACCTTTCCTGATGGCATTGCTGAGGTTTCAGAGCTGCTGATCCTCTGATTGAGCCTGAAGTATCAAGAGTTCACCATGTCCTGAATTAAATGGCAGGCTCAAAAGTGGCCTATTACAATTGATGAGTGGATTTGCTGCCAGCCAGTCTGGCGTTGGGACCCGCTTTTCACTTAGACGTCTTGGGCCCCAGTCACTTGATGAAATTCTATGCCATAGCTGAGCTTCCCCATGCTGGTAACCAGTGGTGGGAATCATGATGGCCCAGTGAATCAGGCGCCGGGCACAAAACAGTTCGTGAAACCCATTGTGGTTCTCCCCGTCCACTCCATTGGTCCCACTGAGGGTCCCGACAGCCCCAGCGAGGTTCCCATCCAGACCCACAGGGAACATGCAAAGTGGTCATGAACCCTAATTGAACTGTAATTTACAGGTGGGATGCCCGATTCACCTGCCTCCTGGGATGCTACAAACCCCCCCTATCCAGGCCGTGAGTTCCACGAGCGTGCATTGGTGCAAGTCCTGAGAAACAGAGACCTGATAGCTTGCACTCCCAGGGTTGGCAAGGGGCTGAGTACAATCTCTGCCAAGAGTTGAGAACGAAGAGACAGCCTCTTTAAAAGAGCTGCAATAAGAAAAAAACTGTTCCTCTGAGTTTATGGACCCCTATAGAGTTATTTAAATAAACAACATTAAGCATCCCTTTGAAACTGCTTGGACCTTTCAATCAAAACGCTTGTAAAAGGCAAAGGTCCATGAAATTGAATATAAACGTTGCAACCAAAGCTTTTAAGCTTCAAGGCAGACAGACAGGCTAGAAAAAGTTGTAAGGCAATGAAATCGACTGTGAAACAGCCACTTTAAAGGCTTCCACCACATTAAAGGGAATACTTTTGCTTTCATTTCTCAGATCTTTGAACTTGGCATTCTGACAGACAGTTTAAAGGGTTTAAGGCTGCAGATGGGAACACTTTAACTTTATTGTCAGAGAACTTTATTTTCAATTTTAACAATGGGTCATCTGAACTCGAAACATGAGCTCTTTTCTCTCCCTCCAGATGCTGCCAGAGCTGCTGAGATTTTCCAGCATTTTCTCTTTTGGTTTAATTTTCAGATACTGATGGTTTGAAGTGTTCAAAGGCTGCAGATGGGAATTCTGTGTTGGCGTCAACACTTAGTCTCAGAAACGGAGATTCCTTCCGAGGATCTCTCGCTCTCACTCTAAGCTCCGCTCAGCCCTTCAAACAAAGCTTCTCCTTGAGGTGCTCAAACCTAAATCTATTTCCATTATTTGGCTGATAGCCCATTCCCGTCTACACAAAAGCACGGAGCTAGGCCCTTCATATGCTACTAGATTTCCATCACTACACCATTAGGTCCTCAGACTCTGTTAATGGGTGGATGTCTAGTCCTGCAAGAATGTCCTGATGAACAATGGGTCTTTAATGAATCTCATTGCATTCCCTAACGAGGTTAGGTTTGAATGGGCACCTGTAACTCAGCCAGGTGTGGGCATATTGCTTTGCCTCTGCTGCTAGCAGTGTTCCATTCTGCTTGAACCGTTAAATTGTCTGCTTCATATTTGGACACAATATCTGAACTCGTATTTCTAATATCTCCCGAGCGTGACAGGAATCAGGGGGGTGCTGAAAGGAGGGACGGTGTGGAATGGGGAAGAAGGTTGAGGTGCGGAATGGTGGGTGCTGAAGGTGGAACGAGGGGGGTGAGGGGGGCTGCTGGGGGGGGACTGGCAAGTCAG
This sequence comes from Scyliorhinus canicula, assembly GCF_902713615.1. Lineage (NCBI taxonomy): Eukaryota > Metazoa > Chordata > Chondrichthyes > Carcharhiniformes > Scyliorhinidae > Scyliorhinus > Scyliorhinus canicula. The sequence goes on from NC_052147.1 coordinate 224,212,800, forward strand.
TGAAGGGGTGAACTGAGTGGGGGTGGGGGGGGGGGGGGGGGGGGTGTTGCCCCAGACAGCAATTATGGTGAGGGCCTTGCCAGTGATACGGGAGGTGGTGCAGGTGAAGAGCGATTAGATCCCACCCCTTTTAGGTTCAACATGCACCCTATGTGCCATTGAATAGCGCCGAAGCCCTGATCCTGGGGGGAAAAATTCTAATTGCCAGCAAACGGCATGCTGGGTTTGCTTATAGCGCCAATGGGAATCAATCTAGTTTTCCTGCTGGTGGGAGCACATAGGGTGCGATCTAACAAAAGTGTTCTAAGTGTCACTTGTGGAGGGTTTTACTGGGAGTTTCCGGCTGGCTCCGTTGGCATGTTCCCCAGCGCTATCTAGCCACAGTTAGTCACTTTTTTGGGCCCTGGGGAGTTTCTACCCGGGTCAAGCCTGCACTTTAAATTATTTTAAGCACTGGGAAGATGAACTCGCTGGCCAAACCGGCTCCTCAAAGATTGGGCCACCATTTTGAAACAGTGTCGCGATCACCAAGAGGGCTTGTGGGTCCCCAAATCCTCCACTCGTGGGCAATGTCACCCCCCCCCCTCCCCCAAGTGATGACTGTTATGTTCTTGTACAGAGACAATTACTGAGTCGGCGTACTAAAGAACATATAGTTCAAGACTATGTAATTTCATTATAAACTGTGGGTAGGAAACTGATGCTGTCAAACTGGGACAAATACAAACCCGACTGACCACGATGATTTCTCCTCCCCCGTCAGGCTACGGTGTCATGTGCTATTACTTGCCCGACACCTACTGGTCGGAGGCTATACATATTTATGCATATACTTATTTATGCATATAACTACAATGACATTCTGCTGTAGGGCCACTGGGGGCCCCACTTTTCATGTCCTCCCATGCCCCCTTTTGAGCCGCCCCTTTCCAGGACTTCCACCTTCCAGAGGCTGCTTCATATCCGACCTGCACACCACCACCCTTCATACCCCCCTCCACCCTCCTTTCATCGGCATGACTCTGTCAGGCCTTGCCCTTAGCAGCACTACGCTGGCATTGGCACCGTGGTAGTGCTCCGGCAGCTTTGCAGTGCCATACAGGCACCCTGGCACCGACAGGGTGCCAGTGCCAAGGTGCCACTCTGGCAGTGCCAAGGTGTCTGCGTTCCAGGGGGAGGACCAGGGGCCTACCCTGCCCTGTCCCTGACTGATCACCCAGGAGGCTCCTCAGGCCCGGAAGACATCCCAGGTGCCGTTCCGCTTGGTCCACATTTGTGTGGACCAGTTTTGAACAGCATCCAGCTGGGGATTCCCTGGGGAGGCCGTTAGAGGCCAAGAGCCTTGTAGATCCCTGGTGAGCACGCCCAAGTGGCTTTAAAACCGACTTAGGCATGCGAGGCTTGGTCTCCTTTAGCACTGTAGAAAATAAATAATATTAAATTAAATTAATTATATAAGATAATACTTTAAATGTTTTTACTGTGTGCCAACTAAAGTACCTCTTTGCTAGTTTGCCAATCAACATGCCCCTCATAGCAACGTAATTTGCTTTGTTTAGATTAAGACCGTAGTTATTGGCCTTCTTCATGACACAGATTACTGAAGTTCAAGAATATAATCATAGGATCTCTACAGTGCATGAGGCCATTTGGCCCATTGGGTCTACACCGACCCGCTGAAAGAGCACTATACCTAGGCCCATTCCCCCGCCATATCCCTGTAACAGCAGAGCTGCACCTAACCTTGACGCTAAAGAGCAATTTTAGCATGGCCAACCCACCTAACCACATCTTTGGACTGCGGGAGGAAACTGGATCACCCAGAGGAAACCCACACAGCCACGCAGAGAACATGCAAACTCGACACAGACAATCACCTAAGGCTGGAATTGAACTCTGGTCCCTGGTGCTGCGAGGCAGTATATAATCTGCCACCAAAATTTTAACCCTTCATAAAAGATCAGTGCTTTTATGAGGAACTGAATAATTACAAAGCAAGGATAATAATCTTTATTAGTGTCACAAGTAGGCTTACATTAACACTGCAATTAAGTTACAGTGAAAGTCCCCTAGTCGCCACATTACGACAACTGTTTGGGTACACTGAGTGAGTGCCCAATTCACCTAATAAGCACGTCTTTCAGGACATGTGGGAAGAAACCGGAGCACCCGGAGGAAGCCCATGTGGGAGGAGAACATGCAGATTCCGCACAGACAGTGATCCATGCCAAGAATCGAACCTGGGACCCTGGCACTGTGAAGCTGCACAAAATACCAATCAAATTTTAAATATGCAATGTAAACATTTTGAAGAATATATATTGAGAATTTCCACTGAGGTGTGTGTACGTTTATCATTATTGTGCTGTTTTTGAGTTCAGTTCAGTTGCCCTGTAATGACGGAAACAGCAGCCAGTAGATGTGAAATTTACCCAAGTTTGCACTGCTAGAGAACTCCAATTTGGAGTAAGTATCAGCTATTGAACAGTGATTCTACTTGACAGTCACTCATACCTAAACCCAGAAAGACTGCTGGGTTCAGCCAAGTTCCGGTTGGATTATAAGAAAAGCATAATGATCAATTAATGTGGGGTGCGAAACAGTAACACTGGGGCCAGAGACTCCGACATGCAATTTATTTGACCAAATGTATGAATCTTTATTGATTGTTGATTTTTTAATTCCAAAGGAAGAACAAATAATGTTGACGATAGAAGAGGAAGGAACAATTCAGTTACCTTTGGATGGGGATTACAGGTAGAATTCATATATAAAACACAGCTAAAGCTTTTCTTTGAGGTACTATATGTAGATTATTATTTTCCAGGTAATGAAGCATCTACATCTATTTACTATACCATGATTTTACAAGTATATGGTAAGGCTGTAGTCTAAAACATAGCTTTTGAGAAAAATATGGGGCTTATTTTCTTGTTGCCCCAGGAAATGGACAGGCAACAGTATATCCAAAGTGCACAGTGTTTGTACTCGTCCTAGTCTATGTGAGTTTGGTAGGTCCTGTATCTTGCATAGCCTAGTTATATCTCCTGGGAGGGCCTTGCATTTGGAATTGGATGATGCACAGCACAGCTACAGACCAGCCTTGGGAACTTTTGGCTCCTGTTGAATATGAGCATGAGGATGTTTTGAGGCTTGACGGTGATTGGGAAGCTAAGAATGAAGTTTCTAATTGCCTGTATAGTTCACTCTTTGTTTCCCTGAGATCCTCCCTGATCTCAAGTTGGCTTGGCAAAAAAGCTTAACACCAGCTTCTTTGAATGTCCCTCGAAGTAGCTCTTCTTAAATTGAAGACAAAGGAAACATAAGAACATAAGACCTAGGAGCAGGAGTAGGCCATCTGGCCCCTTGTGCCTGCTCCCCCATTCAATGAGATCATGGCTGATCTTTTATGGACTTAGCTCCACTTTCTGGCCCGAACACCGTAACACTTAATCTCTTTTTTCTTTAAAAAACTATCTATCTTTACCTTCAACTGAGGTTGAAAGCCTTGCATCATCTCTACAACTGCCCTTGACCTACACTGGTTATAGATGGACCCGAAGTGCATCTCTTTGGTGAAAACCCAGAAACACTGGGGACATGTAATGGAGGAAGTACCCTGGATAAGGGAGCTCTGAACCTATTTCTATTTCTTTGCACCAGAGGAATGAGTATTCTCTGGACAAACATATAGGAAAATCCACCTCCGTATCCATACTATTAACTGATGCATTTTATAATGTTTTCATTGCAATATAAGATGTAGCATATGTATTCATATTGCACCTTTTACATTAACTTCAAAAATTAAAATGTTTCATAGTGCTACATTCTAATGTTGTAAATTTACTGAAATATCAGCATCAAACAATTATTAATTATTTAGAAAGAGTGTTGACGATAGAAAGAGTGTTGATGATCAAGAGAATGACTTTTCAAAGTGTAACTTTCTTTAGGGATGATCCTTCTGTTATTAACATTTCTGATGAAATGGCCAAAACATCTGTCTGGAAAGCACTCCCTATGAATAATGAAAATGCAAAAAATAAGGACATTTACTTTGCATCAAAAAGGTACTTATTATTTACATTTAGTTTCTTGGTTAGTTGAATAGAAGTTTAACATTAACAATTTTTCAGTTCAAATATACTAAGAATATGTATTAATGGAGCACTGCAAACGTTTGGAAGAGAAATAATGTTTATTTAGTATTTCTTGTATCATTGGCTGGATTTTAAGTTCCCAACATGTTGAGGTTGGAGTAGCTGTGGGGGTGGTATTCAGCAGTGCAAGCGGAATCTGGCAGTAAGTGCAGCAAGGCTGTGTGATATTTTAACCCAGCCAATTTAATTAGTATACTATTTCCTGGTTTCATGAACATTTAGCATAAGTGATGCCCCATGGGAGTCAATTTCAACTCTAGTATATAAAGTGACATTGAGTACATGAAATTCGATGGATTCTGGAATTTGGAATAAACCACAATTAACTGCCAATTCTTTTTCTTGCTCAGTCATGGGATGTAGGAGTCACTGGCTTAGGCCAGCATTTATTGACCATCCCTACATGCCCATGAGAACGTGTTGGTGAGCTGCCTTCTTGAATTGCTGTAGCCAATATGGTGTAGGAACACCCACAGTGCTGTTTTGGCCCAGCAAGAATGAAGGAACGGCGATCTAATTCTAAGCAGGATGATGTGTAGCTTGGAGGGGAACTTGGACGTGCTGGTGTTCCCATGTATCTGCTGCCCTTGTTGTAAAGGTTTGGATAGTGCTGTTAAAGCAACCTAGTTTGAGTTGCTGCAGAGCATCTGGTAAATGGTACACAGTTCAGCCACTGTGCATCGGTGCTGGAGGGAGTGAATGTTGGATGTGATGGATGGAGTGCCAATAAGTTGGCTACTTTTCCTGGATGGTGTTGAAATCCTTGAGTGCATTTGGAGCTGCACTCCTCCAGGCAAGTGAAAAGTTTCCATCCTGCTCTTGACTTGTGCTTTACAAATGGTGCAGACTTTGGAGCGATTGGAAATGAGTTATGCTGCATAGAATTCCCAGTGTTTTACCTGCTGTTGTAGTAATATAGTATTGTATAATGTAGTATTTATATGGCTGCTCCAGTTCAGTTTCTGATTATTGGTAACCTCAAAATGTTGATAGTGGGGAATTCAATGATGGTATTGCCATTGATGTCAAGGGGGATGATTGGAATCTCTCTGGTTGGAGATGGTAATTTTCTAGCACTTGTGTGGCCTGAGTGTTACTTGCCATTTATCAGCCCAAGTCTGAATATTGTCCAGGTCTTGCTTCATGTGAACAGACTGGTTCAATATCTGAAGAGACATGAATGGTATTGAACATTGTGCAATCATCTGCGAACATCCCACTTCTGACTTTATGATAACAAGAAGGTCATTGATGAAGCAGCAGAAGATGGTTGGTCTTGGGACACAACCCTGAGGAACTCTTGCAGCAATGTTATGGGACTGAGACAGTTATGTAATGCACACGTCCAAAGGCTATGCCGTGTTTTACTGACATCTCTGTAGATGAGATTCTGGGAGCTGTGCTGGCCTATAAGGAAATAAATAAATCTTATCAGTGAAACCAAGAAGGTGCGGTGGGAGGTAGCAGAGGAAGTCAGCAGCAGTTATGTGCTGCCGAGCTTGTGGATTCAATGCTGAAAACATTTTAAAAGCTAAGCAGAACAGCAAAGAGCAGAGTGACACATTCAACCACGTCTGAATGTCTGTATCATGCCAGCACACTCGTTCTGCCATTCAAGCCAAATCCTCTACATCACTTCTTACACCAAGTTACTTTCTAGCTGCACCCATCATTTGTCTATAAACTGTCTTAGATTCACATCTATCCATCCACCATGACAGTCACCCCTATCACTATGCAATGTCCTGCTTCTCCCTGATGTGTAGCTTGGAAGGGAACTTGGACATGGTGGTGTTCCCATGTATCTGCTGCCCTTGTTGTAAAGGTTTGGATGGTGCTGTTAAAGGAACCGAGTTTGAGTTGCTACAGAGCATCTTGTAAATGGTACACAGTGCAGCCATCGGCGGTGGAGGGAGTGAATGTTGAATGTGATGGATAGAGTGCCAATCAAGTTGGCTGCTTTGCCCTCAACAAATGCATTCTATCCAGCCAATGAGCAAATGCCATTGCTTTCAATCATACAGGTCTCTTCTTTTCCTCCTTGCAGGATAAGTTCACACAATATGAGGAATAGGGAAAGGACTGGATGTCCTACCAGCAATCTTGGCAGAGACAGAAACAGTGGATCTTAGCAGAATCTCAGAATGCTTGGCAATCAGAGTTAGGGCCTCCCAGCTACCCGGTGGCAGAATTCAATATCAGATCACCACTTACTCTTGATGACTTAAAGTCAGGCAGCGAATGAAATATGATGAAGTGCATAATGATCGCTTAAAACTATCAACCTTGTCAATTCTAATTCTGGTCTTTAATCTCCCAAAGGATCTTCAAATGAGCTGCAGGAGCTGGTTCAAGAAGTTAATGTGACTCCTCAGAGGAGGCCACTCACTCTCAGGGTAAACTGAGACAGGACTCATGCAAACTGTGCACTAACTTGGATACTTCAGTATGACCAGAAAGAAAGATAGTTTGGTTTTCATTCAGTGACTCACATATCACAAGCATTCCCAGATGTTGGAGACGGGCACAGCAATCTGCATCAGAGGGTGCCGGATGCTTGAAGGTCTGCTCAGCTGAAGCTGAGCCTCAGGGGTTGTCAGCAAAGAGAGAGGAGCAGTAAAAAAGAGTGGAAATGGGTGACATGACAGCACAATGGTTAGCACAGTTGCTTCAAAGCTCCAGGGTCCCAGGTTCAAAGCCCAACTTGGATCACTGTCTGTGTGGAGTCTGCACCTTCTCCCCGTGTCTGCATGGGTTTCCTCCGGGTGCGCCGTTTTCGTCCCACAGTCCAAAGATGTGCAGGCTTGGTGGATTGACCATGTTAATTTTCCTTAATGTCCAAAAAGGTTAGGTGGTGTTACTGGGCTATGGGGATAGGGTGGTGGTGTGGGCTCAGGTAGGATGCTCTTTCCAAGGGCTGGTGCAGACTCGATGGGCTGAATGGCTCCTTCTGCACTTAAATTCTATGATTCTATTGGTATACATTCCAGCCACAAAATGCTTGCAGAGAGGTTTGAAGAACCTGTAAAGCACAAGTGATGTGATGTTGCAGGCCTTTGTTATAGTCTCTTGTCTATGAAAATAGTGGCCACCAATGTCTTGCTAACAATGAATGCCACCTTAACTAGAATTCATGTTACCCCAGCCTTTGGGCCGCACTGATCTGCAGTAAAGTTCACATTGCTAGTACTGAACCAGGGTGGACCATGAGTCAGATAATGGTGAAAGGGGAAGTGGAGCTGTCAAGTTGGCTCAAGGCACTTTCACTTCTGACCGACTGCCATCATCCCCCTACTCCTGTCAATACCACCATGTACAGTCTTATGTCTCGATAGCCAAGTTTACTGCTGGACAGATGCAGATGGGCCTTTGGTGGGGCCTTCATGGGCCACAATATCCTTAGAATATTAGCCATTAGCATCTCAGCCGTCAAAGCAGGATTCTGAGCAGGCTGGCTGTACCTCTTTAAAGCCATAGGGGTCGCACGATGTAGAAGTGCCTCTCGGCACGAGGTCTAATCATGCATTTTGTCTTGTGTCTTGCTTGTCCCCTGCCTCCCCCCCCCCCCCCCCCGCTGCCCCCCCCCCCCCCCCCCCAACCACGTGTGGCTGACCCGCAATGAAGGCAGCAGCATGGACGGGAGCACTCAACCCGAAACCCAGGACTTGCGGGAGCTCGAGTCCAGGGATGACACTGACTTCCTGTCACAGCTGGCTCCAACACCCTCCACCATCCAGAGACACTCATCTCGGTTGGGCACTTTAGTGAAGAGGCTCCTGGCACACCCTCTGGTGTGCACCACACAGCTGCTCCAGTACAGCAGGTGGAGTTAGGAACACCCAAGGGGTGGATGGTCGGAGGTAGGGACTAGCCGCCATTCAGACAGATTTTGGGCTCCTGGAATGGACAGTCCCATCGATTGTGGAGATGCAGTCGCAGAGCCAAGGACTACATGAGTGGATGTCAGCGAGCATCCAGCACCAGCAGGTGCAGTTGGAGGTATCCAACTGTGTGCACGAGCAGCTGCTGGTGCTGACCATGCATGGCAACCAGGCCAACATTGTAGCGGCGCTTCTGAGTGTGGCCAGTCATAGCAGGCCATGGCTGAGAACTTTGGCGACATTGTCCAGGCGCTGGCTGACATGGCGGAGACATGGAGGTGGCCCAGAGTAGATGGCGCAGTCACTGGCTGATGTGCCACAGACCCAGAAGATGGTGTCACAATCATAGGGAGATGTGGCGCAGTCCCAGACTGTCCCACTCTCTGTGCTCCAAGGCTGCGAGCATACAGACCCTGGTCGAGACCAAAATGGGTTTCCAGGATTGGCAGCGCCAGATGGCGGAGGAGCCTCAGGGGTTAGCTCCGCTCACACCAAAGTCCCATGGAGTAGCCCAGCGGCCATTGGGCAATCTTAGGGAGGAGGAGAGGATGGGGCCCATGTAGGGTAGGTGCCGGAACATCTTGGAGTACCCCCCCCCCCCCCAGTCCTGTCCCTGGTGCACCTGGGGGGCAGCGGGCAGAATAGGGTGGCACCAAACCACTTGGGGCACCCGAACAGCAAAATGGGCCTGGTCGTCCCCAATGGGGACCCAGGTCGCAGGGCGGGACTCACAGCAGGCTGCCGCTTCTCCTGATGTACCGTCTGGGGATCCACCTAGACGTAGTGTTAGAGCCCATAAGCACACAAAGTTAGACACTAGTTAAGTTGGCATGGGTGCAGGGCACAGATTAGTTATAGGGATTTGAGCCTGTATGTGTGTATATATTGACGCACATTAAACACCTGTTTATACTGTTACAACCTGCCTCGGTGCCCTGTAAGATGGGTGTGAGGGGTGGGAATTGGCGGACATTGTGGGTGAGTTGGGCTCCCCACCCTCCCCTCCCGACCATCCTCACCACCGCCACTCCAGGGATCCGCTGGTGCCGTGTGATGGAATGGCCCGCTCACATGCAGGGACCACCCAGGTGGATGGTGGAAAGTGCTACCATGGGCAGGAGTCAGATGATGTCAAACAATGCATGGGACCGGAGCTCATTGCAGAGCGGGCTGTCATCATCCTCCATCCCGTGGACCAGACTCGCTGTTATTGCCAATCCAGGGCCCGCACCCCCGTAGTGCAGCAGGCATGTATCATGGAGGGGATTGCACTCGGGTGAGTGTGGGGGCAGGGGGTTTCCCGTAGGGGCTCAGGCTGTGGGGGTGGAATGGGATGCCCCCCCCTCCCCCCCTCACAGTCTGTGAACCTGCAGGTGGTCAGAGCGCCATATGCACAATGGCCCTGGCGCACACGTTGTGCGGCCTCCCGTGCCTTTCTGGGCCCCATGTCCTGTCTATTCTCACCCCCCCCTGCATTCTCTTTGTTGGAAGAGCCCTGGCATTCCTCCTCCACCAGCATGTCGCCTCTCTGCTGCGCGATGTTGTGGAAGACGCAGCAGGTCGCCACCATTCATGTCACCCTTCCAGTATCATACTGGAGGGCCCCTCCAGAGTGGTCCAGGCACCTGAACGACATCTTCAGGATGCTGAAGCACCGCTCAATCACGCCCCTAGTCGCTGCGTGGTCATCGTTGTAGCGGGTCTCGGCGTCAGTCTGTGGCCTTCAGGTAGTCACCATCGGCCATGTCTGCAGTGGATAACCCCTGTTGCACAGAATCCTACCCCCCCCCCCCCCCCCCCCCCCACCCTCAGCTTGGTCTCGAAGAGGCCAGAAGTCATTAAGTATATCAGGGTGAAGATATATTGCATACTGCCTGGGTATCGGGCGCAGACATGCAGTTTGCGCAGCTGATGGACACACACCAACTGCACATTCATCTAGTGGAATTCATTTTGGTTTGTGTAGAGCGGCCCATCTACTGCAGGTGCTCGTAGGGCAACACGCATACCCTCGAGCACCCCCTGGACCCGGGGCATGTCGACAATGGTGGTGAACCCCGCTGCCCAGGCATCCTAGTCGGCTCTGTCCACATTAAAATAGAAGTATTGTGCCGACTGGGCATATAGGCCTCTGTGATGGCGTGGATGCACCTGTGCACTAAGCTCTGAGAGATCCTGGACAGGTCCATGGCGTAAAGGTTCAGGATGACCGTCACCTTGCCAGCCACCAGGAGTGGGTGATGTCCCCTATTCCCTTGCAATGCCAGGAGTGCCATCATCTGGCAGATATGTCGCATTGTCTCCTTGCTTAACCGGTGTAGTCAACGGCATGCCGGTCCAGTCGGTCGTCGAATGACGGGCATTGCTGGTATACACAAGGCCTCATGCGGCGCCTCCTCGGCCTGTTGGTCGGCTGGCTCTCCATCCTGAGCGGCTGCCTCCTGTTACTCCGGGGCACGCTCCACTGCTGCAGCTTCTACCTCCTCGGGCAACAACAGCTCATACAGCCGCAGACATCCCCCAGGGCTGCGGCGATTAGCAGGAAGGCCACCATTGTTGGTTGAATCCTAATATCCATTGTCTACAGGAGGTGAAAGGCCCACATGTTAGCATAGTGCGTAACCCCGTGCCTCACCGGGCCAACGGGTTACATGGTGCCCCCGATTCATTCTGTGGACCCTGCTCCTGCTTGTCCCCCATGCCAGGGGTACCATCGTCTGGCTGCCCTTGTCTGTGGTATGCTTCGTGCTTCCCGCCCGGCATCCCCATAGAGCCTACTGTGGGTTGCGTGATGGCCTGTTGGTGAGTGGTGGCTGGGGGTGTGGGGGGGGGTGTGGTGGTATGGCAGAGGGTGGAGGCAGGGCCCCCTCACCCCAGCAAACCCAGCCAGTGTCCGGCCCGCCAGCCCACACACGCGCCTCTCTGTGTCCTCCCTGTGCCCTACCTCTTCTCTCATCGGGAACGCGACCCATTTGAAGAGGAGACTCGCGGAGGCCCCAGAGATCACCGGTTCCGGCCCACTAATAACATGCAAATGGTGTCCACTATACATGCGTTCCGGACTGCATTGATGCCACTGTCGAGGCAACGGAGAATTGCGATTTGGCATTAAATCAGCGCACACTGTGATTTTGGCGTTGGAACCGATTCTCCGTCCAATAGCGTTTCCCGATTCCGGCGTCAGCCGACAGAAAATCCCGCCATATACCCATGTTGCTTGTATGGTCTCCTGCAAGTTGCAGCTTTTTACTCATCACGTCTCTTGTGGAGCGGCAGGTCTCTTTGGAGCTGTTAACTGCATCTTCTCCGACTGGTGCTCTTCCTGCTGCTTCTGTTGCTGCTGCTGGTCGTTTCGGTCTGCTCCCAAGGTTCAAAGTAAAACACTGGACTGGTGCCCACTATCATCTGCAGATCAGTGCTCCAAAACCGAGATCCAATGTACAAGCCTCCAGAGTAGTGAAAGTAACCCCAAAGGTTTGTGAAATAGCATATCAGCACAAGCACTTGTGAACAAAGACTTTCACACAATCAGGCAAGAAAATAGCTGTGTAGTTCAGCACTTATTAGCATCTCTCCAGGTCATGTTTTCAGCTCCCTCAACTGCTGCTGTGTTCTCACCTTGCTTTCACTGGGGAGTTCCAGGAAGCTTAGGAAACTGTGAACCCACAGTATTATTCCAAAACTCATGTTAATATCACTGTAATTCAGCGATTAACATAATTAAATTGCAATCCTTCTCTCCTGAGGGGGTTGCTCACACACAGCCTAACCATGCTGCAGTTAAATACAGAAATCAGCAGGTTGGAGCAAGATTCCCAGTGTGTTGTTATTTTCTGAGCTTTAAACTCCACACCTGCTCCCAAACCCATGCTCCTGAAAGTTACAAGCAGCTCTCTGTATTTTCTACAAATACGTTCATTTATAGGAATCAAAAACACCCTTGTTTGTTCTCAAAACGAGCCGTTTCAGTTCCTGCAAATGTAAGATCATCTTTGAGCCAGTTGCCAATTAGAAATGTGAAATGTAGCAGCATTTGCATTAGGGGCAAATAGCACTGACACAGCTGTAGGCTGCCACATGGAAAGTGGATCAAAGGAGAAACCATCCCATGACAGAGGTTCATGGAGTGAAAGAAAATAAGCGATTTATTTATAAAGTTGGCAAAATCCATACACCAAGTTATTTTTTCTTTTTTTTAAAATTTCCAATTAAGGGAAAATTCAGCGTGGCTAATCTTTATTTATAATTTATAATCTTTAGCACAGGGCTAAATAGCTGACTTTTAAAGCAAACGAAGGCAGGCCAGCAGCACGGTTCAATTCCCGTACCAGCGTCCCCGAACAGGCGCCGGAATGTGGTGACTAGGGGCTTTTCACAGTAACTTCATTTGAAGCCTACTTGTGACAATAAGCGATTATCATTTCATTTCTTCATTTCATATTGTCACAAGTAAGCTTACATTAACACTGCAATGAAGTTACTGTGAAAATCCGCCTACCCTGCACATCTCTGAGTTGTGTGGGGGAGACCCATGCAGAGCAGCCAGTTTAATAGTACAACATGCACACAGCACAGCAGAGTAGTTAATCAGATAAAATGTCTGTATGGCGCTTTCCACATTGACTTTAATGGAGAGGAGAAAAACTGTACAGCACTCCTAACTTAAGTTTACAATTGTTGGTGCTGTGGCTATGATACAATTGTTCATTGATTTTCTTCTGCTATCATGTTCCATAGAAAATAGGAGCAGGAGGAGGCCATTTGGCGCTCCGAGCCTGCTCCGCCATTCATTATGATCATGGCTGATCATCCAACTCGGTAACCTGTTCCCGCTTTCCTCCCATATCCTTTGATCCCTTTAACCCAAGAGCTATTTTTGCTTCTTGAAAATATCTAACTCCTTGAAAAAAGGGAGTGTTCCTGTTTGCCAGGACAAAGTGTATTAACATTGAAAAACCAAGACAGCATATGCACATAGGTAAAGAATCAAAGCTGAGACCAACAAGGTTTCAAGAACATGGCCACCAAACCACTACTAGACCTCCTTTATAGGGGGAATATTATCCAAGTTGATATAATTCTGTGCTTCTTTTTCTTTCATTTTATCTAAATGACTGAATATTATATCAGATTCCACATGTACGTTGACAACACCAATTCTGTGTCATTGTCATTTCTTGCAACTCCTCTGATGTCTTAAAATTGTCAGACTGCTAGTTTGACATCCAGTACTGGACAAGAAGAAATTTGCTCCAACTAAAAAGTGGGAAGACTGAAGCCATCATTTCAGCTCCACGACATAAACTCCATTCCCCAGCCACCGATTTCTCCCATCTCCAACTATCAGAGATGTAACCATACTTTTCACAACCTTGGTGTCAGATTTTTTCTTGAGATGAGCTTCTCACCACATATTCGTTAATGGACAGTTCCCCGTTAATCACTAAAAACATCAATCTTGGTGGGCAAGGGTGGTGGTGGTCCAGAGCACAATAATAAGGAGTAAGTTTGTGAGGCAAAGATTGAGGGCTGATGGGATGTTGGGATCAGAGAAGCAAAAATCAAGTGTTGGTAGGGCCATTGTAGTCTGTAGTACCTTTGCTGGAGAGGCAGGAGTGAGGTTCCTCCTGTCCCACAGACATATATTTGCATCAGATGCAGAAGCCTTTCGGCCCAACGAGTCCAAGTATATGTTCCACTCGAGCCTCCTTCCATCATTTCTCATCTAACTATATCATCGTAACCTTGTGTAGTAGTGTTTTGTACATCTAATGGCTTCTCCTGTCTCTGTTTTTATGCTCAAGCTTTATGCTTTTATCCCAAGGTTTGGAAGACATCAGTTCTGATGGTGTAGCTTTCTAGAGTTCTGTTTCAACTGACCAATCAGCAACTCCTGGTTCACGATCTGGTTCTGTGATACAAATGCTCTGCTCTTTCATATGAGCTACTTGCACCAATTTTCAGGATCCTGTCCGTTTTAGCTCATTCATACACCAGTTCCCTAAAAGCTTTTGGAATTCTATTTTCCTTCTTAACTGCCAAACATAAAAACAGATGTTTTCATTGACTTTTGCTAGCTTCCCCTCACAGAAATGTTGGACGAGATTCTCCGCAAATGCGGAGAATCGTAAAGGCTGCCGTGGGACAGGCCGTGACCCACGGCAGCCTTCACGCCCACTTCTGGGGCTGATTCTCTCCCCCGGGCGGGGCTAGGAGCACGGCCCCGTGCGTCACAGTGGCGCAGCCTTGACGACGGTCGTCAAGGCCGCACACCAAGCGTCACGCCGGCTGACGTGGCCGATGACGTCAGCCGCGCATGCGCAGGTTGGACAACGCCAACCCGCGCATGCACAGTTGCCGTCTTTTCCCTCAGCCGCCCTGCAAGACGTGGCGGCTTGATCTTGCGGGGCGGCGGAGGGAAAAGAGTGCGTCCGTTACGGACGCACGGCCCACGATCGGTGGGCACCGTGGTACTGCCATGCCAATCGGGCCCCAAGATGCCCCAAATGGGCATCTAGCGCCCGTTTCATGACGGCAGCAAGCAGGTGTGTTTGCTGCCGTGTTGAAACGGGCGTGAAGGCCCGGCCGCTCAGCCCATCGGCCTCGTTTTTTACGGCGAGCGGCGATTCGTGGCGTGGGTCGGGCGTGGGGGGGGGGGGGGTGGGAGAATAGCGGGAGGGTGTGAAAAATGTCGGGAGGCCCTCCTGCTATTCTCCCACCCGGCGTGGGGGGTGGAGAATCGCGCCCATTATTCTTCCCCACCACTCGGAAAAAGAAGGCTTTTTACATAGTAGTTTTCTTTATAGCTGTGTTCAAAATACAGCAAGTCCTTAGAGAAAACTACCCCATCACAAAAGTCTAATTTTGATTCAAATGTATTAAAAAATATTTCAGTACTTTGAAATAATCAGTTAGTGGGGCCCAATCATGAGTGTGTATCTTCATCCATTCATCAAAAACCTGTTAAGAGTTCTTGTAGACAAGGGCATAAGCGAGTTCAAGAACTGATTCAACCTGCATCTGTAGTTTGTAGCATTATCCCTGAACAATAAAACTGAGATAAGGGGTGAAACTCACTGTTCATAATTTAACTTTCTCAAGTACCTTAATTGTCTAAATCGCTTGGTCACCTATCTCTACACTGCTCCTGCCAATTCAGCTTATTATTTTCTTTGATATTTAGATACTTGTAGGTGGTAACTTATTCCGTGTCCACATATTAACCTTCACAGGAACAATATCATTAACTTTGTGTTATAAAAGTCTCTGATTTGTTCTTTTGTCTTCTTTTCATTCAATTGAAGGAAATTATCGTAGCACCATTTTATGACCTTTTCCATCTGCACCCCTGTAGTTTGCTTTGTTCTTCCTGATTAGGCCGCTTTCAGGATCATTATGTTATCATGGTCTGATTGGCAATCTATCGTGTAGAGTACGAAAAACAGATGAAAATGTACAACTCTCAGGAGATTCAATAACATAGGTTCAGAATAGATCCTAGAGACTATGTTTGTTGAGTCCTGTTGTGAAGGAAATCACTGATCCACAGTAGAAGAATAGGATTAACATCAAGGTTTTTCAATCTCTCACTCAACTTTGGAGTGGCTGAATGCTATTAAAAGCTGAAGAGAAATCTACAAAAGTGGAATGAGCGTAGTTGCCTAATCTATCCATGTGCTGTTGGATCAAATGTGCCCAACCCAGAACAGCATCATCCACTGACTTATGAGGTTGATGGACAAACTGTAACGGATCAATATGTGAAACATGAGGATCTGAAACATGCTTTGACACCATGCACTTCATGACATCAATATCAGAGCAACTGGTAATTATTCAGCTCAACAGACAGTGAGTTCTAAGCAACTGGAACAGTAATGATTGATTTCCAACAGCATTGTGTGTCAAACAACTTCTGAAAGACTAGGGAGAAAGGAACTGCCAACTAATGAGCACATTCCGCAAGAATTTTTCCACCGCCCTGATTCGTTCCATGGATTCACTCACTTCAATTACTTCTCCATCTCCCATTTGTTGTTTGTAACATAAGATCCTTCTAATTCTCAAAGTGAAACCATTGCAAAATCACATGTTCCTCAAATTCATCAATTTCAAACCGACTAAAAATCCATTTGATTCATTCACAACATCATTAGGATTGTCGGTAGACAAAAAAGTGTCATTTCTCTTTTTCGATCTGTAGGCCTAACATTTTATGTAGCATTTCCATGCATCTCTGTGATCATTTGACATAAAACAATTACCTAGCTTGTTTCTATAAATATCCCTTTTTATTCTGGATTTCCTTTCTCACTTTGATTTATAGTTCATTAAGTTTGTCTTGGACCCCAACACTAAATGCAGTGTGTCTTTCCTTCATTATTACTTTTAAGTCCTTTATGACCCACAGTTTCTCATTTAGAGACGTCTTCGTTTTAGTTTGGACATGAAGCTGTCTGCAAGAGATCATGGTTTGGACCTCCTGAGGAGCGACAATCATCGTGTTGCTCTGCTCGAACATTACCCCAGCTCATGGACAGAGTGGATAGTCAGATGTTCTTTCCTAGTGCAGGAGAGTCAAGTACTAGGGGACATAGGTTTAAAGTGCATGGGAGAAAGTTTAGAACTGATGTGCGAGGCAAGGTTTTTACACAGAGGGTGCTAAATATATGGAACGCGCTGCCTGGGAGGTGGTGGGAGCAGGTACGATAGTAGCATTTAAGGGGCATCGAGCCAAATATATGTATACGGTCAGAATGGAAGGATACGGACTCCATAAATGCAGATGGTTTTAGTTTAGGCAGGTACTATGGTCGGCGCAGGCTTGGAGGGCCAAAGGGCCTGTTCCTGTGCTGTATTGTTCTTTGTTCTCAACACTTCTCTGCATTTCTTGCCAGGCTTTCTGAGCCCAGCTTTATTGGAAATGTGGAGCGCATTGTATGTTGGGAGAGCCCCATGCTTTGGAGTCAAGGGGTAAACAGGACACCCACTCTGCCAGATTAGCTGCCACATGATTATTTTAAAAGTCCAGTGTTAATGTTAGTGAATGGGTGAATGGATAAGTGAGTGAATAGTTAGGGAGATAGAGCGAGTAGGTGGGCGAGGTAAGTGTCTATGGTGGATGAGTGAGCTGGTAGATGGTTGAGGTGGCATGTGGGTGGGATGGTAGGTATGTGGGTGTGATTTGGCAGGTGAGTTAGGTTGTAGGTGGCTAGTGTGGCATTTGTGAGCTGGTAGGCAAGGTGGCAGGTAGATGATGTGTGGAGGTGGCTGAGGTGGATAGGTTAGCAGATTGGTGCAGTGTCAGGTGGATGAGGTGTGCAGTTTGCTAGTTTGGCAGTTGGATGAGGTGCCAAGTGGGTGAGGTGCCAGGTGGGTGAGGTGCACAAGTGGTTGATGTGTGGCGTGGGTGAGATGTGTAGGTGAATGAGGGGTGACGGTGGGTGAGGTTTGTAGATGGGTGAAGTGGCAGATAGCTATGTTGGTGGTGGATGAGGTGCCAGCTGGGTGAAGTGTGAAGATAAGTGAAGTGGGTATGCTGGCAGGTGAGTCTGTTGACAGGTGGATGAAGTGGCAAGTGGGTGAGGTATGGAGGTGGTTGACCTGCGGATGTGGTTGAGGTATGTAAGTGGGCGAGGTGGCAGGTGGGTGGGGTTTGTAGGTGGATAAGCTGGCAGGTAGGTGAGGTCGCAGGTGGTTGTGGTGGCAGGTGGGTATGGTGGCTGGCAGGTGAAATGATAGGTGAGTGAGGTGTGTATGTGAGTCAGGGGTTTGCCAGTTCAGGTTCGGAGGGATAGTTGTGTCAGGGAATTATCAATTTGGGTTCTCAGGTAATGGGGGCAGTCGGGTCTGGTTGAGGGGGGCAGTTGGGTGGCCGAGGGGTTACATGATCGAGAAGGATCATTTGGTCGGGCCAACAGGTAGTTGGGGTTCAGCAGTGGTCAGTTAGGTAGTGGTAAGGGGTGGCCGGGGGTAGTTGAGCAGTCCGGGGGGGGGGGGGGGGGGGGGGGGCGGAGTTCATTGTGAGTATTTGTGTAGTTACCCAAGAATTAGCCAAGGTTTTTTTCTACCAACATTTCCTGGGTAACCATCTAGTTAAGTATCACGGATTAGTCTCGGGCTCCTTGGGATCAGGCTAATTCCCATCAGAAAGTAATAATTCCCAGGTATATCCCTTTGTAGGTCTGCAGGCCATGACTTGCCTGGGCTTCCATCTTGGCTTGTACATCCAGTCTCTGACAATCCCGAGACTGGGAGATGTGGGCCAATATGATCATTTAAATATCCCTGGTCCTGTTTACGTCATGATCCCTTGTAAAAATACACCAATTTGTGTCATCAGAGTGCGCTGTAAATTCTATGATCTATGATGTGTGGTTTTTCAGATCTTGAACAGCCACATTATCCCAAACTTTAATCACTTTCCTGTCAGGTTTTACAGTTTAAAAAAAATAATCTTTATTATTGTCACAA
The DNA here is from genome assembly GCF_902713615.1 of Scyliorhinus canicula. Lineage (NCBI taxonomy): Eukaryota > Metazoa > Chordata > Chondrichthyes > Carcharhiniformes > Scyliorhinidae > Scyliorhinus > Scyliorhinus canicula. The sequence continues at coordinate 224,231,317 of NC_052147.1, forward strand.
GTCGGCTTACATTACACTGCAATGAAGTTACAGTGAAAATCTCCTAGTTGCCACACTGCGGCGCCTGTTCGGATACACTGAGGCAGAATTCAGAATGTCCAATTCACCTAACAGGCACGTCTTTCGGGACTTGTGGGAGGAAACCCGGAAGAAACCTATGGAAACACGGGGAGAACGTGCAAACTCCACACAGACAGTGACCTAAGCCAGCAATCGCATCCGGGTTCCTGGAGCTGTGAAGCAACAGTGCTAACCACTATGCTACTATCAGTTATTGTCGATATTTAAGGAAGAGATGTACAGCAATAGGCTCTGAATCTCTCATTCCTCGTGAAATCAAGGACTTATCAGAGTCCAGAATGGCGCAAAAAGATTGATCCCATGTCTTATCCTCACTAATTAGTTTGTAAACACACCTAGTGTAGTTATAGTAAGTGTCTTTCAAAGCCAAGTCGCAGTGATTAGTATCACAAAGCTTGATCTTTGGTGAATCTGGAGAAGGAACAGCCATTCCTTGGATGGTTTCGTAAGCGACTTCTGCCACATCTTCATTATCAAATGATGACCCTGCAACATGACCTGATCCAGCACCCAACAAAGCATCCACTCACTCGTCCACTTACCCCACCATTCATTGACCCATTGAAAGACTTGAGGCCTTTAAATGTTCACCTGAACATGACAGCTGAGACTTTGCATCAATTGTAAAGGGACCAATTGTATTTGTCTTGGATGAGTGTTCCATGTAACCTGGCAACCCTTGGCTTGGAAGCAATACCAACAGGAATTATATACAGATAGAAGCCACATGGCTAAACATACAGGAGAGGTATAACCAGGAGAGCTGGAGGGTGACTGCAATAAATACATAGGAGCGGACACAAACAGAAAGCAGACAGAGTCAGAGAGAGGAGTACAGACATTTATGTGAGGATAAGCCAGCAAAGCTTTACGAAAAGGTTTGTTTTCTGTTTGGCAGTAAAAAGCTTTTGGGGAAGCGATGTATGACCAAGCTAAAAGTGATTAAATTCCATAAATTGTTTTGTAAAGCGCAGGCATGGGAATAAGCTGTGAAATGTCACTCCCCACACATATAAGCATTACCTCACCCCCTCCCCAAGTGAGGACACCTTGCCATAAGGTCGCTGGGCCCCCCCTTTTCAGGCCTCTTCTCCCCACCTTTTGGGCTCCCCCCCCCCCCCCCCCCCCCCTTTTCAGGGTCCCCACTCTTCATCTCCCAAACTTTAAGAGGCCCCTTCATACCCCAACACTTTATTTCCCCCCTTTTATGGGCATGGCCTCCTCAGGTCCCTACCCTTGGCAGTGCCACCCTTGCACTAGCAGCCTGGCAATGCCACCCAGGCTCCTTGACAATGCCAAAGTGCCAAACTGGCAGTATAAATGTGTCCGGGTGCCAGAGGGAGAGCCAGGGTGCCACCCTACAATGCCCCGACCACCCAGGGGTCTCCAATGGCTGGGGAAACCCCCCAGGTGCCATTACGCCTGGTCCACATTTGTGTGACCAGCACTAAATGGCACCCAGTTTAGGCCATTAGTTCCCGGGAGCCCAGAGAATCCGGCGCATTTATATTAAAATGAGCCTAATTGCAACGTCTCGCAATGTTTGTTTGAATCTCGCTAGACATCTCAAGCATCGCGAATCCCGTGAGATTCAATGGCCTCATCACGACACTAAGTCGGTTGTGACTTAGTTAAATCGTGCCCCTAAATTCATTTCCCCATGCCAGGCAGATTGCAAGAGCATTTTGCAAAGAATGTAAGCTTCCCCATGGTGCAGGATGCCATTGATTGCCCAAGCATTGCTTTGCACGCACCTTGTGCCAACTGTGCCCTGTGCTTGAACTAAAAAGTATTTCACCCCTTCAACCCTTAGCTGGTGTGTGACTACAGACTCATGCAGGCCAATGCCTGGTAGCATTGCAACAGTCACAATGCCTTAATTCCATGGTGGTCCTTTGTGCCACAGCAAACCAAAGGGTCATTACTGGTGACAACGGTTATCAGCCATAAACTTGTCTTTTGACTCCAGTTCATAACTCGCACACACATGCTGACCAGGCATAGGGAGACAGCCATTATGCCACAAGAGATCTGTTACAGCAGACAACTGGAAACTTGAAACAAGGATTCCTTGGTCCAGATTGCTCTGGAAGAGCCCTGCAAGAGGATCTCAAGGCAGTGGTATGCTGCATGATGCACAGATTTGCCGTCATGAGGGCAAAACCTTTGTAACCAGCTGTCAGGTCAGAAGCTGAAGAGGAAGTGGCAAATGAGTAAGTCAAGGAAGGGAGACTGCAGCCCAGAAAGTCCCTTTCTGCCTGGAATTTGGAGAACTAATTTAATTAAAATGGCAGGAAGCTGAACCCTAATTTCTAATTCAATAATAGTACCCCATGCCATATATTCTCTTTGCCATTGACCATCATATCCTGCCACACTGCAAAAATATAAGCAAACGCAAAATGTACATTCCAATCCAAATATATAAATTAAATCATGCCAAATTGTAGAAAAGTATCAACTAATCACTGTTGTACATTCCCTTAGTGACTATTTCTATTTGTCTTGACCTGTCGTAGTGCTCCAAGGAAATGCTACCCTCATGGTTGTAGCATGGCAGGTGGAAGGCTGCTGAATTTCAGTAGTGGAAGACTTCAGATAGCTAAATGGGAATGGGAGTAGACCATTCGGCCCTTCGAACCTGCTCCAAAATTCAATATGATCATGGCTGATCCTTTATCTCAACACCATACACCCACGCTCTTCCCATACCCCTCGATGCATTTAATGTCAATAAATCTATCTATTTCATTATTAAATATATTCAGTGACTTGGCGTCCACAGCCTCCTGTGGTGGAAAATTCCACAGGTTCACCACCTGAGTGAAGAAGTTTCTCCTCATCTCAGTCCTAAATGGCCTACCCCAAGAAAGAAGACCTCAGGCAACTAACTCTGGGCCTAAAAGGCCTGGCTTCAGACCGTGCCTTCTCAGCTTGGGCAACAACAGTCTGGGCTGGTAGGCTGAGAGGCAACAGTCAAGGCGAAGGCAGTACGATAGAGGCATGAGCATAAATGCTATCATTCTGAGAGAGAACTGCAGGCTTGTGCTGGGTGGAACAGAAACAAAGTTCTGGAAAAACTCAGCGGGCCTGGCAACATCTGTGGAGTTCCAAAGACGAGTCATATTGAACTGGAAAAGTTTGCCCTATTCCTCCACAGATGCTGCCAACCTGCTGAGTTTGTCCGACACCTTCTGTTTTTGTTTCAGATCTGGCATCTGCACTATTTTGCTCTTATTAAATTGTGCTGCATGAAGCCACTGCCACTCTCCTGGGACAGTGCCTCAGCAATTTGAGTAATCTGTTGGGGGACACATTGCTGGATTGCCATGTAACCGTAGAAGCTCCTTGGAACAGTGGTGTCCAGAGCAATGAGGACTTCATTCTTCTTCAAAGCTAAGAGGGACAAACGTGATGGATTTTATGCTCTTGAAGACAGTGTGGAGCAGGTGGAGCACAACAGAAGGTCAGGCATAGATGCGAGCTCAGGAGAGACTTGACAAAGGCGGCATGGGCACAAGACAAAAGGAATTTTACTGGCAGTACATTCATTAGATGTTGTTTGCAATCCTGTGCCTTGCCCAAATGAACGTTCTTCATTATTGAACCTTCTCAGTTAAGAGAAGATGTGATCTACATCACTTGGATGATAAGAAATACTTGCATGGAGCAACAAAGGATAATGTAGCATGGAGTATTGCACACCCATTTTAGAATTTTCCATAATTTCCTTCCCAGTCAGTGAAGGTGAAAAGCTAACCTGAGCTTAAACCAGACCATTCAGTCATGTTACATATTACCACCAAGTCTCAGCCTTTTCTTTCCTGTTTTCATATATAAACACCAGTGATCATGCAAGCAGTCAAGAGAGAGAATTCTGAATGATTTTACCCTCTCAATCCCACTTGTGCTGAGTAATTGAAGTTCATTAACTCGCTAAAGAATGTAAACTGGGCCCATTTGGCCTAATATCCTCATCAGGGACATATTTACCCACAAAACCATTGGGAAAGCTGGACTTTTCCTTTCAAAGAGCAGGACTCTAACATATGTTTAACAAATAGTCAGGGGATCTCAAATGGTATTGGTATTACAATTGGTTAAGGAGTAAGTGAATTTCTTTTTAATCAGTGAAATACAAATAAAAAGGTGAAGAGCTAAACATGGACCATAAACATTAGCGTAATTAATGGTAAAGGGAAACATTTGTCTTTTGATACTAGGTACTTAATTGAGGCTCATTATTCAAGGAGGTACCTGTCTTGTTATTCTCTTGACATAGTGTAAGCTGCTTCCTTGATGTGCACTCTGACAAAGGAAGATTCAGACTTGGAGATCGCTTTAACACATTTATTAAGCTATTAACAATTCTCCTACTTGGATTCAACTCTACTGTTAATCCTTCTATAGCTACTCAGGCTGACGAACCAGTCTGCTACAATCCACATGGTGGGTGTGATGTTCAATCAACCCGGTGTCTGTACTCACTGAGTGTCTCCACTGGAAAGAGGAAGATCATGTGTGCTGTGTCCTTTTTATATGGGTTGGTGTAAAGCCCTCCTGTGGTGGTGTCACCTCTGTGTGTATCGTGAATGCCCATTGGTCGTGTACTATTTTACTGACCTATTGGTTGAATGTCTGTGTGTCATGTCGCTGGTGCTCCCTCTAGTATCTAGCTAGTCTACGTGTATTTACATTAACCCCTTGTGTATTTACAGTGATGCATATCACCACAGTACCCTGTGCAAATGGATCAAATAAACCCCATTTTGGGTTGGCAGTCCCGGATTGATGTGGTGCCATGAGGATCAGTTCTTGAGCCTCAGTTATTTATGATCTACCTCTTCATCTAAGTCATTGATATTGAGTTATATGGGGAATTAAGCTGTGAGGAAGGTACAAAGAGGTTGACAATGGTAGTGAATGAACAAAAAGGTTGCAAATTGGGAAGTTATCCACTGGAAGGTAAAATAGGAAAGCAGAATATTTATCAATTGATAGAGACTGAGAAATGTTTGCTGTCAAAGAAACCCAGGTGTCCTTTTAGATGAATCATGGAAAATCAACATGCAGGGACAGTAAGCAATTAGCAAAGAAACTGGTATGTTACCCTTTATTACACCAAGATTAGAGTAAAAGAGTGAAGAAGGCTTACTGAAATGGTATGGGACTGTGGTGTGAGCACACCTGGAGGTCTATGTACAGTTTTAGTCTCCTTCCATAAGGAAATATATACTAGCTTTGGAGGGAGGGCAACAAAGGTTCATTTAATTAATTGACTCGAGAGAATTGACTTTTGATGGGTGATTGAACAGAGTAGGGGTGGAATTTCCATGAATATAAACAATGACCGACAGCAGACGAGGATAGCAGCATTGACTCGGCGGCTTTCTTCGCCATATCGCCACAGACATAAGAGTGGGTCCCACAATGCCACACTGGTGTGGCGGGCTCTGACTGAATCCACCCCGTCAGCAACTTCGTTTTTTGAAGATTGGGGCGTGAAGATGGTCTCAGTGCAACAAATGGCGTCATGATCTCTTGTGACAATGAGGACTTTGGCGAACCGAGCTCTCTATTGTACAAAATAGGGTTATGTGCGGCCTCGGTTGCGCATTCCCCGCTGAGGCCCCATATTCAACACAAGTTGAAGTGCCGGGAAACACGCGGCTAAATGTGCTCACTGGGGACTTTGTTCCCTTTTGGGAAGAGCACGATACGGGACGTGAATGCTGGGAGAGCCCTCGCGCGGGCTTTGCAGCAGTCTTCACATCTCGCGGGATTCACCCAGTCCCACAAGGCATCAGAATCCCGCCGACAAGGAGCAAGACCAAACGGCGCATGCTGAAGCCAGTTTGAAACTGACTTCGGCAAACTTATCCCGTATCCATCGGCATCACCAGTGAGGCTGCGGCCAGGTGTCGTTCAGTACTGGTCCACACAAACGTGGACCAGGTGGAATGGCACCCAGGGTTTCCCCAGGCCATCGGAGACCCCTGAATGGTCAGGGCCAGTGCAAGGTGGCCCCCTGTTCCTCCCATTGGAATTTAGGCACTTTGGCACTGTCCAGCTGGCACCTTAACACTGCCACTTTGGCACTGCAAAGTGCCCGGTTGACACTGGCAAGCTAGGGTGCCAAGGTGGCCGTGCAAGGGTCCTGGGTGCCACGGGCGAGGGGGGCCATGCCCATGAAAGGAGGTTGGAGAGGGGATTTGAAGAGTGGGGACATGCAGGGCAAATCCCCTCTCCAACCTCCTTTCATGGGCATGGCCCCCCTCGCCCAATATCAAGGGTAAAGAAGGCCCAGTTGCAGAGGCAGAAAGCGGGGTTAGCGCTACCAAACCTGCTGCACTACTACTGGGCTTTGAATGTGGAGAAGGTGAGACAGTGGTAGGAAGGAGAGGGGTTAGAGTGGGTTAGGATGAAGGAGGAGTCTGGTAGAGGGTCCGGCCTGAGTGCCATGGTGACGGCATCGCTTCGCTGTGCCGGAGAGATACTGGCGAGCCCCGTGGTCCATTCCATGATTAGGGTGTGGAACCAGTTGAGGAGGCACTTTAGGATAGAGGGAATATGGGTGCTGACACCCCTGTGTGGAAACCACAGGTTTAAGCCGGGGAGACGGCTGGCATGTATTGGAAGTGGAAGGTGGCGGGGCTGGTGAGGGTGAGGGATTTGTACTTGGAAGAGAGGTTTGCAGATCTGGAAGAGCTGCGGGAGAGGGTGGAGCTGCTGAAGGGAAACAAATTCAGGTATATGCAAGTGAGGGACTTTGCGTGGAAGGAATGAAGAGGGTTTCCTAAGCTGCCGAAGTGTCTCATGTTGGAGTGGTTGTTGCTCCGGATGTGGAGGAGGAGGGCAGGATTGGTAATATATATGGGTAGCTGGGGGAGCGTAGGTGGTGAGGATCAAGATTAAATGGGAGCTGGGCAGAGGAGATAGGATGGAGAATGTGGAGTGAGGTGTTGTCTTGGATAAATTCGACCTCCGTGTGCGAGGATGAGCTTGATTCAATTCAAGATAGTGTAGAGGGTGCAAATGACCAGGAAAGGATAAATGGGTTGTTCCGGGGGGGGGGGGGGGGGGGGGGGGGGGTAGATGAGTGTGAGAAGTGTGGGCGAAGACCAGTGAATCACGCACACATATTCTGGGGCTGCGTGAAGTTGGATAGATACTGGGAGGCGGTAATCGGGACACTTATCAAAGATTGTGGGGGTAGAATCATAGAATTTACAATGCAGAAGGAGGCCATTCGGCCAATCAAGTCTGCACCAGCCCTTGGCAAGAGGCCCCTACTTAAACCCACGCATCCATCCTATCCCAGTAACCCCACCTACCCTTTTTGGATACTCAGGGCAACTTATCATGGCCAATCCACCAACCCTGCACATCTTTGGACTGTGGTAGGAAACCGGAGCACCGGGAGGAAACCCACGCAGACACAGCGTGAACGTGCAGACTCCGCACAGACAGTGACCCAAGCCGGGAATCGAACCTGGAACCCTGGAGCTGTGGAGCAACTGCGCTACTAACCACTGTGCTACCGTGCTGCCGTGTAGATGTCAGGCCAGACCCAATAGTGGCGATCTTTGGGGTATCGTAAATGCTGGAGCTGATGGAGGGGAGAAGGGCTGATGTTGTGGCCTTTGCCTCTCTAATATTAATATAATGACATATTTTAGTGTCACAAGTAGGCCTACATTAACTCTGCAATGAAGTTACTGTGAAAATCCCCTAGTCGCCACACTCCTGGCGCCTGTTTGAGTACACAGAGGGAGAATTTAGAATGTCCAATTCACCTAACAAGCACATCTTTCGGGACTTGTGGGAGGAAACCGGAGCACCTGGAGGAAACCCACGGAAACAGGGAGAACATGTAGACTCAGCACAGACAGTGACCCAACCCGGGTCCCTGGTACTGTGAAGCAACAGTGCTAATCACTGTCCTGCTGTGCCTCTCTAATTGCCCAACAAGGATATTGTTGGATTGGTGGGTCGGCAATGCCACCAGGGTGGCGGCTTGGCTGTGGGACCTGTATGACTTCCTTCGGCTGGAAAAGATCAATTTGAGTTGAGGGGATCAGCGGAGTGCTTTGAGACACGATGGCGACTGTTCATGACAATGTTTGAGGAATTGTTCATCGTAGTAGGGAGGGGAGGGGGTGAATGGTGGGAAAAATTGCACAAAATATGAACTGTGGGGATATTGACAATGTTACTGATTTGTGTTTTTGTACTTTTGAATATGTTTAGAATAAAATACATTAAAAAAATATATATTAGTGTATTCATAAACTCAATTAAAGTTCATAACGATGGAATGTTCAAACATAGCATTTTTAAAGTGTAGAACTTTCTCTTTTCCCAGTGTAGATCTGGTTGAAAGTTCAAAGGTTAAACAAGATAAAGATTAAATTCTGGAAATATTCAGTACAACTGGCAGAATCTGTGAAGAGACGAACAGACGTCAGGATTTTGCGTTTTGGGTCAAGACCTCAATGTTGGAGTCAGGTGGGGTTTCTGAACATGCACTGTGGTGCGAAGTCATCAGGGAGTAGTTTTCCCTTGATCGGCCAACTAGTGGCTAGAATATGTGCTCACCTTCAATTAAGGATGTTAAGCAGGTTCTCAAAGCTGGTGGGCTAATCGGAGACCCTCTAGCACAGAGGGAGCGACAGCCTCCCATTGCAAATGTGGTATAAAAAATGGCAGAGCTACTAGGCCTCTATTGTGGTGGAAAAGCTCCTCAGTAGAGCATCTGCAGTTTTGGCCAGTTAGGCTGCGACCTCAGAATCTGCTTGGAGTGCTGCCGCTCTCCACCTTCCCAAACACTCTGATAAGTGGCCTTTAACTTACCAGGCTGTTAACTCTGTTTCTCTTTCCACACGATGCTGCCAAACCTACTGAATATTTCCAGCATTCTCTGTTTGTATTCTAATTTGATTTTGAGGTCAAAACTAGGTTGAATATAATTTGTCCAGCAAATTAGGTTTCCATGAGAAAAAGCCTGGAATTTGGGCACAAAAATGGTAACATCATTGCATCTTGTTCAATATACATAGATCATATAAGGAAGTGAGTACGATTGTGCTGAATGTCTGAAATAGGATAAACATCTCTCTTAACCTACTGTTTCATTCCATTTCTGTCATAAGCTCCCCTTCCTTACCTCTCTAGAAGCTAGTGCCCCAAAGGTAAGTCTGTCTTCCCTTTGACCTTTTTGTAATTCTCGTGTTACCTTGCACAGTTTCTGATATTCTCTAGCTACTCACACTGTTTTACACAAGCTGTGCAGAAGATACAGAACCAAATATAGGGTAAGAAATGTTAACGTTCATGAAAAATTAGGCACAAACAGCATGGATTGTTCAAAAAGATTACTCAAAATACAGTTTGATTGTGATCCGTCTGCACAGTTGTAGTGTAAAACTGATGTTTTTTTTGTTTTATGGTTTGCTGATACGGCAGATATGAGCTGCTCGCTTAAATGCTATTTTGAATGAAATAAGACTTGCGAATATGATTGCATTTGAATTGCAGTTTCCTAAACAGCCGCATGGATCATCTTATTTGTAGTCACTCCGTGTTTCATTTAGCTGTATTTTGACTTCAGAATATCTAAGCCTCAGCAAAATTAATATTTCCCTTTTCTTCCAGTTCACACGCCAATCATGAACGAAGAAAAGAGAAGAAAGCTGACTCAGGGATGGGTATTGATAGGGAAACATGTCTTTGATCTATTTTATATTCAGTTCCATGTTTACCTGCTCAATGAAAAAATAGTGACACATTTAATTATTCCATCCATTTCAATTCCAAGTTTACTAGTCTTGTAATATGACAATTTATCATTGGAACCAGCGCATAATAACTTATGAACAGTGTTTGGTGTTTGACTATATACTAATATATGTTGAGATTTTAAATGTGAAAGTTTTAGTGTATCAGGTGTGCAGTTGATATAAAAAAGCTGCAGTTTATTTGTTGTAACATAGTGGTCAAATATCTAATTTAGATTTTATATCTGTAATTTGAAAGTCAGTGTTTGTGATTTTACATTTTAAATATGTGGTTATCTACTTATTACCTTATATTGCTTTACAAGTTTATATTGTGCCCTTACTATTCAAAACTAATGAGTTACTTTTGGCGATATGTCCCATTCTAAAACTTGGGGCAAGATCATTGGCCGTTCACGCTGGAGGGATCCCGGTAGCGTGCGATAGATTTGTTGGGAAATCCCATTGAGAGCAGCGGGCCCAGAAGATCCTATTACTGGCCAACAGCGGGCTGTCTCCCGCTGCTGAGAAACACACTGCGGGGAGGCCAGAGAATCTCTTCCTATATGTTTTTGGATTCATTTGATGTGCTATGCAAGATGCATAGGCTTTATCTGGGAGGTATACAAGATGGCTATATGTTTCCACAGAATTATGCTTCTGTAAAACTAATATATTTTCCAGTTTATATCCCTTTCTAAATCTAATCTGTGTTACTTTAATACACCAAGCAAGATAACAGATGTTGAAGTAAGATCAAATAGCAATAATGCGATTTTACTTAATTCTGCAAGATTACATACATTGATCAAGCATGAAGTGTTTAGAATTTATTGTATCTCAATTATCTGATGCGAATCAATGATTTTGTAGTTGCAGGTACTCCCCAATGATAATACCATGGTTCTACTTCAAATTGCAATATTAAACTGGCTGCTTATTTTGCACAATATATGTAACTTTCAGCACATTTTCTCTGGATATTTTAAACCTTTTCAATGTTCTGAGAAAGAAATGAAACCAGCTATTCATTATGATTAGCAAGGGGTCCACATTTTGTTCAATCCAACAGGAAACCTGCCATTTTTCCTGTGAAATGGATGAAGAATAAAATATCTGTAATCTGTATACAAAATAAGAAGAATGTGCAAGTATTCTTGAACTTCTACTCAGCATTTCTCTGTAATGTGAAGTACACTTAGCATCGTACAAATTTTGTTACTTTAACTTAGAAGTCTCACTTTATTCATGGCATCATAAATCTTTTTAATGTATGTAAATTTATTGCTGTTTAAAATCTATTAACAAAATGAATTTTTTGTTCGTGAATCAATTAAAATATCTGTATATGATGGATAAACAGTATTAAAATTCATAAACCAATTTATTTTAAACTATTTTCTTGATGGAAAAGTTTGATTTAATAGCAAAAGCTTACTAACAGTGGTTGTTTTATGCAGAAATGTAAATACAGATTTACTCTAAGTAGACCAGTGTTGTGCATCTTTAATGCCTTCCTATATTGAATCGTTCTAATAGAACTGGCCATAACTTAATTCGTATACAATTCCTATTCTTGTAAAAGGTGATCAAATAAGGCAGGCAAATTTTAATGTTTGTATAATTTACTGATAAAATAACTTATATCACCATTGGGTTTTATTTCCACGAACTGAAACTGTTTGCTGAGACCTAATAAAAAAATAATCTTGTCAGTTATCTATCTGTTTTGAATTATGCTTACAGAATTCCTGTAGGGAAACAGTGGTATGACGTATTGTCACTGGACCAGTAATCCAGAGATGCAGGACAATGCTCTGGGGACCTAGGATAAAATCTCTGGAGATGGGAAAATTTGAATTCAATAAAAATCTGGAATTAAAAGTTTACTGATGACATGAAACCATTGTCGATTATCGTAAAGTCCATCTGGTTCACTAATGTCCTTTAGGGAAGGAAATCTGCCATCTTTACCTGATCTAGCCTACAGGAGTCTCTGAACTAGGACAATAAATGCTGGCCCAGCAAGCAACACCTATGTCCCATAAACAAATTAAAAAACAATAATCCTGAATTCCAAACAACATTTTTCCATGGGCAATACACAATTACTTGTGTATTACTTGTGACAAACACTATTACTTCTCATTTCTCACTACTTGTCCATCAATTGGTTTTGGATGAGCTAAAGTCATTGGGTGGAATTTTATTTCAGCAGATCTGATTGCATGGGAAGACCATAGCAGGTCAGGAACACATCTGTCAAAGAAGCAAGCTTTGCTGTGGCTCTTTAATACTTTAACACTGACAGGTTTCTGAAGCAATCAGGGAATGCCAGGCAGGATGTGCCAAATATGTCAACAGAGGGATTTCAATTAGTGGAGCTTAAGCAAGGGAATGACTGAATATGAATTCCTGAGGATGCAGTAACTACTGGAACTTGGAGAATGGAGAGGTTTCCTCTCTGTCTTAGCTGGCAGCCCTGCCATGGGATCTGAGGGATTGAAGTGAGGTGATGTTTTCCAAGGAGGAAGAGAGAAAGGAAGAGGCCAGTCTCTCAAACCAAGCAGGCATACGTGGAAGAAGCCAAGGCAGTGAACAGGAGGAGTCGAAAATTGCACAGTGCTCCAAGAGCATCAAATACCACAGGACAGCAAGAAAGGTGAGTGGCAATGCACTCTCTGACTTTTCAAGCATTCTCATGCACAACACTCCTCAGAACATGACCATTTATACCTCCAATCATTTCTTCCTCTCCAGGTACCTCCACAAACCCCATCAGGGCAACCAACACAGACACGCTTATCTTGACTTTTCCAAACCCTGCTAACGTTAAATGCATGAGTTTCCTAAAACCCACAAGGGTTAGAATAACAGTTCTTAGTGATGTATATTTTCAATTTAGTATACTGTGAGAAAAGATAGGCAAACCAGGGAGAATAGTCCAGTCATTTTGTGATCAATTGATAAAGAATATTTATTAACTTAAAAGAAATACACACAAGGACTATAATACACTTAACTACACTGATGGTTGTACACACAATATTACAATTACCCCTTTATTCCCAAGTCCCTACTTTTCCTGAACTCTGATACGTCCCTTGTTCCCAAACAACATCCAACATTATGTAACTCATTTTGGAAAACAATCTTCAGTCTCAGCGAAGGCGTAATCTTCTCTGTTCAGAATAACTTGTTTTCGGGGGAAACCTTCCTGCAGTGCAAATAGGTGCAATGGTAGCTGCAGCTACTGTGTCCCTTTCTCCAGTTATTGTGCTGTGGATATATCATTCTTTCCCTTTGATGTTACCTACCCTGTGGACCTGGCTTTTTAGCATATAAGTGCCAGTTCTCTCTCTCCACTTTGAAGTTTCCTCTTCTTTACCCCAAGACCTGGGTGTGGAGTTGGCGAAGAGGGGTGCCAGGTTCAACCTGATAAACTCTTTGAGAAGGGGTGAAGTTTGGAGCAATATACCCGGCCGTCCTGTGGGTGACTTTCCAGAAACAGGAGCTTTATTGTGGAGGTGACGGACTTTAAGAGGGACAATGGACTAGGAGGAGTGTAAGGTCATTGAACTTTGGAGGAGATATGTGTGCTTTCTAAAATGTCTGGTGGTGGTTATTCCGGGGCCTTGGCGGGGAAGCACTGATGACAGGATACCTTTTGTTACTCTTTGTGCGTTGACGGTTGGGATGGTCGTGGGGGGAACTGGAGGGAAGAGGAAAAGTTGAAGGCCTTGGGAGGGGCCCACCATCCTAGGTGGACAGGCTAGTTAACGGGAGTGAAGTGGAGGGTTGCCAGGAGGAAGGTGATGGGTGGGGGGAATCACATTCATTTTTTGTTTGGGGGGGGGGGGGTGGAGTGTTGCTGACAGGGTGTGGTTGGTGTTGTGCAGTTGTGAAGGGATCGATGGCGATGGACACCTGAGGGCGAGCCTGGAGGGACGCAGGCCAGGGTCTGGCCAAAAAGGGAAATTGCTGATCGGCAGGGGAAGGGGGCGGGGAGTCCCCTGACCAGGTCATTCACGTGGAAAATGAGGGGGTTGAATGGGCCAGTTAAACGGTCATGTGTGTCATGCATTTGAAGAGTCTGAAGGCAGAAGTGTCATTTTTGCAGGAGACGCACCAGAAGTTAGGGGATCAGACGAGACTGAGAAAGGGATGAGTTGGTGGGTGTTTTGTTCGGAGCTGGAGGTGAAAATGAGGGTGGTGGTGGTGTTAGTTAATAAGAGGGTTACATTCGAAGTGGGGAGCATTGTGGCGATCAGGGGAGAGGCATGTCTTAGTTAGTGGGAGCGTGGAGGGGATGTTGGTGGTTCTGGTAAATGTTTATGTTCCGGAATGGTGTGATGTGGATTTTATGAGGCGGGGGTTGGGGAAGATTCTGGAACGGGACTCGCATCGGTTGATTTTTGGGGGTGATTTTAATACGTCATAGATCTGATCTTGGACCGGTCTAGTCTCAAGTCGTCGAGGGTGTCGGTTGTGGCGAGAAAGCTGAGGAAGTTCATGGGAGGCCACGGGCAAAGGAGTTCTTCTCCCATGTGCACTGGGTGTACTCAAGGATTTACTTTTTTGTGATGGAAAAGGTGCTGCTGGCAGGGGTGGCCAACTCGGTATTATGCAATTGTGGTTTCCGACCACACGCTGCATTGTGTGGTTTTGCGGGTCACTCGGGGGGGGGGGGGGGGGGGGAGGCCCAATGGTCACAGTGGAAGCGAAATTTGGGGCAGTTGGCAGATGAGAAGATGTGTGAGCGGGTGCGAGGTGCCATTCAGGGCTACATAGGGTTGAACAACATGCGGGAAGTCACAGCTGCAACATCGTGGGAGGCACTTAAGGCTGTAGTTAGAGGGGAGTTTATTTTGATTCGGGCACCCAGGGAGAAAGTGGAGGAGAGAGCAAGGCTGGTGGCTGAAATTTTGAGGGTGGACAGGATAATTCGGAGGCACCGGAGACAGTGTTATTGAAGGTGAGGCAGAGGCTCGAGGTAGATTTTAGGCTAGTCTCTACAGGGAAGGCAGTGGGACAGTTCCAGAGGGCCAGTGTATGAGTATGGGGAAAAGACAAGTAGGATGTTGGCCCATCATTGGAGGAAATAGGAGGCAGTGAGGGTGTGGTGGATGTATTCACCTAAGTATGAACTGTTTGTATCGTGCTGTTACCTATGACCTTGTAGTGGAACCCCGGTGGGCTACGCCTCTGGCTCCACCCTCCCCGGGGCGATATATAGACCGGCCACCTGTGGGTGGCACTCATTTGCACAGCAGACACTGGCAGGCAAGTTCCTGGATAATAAAGCCTTATATTCACTCGTTCTCATTGTCTCATAGTGAATTGACGGTATAACAATTTATTATCCAGCGACAGCACCATGGAAGCCGCTCTGAAGCCAGATAAACTCGAACTCGACGCGTGAGCGACAGAAACCAAAGAGATCGTCTAAGATTGGCTCCGCTGTTTCAAGGCCTACCTCGACTCCTCCGCAACGCCTCCCTCTGAAACCCTCAAGCTACGACTTCTCCACGCTCGGGTGAGCCATCGAATCTCCGTGACGATAGAGAAAGCTGAAACGGCGGTCGCGACCCTCAAAGCGCATTTCGTGAAAACCGTAAACGAGGTGTTTGCGCGACACCTCCTCATTATTCGCCGTCGACGCGCTGGGGAACCACTGGACGAACCTGACCCTACTCGCGAGGAACTGCAACTATCGGGATTTGACGGCCGAGGAGCACATGAAGCTGAAGATCCGGGACACCTACGTGACTGGGGTGTGATCGAACTACATCAGGCAGCGCCTGCTGGAAAACGGGACCACTGACCTACAGGACACGGTAAAACTAGCCACCCCATTAAAGGTGGCCTACCAGAGCCTCAGTGCGTTCCCCGCGGACCCAACAAACACCTTGTGGGCACCATCGTCGCAGCCCCCATCGGACCCGACTACATCACAGGCCTGTGCCGCGCGGCTGCCCATCCAGACCAGGGTACCGCAGTACTACTTCTGCGGCCAGGGTCAACACCCCGGCAGCGTTGCCCAGCCCGTAACGTGCAGCGACTGTGGCAAGAAAGGGCACATCGCCAGACTCTATATCGGCCAACCTAAAGCCCAGAAGTCGAAAACTCACCAGGCCCGACCCATGGAATCACAGGCCCACAGACCCCGCAACGTGGCTGCGTGCCAGCCGGGACCGCCCCCATCTAGGCCGCCGGCTCCAACACCGACCGACACGTGCGACTCATGGGGGCCACCACCTTGGCCGCCTGCTCCGGTACTGGCTGACACGTGCGACTCATGGGGGCTGCCATCTTATGATACCGCCGACCACACAGGCTACCACACAGGCAGCCAGAGCACCTGAAAAATTCCATGATGGTCGCCCAGGTCAACGGGCACGAGACCCCCTGTCTTTTCGACTCCGGGAGCACGGAGAGCTTTGTTCACCCTGACACGGTAAGGCGCTGCTCCCTTCACATATACCCCGCATCCCAAACAATCTCCCTTGCCACCGAATCCCTTTCAGTCCAG
Source organism: Scyliorhinus canicula (assembly GCF_902713615.1). Taxonomy (NCBI): domain Eukaryota; kingdom Metazoa; phylum Chordata; class Chondrichthyes; order Carcharhiniformes; family Scyliorhinidae; genus Scyliorhinus; species Scyliorhinus canicula. The sequence goes on from NC_052147.1 coordinate 224,247,706, forward strand.
ATCCGGGGGTACTGTATCGCTAACCTCGTGATGCAGGGCGCCAAGTACGCTCATTTTAAGCTGTACGTCCTCCCTCACCTCTGCGCCCCCCCCTACTGCTTGGATCAGACTTCCAATGCAGTCACCAAAGCCTGACCCTGCAGTTCGGCAGACCCTTACGCCCCCTCACGGTATGCAACCTCGCGACCCTCAAAGTCCCCCCCCCCTTTCACTCTTTGCGAACCTCGCTCCCGACTGTAAGCCTGTTGCTACCAGGAGCAGGCAGTACAGTTCCCAAGGCATGATTTTTATCAAGTCAGAGGTCCAGCGACTTTTTAAGGAAGGGATCACCGAGGCCAGCAACAGCCCTTGGAGAGCACAAGTGGTGATCGTCCGGACTGGGGAAAAGAATCAGATGGTTGTGGACTACAGCATTAACCGGTTCACGCAACTGGATACGTACACCATCCCCCGCATAGCGGAGATGGTCAACCAGATCACACAGTACCGGGTGTTCTCAACGGTCGATCTGAAGTCGGCCTACCACCAGCTCCCAATCCGCCCGGAAGAGCACCACTACACTGCTTTCGAGGCAGCCGGCCGATTCTTCCACTTCCTCAGGGTCCCTTTCGGCGTCACTAACCGAGTCTCGGTTTTTCAGAGAATGATGGACTGAATGGTGGACCAGTACGGGTTGCAGGCTACATACCCGTACTTGGACAATGCTACCATCTGCGGCCATGATCAGCAGGACCACGACGCCAACCTTCAGAGGTTCCTCCAGGCCGTCCAATCCCTCAACCTTACATATAACAAAGAGAAGTGCGTTTTCCCCACAGCCCGGCTAGCCACCCTCGGCTATGTCATGGAGAACGGAATCCTAGGGCCCGACCCCGACCGTATGCGCTCCCTCACAGAACCTCCCCCTCCCCACAACCTCAAGGCCCTGAAACGATGCCTGGGGCTGTTCTACTACTATGCCCAGTGGATCCCCAACTATGCGGACAAAGCCTGCCCACTTATTAAAATCACCACATTTCCCCTGACGGCTGAAGCCTGCTCGGACTTTAGCCAACATCACCAAGGCCACAATGCACGTGGTGGACCAGTCCGTCCCCTTCCAGGTAGAGCGCGATGCGTCTGACGTCGTCCTAGCCGCTACCCTCAACCAGGAGGGCAGGCCCGTAGCCTTCTTTTCTAGAACCCTCCACACTTCCGAGATCCGAAACTCCTTGATCGAGAAGGAAGCACAAGCCTTAGTGAAAGCCATGCGGCACTGGAGGCACTCCCTAGCTGGTAGGAGGTTCACCCTCGTCACCGACCAGCGATCGGTTGCCTTTCTGTTTGACAACTTACAATGGGAAATTAAGAATGACAAAATCTTGAGGTGGAGGATCAAACTCTCCACCTAGAATTACGATATCAGGTATCGTTCTGGGAAGCTCAATGAGCCCCCAGATGCCCTGTCCCGCGGCACATGCGCCAGCGCGCAAGATAGTCGACTTCGGGCTATCTACGATGACCCGGCTTACCCACTTTATTAAGGCCTGCAATCTGCCCTACTCCACTGCGGAGGTTAAGGCCATGATCAGGGACTGCCAAGTCTGCACGGAGTGCAAATAGCACTTCTACCGGTCAGACAAGGCCCAAATGGTAAAGGCCTCCCGGCCCTTTGAGCACCCAAGTATTGACTTCAAAGGGCCCCTCCCCTCCATCAACCGTAATGTATACTTCCTAACCATCAGAGATGAGTACTCCCGCTTCCCCTTCGCTGTCCCCTGCCCTGTCATGACCTCGGCCACAGTTATAAAGGCACTGCATAGCATCTTCACACTGTTCGGTTTCCCTGCGTACGTTCACAGTAACCGGGGCACATCGTTCATGGGCGATGAGCTGTGTCAGTACCTGCTCAGTAAGGGCATCGCCTCGAGCAGGACTACGAGCTATAACCCACAGGGAAACGGGCAGGTGGAGAGGGAGAACACAACGGTATGGAAGGCCGTTCTTCTGGCCCTCTGGTCTAGAAGTCTCCCGATCCCCTGCTGGCAGGAGGTCCTCCACGACACCCTCCACTCCATTAGATCATTCCTCTACACAGCCACGAATGAGACCCCTCACAACCGTCTGTTTGTCTTCCCTCGGAGGTCCGTCTCCGGGGTATCGCTTCCATCCTGGCTGACAACTCCGGGATCTGTCCTTCTCCAGAAGCATACAAGGAGCCATAAGACCGACCCCCTGGTCGCGAGGGTCCAGCTGCTGCACGCCAACCCCCAGTACCCCTATGTCGCGCACCAGGATGGATGGCAAGATACTGTCTCCCTACGGGAGCTGGTTCCCCTGTCAATGCGCCCCCCTCCCCACCGCCTACTGCCACCCCAGAGCCCCTGTATTGTCCCGCGCCCCCACTGCCGCCACGCACCACCACCCTGCCTACCCCCACCCCTCGACAACCTACGACACACCGGACTGAAGCTCAAGCTCCAGACACCACGCCCCCAGAGCAGCACCGGCTCTAGGGTTGCTGGCGCCCCGGGCAAGCTGAACTTCGGCGCCCTTGGGGGGGGGGGGGGGGCGGGGCCGAGGGGGGGCGGACCCGAGGGGGGGGCGGGGGCGAGGAGGGGCGGACCCGAGGGGGGGGCGGGGGGCGGACACGGGGGGTGGGGCGGGCCCGAGGGCGGGGCGGGGAGGCGGACCCGAGGGCGGGGCGGGGGGCGGACCCGAGGGCGGGGCGGGGGGGACCGAGCGGGGGGGGGGGCGGACCGAGCCGCGCATGCGCTGGTTGGCAACGGCCCAACTGCGCATGCGCGGGACCCGAGTCTCTGGCGCCCCCGAGCACATGGCGCCCCGGGCGACAGCCCAAGTTGCCGGTGCCTTGAGCCGGCCCTGCCCCAGAGTCACCACCTGCAACAACCGTGCCCATCGCATCGCCAGAGTTGAGGAGGTCTAAAGCAACAATCCGGCCTCCAGACAGACTGAATATTTGATGACCCTGCGTCACCCCTGCTGTACTTTATTTTTTTTAACAGGTGAATGTGGTGAATTTATTCACATAAGTATGAACTGTCTGTATAGTGCTGTGACCTATGACCTTGTACTGGAACCCCAGTGGGCTCCCCCTCCGCCTCCGCCTCTGGCTCCGCCCTCCCGGGCGGGGTGGGGGGGGATAAACTAATGTGGCAGGGGGATGGGAACCAATGCTGGAAGTTGGAAGGTAGTAAAACAGGGACAGAAACAAAAGGAAGTAAGGGGAAAAGTGCAAGGCAGAGAAGACATAGTCAGAAATCCATAAGGGCGACAGTACAAGGTACAGTGACTGAGGGGAGCACAGTGAATAGGCCCAGTAATAACAAAAGGAATAAAACTGGAGATGTTAAGATTCAAAACAGAGGTAAAAAAACCAACATAAGTGTACTTTACCTGAATGCTCGTAGTATTCGGAATAAAGTAAATGAGTTGGTGGCACAAATCATCGTGAAGGACTATGATTTAGTGGCCATTACGGAAACATGGTTAAAGGATGGTCACGACTGGGAGTTAAATATCCGAGGGTATCAAACTATTCGGAAGGACAGAGTGGATGGTAAGGGAGGTGGTGTTGCTCTGTTATTTAAGGATGACATCCGGGCAATAGTAAGGGATGACATCGGTGCTATGGAGGATAAGGTTGAATCCATTTGGGTGGAAATCAGGAATAGTAAGGCGAAAAAGTCACTGATAGGAGTAGTCTATCGGCCACCAAATAGTAACGAGATGGTGGGGCAGGCAATAAACAAAGAAATAACTGATGCATGTAGAAATGGTACAGCAGTTATCATGGGGGATTTTAATCTACATGTCGATTGGTTTAACCAGGTCGGTCAAGGCAACCATGAGGAGGAGTTTATAGAATGTATCCGCGATAGTTTCCTAGAACAGTATGTAATGGAACCTACGAGGGAACAAGCGGTCCTAGATCTTGTCCTGTGTAATGAGACAGGATTGATTCATGATCTCATAGTTAGGGATCCTCTCGGAAGGAGCGATCACAATATGGTGGAATTTAAAATACAGATGGAGGGTGAGAAAGTAAAATCAAATACTAGTGTTTTGTGTTTAAACAAAGGAGATTACAAGGGGATGAGAGAAGAACTAGCTAAGGTAGACTGGGAGCTAAGACTTTATGGTGGAACAGTTGAGGAACAGTGGAGAACCTTCCAAGCGATTTTTCACAGTACTCAGCAAAGGTTTATACCAACAAAAAGGAAGGACGGAAGAAAGAGGGAAAATCGACCGTGGATATCTAAGGAAATAAGGGAGAGTATCAAATTGAAGGAAAAAGCATATAAAGTGGCAAAGATTGCTGGGAGATTAGAGGACTGGGAAATCTTTAGGGGGCAACAGAAAGCTACTAAAAAAGCTATAAAGAAGAGTAAAATAGAGTATGAGAGTAAACTTGCTCAGAATATAAAAACAGACAGTAAAAGTTTTTACAAATATATAAGACAAAAAAGAGTGGCTAAGGTAAATATTGGTCCTTTAGAGGATGAGAAGGGAGTTTTAATAATGGGAAATGAGGAAATGGCTGAGGAACTGAACAGGTTTTTTGGGTCGGTCTTCACAGTGGAAGACACAAATAACATGCCAGTGACTGATAGAAATGAGGCTATGACAGGTGAGGACCTTGAGACGATTGTTATCACTAAGGAGGGAGTGATGGGCAAGCTAATGGGGCTAAAGGTAGACAAGTCTCCTGGCCCTGATGGAATGCATCCCAGAGTGCTAAAAGAGATGGCTAGGGAAATTGCAGATGCACTGGTGATAATTTACCGAAATTCACTAGACTCTGGGGTGGTCCCGGTGGATTGGAAATTAGCAAACGTGACGCCACTGTTTAAAAAAGGAGGTAGGCAGAAAGCAGGAAATTATAGGCCAGTGAGTTTAACTTCGGTAATAGGGAAGATGCTGGAATCTATCATCAAGGAAGAAATTGCGAGGCATCTGGATAGAAATTGTCCCATTGGGCAGACGCAGCATGGGTTCGTAAAAGGCAGGTCGTGCCTAACTAATTTAGTGGAATTTTTTGAGGACATTACCAGTGCAGTAGATAACGGGGAGCCGATGGATGTGGTATATCTGGATTTCCAGAAAGCCTTTGACAAGGTGCCACACAAAAGGTTGCTGCATAAGATAAAGATGCATGGCATTAAGGGTAAAGTAGTAACATGGATAGAGGATTGGTTAATTAATAGAAAGCAAAGAGTTGGGATAAATGGGTGTTTCTCTGGTTGGCAATCAGTAGCTAGTGGTGTCCCTCAGGGATCCGTGTTGGGCCCACAATTGTTCACAATTTACATTGATGATTTGGAGTTGGGGACCAAGGGCAATGTGTCCAAGTTTGCAGATGACACTAAGATGAGTGGTAAAGCGAAAAGTGCAGAGGATACTGGAAGTCTGCAGAGGGATTTGGATAGGTTAAGTGAATGGGCTCGGGTCTGGCAGATGGAATACAATGTTGACAAATGTGAGGTTATCCATTTTGGTAGGAATAACAGCAAACGGGATTATTATTTAAACGATAAAATATTAAAGCATGCCGCTGTTCAGAGAGACTTGGGTGTGCTAGTGCATGAGTCACAGAAGGTTGGTTTACAAGTGCAACAGGTGATTAAGAAGGCAAATGGAATTTTGTCCTTCATTGCTAGAGGGATGGAGTTTAAGACTAGGGAGGTTATGTTGCAATTGTATAAGGTGTTAGTGCGGCCACACCTGGAGTATTGTGTTCAGTTTTGGTCTCCTTACTTGAGAAAGGACGTACTGGCGCTGGAGGGTGTGCAGAGGAGATTCACTAGGTTAATCCCAGAGCTGAAGGGGTTGGATTATGAGGAGAGGTTGAGTAGACTGGGACTGTACTCGTTGGAATTTAGAAGGATGAGGGGGGATCTTATAGAAACATTTAAAATTATGAAGGGAATAGATAGGATAGATGCGGGCAGGTTGTTTCCACTGGCGGGTGACAGCAGAACTAGGGGGCATAGCCTCAAAATAAGGGGAAGTAGATTTAGAACTGAGTTTAGGAGGAACTTCTTCACCCAAAGGGTTGTGAATCTATGGAATTCCTTGCCCAGTGAAGCAGTTGAGGCTCCTTCATTACATGTTTTTAAGGTAAAGATAGATAGTTTTTTGAAGAATAAAGGGATTAAGGGTTATGGTGTTCGGGCCGGAAAGTGGAGCTGAGTCCACAAAAGATCAGCCATGATCTCATTGAATGGCGGAGCAGGCTCGAGGGGCCAGATGGCCTACTCCTGCTCCTAGTTCTTATGTTCTTATGTTCTTATATAGACCAACCACCTGTGGGTGGCACTCATTTGTACAGCAGACACTGGCAGGCGAGTTCCTGGATAATAAAGCCTTATATTCACTCGTTCTCACAGTGAATTGACAGTAGAACAGAGGAAGATTGCTAGACTTCGGGATGATAAGTGTAAGGAGGTGATGGACCTGGAGGGGGTGAATGGGGTATTTGAGGCATTTTATAAGAGGCTGTTGAAGTCGGAGTCCCTGACCAGGGAGGAGGGGATGTGGTAGTTCCTGGATGGGTTGAAGTTTCCCAAAGTGGAGGAGGGGCTGCTTCAGGGCCTGGGGGACCAATTGCGCTGAGGGAGGTGATGGATGGTATGGGGACGATGCAAGCAGGGAAGGCCCCGGGTTGGACGGGTACTCAGTAGAGTTTTAATAAAGATTTGCGGTGGACCTGGGGCCACTGCTGGTGAGGGCGTATAATGGGCAGGGTGGGTACAGAGGGATATGGGCCAAATGCGGGCAAGGAGGACTAGCTTAGTGATAGAAGCTGGGCGTCATGGACAAGCTGGGCTGAAGGGCCTGTTTCCACGCTGTAAACATCTATGACTCTATGACTTAAGTTTTGGTAATCATTCCTGAATCCCTTTTACCCCTCTCTCCTCCTTTAAAGTACTACTTAGATCCTACCTCCTTAACCAAGCTTTTAGTAACCTGTCTTAACCGCTTGATGTAGCTCGTGTACAAGCCTCGTCTGTCAAACTTTTCCTCATAAGAGCTGCCACCAAACTATGACTGTTGGTGACATATTGAGGGCTGAGTTGCAGCATCCCTAAAGGTAGCCACATAATGAAATTTATTTACATAATTTGAAACAAACCTGGTAAATGGAGTGGAGCATGTTTAAGGGGGTGAAGCATCAACTCTTGTTAGTATTCCTGTGCCCCATCACCTGGACAACAGCAACTGAGTCATTGCCAAGGGCATCAAATATGGCTTATATGGCTTCAGAAACAGCAAGGCTATGTACAACTCTTCATCACTCCATCGTTTTACAATATCAGCCATGACTCAATTGGTAGCATACTCTCCGCTGGTCACAAGATTATGGGTTGATGCCCCACCCAGGACTTGAGCACAAGGATCGCTGACACTTAATGGGAATGTCTGCCTTGAGAGTACTCAGGCAGAAAAATATATGAGAAGGCTTGCCAAGGATTTGCAACATTGTGGCTGAAGGTATGGAGAAGTTTCATCCCACCTTGATGCCATCATCCAAGCAGAATCAGCAATCTACAATCTGTCACTTATTATGTGGCTACCTTTAGGGATGCTGCAACTCAGCCCTCAATATGTCACCAACAGTCATAGTTTGGTGGCAGCTCTTATGAGGAAAAGTTTGACAGACGAGGCTTGTATCCACTGGAGTTTAGGGGAGTGAGACAGGAATTCATTGAAACATATAAGATCCTGAGGGGACTTGACAGGGTGGATGTGGAGATGCGATTTCCACTGGAGGGAGAATCTAGAACTGGGGGCCACCTTTTGAAAATAAGGGGTTGCCCATTTGACAAAGATGAGGGGAAGAAAATTCTCTAAGGGTAGTGAAACTTTGGAATTCACTTCCTCAAAAGGTGATTGAAGCAGAGTTTGTGAAAATAATAATAATAATCACTTATTGTCACAAGTAGGCTTTAATGAAGTTACTGTGAAACGCCCCTAGTCACCACATTCCGGCGCCTGTTCAGGGAGGCCAGTACGGGAATTGAACCTGCGCTGCTGGCATTGTTCTGCATTACAAGCCCCAGCTGTTTAACCCGCTGTGCTAAACCAGCCTCAGAGGATACAGGTAGATAGATTATTGAGAAGCACGAAGGTGAAAGGTTACTGAGTCGAATGATCACCATGATTATATTGAATGGGAGCAGACCCGAAGGGTCGATGGCCTCTCCTGCTCCTATTTTCTACATTTCCATTTTATCGGAGGCAGACAGGAATGCAAAGTTGGAGTTAAAAATATATCAGCTGTGATCTTTTCAAGGGGTCAATTGGCTTATTCCTGCTCCTAATTTGTACGTTCATAGTCCTTTCTATTCACAAAGAATGCTCGCAGGTCTTCTGATTCCTTACAGTCAACATAAGTACATAAGTCTGTCACTCATTGAATACAGGAGAAGCAGGCCACTGCTGTAAATCGCTCTTTCAAGCAACTCCTTTTAACCGCTCCTGCTTGTTGCTCAGGCTGGCAGGGATTTCCTGCTCCCATTCAAATCGGGCAGGTTTGATAATGTGAGCAGAAAATATCTTCACATGGCTTCTCTGAACATTGCTTTCTCGTCCGATTGATGGTAGTGCACATCCGCTCTGTAATAAACCTCCAATTATGGGGACACAGTAGTTTCACATAGTCCTTACATTCCGGGAGAATGATGATGACTTGCAGTGGGGACAGTGCATAAATCCTCATGAAACTTCTGTCAATGTCTGGCTAATGGCAGTTTGCTGGCTCTCAATGTCCGAGGACTTATCTTGGCGATGCAGCAGGGAAAGTTCAATTCTCCTGATCCTTTGTGAGCTCCATTCTTGTGGGTCGGTATGACCAGAGGCAGACAGATGGAATAGGAGGGCCAGCCAAATCTGAAAAGGTGCAGAGGGCACACATTGACAATAACTGGAATGAGTGAGGCTAGCCCTATACACTGTGGGGGGCATGCTCATTCCCATCGAGATACTGGGATGACTGATGAGTTCAGTCACTGTGAAGGGACCTCATCAATGTGCGGGAAGCTTGCAACTGTGCCACTGCTACTTCCTAACCTGCCTGCTGCTACATCCAAGTGCATCCCCAACACCCACAGCAGAATATCCTCCTCCATGTGGTTGCCCAAAGGCCCCTGGTTTCCTCCTTGGGATAGAAGGTTAGCTGGAGTGAGCTCGAGAAGCCTCACCACCCGTTGGTGTTGACATTGATGGATACTAGCAAGTGCCCCAGTATTGTATTGCATTTCCTTCAGCAGTACAGAGATTCCTACCATCCTCACTATGGGGTGCGGGCCCTGGTTGACAGTATCAGCAGGCCTGGCCCACGGGATGGAGGATGATGACGACCCACTCTGCGATGAGCACTGGTGCTCTGTCTTGTTTGACACCATCTGACCCCCTGCCCACGGCAGCACGTTCCACCAACAACCTGGGTGATCACTGCATGCGAGCTGGCCATTCCACCACCACACAGTCCCACCGAACCCTTGTGGCGGCAGAGGTGGGGAGAGTGAAGGGGAGGGTTTGGGATGGAGAGGGATGGGGGTGGGGTGGGGCGGGGTACCATGGCAGTGAGTGATGGCTGAACTGGGGTCCCTGGCCCGAGTCTACCTCCATCTCTCCCCTCCCAACCCCCCCCCCCCCCCCCCCCCCCCCGTGCCTCCTCTGCAGCCACCCCAGCCCATCCATTCATCCATTACACCCAACTGACAGAGCATCGAGGCAGGTTTAAACGTTGTGAACAGGTGTTTATTGTGAAATGGTGAACATTTTTGAACATGTTTGGGTCCTAGCCCCTAAGGCTACACTGTGTGCTGCACCCATGCCAAATTAACTGGTGTCTACCTTTCTGGCCTTACGACTCTGACGCAAAGTCTAGATGGATCCCGAGGCAGTACATTAGGAGTGGACGTCGGCCTGCTGCGATTCCCGCCCTGTGACATGGGTCCCCTTTGGCAGCTGTCCTCTGGAGCAACCGGGCCTAGATCAGCCCAGCAGTCACTCGGGTGTCCCAGGTGGCATGGTGCCACCCTGTTCTTCCCACTGCTCATCTGATGCACCAGGAACAGAAGGGGGCGATGGGGAGACAGAGGCGCTGTGGTGTTCCAGCACCTCCCCTGCGGAAGTCACTGGTATGGCCCCCATCACCTCATCCTTCCTCAGGGTGCCCGATAGCCCCCTGGGGATGGGGATGTGACAGGTGCTAACTCTGGGGCTCCCCTGCCATCTGGCATTACCAGTCCTGGAGGCCCACTCCCATCTCGACCAGGGTCTCAATGCTCACAGCCATGGAGAACAGGAAGTTGGCCACCTCCCTCTGGGACTGTGCTACATCACCCGCGATCTCTAGGGCCCGTTCATCGTAGGGAGGTGAAAACTCTGATGTCTGGCACCAGATGGCATGGGAGTTGGTGGGGGCGTCAGGGAGATGACCTGTATCCGAGGGGAGTGGGGGGGGGGGAATGGGAGTATGAGGGGGGCGGCATAGGCAGCACTGAGGCACATGAGTGGGCCATAGATTGGAATGGCTCTGGGGTAATACCAGGCGCATACTCGTTGGGGTGGGGTCGGGGAGTCAAGTGCAAACTCACCAATGAGGCCCGCTGGAGGTTGTTGGTCTCCTTACTGCACTGGTGCTGACCCTCCTGGTCACACTTCCCGAGCTGACAGCCGTTACCACTTCCAGGCGGCACTAGCTGTCCTGTGGCTCACCCTCCGGGGTACTTGGGGTACAGGGAATCTCGTCTGGCCTCAATCGCGTCCAGTAATCTTCCCACTTTGTCATCACCGAATCGTAGAGCTGGTGTTCTCAGCAGCATGGCTGTGAGCTGAGTGAGGTTGGCTGTGCAGGATCGGTTTAAGTGCTGCTCTCACTTGTTAGCAAGGGGCTGGCGAGCGCAGTCTTGGCGAATCAGCCAGGGGATCATCATTTGCGGCATAAAGCCCCTGGGGCCTCGTTAAGTGGACCAATGGACTTTTTATGGCAGTGATGGCCTCTCTAGACTGAGCCTCGGGAAGCTCGCAGCGGTTACCCCACTCACTACCACACTTAGAAGTGTTTTGGTTAAATCCAGTCCAGGTTAACGACATAAAGATAATCAAGGCCTCAGGACATCATACTCACATTTCACACTTGCCTATAGGAAAAAAGACAGCTATAAAAAAAGTCTAACATAGAATAGAATAGAATAGAACAGTACAGCACAGAACAGGCCCTTCGGCCCTCGATGTTGTGCCGAGCAATGATCACCCTACTCAAACCCACGTATCCACCCGTAACCCGTAACCTAACAACCCCCCCCCCCCTTAACCTTACTTTTTAGGACACTACGGGCAATTTAGCATGGCCAATCCACCTAACCCGCACATCTTCAATGATCAATGAGGAGTAACAATCAGGATTCTCAAAGACCTGCACGATAAATAAGTTCTCCATGTCACATGAGATGGCAAAGGATAATGCAGGATCAAGGATCTCTCCAGAATTCAATTGAAAATTAAATGAAAATGAAAAAAAATGAAAATGAAAATCACTTATTGTCACAAGTAGGCTTCAAATGAAGTTACTGTGAAAAACCCCGAGTTGCCACATTTCGGTGCCTGTCCAGGGAGGCTGGTGCGGGAATTGTCTGCTTTAAAATCCAGCTATTTAGCCCTGTGCTAAACCAGCCCCTGCTGCCCCTGCAAGGCACCATCACTTCTACTATTCTATCTTCGCAACGTCCAGATGGTCCATTTCCTGGGCCCCGGCCAGGTATAATGGCCCAACCTTCATGGCCACCTCAAACCCCTCAAAATGAGTATCGAGAATAGGATGATATAGGACCAGTGATCGATGGACCCTACTACCTCTGGCCTCGTAGACAGGATTATTTGTGCTCCATTGAATCTGATACACCCAGCTTCCAAATCAAGATTACCAAGGCATGGCAGCCAATTGAACTCAATTGGGAATTAAATCCTATCTCTCGCCAGGGACTGGGCTCAGGCGGACATCCTGTCCGGTCCCCATCTCCCAACCCATCACGATAAACGGCACACCATGCGGCAGGATTTCAAAGACCCATAGGCGGTGCCTGATCAAGGACTGTGTTGAGTGCAAGAACCCTCTTAAATGTCTCCATCGCTTTTTGAAAGCTACCCTGCAATCCTTCGAAGTGAGCTCTGATGACCTGCACTTCAGCGCCAAAACTCTCACTCAAGGCGACATCATAGAAGGCAGCCATCATCCGATGCGTGCATCACTGCCAAGGTGAGAGCCCGCTCAACAATGCCACCACCAGCTAGGCCCCACTCCAGCCACTCCGAACACCACAGAAAACAAAATATTTGGGCATTTTAACTCAGCTCTTTATTACAAAAAGGCCAATCAGGAGCTTCCAGGGACATGGTGCAAGCCACATGGCCCAAGAAATGTGCATCAAGGGGCAGTGTCGCAGTGGGTTAGCATTGCGGCCTCACGGCGCCGAGGTCCCAGGTTCGATCCTAGCTCTGGGTCACTGACCGTGTTGAGTTTGCACATTCTCGCGTGTTTGCGTGGGTTTCGCCCCCACAACCCAAAAATGTGCAGGGTAGGTGGATTGGCCACTTTAAATTGCCCCTGAATTGGAAAAAATGAATTGGGAACTTGAAATTAAAAAAAAAGAAATGTGCATCAGGATGAAACAGCGGATTAAAAGACGAGCAGAGCCAGAGCTCAGGAAAACACAACCGTCCCTGTGCTCACATCACGTGACCCCCCCCTCTCCAGGATGTGAGTCCTGAGTGTCAAAATATGCTGATTGGTAAGTGATCGTGTGCGATGAAGAGTGGGAGGGTAGATATTGTGGTGAGTGATGGTGTGCAATGAAGAGTGGGAGGGTAGATATTGTGGTGAGTGATGGTTTGCAATGAACAGTGTGAGGGTAGATGTGGTAAGTGACGGTGTGCAATGAACAGTGTGAGGGTAGATGTTGTGGTGAGTGACGGTGTGCAATGAACAGTGTGAGGGTAGATGTTGTGGTGAGTGATGGTGTGCAATGAACAGTGTGAGGGTAGATGTTGTGGTGAGTGACGGTGTGCAATGAACAGTGTGAGGGTAGATGTGGTGAGTGATGTTGTGCAATGAACAGTGTGAGGGTAGATGTTGTGGTGAGTGATGGTGTGCAATGAACAGTGTGAGGGTAGATGTGGTGAGTGATGGTGTGCAATGAACAGTGTGAGGGTAGATGTTGTGGTGAGTGATGGTGTGCAATGAACAGTGTGAGGGTAGATGTGGTGAGTGATGGTGTGCAATGAACAGTGTGAGGGTAGATGTTGTGGTGAGTGATGGTGTGCAATGAACAGTGTGAGGGTAGATGTGGTGAGTGACGGTGTGCAATGAACAGTGTGAGGGTAGATGTTGTGGTGAGTGATGGTGTGCAATGAACAGTGTGAGGGTAGATGTTGTGGTGAGTGATGGTGTGCAATGAACAGTGTGAGGGTAGATGTGGTGAGTGACGGTGTGCAATGAACAGTGTGAGGGTAGATGTTGTGGTAAGTGATGGTGTGCAATGAGCAGTGGGAGGGTAAATGCTGTGGTGAGTGACGGTGTGCAATGAACAGTGGGAGGGTAGATGCTGTGGTGAGTGATGGTGTGCAATGAACAGTGGGAGGGTAGATGCTGTGGTGAGTGATGGTGTGCAATGAACAGTGTGAGGGTAGATGTGGTGAGTGATGGTGTGCAATGAACAGTGTGAGGGTAGATGTTGTGGTAAGTGATGGTGTGCAATGAAGAGTGGGAGGGTGAATGCTGTGGTGAGTGATGGTGTGCAATGAACAGTGTGAGGGTAGATGTTGTGGTAAGTGATGGTGTGCAATGAACAGTGTGAGGGTAGATGTTGTGGTAAGTGATGATGTGCAATGAAGAGTGGGAGGGTGAATGCTGTGGTGAGTGATGGTGTGCAATGAACAGTGTGAGGGTAGATGTTGTGGTGAGTGATGGTGTGCAATGAACAGTGTGAGATTAGATGTTGTGGTGAGTGATGGTGTGCAATGAACAGTGTGAGGGTAGATGTTGTGGTAAGTGACGGTGTGCAATGAAGAGTGGGAGGGTGAATGCTGTGGTGAGTGATGGTGTGCAATGAACAGTGTGAGAGTAGATGTTGTGGTGAGTGATGGTGTGCAATGAACAGTATGAGGGTAGATGTTGTGGTGAGTGATGGTGTGCAATGAACAGTGTGAGGGTAGATGTATGCAATGTGCAGGTGCATTCACTTACTTTAACTACCCAAGTGAGGCCATTAAACTTTTTCTGGAAGCCCTGCTGCTAGAAAGCCAGTCTTCGGACTGCACCATTTCAGCACAGGTAGTAGGAGTCTGGGCTGGTTGGCTGACAGACAAAAGAAAGGTATTGGCTAAGTAGCAGTGGTGGGAGAATGATTGCTGTCAGCCTGAGGGAGCTTGCACCCTTCCTTTTCACCTGTCCCATCAAAACATCCATTGGAACATCAGAAAATCTCAAGGCACAGCTACATCATAATTCATCTTTTCCTGTTGACTCTGCCTTCCACAAGCAGTTCCAGCACCTGCTTCACTGAGAATGCCCTGTCCCTTTATAAGATGGGAGCTGCATTTAGGTGGTGCTAGCCTTGCACAAACTTGAACCCCCAGATGAACATCACATTTACCAGTGGCTGCAGCAGTAAACTAACAGGCAGCATGAGGTTGGCATATTGCCTCTCCAAGAAGTGACAAATGTGAGTTAATCGCACATTTAGCTGGATTTTCCACCGCAACCTGTCATATGTCTTGCAGAGGTGGTCAATTGGTTGGCAGTGGGATCTTCTAGTTTCCCGTTGAATGCACCCCTCACCACAAGTGTGCACCATTGGCGGGACCGGGAGATCCCACCGGTGAATGGCTGGAAAGTTCTGGCCATCGTGTTCCTGAGTCCGTTTTCAGAGGCTAAAAAGTTTATTCTCCGATGGTTTTATATATATATATATTGAATTCATAGCAATCATTATGAAGAAAAAAAAGTTGTAAACTTAAACCCACAAGAATGTTTTTTTTAAATGCCCTCATCATCAATGTACACAATAACAAAGTATTATGCATTCATTTTATTTTGAGGAATGCAAATAATTGGAAATGCGACAGAGGTCATTGAAATATTAGTGGCAAATATTCACCTGTTGGCTTTTCAATGCTGAGTTTGATTAGTATGGAATGCATACTACGTCAGGATCTGACTTGCCTTGGTCACTGTCATCAATGCCCAATTCATTAATGTCCATTATTGGTTGGAGAACATACCTCGCATTTGGAGCTGTACTTGCCTTTTCATCCCAGGTTGGCATGTTTTTAGCTGCTTTCACCCATAAATTTTCAGGCACCACTTCTTCATCTTCAGTAAACCATGCTTCCTAATAACACAGTAAATGCAAATTGTTAACATTTTCTCTGCATTTAATATAGGTTTGTTTTGGTGCCTGGAAATATCAAGCAATGTCATGATGAAGAATCCTCAACCACTTTGGCTCAATGGGAAAGGAGAGGAAATCTAGAATTAATATGTGATTTTATAAAAGCAGTTATGAAAGAGTGGTTATGAGGTTCAATCACCTCTGTTAGGCCAAGACTCCAACCTTAAACATCCTGGAATTCACTATTGATAAGAAAGTGAAGTGAACCAACCCTGTATACAGTGTGGCTACAAGGGCAGGGAAGAGATTTGGTATTCTGACAAACGGCTCACTTTCTGATTCCTCAAAACCTGTCCATCATCTACAAGGCTTAAGAAAGGAAAGGGGCAGCACAGTGGCTAGCACTGCTGCATACGGCGCTGAGGACCCGGGTTCGATCCCAGCTCTGGGTCACTGTCTGTGTGAAGTTTCACATTCTCCCCGTGTCTGCGTGGGTCTCACCCCCACAAACCAAAGATGTGCAGTGTCGGTAGATTGCCCACACTAAATTGCCCCTTAATTGGAAAAAATAACTGGGTACTCTAAATTTATTTTAAAAAAAGAAAGGAATGTGATGGAATATTCACCACGAGCCAAGATGGGGAAAGACATAACACTTAAGCTTAGAGCTTTCCAGGATAGATGATATACATCTTCCACTGGATCCACCCATCCATTGTCTGCACATATGGCTGCAGTATGTACAATCTGCAGCATGCACCGCAACAGCTAACTAAGGTTACTTCACTAGGCCCTCCCTCCATTGTGACATCTACCACCATGAACAAGAGTAGAAATGTGTGAGGAACCCATCTCCAAATTCATCTTTTCCTTTATCGTTCCCTCCTTAAAACTATTGTGGAAGGGACAATACCACTAGAGCTATAGCAGTTCATGAAGAGGTCCCATAAACACCTTCTCAGTGAACCTATGAATGGACAATAAAGTTGGCCTTGCCAGTATCTTCTGTGTTCCAAGAATTAAGACCACAAGGGTCAGCTGAGGAATAAATGGAAAACAGCCGTGAGTGGTTTACGTAGCATTTGTCTGCAATAAGGTCAAAGAGCATTTGAGATATTGGCAAACATTGTCCACTTGATGCATCAGAAGTAGACTGTATGAAGAATGAATCAGAGGTTGATAGTATAAATATGATAACTGAGATATTCTTCAAGAAATGCACTTTGTGTTTCATCATACATTCCACATATATTCTGAAAAATCCAATAGACGAAACACATTTTGAAAATATGCAAAAGGAACTTGCGCGTATTTGCTTTTCTGCTTCATTCAAGCCTTTCTCTGTGTCTTTAAATTGTACATATTATTGTTGTAAATATCTACCTTTCAGTTGACCATAATTCTACTTAAGGAATCCCTAAATTCTAAAATTATCATTCCTGTCTTCAAACCCCTCCTTGGCCTAGCGGCCCCCTCTCCCTGTAATTTCCTCCAGTCTTAAAATCCTCCAAGGCTCCTCGAAATCTGGTCCCTTGAGAATCTCCATTTTAGTTGTATAAACTTTGGTGGCCAAGTCACTGGATGTGATCCAACGATAAAGGTAGATTTAGATTTGTCACATGTACCGAGGTACAGTGAAAAGTATTGTTCTTTATACAGTTCAGACAGATTGTTCGATGCATGAAAAACATAGGACATACAATAAATAGATACACAATGTAAATACATAGACAAAGACATCAGGTGAAGCATATGGAGTGTAGTGGACTAACTTGTAAAAGGTTAGTATGGTTATAAAAGATGTAGGAAGAGGATCATCTATGAGGGAGAGCTCACAGAGAGTCGCCACTCTCAGGCGCCATCTTGCTACAAGCCATTTGTCTGGCATTGGCTGAACCATCGGAAACTATGAGGCCAAGGAGAAGGAATGTTCTTGTCACATGACAGAGATTAGTCAAAGATGTTCTGGTCAGATAGGTAGAAACAGGCAGGTGTTTCCCAACAGTCGACCCATTGAGGCCATCACCAGTAGCTAACGTAAATTAGGGCACTTAATGATGCTCCATGGGCTTCATGCCTGAAAAGACTGTCTCACCAGCTGACCACATTCAGCATCACCGCGCTCATGAGAGGGAACAAATCTTAAACTGATCTTGCAGAGCAAACCCCAGACAGCACTCAGGCATGGCACCATGCAGACCAAGCCCACGATTCGGCGATGCCGATCTGGCCAGACTGATGAACGCAGTGGAGTTCAGACGGATACCCGGTTCCCCCAAGAATGTTGGAGGGTCAGCCACAGGGCAGGCAGTGCCACCTGGGAGGCAGTGGCTGTGGCTGTCAGTGCAGGGAATGTCTCCAGGAGGAACACCAGCCAGTGCCGTAAGAAGCAAAACAACCTCCTCCAGGCCGCACGGGTGAGTTGGCACCAGCCCCCTGGCACCGGTCCCGCCTCCCCCCTCAAAGCAGTTGGCACCACAACAACCTCACCTAGCACAATACCAGCCAACATACCCTGCACACCACACCAAGCCCAGCAGCAGTGCCCATGCCTGTTCCCCGCTGTAGCCTCCCTGCCCCACAATGCGTGAACCATGCGGATAATGATGCCCTTCTCTGTCCCCACAGAAAAAGTTGTCCCACAACAGACCAGAAAGGGCCCAGATAGGCAGCAGGGTGCCGTCCTCACCCCCTATCAGGAATGGACACTGGAGGTTGGCTGAGGACAGATTGGTCACCAGCATCAAGATTGGCCTGCGTTGCTGAGGTGAGTATCCACCAATCCCCACCCAGATGGCCTGCCACACATCAGGTCATGTCAGGCATAATGATCCTTCCCTCTCACTGAACACATGTCTATTCTCTCGCAGGATCTCCACCCTATGGTGCCAGCCCATCTGGGATGCCTGCCCCCCCCCCCCCCCACCCCCGCCCCCCGCTGTCCAAGAGAGCACCTCGGAGAAGAGCTCCGAGGATGCCATCATCGAGGTGTCACAGCTGCCATCCCCACCCTCCACCAACGCAGAAACACGCACCTCAGTGGATGAAGGTAGTGGACAGGCTTCTGGGCACAATCTTTTATTAATATTAACAATCTTTAATGTCGAAAGTAGGCTTATATTAGCACTGCAATGAAGTTACTGTGAAAATCCCCTAGTCGCCACATTCCGTCTCCTGTTTGGGTACACTGAGGGAGAGTTCAGAATGACCAAATTACCTAACAACACGTCTTTCAGGACTTGTGGGAGGAAACCGGAGCATCCGGAGGAACCCCAAGCAGACACAGCCTCCCCGAACAGGCGCGGAATGTGGCAACTAGGGGCTTTTCACAGTAACTTCATTTGAAGTCTACTCGTGACAATAAGCGATTTTCATTTCATTTTTCAACATGCAGACTCCACTCAGATAGTGCCCCAAGCTGGGAATCGAACCTGTGACCCTGGAACTGTGAAGCAACAGTGCTAACCACTGTGCTACCATGCTGTCCATGCTTCAGTAAATGAAGTGCCCTAAATAGTGCTGAACATTTTGTAATCATCAGTGAACATCCCCACTTTTAGACCTATGTTGGAAGGAAGGTCATTGATGACACAGCTGATATGGTTGGGCCTCGGACACGACACTGAGGAACAACTGCAGTGATATTCTGGGGCTGACATGATCGACTTCTAGCCACCACAACCATCTTCCTTTGTGCCAGGCATGACTCCAACCAATGGAGAGTTTTTCCCCTGATTCCCATTGATTCCAGTTTTGCTAGGGCTCCTTGATTCCATACTCGTTCAAATACTACCTTGATCTCAAGGGCAGTCATTTTTACCTCACCTCTGCAATTCAGTTCTTTAGTCCATGTTTGAACCAAGGCTGTAATGAGGTCAGGAGCCGAGTAACTAAACAGAACCCAAAATGAGCATCATTGAGCAGATTATAGCTAAACGAGTGCCTTCGATAATCCATTCCATCACCTTACTGATGATTGAGAGTAGACTAATGGGAAGGTAATTTACTGTGTTGGGTTTGTCCTGCTTTTGTATACAGGACATACCTGGGAAATTTTCCACATTGCCAGGGAGATACCAGTAATGTAGCTGTACTGGAACAGCTTGGCTAGGAGCGTAGCAAGTTCTGGAGCACAAGTCTTCAGTACTATTGCCAGAATATTGTCAGAGCCCACAGCCTCTGCAGTATCTCGTGCCTTCAGCATTTTTGAAATCACATGGAATGAATCAAATTGGCATCTGTGAAGTTGGACACGTCCAGGGAGGCTGAGAGGGATCATCCACTCAACACTTCAGGCTGAAGATTGATGCAAATGCTGCCTCCTTACCTTTTACACTGATGCGCTGGGCTCGTCCATCATTGAGGATGGCGATATTTGTAAAGCCTCCTCCTCCGGTGATTTGTTTAATTGTCCACTACCATTCTCCAGTGAATGTGGCAGGACTACTGAGCTTAGATCTGATCCATTGGTTTTGAATTCATAGATTCATAGAATTTACAGTGCAGAAGGAGGCCATTTGGCCCATCGAGTCTGCACCGGCTCTTGGAAAGAGCACCCTACCCAAGGTCAACACCTCCACCCTATCCCCATAACCCACCCAACACTAAGGCCAATTTTGGACACTAAGGGCAATTTAGCATGGCCAATCCAACTAACCTGCACATCTTTGGACTGTGGGATGAAACCGGAGCACCCAGTGGAAACCCACGCACACACGGGGAGGATGTGCAGACTCCGCACAGACAGTGACCCAAGCCGGAATCGAACCTGGAACCCTGGAGCTGTGAAGCAATTGTGCTATCCACAATGCTACCGTGCTGCCCAATTGCTGAGCTCTATCTATTACTTGCTGCTTATGTTGTTTGGCATTGCACGTCGTCCTGTGTTGTAGCTTCACCAGGTTGACACCTCATTTTTTGGTGTGCCTGGTGCAGGTTCTGACATGTCCTCCTGCACTCTTCATTGAATAAGGGTTGATCCCCTGGCTTTGTGCGAGGGTAGAGTGGGGGATACGCTGGGCCACAAAGTTACATATCGTGGTTGACTACAATTCTGCTGCTGCTTATGGCCCACAGCGCCTCATGGATGTCCAGGCTTGAGTTGCTGGATCTGTTTGAAGCCTATCTCATTTAGCATGGTTGTAGTGGTAGTGCCACACAACATAATGGAGGGTATTCTCAAGGTGAAGACTGGACATAATCTCCACAAGGACTGTGCGTTTATCATTCTTACTGATACTATCATGAACAGGTGCATCTACAGCAGGTAGGTTAGTAAGGATGAGGTCAAGCATGTTTTTCACTCTTGTTGGATCCCTCACAACCTGCCCCAGACTGAATCTGGTAGCTATGCCCTTTAGAATCCCGCCAGCTTGGTTTCTAGTAGTACTACGGAGCCTCTCTTGGTGATAGTCATTGAAGTCCCCCACCCAGAGTAAATTCTGCACGCTTGCAATCCTCAGTGCTTCCTCCAAGTGGAGTTCAACATGGAGGAGTACTGATTCATTTGTTGGAGGGAGTGGGGTAACAGTAGATGGTAATCAGTAAGAGGGTTCCTTGCCCATGTTTGACCTGATGCCAGGAGACTTCTGCCAATGGGACAGGACATATTCGAGGGTGGTGATCGTGTCGGGACATTGTCTGTAAGGTATGATTCTGTGTGTATGACTATGTCAGGCTGTTGCTTGACTAGTCTGTGAGACAGCTCTCCCACCTTTGGCACAAGATCCCGGATGTTAATAACAAGGACTTTGCCGGGTCGACGGGGCTGAGTTTGCAGTTGTTGTTTACTCTTGAAAGTGCCTTGGGGTGTTTGGCATGTTGAAAGTGCTTTATAAGTTCAAATTATTACTTAATATGCCTGTAACTGCATCTCTTTCTTTAATAGTTAACTTATTTTTCTAACAATCAGACAAAACCACAAGCACAAAAATAGATAGCACTTACTTGACTTATCTTTATCCAGTTTTCTTCTAATACATTTCCATGTGCATTGCTAAAACTTAAAGCACGTTGAAGAAGGCTGTTTGCATGTCCCACTTGGCCAGCTAACATATAGCAATAAGCTTTCAGATGAAAGAGTCGTGGATAGAAAACTGGGCAGGTGTTACATCGTTCTTTGAATTCATTTAGGTACTATTAAAAATTGAAATTAAATGTCATATTTATTATTGCACATTTTAAAACCATATGGTGGTATTTACAAAAATAACTATTGCATTATAATTAGATGCAAATTCATCATAACGAATTAGGAGACAGCTCTCTAAATTTCTGTCAGAAGTCTCTTCACATGGTGACTGAACAAACACAAAACCAACACTAAGGTACTTAAATGTTATTAACATAGAACAAATTGTGTTTTATGAAGATAGGAACAAACGCATTTTAAGCTGGTTAATGAGTTGGATTTTGCAGTAACGGCAAAGCAACGGTGTTCACAACTGACCTTGATGAAGGTCATTCACAAAGGTCTATTAATTTCTCTCTGTGGTGCAAATTTGTACTTCAATGATATCAGTTTCAATCTGGTGCCAAGTCATGGGAACCTGAATGTGTCCAGCAGTAAGCGATGTCATCAAGCAAGCTGAGTCGCCAATCACATTGAAGTATTGTCACTGACAGCAAGTCACAAAGTTAAAAAACACTGAATCCCTTATTTTGAATTTAAAATTTTACAGAGGGAAAATAAAAGATTGGGACGTATACATGGGACTATCGTAGAAACTAAAATATCATGAATTAACTTCTTTAAAAAAGATGTTTCAATTTTCCATGGGATGTGAACATTGCCAGTAAGGGAGAAGGTCTATTCTGATGAAAGGTCACAGACTGGAAACATTAACTCTATTTCTCTCACCACAGATGCTGAACCTGCTAACTATTGCCAACACTTTTTAATATACCACAAATATCATCCTTTGTGCTAGATAGACTTTAATCAGTGGAGAGGTTTCCCCCGATTCTCATTTACTTCAATTTTCCTAGGGATCCTTAATGCCACATTCGGTCAAATATCCTTTAATGTCAGGCAGTTACCCTCATAACAGGTGGGATACTCCCATTCGGCGCCAGAGTGTCCACGCCTTCGGAAACGCCGTTGCATATCATGACGGCGTGAATGGGCCACTGGGAGTACCGATTCTGGCCTCTACAGGGGTCCAGCACGCCGCTGGTGCGGTTCACACTGCTCCAGCCTCCCATTCCGGCATAAACTGTGCGCCGCGGGATCTGCGCATGTGCAGTGGCGCCGGCATCAACGATGACATGCGAAGTGCGCCGGCGCTAACCCGCACATGCGCGGTGGCCTCCCTCAACGCACGAGGGAACGAGTAGCCGACCTGCCGATTGGTGCACCCCGATTGCGGGCCAGGCCCTATCGGAGGCCCCACCAGGGTCAGAGGTCCCTCCTCCCTACTCACAGGCCGCCCCCCGACTCTGCACGCAGAGTTCCCGCCGGCTGCAACCAGGTGTGGACGCGCCGATGGTACTCTGCCTATTTAGAGCGGCCGCGCGGCCTATTTCGGCCGGAGAATCGGCGCCCTGGCCGCATAGAGCGGCCCGCGACCGGCGTCGCGCCAAATGCGCCGGCGCTAATGGTCGCATGCCTGCGTTGGCGCGGCGTGGCGCAGTTGTGGGGATTCTCCGGCCTGGCGCGGGGCTGGGAGAATCCCGTCCAGCATCTCTGGAATTCAGTTCTTTTGTCCATGTTTGAACCAAAGCTGTAATGAGATCTGGAGCAGAATGGCCCAGGCAGAACCTGGACTGAGTATTGCTGTTGCGAAAGAAGGAATCCAGTGTTAAAAAGGGCTTGGTAATTCGCTAAATTGCTTCCTCACCAGACCCAAACAGGTTGGAACCTAGTCCAGGGAAAGCCGGATGAAAGCAGGATGACACTGGGATCTTAACATAATACCTGTTTACTTCCCTGTATACCAATACCTCCCTTTACTTGGCTGGAAGGTCCCATGCAAATCCAAGGAATATGTAACAAAATTGACCTATAACATTTGCTGTGCAAACAAAGTTCTTCAAAATATATCTCATCATCATGATTCTTTTGAGTAGGATAAAATGTCACTTTTCCAGCGTTTTGTTTGAAGTGTTAAAACGTATGTCATTCTGAAACTGAGAACTTTAATACAATAAGGAAAAAACAAACAAACCTCTTTTGTCTGCTGGTAGATCTCCATGACAGTTTCTTGCCTGTCCCACAATGCCTTTCTAAACACCAAAATCTGACACTCCAAAAACTTGGAATAACCATACATTGAGAATAGTGAAGCGTTCGTGTAGATCACCAGTCGCTTTGCCATTTTAAATGCTGGACGAGCTTTTTTCCATTCTGACAATCTAGAATACCTGTTTGACCAAATTTAAATATAAGCAGTATAATATATTACAGCTAAAAACATTGAATAATATTTTCCATATATCCTAGTAAACCCACTTAGCCTTTTGGACATGAAGGGGCAATTTAGCATGACCAATCCGCCTAACCTGGACATCTTTGGACTGTGGGAGGAAACTGGAGCATCCGGAGAAAACCCACACAGACACAGGGAGAATATGTAATCTTCACAAAGACAGTCACCTGAGGCTGCAGTTGAACCTGGGTCCCTAGAGCTGTGAGGCAGCAGCGCTAACCGTTGTGCCACCGTGCTGTTATTTTAGAAACCTTGACCATATCAACCCTGAGCTCTCTAAACCTATTTTGGCAACTAATGTGCTTTGAACAAGGAATTAACTTTGGGATCCTGTTATAAACCATATCCAGAGCTTCTATCATCCATCCAAGTCTTGAAATCTGAAATAAAGACAAGATACTGGAAAGACTCAACAAGTCCAGCAGCGTTTGTGGAGAAAGAGACAGAGTTAACTTTTCAGGTTTTGACCTTTTATCACCATTCACTCTTCACAGATGTCACCAGACCTGCTGAATATTTCCAGCATTCTCTGATTTTACACCAATTCCCCATCAAGTAAATGGTGCCAAAACTGGATATGAGATTCGAACTGAGGTTAACCAAGATTTTATACAAAGAAAACATGATATGCTTTGCTTTAGGGTGAGTTGTCCTATGTATACAACCAAGATTTCTGTTTGCCTTAGTTATAGCTTCACAACATTCATCATGAATCTTGTTGCACTAAGACATCCAGACCCCAATTCTTTGACAGGGGGCAGCCACTGAAATCCCCACCCTACAACCTCTGTGAGAGGTTCACCCAAATTATAATGCTCCAGCCTCATTGACATCATTCCAGCAAGTTGCCCATCTGAAACAGATGTAAAGAGACAGCTGGCCGTCTGCTATGACATGAAAGCTAGGTGACTTGCAGGCTGCCAGCTGACATTGGATTGGATTGGAATTGTTTAGTGTCATATTAACCAAGGTACAGGGAAAAATATTGTTCTGCGTACAGTTCAGACAGATCATTCCGTACATGAAAATAAATACATAGGACAAACATAAAATACACAATATGTATACATTCTGATATGTTGCTGGGGTTCAGTTGAATCTTGCAGATGAAGGTATGGGCGACTTGTATGCCAATAATAGTGCACCTGCTCTTCCTAGCTTCACAAACAAAAGCTTATTACTCAATCTTTTAGAGCCTTAGTTCAGTGTTGTTGTAGGTAAAGTCACCATAGTCCCAGATGACCATTGGCTGCTTTCCCCTTTGATGTGGAGAGCTGACTGGTGGTGATTTAACCTGAGGATCATAAAACCTCAGACAAGGGGCAAAATTGGGAAGTCAGGCCTTCATGAATAACCTCAGCCATTACTAGAATTGAACCTTGCTCTGCATCACAAACCAGCCTTCAAGCTAACTGAGCTAAACTGCACTTACCTCTCTTTGATGTGGTCAATGTTTGTAAACATTGGGGTTTCACCACTTAGGCCACTGAACCATGAGGGGAGATGAATGAATCAAAGCTGCCAGATGGTGTGTAGAAGCTGTCAATCACAGACCACAACTAGAAGGCTATGAAAGGCTTGCAGCTAATGGATCTGTGGGAACCAGACACAGGTCACAGCTGTTCTCCTTCCAGCAATGGACATGTGGCACTGCACGGTACGTGTTGCAGCTGAAATTCTTCTCACTGCCCTCTGGACTGCTCTCAAGTATCCAGATTTTAGGCAGGAGGTCCCTGGGGGGAGGGTGAGACAGTGGTCCCTGGGTGGTGGTGGGGGGGGGGGGGGGGGGGGGCTAATACAGTGGTCCCTGCAGGCGGTCCTTTTGTTTAGGGAGTTCCTAGCAGGTGGTCCCCCATTAGAAGGATTTATGTGGGGGCTCCCCTTATTAAAGGGGTGTCTGTGGGGGGTCCTTCTATTACAGGGGGTCCTGGGGGGTCTCAATATTACAGGTGTCCCAGGGAGGTCTCCCAATTACAGAGGTCCCTGAGTGTCCCAGGGGGCAGGTCAAGTCACATCCCAACTTGGAGATAGGGAAGGGCACCCAGGTAACCCAGGGATGGGAGGTTGCAGTTGGGGAGGGGTGTTTCAGGGCTGCTTTGCGGTGAGAGGGGTGGGGACCTCACTATTGGGCCACTCACTCAAAATGGCGGCCCAAGAATCCCTCATATTCCATATCATGCATACATTTGCATGGCAAAGAATACTGAATTGCTTGCTGGTTTGCGCTCCCACAGGGATCTTAAAACGGTTGCAATTCACCTCCGACGGGAGAACATAGGGAGGGATTCTCCGTATGTTTCAATGTTTCCCATTGTGGGCACCCACAATCCGTCAGGAAATTTCCGGGCGTGAGTGTGCTGCTGGTGAAACGGAGGATCTTGCCCATGGAGAATCCAGTCTCCCAAATGGAGAATTTTGCCCAGTGTCTGAGCATCTAGCGTGACAGACCCTCTCAGATTCTTCGGGATTAATGGGATGTCATCAATGAATATCATTCTTTAACTCCACAGAGATGTCCCTTTTTATTAAATCTGTCTTCATAGGACAACTCTCTCACCCCAAGAAACAAACTTGCAAACCTTTGTTGCACTCACTCTAAGGCAAGTATTATCATTCCTTAGATAGAGAAATTGGAATTGTGCACTATACTCCAGGTGTGGTTTTCCTAAAATCGGTATAAATCCCAACAATATTTCCCTTTCAACCCCCTATAAAAAAAGACCAACATACCATTTGCCTTCCCAAATACTTAACGTACCTCCATGTCTATTTCTTGTATAAAGACATCCAAATTCCTTTCAGCACAGACGTTTTGATGGTTGCTTATAATTTTTAAAAATCAGTTTGTCTACACATCCTATCAAAGCGAAGAGAATCAGACTCATAAAAAGATTACAGCGTGACAAAGGCCATTTGATCCATCATGTGCAAGAGCAAATCAAATAAACCCATTCCTCTATCCTTTCCCTGCAGCTTTTCAAATGTTTTCTCATCAGGTGCTTATCGAAAACCCTATTTGAGTACAGTACATCCACCACGCCCTCAGGGGAGTGCATTCCAGATCATAGCTACTCACTGCAAGAAATAGTATTTCCTCATCTTACTGTTGGTTTATTTGCCGTTCACTTTAAATATGTGTCCTCTGTTTCACATTGGAAAAGGTTTCTCTCTGTCTCTCCAAACCCTCCACGGCCTTGAACACATCAAATCAAATCTTCTCTCAGCCCTCTCTTCTCTCAGGAACAGCCCCTACTTCATCAATCTCTCCAAGTATTGAAATCCCTCAATACTGGAACCCTCTGGTAATCTTATTTCTGCCCTCTTTCTAAAGCATTCACGTCCTTCCTAAGGTGTGGTGCCCAGAATTGGACACAATACTCCAGTTAAGGCTCAAACAAGAGTTTAAGAAATGTTCATCATAACTTTTTGCTTTTATATTCTATGCCTCTACTTTTAAAGCTTCTATGACAAACCACATAAGTGCTTTAACCACTTATTTAACCTGCCTTCAAACTTCAAAGATTTCTGAAAATATGTCTGCAGTTCCTCCACCAACTTTAGAATTTTGCCCTTTATTTTATATTGCCTCTTCTTGTTCTTCTGGCTAAAATGTACTATTCCATGACTTTTGTGAACTAAATAAGATCTGCTTCTGGTCTGCCCATTCAACCAACCTATCGATGTCCATAGCTAGTTTCCTTATGGATTTCTGTACTTCCAAGTTTTGTGTCAGCTGAAAGTTTTGAAATTCTGACCTGCACACCCAAGTCCAGGTGATGAATATATAACAAGGAAAGCAGTGGTCCTAGTACCAACATCTGAGGAACGTCACCATCTTCCAGTCGCAAACGCAACTGTTTGCCACTATTCTCTGCTTCTGTCACTTGAACAATTGTATTCATCCTGCTACAGTTGCTTTTATTCCATGGCCTTTAACTTTGCCAGCAAGTCCATTATGTAACAACTTATTAAGCACCTTTTAGATGTTCATGCACACAATAACAATTACTAAAACATTACTTGAGCTTTGGCAAGGGGTCTTCTGGACTCGAAACGTTAGCTCTTTTCTCTCCCTGCAGATGCTGCCAGACCGGCTGAAAATTTCCAGCATTTTCTTTTTGGAATTGCTAAAGCAAGTTCGCTAAACACAATTTGCTTTTGACAAATCCACACAGACTTTACCTAACTAATCCACAGTTACCAAGTGGATTTAAATTTTATTCCCGATTAATGTCTCTGAAAGCTTTTCCACCAGGGATTAAATTGATCTATAGTTGTTGGTTTATCCTTATACCCTTTTGAGCAAGGCCTAGATTTAAGGCTGATTAAATTGGATATCCTAAATTAAATAATTGGGCATTTTAAAATCATACTGCAATCAAACCTCAGGCAGGCTGTTGGAATTTAGACTTGACCAAAGTCAAATACACAACCAACACACAAATTGCCAGAACATGTCTGAACCTGTCAATCACCCATCAAGGAGATCGTTGCACTCTATTGATATGCACAGACCTATTGTAAGTGGCCCAGATCGAGCCAGACTTTCCGTCACCCAGAGTTTCCCCTGTTACCTTATATGGAAACAGGTTATGTGCATGTGACTAGAGGTACTACGGTACCTGGGAGTGTGAGCTACCATTGGTGGAGAAGGCTCGCTGCTCATTGGCCCAAGTGTTTGCATTTCATTGGTCGGGACGCAAGGTAGCTCCGCCCAATGAGGCGGGGTATAAGAACCCGTGTTTCCCAGCAGCCAACCTTCTTTCTGTACTCGAGCTGCTGGGGAAACATCTTGTTGATTAAAGCCTTCAATTCGGACTACTCCTCCGTTTCAGTAGTTATTGATCGCGCATCAATGCACCCCACACCACCAGAGATGTGACACCTGGTGCGGGCTCAGGTGGTCTGTCAAATGGTCATCAACTGGGCCATTGACTGCTGAGACCCCCTCCTGAGGTATCGTTGGCATAAAGCCAGGGGAAATGGCAAAAGGGTGTGAAGGAAGGGGGGTAGAAAAAAGGTACTCCGGACCCCTCGAGAGCGAAGACTCAGCTTTCGAAGTGACTTTGACTAGATCGGAGAAGTGAAGACCGCACCAGACCAAACCTTGATCAGACGGAAGGAAGGAAGGGACCGCCAGTGAGAACCACTTTTATGAAGACAGGCCAGAAGAATACCAGCGATTCGATCCATAGCCTACCAAGCCATCTTTATGGGTAGTACACACTGATCTTGGGTACCTCTAGTATTTTGTGGGTAATATAAGGGTTAATTGTATTAATAAATATTGTTGAATTTTGAACTTGTGCTTGCGGTTTGTTTCCTCGTAAATAACGAGACCCTAGATAAAACCTTTGAATAAGTAAACTGACATTTTACAGGTACAACACGTTTTGAAAACATATGTAACATTAGTAATGTTCCAGTCCACCCCTGGGCCTTAGGAGGGTTGGAAGATTACAGACATTTTTTTTGAATTTCCAATCTTATTTCTTTCAGTAACATTGCATGTATCCCATCCAGTGCTGGTGACGAACAACTTTAAGTTTGGTCAGCCTTTCTGACACCAATTGCTTATCAAGGAGCTTCCATATCTCACCTACCTCCTTTTTCAGCATGACTTCAGCATCATCTTTATCCTTAGTAAAGTTAGATACAAAATATTAATTCAGTGCCCCATCTAAGTCCTCAGTCTCAATGCAAAGATCCACTTTTTTGATCACTAATTAATCCCACCCCTCTGTTTATTACCCTTTTATTACTTACATGTTTATAGATATTTGGATTTTTAAAAATTTAGCTGTCAACAAAACTGTGCATGCCTCCTGCACAACTAAATGGTTTATGTCATAATATACACCAGTATATCATGGTGCAGACACATACTGATGGACACACACGGGGACCAAACAACATGTACAACACCGCTGCCAATCACCAGTTAGAATACACACATTATAAAGGCAGAGGGCACCATGGTTCCCGCTCATTCTGGGTGCTGCCTCTCAGTGTAACAAGAACTCATCCAGTCCAGCACAGACTCTCACCACGTGCTGAGAGAATCAACTGGTTCAGACAAGGCTTAGGTCTCTAGTTTAAGTTAGCATCATTTAGACCCACAGCCATCGTGTGTTAGTTAGTAAGAAGTAGTTAATAAAATTAAGTTGAACCTTCATCAGTGTTGGAAGTGTCTCTTCATCTCTCAAGTCTGCACTACCCAACACTTCATGGTACCAGAAGTTGAGGGATGCTAGCACCTGAGACCTACCTTTCAGTGATCTGCCTTCCACCAGTCTCGCGCCATCCTACAGGATGGACTCCGTTCGCCCACCGCCGCCTCTCCGCATTGCCGGGAATCTGGGCTCGAACTGGAAACTTTTCAAACAGCGCTTCCAGCTGTACCTCGAGGCCAGGGACCTGGAAGCTGCCTCGGACGCACGGAAGATTGCTCTCTTCCTCTTCACAGCCGGTGACCACGCTCTGCACATTTTCAACTCGCTCACCTTCGATGAGGGGGAGGACAAATTGAAGTTCAAGACCGTAATTCTAAAGTTCGACAGCCACTGCGCGGTCGCGGTCAGCGAGAGCTTCAAGAGATACATGTTTCAGCAGCGAATTCAGGGTAAGGACGAGCCTTTCCAGTCCTTTATTACCCACCTCCGCGTCCTTGCACAGTCCTGCAACTACGGGACCACCTCTGATTCCATGCTCCGTGACCAGATTGTTTTTGGTGTTCAATCTGAGCCCCTGCGCCAGCAGCTACTAAAAGTAAAGCAGCTTACTCTCTCCACGGTATTGAGACCTGTGTACTTCATGAACTTGGCTCCATGTGCTACTCGTGCAACCAGGCTGCTGAAACGGCGCGGCAACCCCCTTACGAGGCAGAATGGGTCCAAATTATTAAATCTTTTCAGGCTGTGGATCTGAACGATGGCGGCCATTTCGCGCGCTTTTCGCGGAGTCCCGCGCTTACACGCAGCGAGTGTGCTGATGTCACGGACCGCTTCACGCAGGTGCGCGCCATGCTGGATCACCCCACGCATGTGCGGTGGCGCGACGAACGTCCCGACGCTCTGGTGTACGGCAACGGCGGCTCTGCCCAGTTAAAGCGGCAATGTCCCGCAAAGTCCCGACGCTGCCTGCAGTGTGGCAAACGAGGCCACTACTCTACAATGTGCAGATCTTCCCTGCCTGCTGTTTTTAGGAGGTCCACCCAGCCCCACAGAGATGTCAGGGCTATCCAGCCTACCATCAATGAACCTACTCCAGACCTTGCTTCCGACTGTGCCTGCAATGTACCACAGGTCCCGTTCCAAATCGGCGTTGTTACCACGGCAGGATGTCCCCCAAGCGTGGCACTGAACCCGTCCACGTCCACAGCGTCAGCCAGGATGATGAGTGGTGTGCCACCCTCACAGTCAACCGGTCCCCTGTCAGGTTCCGCCTGGACACTGGCGCTTCTGCCAATCTCATCGCGTCGTCTGATTTTCGCAAGCTCTGCGTACAGCCTGCTGTCCTGCCATCTGCGTGTAAATTGCTGGACTACAATGGCAATGCCATCGGCGCCTTGAGGTCACACATCGTGCTCACACAGCATAGTTGAGATTGTTGCTGCCTCAAAAACCTCCCTGCTTGGTGCGTAGGTATGCAAGCTGCTCCACTTAGTGCAGAGAGTACACTCTCTCTCTTCAAGCGATGTGTCTGCATCCTCTGACACAGACTTCAGGGCGCAACTCGACTCCACCATCCAGCAATACCATGATGTCTTCGAAGGCATGGGCACGCTCCCATACACGTACAAAATCTTACTCAAACCCAACGCCATGCCTGTCGTTCACGCACCTCGCAGAGTCCCAGTGCCCCTCAAGGACCGCCTCAAGCAACAGCTTCAGGACCTCCAGGACCAAGGAGTCATCTCTAGGGTCACGGAACTCACAGACTGGGTAAGCTCCATGGTCTGCGTCAAGAAGCCGTCCGGCGAGCTGCGGATCTGTATTGATCCTAAAGATCTGAATCAGAATATAATGCGGGGGCATTACCCGATTCCGAAATATGAGGAGCTCATGTCCGAGATGGCCCACGCCAAACTATTCTCAAAACTGGATGCCTCGAAGGGTTTCTGGCAGGTCCAACAAGATGAGTCAAGCAGGAAGCTGTGTACGTTCAACATTTGGCCGGTTCCGCTACAACCGGATGCCATTCGGCATCATTTCTGCGTCCGATGTTTTCCACCGGATCAGGTAGCAGATGATGGAGGGGATCGACGGTGTCCGGGAATATGTCGACGACATTATTATCTGGTCAACCATCCCGCAGGAACACATTTCCCGCCTTAAACGTGTTTTCAGGTGCATCCATGAACACGGCGTCCACCTCAATAGGGCCAAATGCTCCTTTGGACAGTCGAGTATCAAGATTCTGGGAGATCACATCTCCCACCAGGGGGTGCGTCCGGCCGAGGACAAGATTGCAGCAATCACGTCCATGAAGACGCCTGATGTACCATCAATTGGACTCGAGTTGTGAAGAAGTTCCATATATCAGGCTTTAATCAACTAGTTGTGTGCCCGGCAGTTGACTTACAGAGAAAGGCCGACTGCCGGGTCCTACGGGTTCTTATACCCCGCCTCGTAGGCGGGACTACGTGCCTCTCGACCAATGGGTGAGCTGTCACATGACTAGCCTCAACCAATCAGCAGAGAGGCACATGACCGACCTTTGCCAATGGGCAGCGAGTGCTCTGCACCAATGGCAGATAGGTACCGTAAACCTCCTAGTTATACCACCACAACGCACGAGGACAAGAAAGCGGTCCTCCAGTTCCTGGGTATGGTGAATTTCCTCGGGAAGTTCATCCCAAATCTCGCCTCACACACCACGGCCCTCAGAGACCTGATTCGCAAAACCACAGATTTCCGATGGCTCCCCGCTCACGAGCGTGAATGGCAGGAGCTGAAGGCCAAGCTTTCCACGGCACCAGTATTGGCCTTTTTCGACCCCACCAAAGAAACAAAAATCTCTACTGATGCCAGTCAGTCGGGGATTGGTGCCGTGCTCCTGCAACGAGACGAGGCCTCGTCCTGGGCCCCCGTTGCATATGCATCGCGGGTGATGACCCCCATAGAGCAGTGCTATGCGTAAATTGAGAAAGAGTGTCTCGGCCTTCCCACTGAAGTCATGAAGTTCCACGACTACGTCTATGGACTTCCACAGTTCACGGTTGAAACCGACCACTGCCCGCTTGTAAATATTATCAAAAAGCACTTGTATGACATGACGCCTCGCTTCCAGCGTATCCTACTCAAGCTACAAAGGTACGACTTTCAACTGATCTATACCCCTGGCAAGGACCTTGCTATTGCCGATGCCCTCTCAAGGTCGATCATGACGGCTTCATTTGCCAAACAGATGCTCAAGTTCAGCTTGCAGCCTCCCATTTGCCAGCTTCGGATGCACGACTGATGCAAATTCACCGCGAGACAGCGGCTGATCCAATTCTGCAGCGGGTGATGCGCCTAATGTCGGACGGGTGGCTCAAGGGCCAATGCCCCCAATTTTACAACGTCCGCAATGACCTGGCGATTGTCGACGGCATGCTCCTGAAATTGGATCGCATCGTCATTCCACAAAGCATGCGCCAGCTAGTGTTGGAACAACTCCATGAAGGCCATTTAGGAATCGAGAAATGCCGCCGCAGGGCCTGAGAAGCCGTCTATTGGTCAGGCATCAATGATGACATCGCCAATGTGGTGCTCAACTGCTCCACCTGCCAGCGTTTTCAGCCCGCCCAACCACGGGAGTCCCTGATGCCCCATGAGCTCGTCACATCGCCTTGGACCAAAGTGGGCATCGACTTGTTCCATGCATTGGGCAGGGACTAAGTCATCATCATCGACTACTTCTTCAGTTACCCGGTGGTCATCAGGCTGCACGATCTCACATCCTCGGCTGTGATCAGGGCTTGTAAGGAGACATTTGCCCGACATGGCATTCCGTTGACGGTCATGTCAGACGATGGCCCCTGTTTCGCGAGCCAGGAATGGGCCGGCTTCGCCCAACACTAAAACTTCGAGCACGTTACGTTCACTCCCCTATAACCCCAATCCAATGGGAAGGCGGAAAAGGAGTTCCACATCATCAAGCGGCTCCTCAGCAAGGCCGCCGACGCCGGCTCAGATTTCCATCTTGCTCTGCTAGCCTATCACTCTGCCCCGCTCTCCACCGGCCTGTCGCCTGCTCAGCTACTAATAAACCGCACCCTCGGGACGACGGTGCCATCGACTCTCGCTCCCAGCCTCGATTATGTCCCCGTGCTCCACCGCATGCACATGTCTCAACTGCAGCAGAAAACTTCCTACGACTCACGGGCTGCTGACCTTCCCAACATCCATCCACGCGAAAAGGTTCGCATCCACCTCCCGGATGGTGGCTGGTCTGCGCCTGCTGTCGTTCTAAGGCAGGTGGCCCCCCGCTCCTTCCTGGTCCGCTTACCGAATGGATCCATTCGGCGCCGCAACAGGCGTGCTCTTCGCCTGGTTCCAGGGTCATCATGGGATCCTCCGACCAGCTCTTCTACTGATCCCGCCGTGGACTGTGTGGCGCTTCCGGTCACTCTGCCTGCCCCTGACGGTGCTGCAGCCCTCCCGGCTCCTGATGCACCAGCCATTGCCCCACCCTTGAGGCGGTCAACCAGAGTTCGTTGCCCACCCCAGAGACTGAACTTATGAACTCTGTACACATGTGGACTTTCTGAAAAGTTTTTTTTTCTATATCCTTCATTGTTGCATTCGTCATCCAGTGATTTGTAAATAGATTTGTTGGTTGTTCCAGCTCATGGTAGTCATCTGCACCAGGCACCTTCCTCTGTAAATAGTCTTGTTCCCTGTATATAGCTTTGTACATATGTCTTCGCACCTCACACGTAGCTAGGTACATTCTCCACACACCCACAGTACTTATTATCACATGCCTATATCAACATTTTTTATAAAAGGGGGGATGTCATAATATACACCAGTATATCATGGTGCAGACACACACTGATGGACACACACGGGGACCAATCAACATGTACAAACACCGCAGCCAAACACCAGTTAGAATACACACACTATAAAGGCAGAGGGCACCACGGTTCCCGCTCATTCTGGGTGCTGCCTCTCAGTGTAACAAGAACTCATCCAGCCCAGCACAGACTCACACCACGTGCTGAGAGAATCAACTGGTTCGGACAAGGCTTCGGTCTCTAGTTTAAGTTAGCATCATTTAGACCCACAGTCATCGTGCATTAGTTAGTTAGAAGTAGTTAATAAAATTGAGTTGAACCTTCATCGGTGTTGGAAGTGTCTGTTCATCTCTCAAGTCTACACTAGCCAACACTTCAGTTTACAAGCTTTTGAAACTCAGCCAAGCAATCATAATGGGCTGAACTATCAAAATAAATCCAGACAAAGGAGCCTACTGACACTGAAAGAATGGATTTTGTGTTTTATTTTAGACCAGATGGCCTGTCAGTCAAAAGTAAAACAGGTGGCTGGATTTTTAAAAAATTTCACAGCAAACTTTCTCTTTGCTTTTCTGATTTGAGGGCTGTGACTAGTGGTGTTCTGCAGGGTTCAGTGCTGGGACCTTTGCTGTTCGTATACATAAATGATTTGGAGGAAAATGTAACTGGTCTGATTAGTAATTTTGCGGACGACACAAAGGTTGGTGGAATTGCGGGTAGCGATGAGGACTGTCAGAGGATACAGCAGGATTTGGATTGTTTGGAAACTTGGGCGGGGAGATAGTAGATGGAGTTTAATCTGGACAAATGTGCGGTAATGCATTTTGGATGGTTTAATAGAGGTAGGGAATATACAGTGAATGGTAGAACCCTCAAGAGTATGACAGTCAGAGAGATCTCGGTGTATAGGTCCACAGGTCACTGAAAGGGGCAACACAGGTGGACAAGGTAGTCAAGAAGGCATAAGGCATGTTTGCCTTCATTAGCCGGGGCATTGAGCATAAAAATTGGCAAGTCATGTTACATAGAACAGTACAGCACAGAACAGGCCCTTCGGCCCTCAATGTTGTGCCGAGCCATGATCACCCTACTCAAACCCACGTATCTACCCTATACCCGTAACCCAACAACCCCCCCCTTAACCTTACTTAACACTACGGGCAATTTAGCATAGCCAATCCACCTAACCCGCACATCTTTGGACTGTGGGAGGAAACCGGAGCACCCGGAGGAAACCCACGCACACAGGGGGAGGACGTGCAGACTCCACACAGACAGTGACCCAGCCGGGAATCGAACCTGGGACCCTGGAGCTGTGAAGCATTTATGCTAACCACCATGCTACCCTGTTGCAGCTGTACAGAACCTTAGTTAGGCCACACTTGGAGTATAGTGTTCAATTCTGGTCGCCACACTACCAGAACGATGTGGAGACTTTAGAGAGGGTGCAGAAGAGATTTACCAGAATGTTGCCTGGTATGGAGGGCTTTAACTATGAGAAGAGGTTGAATAAACTTGGTTTGTTATCACTGGAATGAAGAAGGTTGAGGGGCAACCTGATAGAGGTCTACAAAATTATGAGGGGCATAGACAGAGTGGATAGTCAGAGACTTTTTCCCAGGGTAGAGGGGTCAATTATTAGGTGGCATAGGTTTAAGGTGGAAGGGGCAAGGTTTAGAGGAAATTAACGAGGGAAGTTTTTTTGCACAGAGGGTAGTGGGTGCCTGGAACTCTCTGCCGGATGTGGTGGTGGAAGCAGGGACGATAGTGACGTTGAAGGGGCATCTTGACAAATACAAGAATAGGATGGGAATAGAGGGATACGGTCCCCGAAAGTGTAGAAGATTTTCGTTTAGACGGGCAGCATGGTCAGTGCAGGCTTGGAGGGCCGAACGGCCTGTTCCTGTGCTGTACTTTTCTTTGTTCCTTGTTCTTAAGTTAAAGAATTCTGGATATTTAAATCTCTCGAAATTCTCTTAATTTTAAACAATATTGTTTCTTCAGGATAATTTTCCAGATTAAATGCACGATAAAAATGCATACTTTACATGATGTCCTATTTCTTATTCAGTAACTTTAAAAGGGTTCAGTGGGAGCATTCTACTTGTATTGGTCACAAGAAATATATCTGGTGTGAGCTTAAACTGTAACATCTCATAAATGCTGAATTTTGAAAAAGACACTAAATCAGAGCCCAGTTTGTTCTCTCTGCTTGGTGTAAAATGTCCCGTGCCATTATTTTGAAAAAGAGTTGGGAAGTTATCCCTGATATCTATCCCTCAGTCAACCACCCTAAAAACAGATTACCTGGTCATTTTCATTATGGGGGCTTGCTGTGTGCAAAGCAGCTGCAGCTGTGTTTCCTACTTTACAACAGTGATTGTGCTTCAAAATTAAAGCTGTAAAGTGCTTTTGGATGTTCCAAGATCATGAAAGATGCTATATAAATGCAAGCCTTTCTTTCTATTGAGCAATTAATATTACATTACCAGAGTGCTACTGATGAATGAAGTACCAGCAGCAAGTTCTTTTCAGACTTTATAATAGGATCATCAATTACTCCATTGATAAAAGCAAGGCATTCGTCAAATGGCCTTAGTGCGAAACCTGTGAACAAAATAAATGCCTTACGTCACTTTCATGTATTGTTGGTCAGTGGTACAAACATAAAGACTCTAACTTCTTCAGGTGGCAATTAGCGGCAGACTGTCACTCTGTAATGATTTACCTGCGCTTGAAGTGGAAAGCGCCTGTCTCACCCAACTTTCCTGACTCAGGCTGGGTGAGACTAAAGAGATGAAATGCGCCCCGGCTCCAGCGGCGAAGTACAAAAGGAGGGGAGTGAAGAAGACATGCCCCTTATTACAACACTAGCTGCCATGATGCAAATGGGTCGTGTTGGTGGAATCGGGTCAGAGGGGTGGTCAGGAGGATCAATTGGGTCGGGGCTGTCTTTTGGATCAGGGGTTATCATTCAGGTCAGAGGGGCCGGGGTGAGGGTTGTTGTTTAGGTCAGGGGTGCAGCTCGGGTCGGGGTTGTCGGGTCGGGTCCTGACCTGACAACCCCGACCCTAGCTGCACCCCCGACCTAAACAACAAACCTTCGCCCCGGCCCCCTCTGACCTGAATGACACCCCCTGACTCGAAAGGCAGCCCCTGACCCGATCGACTCCCTGACTACCCCACTGACCCGATTCCACCAACACGACCCATTTGCATCATGTGCCGGCTGCCCTTGTTCTTCTAGGTTTGGAAAGTGTTGTTGAAAGAGAGTTGGTGAGCTGTTACAGTGCATCTGTATATAGCATAAATTGCTGCCACTATGTACCAATGGTGGAGGAATTGAATGTTTAAAACATGGTAGGTGTGGTACTGATCAAATGAGCTGTATAGGCAGGGTGGTGTCAAGTGTTATGAGTGTTGTTAAAACTGCACACATCTAGACAAGTGCAGAGTCTTCCAATAGACTCTGACTTTTGCCTTGTAGATAGTAGACAGACTCTGGGGAGTCAGGAGGAGAGTTACTCAATGTAGGATTTCCAGTCACAGTATTTATTTGACTGTTCCAGTTAAGCTTCAGCTCAATGGTGACCCCTAGGATGCTGATGGTGAGGCTTTCAATGATGGTGATGTCATTGAACTTGGAAAAAAAAGTGCAAAAGGAGGCCATTCGGCCCATCGAGTCTGCATCGACCCACTTAAGCCCTCACTTCCACCCTATCCCCGTAACCCAATAACCCCTCCTATCCTTTTTGGACACTATGGGGAATTTAGCATGTCCAATCCACCTAACCTGCACGTCTTTGGACTGTGGGAGGAAATCGGAGCACCCGGAGGAAACCCACGCAGACACGGGGAGAACATGCAGACTCCGCACAGACAGTAACACAGCGGGGAATCAGGGAACATCAAGTGGCCATGTGCCAAAACCTGAATTTTGTCCAGGTCTTGCTGAATATGGACATGGACTGATTCCGTATCTAAGGAGTTAGAAATGGTACTGAAAGCAGTGCAATCATCAGCAAATCCTTGACTTTGACTGAATAATGGAGGGAAACTCATTGAGAAATGTTTAGAACCAATAATTCAGGACAAAATTAACATTCACCTGGAAAAGTATGGATTAATTAAGAAGAACCTGCATAGATTTGTTAAAGGCAAACTGTTTAAATAAATTGAGTTTTTTGATGAGGCAAGAGAGGTTCATGAGAGTAATGCTGTTGATGTGATGTAATTGGACTTCCAAATGACTTTTGATAAAAGTGCCACATGACAGGCTTGTCAGCAATTTGAAGCCCATGGAATAAAAGGGAACGTGGCAGCAAGAATATAAAATGGGTTGTGTGATAGGAAACAGAGCGTATAGTGAATGGCTGTTTTTTGGACTTGGGGGTGGTTTTCAGTGGCATTCTTTTAGGGTGGGTTGTGGGACCACTGCTTTTTGTGATCTATAAAAATGAGCTAGGCTTGGGTATACAGGGCACAATTTTAAAATTTGGGGATAACACAAAACTTGAAAGTGTAATGAACTGTGTAAGGCAGGGGTGGGCAAACTACGGCCCACCAAAGGTCTTTATGCGGCCCACCAAGATCAAGTCATAAAATTTTTTTTTTTTTTTAAATTCTTTTTTTAAAATTTAAGGTTAATTGGGGGGGGGGGGGGGCGGGGTTGTTGGGTTACTGGTATAGGGTGGATACGTTGCCTTGAGTAGGGTGATCATTGCTCGGCACAACATGTGTTTCATGTGAAGTTTCTACTTTAAAATATTAATTAATAAAAATTAATTGCTTTTTTTCTTTAAACTGAGTTACTTTGTTTTACAAATAAATGTGTTTCATGTAAAGTTTCTACTTTAAAATATTAATTAATAAAAATTAATTGCTTTTTTTTTCTTTAAAAACCTTTTATTTTGGCTATTTTAAATATTAATTATTTTACTTAATATACTATGCGGCCCTTTAAAATTGTGAATTTCTGAATGTGGCCCTTGCACGGAAAAGTTTGCCCACCCCTGGTGTAAGGGTAGTGGTAGACTTCATGAGGACATAGACAGGTGGAACATACAAACATGTT
This sequence comes from Scyliorhinus canicula, assembly GCF_902713615.1. Classification (NCBI taxonomy): domain Eukaryota; kingdom Metazoa; phylum Chordata; class Chondrichthyes; order Carcharhiniformes; family Scyliorhinidae; genus Scyliorhinus; species Scyliorhinus canicula. The sequence goes on from NC_052147.1 coordinate 224,287,612, forward strand.
AAGGTGTAATTTAACGTGGAAAAGACTGAATTTGCAAATAATAAAGTAATTATTCATCCAGCAAGGCATAACAGAGTATAGTCAAAAACGCAGGGTGAAATAATCATTAGCACTGCTAGTAACAGTACTAATTACATCAACATTCAGAGCGAATGTATGTGCTCCCTTGCTGCCCATACCAGTATAGTTTGTATGGAAATATGTATGCCTTTTGAATGTGCATCCCAATTAAATAATTCAGCAGCAAGCTTTTATAATCAAAGAAAATTATTTATTCTCACACACTTACCCCAAATTACTTGCAATGTCAGACACATTAGTTCCCACACATACACTCACACATACAAAGAATAGACACAGATAAAGGTCATGCATTTTTACAGTTTAAAGGCCGTTCAGCTGCTGCTTCACTCCTCTGGCATTTCAGCTGGGTGAGGCATCACCCTCATTGTTCACCTGCTGATTTGTGTACTTTTTCTGTCCTGATTTAAAACCTTGGGGGGGGGGGGGGGGGGGGGATGCAGGGGGAGGTGTTTGTTAAATAGACTGCCAGTTCTGTCTCTTCATACTGTTTAAGTTCTACAGATCAAGCCTTGGACTATTAGTCTACTTTTGGTGTCGTTAGCTTCCACTGGTTCCACCCTGACCCCCTTTTCCTTAGAAGATATTTTCCCAGTATTTGTAAAGTCCAATGCCTTCCTTGTTTTCCTAATCGTTATTAGTCCAATTGCCTCCTGTAGGATTTTAGGAACCCCCTCAGCTCTCTGCAGCTGAGTAGAATTTTGTTGACTCCTTTTGTTTCGCCAGTCTCTCGGGTCTGCTCTCGACGCCCTGGGCACAGTACCTGGAAACCTGCCAAGTCATTTCCTAGTTTATTTCTGTTCTGTCTACTTCCTTCTTACCTCTCCCTAGTTGGTAGCAGTTACTAGATCCAAAATTAATTTGACTATGACGTTTGTGGATTAGTTCAGTCATCAGACATGATGACTGTCTGTTTAACGTTTGAAACCCATTGCTCCTCGATGTGAGACTTAAGGCTGTATGGGAGGCAGTTTTTGAACTCTTCTGGCAGTGCCTTTTCTCTTAACCCCTGTAGATATGGTTAATTTGTAGGGCTCGCACCCACTGGTCAATGGCTAATTGTTTAATTCTCACAAGTTCAAGGAAGCTACCTTTCTCTTGTACTCTAATCTCCCCCTTACTAACTTTTTCTTTGCTGTTTTAATATTCTGGCCAATCTTCTGACCTCCAGCTAACCTCAAACCAAGAGCCAAAAAGACTCTGTGCTGCCTCCTCACAGATGCTGCAGACCTGCTGAGTTTTACCAGCGTCCCCTGTTGCTACTGCTGACATTGCTGTGGATATCAATGTTTAAAGTGACTTTTGAGGAATACTATTGAAATACTATTGACAATTACGAGGATGCTGAGGTGCTGACCTGAGAAAGGAAGCTGCTGTCCTCTCTCGTTATGACAGCATTTGCTATCCCACCACTGCCACTCTCAGCCAGTCACCCTGACTGCTGGTAACCATTAAGAGATGGTACAGTACACAGCCGGGCAACCTAGGCTAGAGCTGTTCAAGCCCATTCTCGAAAGCTATCTGCTGCCTCTTCATCTGAACTTCCACTGACCACGCTGCAACAGTTTAGATTGCACCCTATAGGAGTCATAGACTATGCAAAGCCGACTTCCAGTGTCAGCATGTTGGGTGGCTCCTGCTAGTGCTTCTGGTTTTCGGCACTTCGTACCCAGTTTTTGGGGAAGGATATTGTATGATTATTTGTTGGAAAGTCTAAGGCAACCAAAGGATGTCGAAAACCCGAAAAATGTGAGTCCAACAGAAGGGAAGATGGTGGGTGTGAGCCTGTCAGGTGGGCCGCGCTCGTTACGGTGGATAAGCTGGCTGAGGTAATTGCAAGAAGATGGCCTCGCTCAAGGAGTGAGTGGATGAGACTCTTTCCCCAATGAACGAGGCTCTGGCAAAGACGTCGATGGCGGTGCGTGAGCAAGGTTGGTTGTATCCTTTGTGTGAGCAACTAAGGTGGCAAGGATTCGGAAGACAATGATTCAGATAGGGCGACAGTGGGGTGGGGAGCCTGACCCTTGCGAACCTGTTATATTATTATTGGACGGCGAATGCTGATGTGCAGGTTTGGAGCAGGGAGACGGAGGCTTTGTGGGTGAGGATGGAGGCAGGTTCCTGTAAGGGGTCAGGGTACCTCTTGTTTGCCCGAGGGAAACACTCGGGGATTCCCGGTGGTGGTGGCCGCGCTGAAAATATGGAGGCAATTTTGGCAAGACTGGTGAAGGGCGTTCCATTGTCGGTCACTAATACCTCTGGGATACCATGTGTACAGAAAGACAGGCAAAATCTCTCAATGATTGACTTCAAAGTAGTCGACGATATTCTGTGGACTTCCAACCACGTAGAGTGGGTATCTATCAATAGTACGAATGTCGAGCCCTGAAAGGGACTAACAAAGTCTGTGATGTTGTACGAAGTAAATAATGGCATGATGGGAAAACTGGGTACAATGAAATAAAAACTGACTTCGCAGGACCTAAAGCACAAATACAATCAGAGAAGGTCGAGTTGTTCCGAAGTGCCTGGGCTCTGTAAACTCTGATAAGACTAACTTGTCACAACCCAAAGCAGTCTAAATACGACAAGATAGGGTCAGGACAAGTCTCCGCCAATTCTTAAACATGCAATCAAAAGACAAGATAATGATATGAGACCCAGCGTCCTGAAGGGTCTGCAAGATGACGCCTGTTTTATGATATTGTTTATGTTTGTACTTCTGATTGAATTCCTGACCAAGCTGTAGTTATGTAATCTTGATTCTGATAATGTATAAATGCTGAGCTGATTCTCTGTGAAAGCGCGGAACTGGAGAAGGAAATAATATTCTTGCTGACTGCTCCCTGACTTCAAGTTTCAGCCATTTCTGCATGCAGCTGTAATTCATAAATAAAGCTTTGTTTTGTTTTCTTAACGAGCGTTGTTGAATCTTTCTATCACAGTCCAGAAGCGGGAAAAATATTGACTTCGACAAGTCGGTGTGAAACCGTACCCATGGCCCATTCAGACCTGTGAAGGGCGCAGCTGGTGGAAGCTTCTGCTCTCCCTGACAAATGTCGAACTACTGGGCTACCCGTTCTATATCTGCATCCAAACCCGGCAACCAAACATAGCTGCGGGCGAGCATTTTCATTTTGGATACCCCCGGGTACCCATTATGCAGATCTCTCTAGATCGGGTCTTGGCTCTTACCCGGGACGACGGCCCACTTTCCCCATAAAAGGATGTCGTGTTCCATGCTAAACTTGGACATTTTTGATGAGAATGCCTGTTTGTTTGGCAGTCTTCTATGCTGAACCCCATACAGGACTATGAGTCAAATGTTCAAAGGGACCGGGTCAGTTAGCGTCCACTGTGGTGATTGTATATCTGTGTAGATGCAATACAACTGAGCAAGCACTAGAGGGAGCACGGGAGAGATATAAATACACACGAACAGGAAGTCAGGACACACTTCACAGGAACGGAAGCTGGTAGCAAGACAGACTAGCAGCATAGATGTAACTTTAAGTTAGGCACTGAAGAGAGAACAAACTCACAATAAAGCATCTCCTTCAACTTTAAGACTACGAGCTTTATTAAGACACAAGGAACAACAAGGTACCAGGTCTGGTTCAGAACGCTTACTATAAGATTACACAAGCTGCAGACACAGAAAGACCAAAATGGCAAGGAAAACTCCTACCGGACATTCGACGTGGGAAGACTTCGCTAATTCGATGATATTGATTGGAACCCCACCTCAGCTGAACACAACCGGTAATTTAAGTAACGAATGGAAAATATTTAAACAAATTTTTGATATATATATCATAGCTAATGATTTAAAAGCAGCCTGAGAAGAAATGAAAATAGCACTGCTCATGGCAGGACATGAAGCTAGAGAAATATATAATGGCTTTAAATAGTTGAAAGGTGAAGGCAGAACCAAATTAGAAGTAATACAAAAAAAATTTGAACAGTATTGGATGCTCAGAGACCAAACTGCACAGGGAATGTGATGCAAAACTCAAACAATCACTATCAGAACAGAAAGGGTTCAGTCCAGAAATCGCGAGTAAAAAGCCCAGATCGAAAGGAAAAAGTAACTTGAACTTTTTACAAAGAAAAAACGCTGAAATCCACTGTAAAATTGCGTCTGAGCACATTTTACAGTCTCCGGGGAACAAAAGACGAAAATCTGCGTCAACGCATGTGCAGGAAACAGAAGCCACGCATGCGCAGTTAAAACCAGCAGTTTTTCGTTCTGCATGCTGTGCATGCGCCGTTAAAAAAAGTTTTGGTCGCGGATCGTTCTGCGCATGCGCAAGCCGCGCATGCCCAGTTGAAAGGAAAGATCGAAGATGGTTCTGCGCATGCACAAGCCACGAATGCGCAATGGACAAAAAACCGCACAGTAAAGGAAGATCGTTTTGCGCATGCACAATCGATTCCTACACATGACGTCACGAGTGTCATGATGTCAGAGGACCTGGACCATGCCCACTTAAAATGCCCGAAAATTGAAAACAAGAAACTTAAAGCTGTAAAATCCAATTTTCTTACCTCAAAAGACAGAACAATGTCTGAACTTACACCAGCAGTTGAAAATACCTCTCACAACACCCTGGAACAAGCAGTCTGCACCACCCAAAGTGAAGAGAACAATAACAATTCCAAAACAAAAAAAGATGAAGAAAACGATCCCAAATCTGAAACAAAAAAAAGATGATTTGTTTTTCGAACAATACTACTCAGACATGGCTGAGTTGGTTGAGTTATTCGGATATGCTGATCACAGCATCAGAAACATGGTCGCAAAGCTCAACACGACTCTACTCATGGTAGATGAATCCAATACCATGGTGCCATGGCAGATCGTCGATACATTGGATGACAGCAATACCCAAGACAAAGACGACGCCACACACAGAACAGAAAGACTCCACAGAGAGAGCGATGACAGGCTCCAAGAGAGAGTGATGAAGGACTCCACAGAGCGAGCGATGAAAGACACCACAAAGAGAGCGACTCAAGCCTCCACAAAGAGAGTGACCGAAGCCTCCACATACAGCTCGTTGAAAGACTCCAAAATGGAAGCAAGCAAACACTCCATAGTGAACACCATGCATGAACAAGACCATGAAGGTCAACCCACTGTATCTGAGCAACCACAAGCAGACTATGAAAGTCTACCAAGCTCACATAATCAAGAAGAAGACAATGTAAATCTACCCACTGCATGCGAAAACAGTGACAATGTGATCACACTCGACGTACAGGAGGTACAGGATCACAGCGAGACGGACAGATCTCAGCTCGTCTGTACAGAAGCACAGAGAAGGGCTACTCATGAATCCAGAGAGACCACGTCAATTGAAATCTTGAACGTTTTCACTCCAGAAGAGGAGCACCAAGAGTCCAGACAGACCACGTCAATAGAAATCGTGAAGATTTTGACTCCAGAAGAGGAGCACCAAGAGTCCAGAGAGACCGCGTCAATAGAAATCATGAAGATTTTGACTCCAGAAGAGGAGCACCAAGACCAACAAGAAAATGAAATCGAGAAGATTTTGACCCCAGAAGAGGAACACCAAGAAAGCAAAGAAGAGGAATCAAATCCACCACAAATGACTCCAGAAGAGGAGTACAAAGGAAGCAAAGATGAGGAATCAAATCCACCGCAAATGACTGATGTCACCAACATCAATGCAACATCAGATCATTCTCACCATTCTCTAGACAAAACGTTCAATGTAACAGATACCACAAAGGACACTCACACCAATAACTGTGACAATGACTCAAATTATCCACACAGAACACTCATTGAGCGCAACAAAAAAACAAAAACCACAAGCACAGCAGAAACAAAAACAACAACAGCAAGAACAAAAGTAACATGAAGCACAATAAGAACAACAAAAATCGTAAGAAGCACTGCAGAAACAAGAACAACAACAGCAACAACAAAAACTATAAGCACAACAACAACAAAAACAGCAACAAGAACAACAACGAAAACAACAAAGACAGAAACGACAGAAACAACAACAATGAAACAACGACCTGTACAAAATGGTACAACTCTGCACATGAAGGATAATGCCACAGCACACTGCAAAACAATGAAAAGACTACAAACATGCCATGGCATGACAACGAATTTCACAAATTCACATCTGCTCCAGAACAAGCAAGCACACCAGCTTTCAAGGCAGATGACATACTAAATCGATACCACAAGCACAGAAAAGAGTCTGTGTCCGTCAACATCAGTGGTTTGACCATTCAAACACCTCGGGATGACTTATTGGTTACTTAAAAAACAAGAACACCGACAACATTCACAACGGAGTTGCAATATCAATATCACCACGTCAACAACGAAAAAGAGAAAACTCAACGAACAAATTCATCGATTTTGGACTCAGAAATGTTTTTATTAAGATTGGACTCATAAATATTAATTGGCTTTGTAAAATATCAAATATCATCATCACTTGTATAGATACACATATCATAACAATGTACAGAAAATATGTAAAGAAACAAAAGGGGGATGTGGTGATTGTATATCTGTGTAGATGCAATACAACTGAGCAAGCACTAGAGGGAGCACAGGAGAGATATAAATCCACATAAACAGGAAGTCAGGACACACTTCACAGGAACGGAAGCTGGTAGCAAGACAGACTAGCAGCATAGATGTAACTTTAAATTAGGCACTGAAGAGAGAACAAACTCACAATAAAGCATCTACTTCAACTTTAAGACTACGAGCTTTATTAAGACACAAGGAACAACACATCCACTCATTGATTTGTGATGAACAAAGAACAATGAAAAGTACCAGGAACAGGCCGTTTGGCCCTCCAAGCCTGCGCCGACAATGCTGCCCGTCAAAACTAAAATCTTCTACACTTCCGGGGTCCGTATCCCTCTATTCCCATCCTATTCATGTATTTGTCAAGATGCCCCTTCAACGTCACTATCGTCCCAAATTCCACCACCTCCTCTGGCAGCGAGTTCCAGGCACCCACTACCCTCTGTGTAAAAAAACTTGCCTCGTACATCTCCTCTAAACCTTGACCCTAGCACCTTAAACCTATGCCCCCTAGTAATTGACCCCTCGACTCGAGGTAAAAGCCACTGACTATCCATTCTGTCTTTGCCTCTCATAAATTTGTAGACCTCTATCAAGTCACCCCTCAACCTCCAACGTTTGTGAGAACAAACCAAGTTTATTCAACCTTTCCTCATAGCTAATATCCTGGTAAATCTCTTCTGCACCATCTCCAAAGCCTCCACATCCTTCTGGTAGTGTGGCGATCAGAATTGAACACTACACGCCAAGTGTGGCCTAACTAAGGTTCCATACAGCTGCAACATGACTTGTCAATTTTTATACTCAATGCCCCGGCCAATGAAGGCAAGCATGCCGTATGCCTTCTTGACTACCTTTTCCATTCTACCATTCTACCAATGGTAGAATGGGTTCTACCATTCACTGTGTTGCCACTTTCAGTGACTTGTGGACCTGTACACCTAGATCTTTCTGACTGTCAATACTCTTGAGGGTTCTATCATTCACTGGATATTACCTACCTGAATTTGACCTTCCAAAATACATTACCTCACATTTGTCCGGATTAAACTCCATCTGCCATCTCTCCACCCAAGTCTCCAAACAAACTAAATCCTGCTGTATCCTCTGTTAGTCCTCATTGATATCCGCAATTCCACCAACCTTTGTGTCATCCGCAAACTTACTAATCAAACCGGTTGCATTATCCTCCAAATCATTTATATATACTATGAAACAGCAAAGGTCCCAGCACTGATCCCTGTGGAACACCACTGGTCACAGCCCTCCAATCAGAAAAATACCCTTCCATTGCTACTCTCTGCCTTCTATGACCGAGCCAGTTCTGTATCTATCTTGCCAGCTTGCCTCTGATCCCGTGTGACTTCACATTTTGTACCAGTCTGCCATGAGGGACCTTGTCAAATGCCTTACTGAAGTCCATATAGACAACATCCACTTCCCTACCTGCATCAATCATCTTTGTGATCTCCTCGAAAAACTCTACCAAGTTAGTGAGACACAACCTCCCCTTCATAAAACGATGCTGCCTCTCGCTAATATGTCCACTTGCTTCCAAATGGGAGTAGGTCCTGTCTCGAAGAATTCTTTCCCATAGCAAGACCATATAGTTGAGCATAATCACTACTTCGTCACTCGTCACTCCTACCTGAACACTACACGCCAAGTGTGGCCTAACTAAGGTTCTATACAGCTGCAAGTGACTTGTCAATTTTTATACTCAATGCCCCGGCTAATGAAGGCAAGCATGCCGTATGCCTTCATGACTACCTTCTATGGGCATGTTGGCAAAGGCAGTCAGCTTAACTCCTTGGTGCTCACGATCTGGGTCCTGGACGATGCTCAAGTGAATACTCACATGGAACCAGCAGGTGGACCCAATGCTGTATCCTTTTTGAAAAGCCCCAGCAGCAGCTTGTGGTACAAGATGATTGTGAACTGTCAACCATACACATACTGATGGAATTTCTTCATGGCAAGACAACTGCCAGACCCTCTTTCTCAGTTTGCGCATAACTGTGCTCGGCTATGACCAGTGTCTGGGAGGCGAATGCGATCGATCTCTCTCTGCAATCTTCCATGCAGTGTGACAAAATGGTGTGAATGCTGTATGGTGATGCTCACACGTCTTGACTAGTTGTTTGGCGGGATCATAGTGCATTAACAATCCTGAGGAAGTGAATTGTTTTTTCACTTGTGTGAATGATTCTTCCTGTTGCTTTTTCCACACCCCTTCCTGATTCTTTTTTAAGAGATATAGGGGGGGCCAACATGGTCGCTAGACATGGGATAAATAGTTCCGTAATAGTTCACCAATCCCAAGAAAGACTTCAACACCGTGGTGTTTTCAGGTGTAGGAACTTGGTGAATTGCCAATACTTTCACCGTGACCGGCTATCACCCCTCACAATTCATTCGATTTCCAGGTACACTCCTTCCCTCGCGTGGAGCGTGTATTTTCCACTTCGCAGGCGAACTCCCGTCTCTGAGAAATGACGGAGAACATCGTCCAAATTACTTAGCTGCCCCTGTTCAGTTTCCCCTGTGACTAACACGTCATCCAAACACAGCGCCACTCACGATAATCCTCTCAGTATGATTTCCATCACCCTCTGGAAAACTGCACAGGCCAACAACACAGGATTCAATTCTAACTGAAAGTACTCATGATTCATATTGAGCTTTGTATTTGATCGATGAATCGGGAAATGGTCCAGCCAATAGCCCTGTTGACCTTCACCTTTAGTCCCCAAACAGTCTTACCATCTTATCTGGTTTGAGCGCTGGGACCACTGGCACCACACAGTCGGCGAAACGCACAGGTTTAATGATCCCAACGCCTTTGGGCTAGCTTAGTTCTGCCTTAGATTTCGCCTACAAGGCGGAAGGGATCGGACGAGCCTTAAAGTACTTTAGATTTTCAACAAGCCCCACTTTATTTTTCCATGTCCGGATTGGAAAATCTCAGGGTATTTCGCAGCACTTTGAATAGACTTCCGGATCCCATTTGGAAAATTTGCTGCCAGTCCAGGTGAAGGTGCTTTAACCAATCGCCATGATGTGGAGATGCCGGCGTTGGACTGGGGTGAGCACAGTAAGAAGTCCTACAACACCAAGTTAAAGTCCACAGGTTTGTTTCAAACACTAACTTTCGGAGCACTGCTCCTTCCTCAGGTGAATGGAGAGGTATGTTCCAGAAACATTTATATGGTCAAAGTCAGAGATGCCAGAATATGCTTGGAATGCGAGCATTTGCGGGTAATCAAATGAAATGAAAATCGCTTATTGTCACAAGTAGGCTTCAATGAAGTTACTGTGAAAAGCCCCTAGTCGCCATATTCCGGCGCCTGTCCAGGGAGGCTGGTACGGGAATCGAACCATGCTGTTGGCCTGCTTGGTCTGCTTTAAAAGCCAGCGATTTAGCCGAGTGAGCTAAACCAGCCCCTAACCATTACAGATCCAGAGATAGGGGGTGATCCAAGGTGTGAATTGTCTCAAGCCAGGACAGTTGGTAGGAATTTGCAAGTCCAGGCCAGATGGTGGGGGGTTGGATGTAATGCGACATGAATCCAAGATCCCGGTTGAGGGCCGCACTCATGCATGCGGAACTTAGCTATAAGTTTTTGCTCGGCAATTCTGCGTTGTCGCGTGTCCTGAAGACTGCCGGCTTCCACATGCCCCACAATGGTGGGTCTTTCACTCCACAGACTCCGGGGAGGTATCCCATTTGGGATTTTCAGACCCAGAACAATGAACCTGGCCTCTCCGGTACTCGGGCCAGGGCAGGATTTCAGGTTTGACAGGGAGACCCTGGCCTGGAGGGGGCAGGGCCCAGAGTGTTTATCTCCATGCCCTGGATTTCTTGCATTCCTCTCTCAGCACTTTCGCGGGAAAGCGAAATTTGCACGGCCTGCTGGAAGTCCAGGTTCGACTGGCAGCGTCCTTTAAGTAGCCATGTTATTTACACCGCAGGCCAAGGGGTTTTGCAGCATTTTAGAAAAAGAATTTCCGTGTTCACAAAATTCAGCTTGTTTTGAAGTCTCGTCAGAAACATTCGGACTCTCCTGTGGTCCTCTCTGCCATGTTAAAATAGTAACTGAAATATAATTGGCAGTTTAGGGTTGAAGTGTTGTGCTACTATGGTTACCAATTCTTCAAGCTGCGGATATGTAAGGCTCTTTTTCACCCCATAAGTATGAGCTCCACAGGAAGTCAGTAATATCACTATCTGCCAATCCACATTGGTGATAGTGTTCGCCCGGAAAAAGTAACTTTTGCAACTGTGTCCAATGCTTTATGCTCACATCGAACATGTCCAACCTTCCAAACGAAGGCATATTTGCGGTTGAAAACATTTACTCCAACCTTAGTCCAGCAGTGGAAAGGTGGTTATTCATCCGATGGTATAGTAGCGTTGACAGTAGTCCAGTTCTATCCACGATGCCAGTTTGGTAGGCCACAGGTGAATCAAAATCAAGTAGGTGAAAGAAAACTATGTTTATTGCGAAGCAATTATATTGACTATATGATGCACTTTTGATGAACCATCAAGCGAACGCGAGACGAGTTGCTGTACAAAAGTTAGGCTTTAATAAGCTAGAAGTTAGCCCTGCGGTCGACTACAGTAAATGGACGACTGCCGGGCGTTCTGGGTATTTATACCTCGCTCTGGAGACGGGGTTAACTCAGCCTCTCGACCAATCGGGGAGTCGTCACATGACTGGTCTCAACCAATCGGTCGAGAGGCACATGACCAAACAGGGCCAATGGTAAGCCAGTGTTCTGCACCAATGGCAGACAGCTATGCAAATCATACCACCACATTCACCCCTTGCGGAGAAAGAAGCCGGGGGGGGATTAACGAGAGCCGGGGGGGGAGAACTGGTGGTATGAGTAGCACCCAGAGAAGGGAGAAAAACATTTTGGCTTCCCACTGGCCCAGACAATTAACAATAGTACATATTGTCCATACAAGGTCCATGGAGTTGTTGAAAATTAAATAGACTCGATCAGCCTTTTTGTTGCCCGTGACGTCCTGGCAGACCACCTCAGTGGAGTTGGTGACGTTGGTTCAGCCGATGGTGGTGGTTCCGCCCCGAGCGCGCACATCTGATCAAAGCATCCCGCCCCTTCGAACGTCTCAGCATTGACTTCAAGGGGCCCCTTCCCTCTAGCAACCGCAACATTTACTTCCTGGCGGTAATCGATGAATACTCCCGCTTCCCCTTCGCCATTCCCTGCCCCGACATGACCACATCGACCGTCATTAAGACCCTGCTCTCCATCTTCTCCCTGTTCGGCTACCCCGCATACATACATAGCGATCGGGGGTCCTCATTTATGAGCGACGAGCTGCGTCAATTCCTGCTCAACAGGGGCATTGCCTCTAGCAGGGCGACCAGCTATAACCCTCGGGGTAATGGACAGGTTGAGCGGGAGAATGGTACCATCTGGAAGACCATACTACTGGCCCTCCGGTCCAGAGATCTCCCTATTTCCCGATGGCAAGAGGTTATCCCCGATGCCCTACATTCTATCCGCTCACTCCTCTGTACCACAACAAATCAGACACCTCATGAACGTCGTCTTGTTTTCCCCAGGAAGTCGTCCTCCGGATCCCCTCTCCTGACGTGGCTGACCGCCCCCGGACCCATCTTGCTCCGGAAGCATGTGCGGGTGCACAGGTCCGACCCGTTGGTGGAACAAGTCCAGTTACTCTACGCTAACGCGCAGTATGCGTATGTGGAGTACCCCAACGGTCGGCAGGACACGGTCTGGGATAGGCCCCGACCCCGAACGCATGCGCCCCCTGATGGAACTCCCTCTCCCCAATAGAAAAAAAAAAAAAAAAAAAAAAAAAAAAAAAAAAAAAAAAAAGTGTGGTTTGCACTCTACGCAGGTGTGGCAGTCACGGGTTCTCCTCGATGGAGAAAGGCAGGTTGCGGGCCTTTGTGAAATGGTAGAAACCGGTCACCTCTGGATGGCAGAGGTCCGCGTGGAGGGAGCGGAGGCGGTCCATCTGCGCGCTGGCGCAGGTACCGCGGGACAGGGCATCAGGAGGCTCATTGAGCTTCCCAGGACAATACAAGATCTCATAGTTGTACGTGGACAACTCGATCCGCCACCGTAAGATCTTGTCATTCTTAATCTTGCCCCTTTGTGCATTATCAAACATCAAGGCCACTGACCGTTGGTCTGTGAGGAGGGTAAACTTCCTGCCGGCCAAATAGTGCCTCCAATGTCGCACAGCTTCGACTATGGCCTGGGCTTCCTTTTCCACAGAGGAGTGGCGGAGTTCGGAAGCCTGGAGGGTTCTGGAGAAGTAGACCACGGGTCTGCCCGCTTGGTTCAGGGTGGCCGCCAGAGCTACTTCTGATGCGTCGCTCTCGACCTGGAAGGGGAGGGACTCGTCGATGGCGCGCATCGTGGCCTTTGCGATGTCCACTTTGATGCAGGCCTCTGTCGACGGCGGGAAGGTCGTGGTTTGAATGAGGGGACGGGCCTTGTCGGCGTAATTGGGAACCCATTGGGCGTAGTAAGCGAAGAAACCCAGGCAGCGTTTGAGGGATTTGAGGGTATTGGGGAGAGGGAGTTCCATCAGGGGGCGCATGCGTTCGGGGTCGGGGCCTATCACTCCATTGCGCACTACGTAGCTGAGGATGGCTAGACGGTCGGTGCTAAACATGCACTTATCCTTATTGTATGTGAGGTTAAGGAGTTTTGCGGTTTGGAGAAATTTCCGGAGGTTGCCGTCATGGTCCTGCTGGTCGTGGCCGCAGATGATGACATTATCGAAATACGGGAAGGTAGCCCGTAATCCGCACTTGTCAACCATTCGGTCCATCTCCCGTTGGAAGACCGAGACCCCATTTGTGACACCGAATGGAACCCTAAGGAAGTGGTAGAGGCGCCCATCAGCCTCGAACGCGGTGTAATTGCGGTCACTCGCGCGGAGGGGGAGCTCGTGATAAGCGGACTTAAGGTCCACAGTGGAGAAGACTTTGTATTTCGCGATATCGTTTACCCTGTCGATGACCATCCGGTTTTTCTCCCAAGTCCGGACCACCAGCACTTGGGCTCGCCAGGGACTGTTGCTGGCCTCGATGACCCGTTCCTTCAGCAACCTCTGGACCTCGGACCTGATGAAGGTCCGGTCCTGGGTGCTGTACCGTCTGCTCCGTGTCGCGACGGGTTTGCAATCGGGGGTGAGATTAGCAAACAAGGAGGGGGGGGTCCACTTTGAGGGACGCGAGACTGCAGACAGTGAGGGGGGGTATAGGGCCGCCGAATTGGAAGGTCAAGCTCTGCAGGTTGCACTGGAAGTCCAGTCCTAGGAGTGCCGGTGCGCAAAGGTCAGGGAGGACAAGGAGTTTGTAATTTTTAAAAACCTTCCCTTGGACCGTGAGGTCCGCGATGCAGCACCCGGTGATGTGGATGGAGTGCGAAGCTGAGGCTAACCCGATTTTGTGTTTTACCGGATGGACAGGGAGCGCGCAGCGTCTTACCGTGGAAGGGTGAACAAATCTTTCCGTGCTCCCGGAGTCCAGCAGGCAGCCCGTCTCGTGGCCATTGAGGTGGATCATCATTGTTGTTTTGGCGAGCGTGCGTGGCCGAGACTGGTCGAGTTGAATGGCCGCGAGCCGTGGAGAAGAACCATCGTCGTAGTCGTCATCGGCTGAGTAGTTGCTGGCAGAACCTTGCGTGCCAGTCCAGGATGGTGGTGCCCAGGATCCACAGGTGGATGTGGGGGTCCCAAGATGGCAGCGCCCAGGACCCGCACGTGTCGTCCGGCGCCCAAGATGACGGCGCCCGCGGGGCCCTCGTGGTTGCTGGGGGCGGGGTTAGCGGTGCCGGCGGGCCGACCGGAGTGGCTGAGAGCGGGGGCAGAGAGGCACGTAGGCCAGGCGCAGGGGCCCGGGGGCGGCGAGGAGAGAGTTGCGCGGTGCGCTGGAAGGGCCCGGAAGGGCCTGGAGAAGAGGGGGAGACGCGCAGGCTGGGCGCAGGGGCCCGGGGGCGGGGGGGGGAGAGATTGGCGCGGTGCACTGGAAGGGCCCGCAAGGGCCCGGAGGGGGGGAACCCCGGTCGCTGCGCGGTACAGCAGCGACCGATTTGGCCTGGCAGACGGATGAAAATTGGCCCTTCTTCCCGCAGCTCTTACAGAGGGCGGAGCGGGCCGGGCAGCGCGGGCGAGGGCCTTTAGCGAACCCACAGAAATAGCAGCGGGGCCCCGCGGACTTGTCGGGGCGTCCCACGGCACAGGCCTGAGGGAGGTCGGGAGCGGCGGATGGCGGTGGGGAAGCGTGCCAGGAGGCCCAGGCTGCTGCAGCGCGGCTGGGGGCATAGGCGCGGGCGTTTAAATCGGCGACCTCCAGGGAGATGGAGAGAGTCCGTGCCTCAGTTAGCCTGAGGTCGTCTTTCTCCAGCATCCACTGGCGGATAGCGGCAGAATGCATCCCAGCCACGTAAGCATCTCTAATCAGAAGTTCCATGTGCTCCGTGGATTAGATTACGCCCACAGCTTTAAAAACAATTACAAACATTTAAAGAGGCCTCACAGTCGATCCTAGGACTCTCAATTCTGAGTCTCCGCTCCATGGCCACCATTGCTGCCTTGGCACTCGTGACCTCAATTGCTCTTCCCATGACTCACAGTTTGAGAATCTCTCCCATCGTGTGTTAAAGAGCCACAGCATTGCATGCTTACAGACAAAAATGGGTTCCCAGCTGTAATGATATGTATAGTACAAGTGTAGTAAAGGGTTAACAACAGACACTATGTGTAACACAACACCAGATAGCGTTACCAAGTGATTGTATATAAGGCTGCATCTCTAGGAATTCTGGGAAAAGATGATGAGAAAATGATGAGATGGAGAGAGAAAGCTGAAGGAGATTTCATTGTAGAGACATAGCATGAGATTGAATTATAGTGTAGTGTAATAGTTAGAGAGAATATTGATTACTGTACAACAGATTCAGAATTATTATTTTGTTATCTGTTACGTAGTAAAGTGCAAACCTAATCAAGTTTAGTAGTGTAAAATAAATTTGTTTTGATTTAAACTTCTCAATTTTATATTCTTTGTCAACACTACATATCTGACTATCTTGGAGAATAAGACAAGGAATATAACATGGCACCAGGATATTGCTAAAGTAATCCAAGTAGAATAGTTAGACTCTAGCAAAAAGAAAACTAGCAAGCAACTCAGACTTCGAAGACCGGGCTGCTTCCAGACCTGCCACTTCAATATACAGACAAGTCCCGAACTAATGGAGAAAGTGCAATCTCTACGACAGCTCAGGATTTCTGGTAAACTTGATGTAAACTAGAAAGTATTTAAGCAGCAATTTGAACTATACCTCTCATCCTGCAGCCTAGAAACCACTGAAAAACTACTTTATTGCTAATGGCTGGACAACAGGCTATGGAAGTATATAACTAATTCCATTTTGAGAGTGAAGTTGACAAAAATAACTCTGTACTGGTAGTTAAAAAAATTTGATCATTATTCTGAAAGTAATGAAAAGCTCAGCAACAGACTGCAAAATAAACCAAAAATTATGCCTCAAGCTTCGATTAAAATGTCCCATGCGAGTAAACAATCTAAAAATAGAAGCGCCAAAATGTTAAATCATCAAAATAATTTTTTTTCCCCTCCGTTCAAGCTATGGCGCAGTTGAAAATTAATCACGCTGAAAAAGAGGAATGTGTGCACATGAAAAAATGCTCAACTCAAATTCTGAATGTTCTGCGCATGTGCGGGGTCAGTTCGCACATGCACACTTACAAAAAAGATGAAAACTGGAAAAATGCCGTTCTGCGCATGTGCGAGAAATTGCGCATATGCACATGAAACAAGAGCGCAGTCTGGAAGAAGATAGATTTGCGTATGCACAGTGCATGTTTTCTCATGACGTCACAGACGTGATGACATAGAAAATTTTGGACACGTCTACTTAAAGGGAAACTGCCTGAAAATTAAAAAAAAATAGTTTTAAAGGCCCAAAACACATGTTTTTGTTTTACCTCGAAAGGCAGAATATTGCCTAAATTTAAACAAACAGCTTAAGAAACCTTTTGCAGCACCATGGAACAAATTGTTTGCAGCATGCAACAGGAAGAAAATGTTAACAAATTTAAAAATAAAGAAAATCAATCCTATATTGACTATTACTCAGATATGGCAGAGATATTTGGTTTTGATGACTATTGTGTTAGCAACATGATTAAAAAGCTAACTAGCATTCTAAATGGTAGATGAATCCAGTACATTGATGGAATTGCATACTATTGCTACATTGCATAGCAGTAACCGAGCACTGAAAAACTCCAGAATGGAAGCAATGAAAGACTCCAGAGAGAGAACAATGCAAGAAGAAGACTATGAAGGTCTATACAGCTTATTTGATCAACAAAAAGACTACTATGATGGTCTACCCACTGTCTTTGTGAATAGCGATGAAATGATCACAAATAGCATACAAGATGTGCAGGTCAAAAGCGAGACTGACAGATCTCAGCTGGACTGTACAAAAGACCATGCCAATCAGAGTACAACAATGAATAAAACAATTGAAAACACATCAATTGTGAACAACGTAAAAGAAAATGACATTATGGAGAAGCTGACTCCAGAAGAGGAGTGTCATAATATCCACTCATGCATATCATTAGATGCAGACAGGCAATGATTGACACACAGGATAACCAATGAACACACACGACACAGAACAACGAATCACCAGACAGGACACCACCACTATAAAGCCCACAGGGCATTAAGGCTCTCCCTCTCTCACAGGACACGGCCAGGGAGATAGTCGCAGTGCACAGGCCAATGAACATCATCACCATGTGATAGAGAGCTAGTCTGGTCAAGCCAGTAGGAGGTTATCAATTAGGTTAATAGAGTGTCAACCCACTGCAGATTGTGTACAGCAATCAACAGGTTCAATAAAACAGTGTTAGATCATCTCCTGTGTCGGAAGCCTGTTTCTCGTTTTACTGCATCCAGTTGCAGTCGATGTTAGACCAACAGAGATAACACACCATGGTACCAGAGAGCTATTAACACTAACGAACCTACCTCGAGTGAATCTGCAGCGACCAGCACGCAGCTATCCAGCGGCATGGAAAAGATCCAACCTCCTCCGCAACTCCGGATCTCCGGCAACCTCGGCGCCAACTGGAAAGTCTTCAAACAAAAGTTCCTCCTGTATGTCGAGGCCTCCGACCTCGAGGCAGCATCGGATGGCCGAAAGATAGCGCTGTTCTTGCCGACTGCGGGGGACAACGCCATCCACATCTATAACTCGCTCACGTTTGCCGATGGCGAAGACAAGATGAAGTTCAAGATGGTTCTGCTGAAATTCGACAACCACTGCGACATTGAGGTGAATGAGAGCTTTGAACGGTACATCTTCCAACAGAGGCTTCAGGGTAAGAACCTTTTCAGTCCTTCTTGATCCATCTCCGCATCCTAGCGCAGTCATGTAATTATGACTCGATGGCTGATTCCATGATCCGGGATCAGATCGTTTTCGGGGTCCAGTCCAACTCCCTGCGGGAGCAGCTCCTCAAAATCAAACAGTTGACCCTCTCCGTCGCCATCGAAACGTGCGTTGTCCATGAGCATGCCAGGAAACGTTACTCCCGCATCAGGGCGGCAGAAAATGCAAAACTAGTCTCCCACGAGGCAGAAAGGGTGCAGGCCATCGCAAAAATGCAAGGCCTGAGCATCGAGCAGAGTGGCCGTTTCACGCACTTTTCCCGGGTCCCTACGCATGCGCGCCACAACCGGGTGGACGACGAGGCCAAAGACCCCGATGCGCAGGTGCGAATGTCGGCCGACCGCACTGCGCATGCGCGATGGCGCACGGAACGCGCTGACATCAGCGTCATGATGTGTCCAAATTGTGGCTCCGCCCATTTAAAGTTGCAATGTCCAGCCAAAGGAAGGCGATGCCTACAGTGTAGAAAGCCTGGGCATTACACGGCCTTATGCAGGTCCACTCCACCAACCAATAGCCAGCGATTCCAGCTGCAGCGCAGACGTGCCTGCCACATACGACAAGGCATGCAGGATTCGGATCCCGAAAGCCCAACGGACCCCAATGCTGACTGCCTCGAGTCTCCATACCGGGTGGGCATAATCACCACGCGCTAGGTGGCCTCCACCGTGCCTGCAAACCGCCTTTCAATCCTCACTGTGGATCCTGACGACAAGTGATGTGCTGTCGTCACGGTTAACCAGTCTCGCATCCGATTTAAATTGGACACAGGCGCATCTGCAAACCTCGTATCACAGTTGGACCTCGACAGCATCCAAGACCAACCTAGCATTCTTCCACCGGCCTGCAGGCCCTGGACTACAATGGCAATGCCATAGCTGCCAATGGATCGTGTCAGCTAGATGTATCTCACAAGGCAATCAAAATGGCGTTACGATTCGAGATTGTCCGGCCTGATAAGGCGTCCCTGCTCAGTGCACACGCATGCAAATTCCTAAATCTGGTCCAGTGCATCCATGCCATGTCCTCGACACCGGCTGCCTCGCCCAATGTAAATCTCCAGGCTGAGATAGACAACATTCTCACGCAATAGCACAACGTGTTTGATGGAATGGGCACGCTCCCATATCGTTACAAGATATTGCTCAAACCGAATGCCATCCCAGTCATCCATGCACCGCGCCGGGTGCCGGCCCCTCTCAAGGATCGCCTGAAATCGCAGCTACGAGAGCTCCAAGACCAAGGTATCATCTCAAAGATCACGGAACCAACAGACTGGGTCGGCTCCATGGTCTGCGTCAAGAAGCCCTCTGGTGAACTCCGCATTTGCATTGATCCCAAAGACCCGAATCGCAACACCATGCGCGAGCACTACCCGATCCCAAAGAGTGAAGAGTTAACCTGTGAGATGGCTCATGCCAAATTCTTTACCAAGCTGGTCCACAACGCCCCAGGATCACATCGCTCGCCTCAAACAAGTTTTCCAGAGGATACATGAAAACAGCCTCCAGCTCAACAGGGCCAAATGCTCATTTGGTAGGTCCACTATCAAGTTTCTGGGTGACCACATTTCACAGCAGGGTGTGCAACCTGATGCTGACAAGGTGCTGGCAATCAATGTCATGAAGACCCCAGAGGGCAAAAAGGTGGTCCTCCATTTCCTTGGGATGGTGAATTTTCTCGGTAAATTTATTCCCATCATGGCATCCCATGCCACAGCCGTCCGGCATCTCGTAAAAAAGTCGACAGTGTTCCAGTGGTTTCCCGCACATGAAGCGGAGTGGCTTGATCTTAAGGCGAAGCTCACAACAGCCCCAGTACTGCCATTCTTTGACCCAACCAAGGATACCAAGATATTCACAGATGCAATCCAGGTCGGCATTGGTGCTCCTCCAGCGAGACGACTCCTCATCCTGGGCTCCAGTGGCATACGCCTCCAGGGCCATGACTCTGACCAAACAATGGTATTCCCAGATCGAAAAGGAGTGCTTGGGTCTCCTGACAGGCATAGTCAAGTTTCATGACTATGTATACGGCCTGCCAAAGTTCATGGTGGAAACAGACCACAGGCCGTTAGTCCACATAATCCAAAAGGATTTCAATGACATGACACCTCGGCTGCAGCGATTCTTCTTTGTCTCCGCTGATATGGCTTCAAACTCTACACACCGCTTAAGGAGCTGATTGTCGCAGATGCCCTATCCCGATCCGTCACCACGCCATGTGAACAGGGCAACTTCATTCGCCACATTGATGCACAGGTGCAGCTGTGTGCCAGCAACCTCCCAGCCACTGATGAACGAGTCATACAAATGCGCGAACAAACTGCCAAAGATCCCCTACTGCAGCGCGTGATGAAGCACCTCGCCCATCGCTGGCAAAAGGGGCAGTGCCCCCAGCTCTTCAACGTTAAGGACAAGCTGACGGTTGTTGAGGCGATCCTTCTTAAACTAGATAGAATCGTCATTCCCCAAAGTATGCAAAACATGGTGCTCAGAAAGATCCATGAGGGTCACATGGGGGTCGAGAAATGTCGACGCAGAGCTCAGCAGGCAGTTTACTGGCCTGGTATCAGCCAGGACATTGCCAACACAGTCCTCAACTGCACAACATGCCAGATGTTTCAACCGGCTCAGCCCAAGGAAATGCTGCAACAGCATGAGATCGCGACCCCTCCATGGTCCAAGGTGGGGATAGACCTCTTTCGCGCCAATGGGTTTGATTACTTCTCCACCTACCCAGAAGTGGTGAAATTGTTGGACCTCACGTCCAAGTCCGTCATCAAAGCCTGCAAAGAGACGTTTGACAGGCATGGGATACCACTCATGGTAATGAGTGACAACGGTTCATGTTTCTACAGCCAAGAGTGGTCTGACTTTGCATGATCCTACCACTTTAGTCACATCACATCCAGTCCCCATTACCCACAATCAAACGGGAAGGCCGAGAAAGGGGTCCATATTGTCAAGCGGTTGCTGTGCAAGGCTGCTGATTCAGCCTCGAATTTCAACCTGGCACTATTGGCATACAGGGCAACCCCTCTGTCGACTGGTTTGTCTCTGGCGCAGTTGCTCCTGAGGAACCGCAACCTGAGGACGACTGTTCCAGCCATCCATGTTCCAGACCTTGACCACCTCACGGTGCTGCAGAAGGTGCAGCGATCCAGGGACCAGCAAAAGATCACGTTTGATGCTCATGACACGGATCTGCCTGCGCTGGCTCCAGACGATATTGTTCGCGTTCAGCTGCCTGAGGGAGGTTAGTCAGCCCCAGCTGTTGTCGTCAGACAGGCTGCTCCCAGGTCTTTCGTTTTCCAAATGGTTGATGGCTCCATTTTATGGCGCAACAGGAAGGTGACGCGTAAAGTTCCCTGCCCATCACCCGACCGCACTTCTCCGCATGTCATCATGCCTCCTCCGGACGTCTTGCACCACGAGGACACCGATCTGGCAGCGATCCCACCTGTCCACAAGGCCACCGAGATGGCAGCCATGCCGCCTGTCCAGGTGCCGGCGTCCCCCCCTCCACCTCTGCAGCGATCGACGAGAATTCATCGCCCACCACAAAGACTGAATCTATAGACTTAAACCTTGTAAATTTTGTTCAGTTTTCATGGTATCTGCACGATAGACACCTTCCCATGTACATATGTTCATTCATTCCCCACTTGTACATAGTTATGCATGCATATATAGCCATGTTCCAAAATTTATTTTAAAAGGGGGAGATGTCATAATATCCACTCATGTATATCATGAGATGCAGACAGGCAGTGATTGACATACAGGATAACCAATGAACACACACGACACAGAACAACCAATCACCAGACAGGACACCATCACTATAAAGCCTACAGGGCATTAGGGCTCTCCCTCTCTCACAGGACACGGCTAGGGAGATAGTCGCAGTGAACAGGCCAATGAACATCATCACCATGTGATAGAGAGCTAGTCTGGTCAAGCCAGTAGGAGGTTATCAATTAGGTTAATAGAGTGTCAATGCACAGCAGATTGTGTACAGCAATGAACAGGTTCAATAAAACAGTGTGGGACCATCTCCTGTGTCGGAAGCCTGTTTTTCGTTTTACTGCATCCAGTTGCAGTCGATGTTAGACCAATGAGATAACACATCAAGGAGCACCAAGAGATCAGATCAGAAAGCACTGATGTCACAAAGCTCAGTGAAGCATCAGATCATTCACATGGACCTGAGATCATAAAGTGCAGAGAAACATCGATAATACAAAGGACACTGATACTAAAAAGTTTGAAAATGAATCAAACAATGTCAGGAAGAACATGACACTGTTTAGACACAAAATAAGTCATGCCAAAGAATTTCATGAGTTTGTATTTGCTCAAAGACCAAAAAGCCAACCAGTTTTTAAGGCCCAGAAAATCGATACCACAAGCAGAGAAAAAACCCCATGGCAGACAACAAAAGTGGTTCAACCAGTCGAACACCTGATTGATTTCAACTGATGACTTGTTGGTACTACAACAACATCTTCCAAGATACCAGGTGACTTCCAGAAGACATTCAAGACATCTATCACTTCACTGACTGGACTGAGGAGATCATTCAGAATAAGAAAGAAACCAGACAGACTTAATTTGTGAAGAAACACAAATTAACTGTTTAAATATTTTTTTCTTACTCATTTGTTAACTTAGTATACACATCAATGTATTCAGCACTAATGTTATTCATTTTTTTCTTTAGTCATGTAGAAAAGAAATGTCTAAAATAAGGGATGTAATGATATGAATAGTACAAGTGTAGTAAAGGGTTAACAGCAGACACTACATGTAACTCAACACTAGATGGCGTTACTAAGTGATTGTATATAACATAGAACATAGAACAGTACAGCACAGAACAGGCCCTTCGACCCTCGATGTTGTGCCGAGCCATGATCACCCTACTCAAACCCACGTATCCACCCTATACCCGTAACTCAACAACCCCCCCCCTTAACCTTACTTTTTTTTTAGGACACTACGGGCAATTTAGCATGGCCAAACCACCTAACCCGCACATCTTTGGACTGTGGGAGGAAACCGGAGCACCCGGAGGAAACCCACGCACACACGGGGAGGACGTGCAGACTCCGCACAGACAGTGACCCAGCCGGGAATCGAACCTGGGACCATGTAGCTGTGAAGCATTTATGCTAACCACCATGCTACCGTGCTGCCATAAGACTGTATCTCTAGGAATTCTGAGAGAAGATGATAAGAAGCTGATGAAACAGAGAGAGAAAGCTGACAGAGATTTAATTGTGGAGATATAGCACAAAGTTGAGTTATAGTGTAGTTTAATAGTTAGAGAGAACATTGATTACTGTACTACGGATACAGTACTATTATTTTATTATCTGTTACTTAGTAAAGTGTGCAAACCTAATCAAGTTTAGTCGTGAAAATAAATTTGTTTTGATTTAAACTTCTTAGTGTTATATTCTTTGTCAACACTACATATCTGACTATCTTGGAGAACAAGACAAGGAATATAACAGCAGCTAGCTACTGGTTTCTCCCAATTTTCAAAGTAACCTCCCTAATTTGATGTTTCCAAGATTCCATTAATTAATTAAAATATTTTATTTGTAAACCATTTCAGTCCTAATGTCTTCTTGCATATGGAATGAAAATAGAAACAGAAATACTAAAATAAGTGGACAGAAATTTAGAATATCTTAAAAATGTTATCCATTATGAAGGTAATTACCTTCTTGAAGAGAAAAATCCAGACAAGCGGTATAGAATGATGCTTGACCAAGTATGTTGTGGCGTGAGACTGAAAAGTCCTTCATATATGTCATTAGGTCAACATAATCGCCAAGTCTACAAAACAAAAAATGTTTTATGTTAATAATCATGTATTGTTTATTGCTTGCAAGGTATTTTACATTTACATACGCAATAAATCTCTATAAAACAGAATTGCCTACTATAGGGGTCTGGTAGAATAGTAGTTATCTAACTGGACAGAGAACAAGAGCTGAAATCCCACCACAGTAGCTAGACAGTTCAAATTAGTTAGTTAAATCTGGATTAAAAAGTTAGTTTCTGTAAAGGTGACCATGATTTTCAGATTGTTGTAGAATCCTATCTGGTTTAACGATGCTCCTTTGGTCATAAAGGCAGCATGGAAAGAGACACTCCGGCCCATCGTGTCCGTGCCAACCATTTGCAGCCTTTAACCCCTTTAATCTGTCAGCATCTCAAAGTTAAAGTTCTCTGAGAGTAAAGTCTTCCCATCTGAAACCTTAAACCCTTTAAACTGTCTGTCGGCATGCTAAGTTCTAAGATCTTTCGGAACTTTCAAGCGGTTATTGGATAGGCAAATGGAGCACACCAGAATTACAGGAAGTGGGATGGCTTGATCTTGGTTTCGGACAACGCTCGGCACAACATCGAGGGCCAAAGGGCCTGTTCTGTGCTGTACTGTTCTACCTGTCAGGTGAAGGTAAAAGTGTTCCCTTTAATATGGTGGGATCCTTTGAAGTGTTTTTTTTCATTGTCCTTTATCTTTTTCAAAGCCTGTGCAAGCCTAGAAGCCTAAAATCTTTGAACTGCAATGTTTTCATTCAATTTCATGGACTATTGCCTTTTAAAAGCCTTTTGATTGACAAGTCCAGGCTGTATCAAAGGGAGGATTACTGTTGTTTATTTATATGGCACTATGGGGGTCCTTTAACTCTGAGCAACAGCTGTTTTTCTAACTGCAGGTTTTGAAAAGAGGCTGGCCAGAATTCTCCGGTCATCGCGGTTTACCTTTCCGCTAGCAGTGCACCGCCGACAGCGCGTTTCCCACCAGTGTGGGGTAGGTACGATGGGAAATCCCATTGCCAAGCGGTGGGAAGATAAAATCCCGCCTCCAGCGAATGGTGGGCCGACAAGAGAAACTTGGCTGGTGGATTAGAGAATCCCGCCCGCTATCTCTTTGTTCTGAAGAGCTGCTTTTTTGCTCGCTTTGTTGCCTGACGCATGATTCACCGGGCTACCGGGATTCCTGCTGCTGGTTGATGGCCCCGGAGAAGCCTGTCCATTGTTCTGATGATCAAATCTTACAAACCAGCTCTATTAAAATGTCTTATTTTATCCTCAACTGAGGCTTCTCCCTCATCATAGTTGATGGAGCAGTCCACCGTTTCTTTCTCATTTTCTTCATTTCTGCTGTACTCCCTTCTCTTCATAACCATCATCCTCATCCTCCTCTGTCTTCAATGGTTCATCCTTTGACATTTCCGCTATCTCCAGCAATATGCCATCATCAAACATATCTTCCCCTCTCCACTTTTGGCATTCCAGAGGGACTGTTCTCTCTCCACATATCCTGGGCCACTCCTCAGTCGCCCCTAATATGTCTTCCCCTTTCCCAGGAAAGCTTTTCATGCAAATGTAGAGAAGCAAATCCTACTCTTTCACCTCCTCGCTCCTCATTGTTCAATGTCACAAACATTCCTTCCGGGTGAAGCAACAATTTACGTGTACTTTTTAAAATTTAGTAGACTGTATTTGCTTCTCACAATGTAGTCTGCTCTATACTGGAGAGACCAGACACAGATTAGGGGAGTATTTTGCTGAACTTCTCTGTTCAGTTCCAAGGGGCAGTACGGTAGCATTGTGGATAGCACAATTGCTTCACAGCTCCAGGGTCCCAGGTTCGATTCCGGCTTGGGTCACTGTCTGTGCGGAGTCTGCACATCCTCCCCGTGTGTGCGTGGGTTTCCTCCGGGTGCTCCGGTTTCCTCCCACAGTCCAAAGATGTGCAGGTTAGGTGGATTGGCCATGATAAATTGCCCTTAGTGTCCAAAATTGCCCTTAGTGTTGGGTGGGGTGACTGGGTTATGGGGATAGGGTGGAGGAGTTGACCTTTGGTAGGGTGCTCTTTCCAAGAGCTGGTGCAGACTCGATGGGCCGAATGGCCTCCTTCTGCACTGTAAATTCTATGAATTCTATGAAGTGTCACCCTGAATTTAAAAATTGACCTGTAACTCTTCCCATCTCTGCATGGTTGCTGCCTGACCTGCTGAGTATTTCCAGCATTTTCTGTTTTATTTGCATACTCTCCCATGTTAAACACCACTAGGAAGAAGTAACATAACGGCATAGTGTTTTTAACTGAACATATCAGACACCATGGGCTGGACTCTCCGCCGATAGGATTCTTCGTTTTGCCAGCAGTCCGGGGGTTTCCCGACGGCGTGAGGCTGCCCCACAATGGGAAACCCCATTGGCCAGCCACCGTAACGGAGCATGCCGCTGGCAGGGTTAACCTGAAATTTCATGCGGCGGGGCGGAGAACCCAGTCCCATAATTTTTACAAGACACATTTCTGTTGTTGGCCAGTAAAGGAATTGATCACATGACCATGGTGTTGCGAGCAAACCGTCCTGGGCTTTACACCATCACAGAAGCCAATCTTCAGTCAATTTGATTCACACCATGTGCCACCAAATGGTTGAGTGCAGTGGATACAGTGAAGGCTAGCAACCTGACAAGATCCTGGCACTGAAGACCTTTGCTCCAGAACTAGCCGCATTGCCAGTAAAATTTTCCAGTAGCTTCTACCTAACAATGCAGAAAATTGCTTAGTTATCTCCTGCCAAAAAGGCAGGACAAACCCAAAGTGGTCAATTACCACCCCATTAGTTTCCTCTCAATCATCAGCAAAGTGATGGAAAATACATTGACAGAACTATTAAGTGACACTTACTCACCAATTACATGCTCTCCGATGCTAAATTTGGGTTTCACCAGATTAATTTGGCTCCAGACAACATTACAGCCTTGGTCCAAATAATGACAAAAGTGCGGAATTCCAGAGGTAAGATGAGTGTGATCATGATTCCCCTGATTGTTTGACAATTATCTTAAATATGTACTCCTGATTACTGACTGTCTTGGCAGTGAAAATAGTTTCCCTTAATCTATCACATAAAAACATCTCATATTTTGTTCCTTGTTAATTTAATTTAGCAATTACTCGTTGTCTTTCTAATTGTTTTCATTGATTTCTCTCCTAATCTCTTTTATTTTATCTTATCATCCACTCCTCTACTGTCTACATTCCTAACCCTCAATTACTTTTAGGGAACTGTGGACCTGCATGCCCTGATCCCTCTGTATGTTAATGTTCCTAAGGGTTCTGCCATTTACAGTATAATTCATCCATCAATTTGATCCTCCAAAATGCATCACCTCTCATTTGTCCGGATGAAATTCCATCTGCCATTTCTATGCCTAAGTCTCCAATCAATGTATATCCTGTTGTATCCTCTGGCAATCCTCGGCACTATCAGCAACTCTACCAATCTTTGTGTCATCCGCAAACTTACTAATCAGACCACCCACATTTTCTTCCAGATCATTTATATATACTACAAACAACAGTGGTCCCAGCCCTGATCCCGGTGGATCAGCTACAGATCTCCATTCATAAAAATGTCTTACCAAAATCCATATAAACTACATTCACAGCCCTTCCCTCATCAATTTTTTTGTCACCTCTTCAAAAAACTCAAATCAAGTTGGTGAGACATGACCTCCCCCATACAAAACCATGCTGCCTGTCACTAACTAGTCAATTCTCCTCCTAATGTGAATATATCCTGTCCCTCAATATATTTTCCAAAAGCTTTCCCACCACCTATGTCAGACTGACCAGCCTATAATTTGCTGGATTGTCCCTGCTTCCTTCCTTAAACAAGGGAATAGTCCTCTGGAACCTCGCCTCTGATTGAAGAGGATGTAAAGATATCTGTTAAGGCCCCAGCTATTTCTGCCCTTGCATCCCGCCGTAACCTGGGATAGATCCCATCCAGCCCCGGGGACTTGTCTACCTTAATGCAATTTAGGATATTCAACACTTCCTCCTTTGATATATTAAAGTTCTCAGGAGAGCTCACACAACTATCCCTGACCTCAACATCCATCATGTCCATCTCCCTGGTGAATACCGATACAAAGAATTAATTAAGGATTTTACCCACTTCCTGTGGTTCCACACATAACTTCCCTCCATTGTCCTTAAATGGACCTACGCTTTCTCTTGCTGCCCTCTTGCTGCTAATATATGCATAAAAAGCCTTAAGATTCTCCTTGACCATATTTGCTAAAGACATTTCATGGCACCTTTTAGCACTCCTAATTCTACATATCATGATTAATATGTCGTCATATTATACAATGAATAGCAAATTCAGAGATGGCTTTTAATTGGAAAATAGGAAGATGGAAGTAATACAGTAGCATTAAAGACAACATATATTACACAGAAGAGAAGATTTCAGTAATGAAAAATGTTCTGCTGCCCTTGAAGCAGTAACTGAGGATTGGTTTGAGCTCATCAATGTGCTGATCTTCCAAATGCAGTTTTCGAGCCAAGGACTCTTCCCAGCAATGACAAAGTCCAGCTCTCAATTGACAAATTTATAAGGACACAGAATACAGCAACTATTTGTGATACACAATTTAGGGCACAATCTTCCAGCCTCATTACACTTGCACTCATGCGTAATGACACGGATGAATAGTGGGAGAGGCCAAAAACGGGAACCGCGCCTGGCGCCAATCAGTTTGCGATGCAACCAGCTTGTTCCCGTAGGTGAAATTGGAAACTCACCGTAGTGTGATGAGAAACCAATAATCAGCATTTAAACTCCATTTCCATACGATTAACAAGAGCCACCCATCATCCAACGGCCACCCCCGCAAGGTATAATTAGTATTCCTTTTTAAAAACTGAACCTGTACAAATACATGAATATGATGGGAATAGAGGGATACGGGCCCTGGAAGTGCAGAAGATTTTAGTTTCGACGGGCAGCCTGGGCAGCACGGGCTTGGAGGGCCGAAGGGCCTGTTCCTGTGCTGTACTTTTCTTTGTTCATTGTTCTGGCGGAAGGGCTTTTGTGGGGAGCCGAATAACCATCTCTGCTCACAGGCAAAGAGCCCGGGGCTCGGGGGCGCTGAGCTTGCTGCCCCTGCGCTTAGTAGGGGATGGGGGACCCTCAGCTGGGGGTGGGAGGACCCTACGCAGAGGTGGGCCACCATGGGAGAGTGGGGAAAGGGCACTGGTGGGTGCATCCCGAGGGCAACTGCTCACTGCACCATCATGCCAATCTATGGAATGTGTGTACTCATTCTGGGGGCAACCCTGGTCCCTGCCCATCTGTCCAAGGACCACCCATAACCCCTACCAGCTGCCAAGACCACTGGCCAGGCAGTTGAAGGCTATTACTAATAGGGAATTGGTAATCGTAGTTAACTGAACACTTCACACAACCCAGTGTATTCCCGAGGGAGGGCGGGCCATGTAGCATGCGGGAGTCATTGCCTGGCATCCCAAACAGACCGTGATGCTTGGACAGTATACTTGGACACTGCGGGAGGCAACACCACACACGCAGCAGCCAATATCCAAACACCCAGTGGGTGGGGCACAGTTCCAGTGACAAAATTATTAGGGGTATAAACAGAATAGATAACCAGAGACATTTTCCCAGGGTAGAGGGGTCAATTACTAGGGGCCATAGGTTTAAGGTGCGAGGGGCAAGGTTCAGAGGAAATGTACAAGGCAAGTGTTTTACACAGAGGGTATTGGGTGCCTGGAACTCACTGCCAGAGGAGGTGGTGGAAACAGGGACGATCTGCAGATGCTCGAGGCAGCACCCCATGTGCTGGACACCGCCCCACACTATGAGGACCAGGCCACCCATCAGGCTAGGGAGGGAGACCTGCGATAGCCCAGGGTGTACAGGCGTCACTGGTCATTCGAATAAATGACCGACAGTGCGTGCTGCAGGAGGCTCCACCTCAACAAGGAGACGGTGCAACACCTGTACTATATCCTCACGGACTTGGCACCGCATGGATGAGGATTCCACCCACTCCTGGTGGCTGTCAAGGTCACTGCAACCCTGAACTGTTACGGCACAGGATCATTCCAGGGCTCGAGTGGGGATCTGTGTGATATGTCACAGGCCACAGCCACAGGTGCATCCGACAGGTCACGAATGCCCTGCATGCCCGGGCAGAAGACTATCATTTTTGACAAGGACCGGGCCCAACAGAATGCCCGGGCAACAGGTTTCTCCGCGATCGCTGGGATGCCCCAAGACCAGGAAGTCATAGACGCCATGCACATTATCCTGCACCCCCGGACCACCTGGGGCTACCCTATGTTAACTGAAAGTGGTTCCACTCCCTCAACACACAGCTCATTTGCGAACTCCAGATGCAGATAATGAGATAATGTATGTGTGTGCCCGCTTCCCGGGCAGTGTAACGTCAGCTACATCCTGCAGCAGTCATTCATCCCTGCCCTCTTCGAAGAGTACCCCAGAATGGACAGCTGGCTCTTGTGGGATAAGGGATATCTGCTGAGGACCTGGCTACTGGCGTCAGTCCCAAGGTTGGAGATTGAAGCAGAGACCGGTACACCGAGGCCCACGCAGCCAACCGACTGTCATTGAGCGGTGCATCGTACTCCTCAAGATGCGGTTCCGATGCCTCGACTGCACCGGAGAAGCACTCCAGTACACCGCCCGGAGGGTCGACCGATTTGTTGCGGTCTGCTGCGTCCTCCATAACCTCGCCCAGCAGTGGGCGACGAGCTGGAGGTTGGTGACGAGGAACGTGTGGCCACCTCACAGGAGGAGGGGGAGGAAGAGGAGGAGAAGGAGGGGGACAGGGATGAGGATAATGAGGAGGCGCCAGATCAGCAGAGGCTGGAGGACGAGGCCGGGGAGGAACCTGAGGCCCAGCCGGAGGCTGCAGGGCAGGCAGCGGTGGTGAGGGGCTAAAAGCCCGGAGGGACAGGGAGGCCCTCATACTGGCCTGATTCACCTAGGATGTGGCCTGGTCCATCGTCGCATCCTTACCCACCCACCACCCCCAATTCCCTCCCTCCCAGGGTATATTTCACATCACTCCGGGTACTTGGACTCTGTCGGCACTGCCTGTGGGTCACTCTCGAGGGCAGAGTGGCGATGATAACCTGCAGAGAGCTGGTGCTCCTCAATCTATGCCATTGACCCCTGCCTGTCTGCTGAGTGCTCGCTCATACCCATCACCTGCACACGGCAATGCATTGCGGAAGAAAGTGACAGAGGCGTCCTACATTTTGTGCACAAGTGTTTATTGTTCAATATAAGCCCCCACTCTCCCGATGGTGCATCCACCCTCCCACGCTCACCCTTCACCCCCAGATGCCCTGTCCCCCTCCGCTGGTGCCCTCAGTGACCCTCGATGTGCTTTGCCCTCCTAGCTCTACCACTACATCGAGTTGTGTCCCCAGGATCCACATCAGATGTGGAGGCAGCCGGCTGCCTCCCTCGTCCCAGGCAGCACTGGCTGCCTTGTGTCTTACCCTCCAGGACCCTCGGAACAGGACATCCGCCCTGGCCTCCACCGCGCCCAGGAGGTTCCCCAGATCAGTATCCCCGAATCTTGGAGCTGGACTCCTGGGTGCCATTGTTGCGATCTGTTGGCTGAGCAAGTGCAGCCTAAGTGTTGCTCGACCTTGTTAGTGGGGAGCTGGCGAGCGCAGTCCCGGTGAATCAGCTGGATAGCTGGCATTCGGGGCGAGAAGCCCGTGAGGTCTTGTTAATTGGACCAATTAATGTTGAATAGTGTTGCCGGCCTCGCTGGGTCGAGCGCCGGGAATCTCGCGGCAATTCCCACTTGCTACAGCACTTGGAAATTTTTCCGGAGAATTGCACCCCTCAGGCAAACTATTGCTGATGCAGTAAGGCACTCAGTTGCCTATTTTGTGCAGCCATCTGCCTTATTTTAAGCCTCTCATAGTAGTGACCTGGAGTAAGATTAGACTTTTTCACCCAGAGTCTATCAGCTGGCCTGATTTTCTTCCTTGAACAGCCAAGGATCGCTGATTTTCACAGCACTTTAATAACTTATGGCATATGGTGACACGGGAATCCTCTTCATTTTATCTCACAACATCAGTACATTGATAAAATAGAAGGCCCTTCAAAAGGGTGATCTGTGGGAGCAACACAGCACAATGTGGATCTTGAGGAAGAAGTGACAAGCACAAGCTAAAATTCTGCCTATAATTTGACCCTGAGAAGCAAGTCAAAATAAGATGGCAAAAGCATTGTGAAAATAATTGTTTCTCAGCTGCAGAAATTACTACACAATTCTCCAAGCTCTTCTGTGTCAGCTGATTCTGGTAGTTGCTGCACATTATACGTTTGGTCTAAATTAACCAGAGTGCATTAGGAATTGAAAAAGAAGGAAACTTGAAGTGACTACACTGACTGTCATTTTGACATTTACAAATGAGGAAGGTTGGAACTCAGTGAGTGGGTTGCAGGCAGATTCAGAAAGCAAGAGGGAACTTGGGGACTTTATATTAAAGATAGAAATCTGGGGGAAATAGCTCCTGCCTGATTCTCACGTTTGAAAAAAAATTCCTTCGCCATTAATGCACAACTAATCTGCTGAAAACAGGGATAAAATTAGCACTGGAAAGCTGACAGAAGAAACCTTTGATGGTGAGGTATCAGAATGGGAGGAGTGTGATGCAATATGAACCCTAAACTCAAAAGGAGTTTATTCCCTTCCTGTTTCTAGCACAGTTATACATAGAACATAGAATATACAGTGCAGAAGGAGGCCATTCAGTCCATCGAGTCTGTACCGACCCACTTAAGCCCTCACTTCCACCCTATCCCCGTAACCCAATAACCCCTCCTTACCTTTTTTGGTCACTCAGGGCAATTTATCATGGCCAATCCACCTAACCTGCACGTCTTTGGACTGTGGGAGGAAACTAGAGCACCCGGAGGAAACCCACGCAGACACGGGGAAACGTGCAGACTCCGCACAGACAGTGACCCAGCGGGTAATCGAACCTGGGACCCTGGCGCTGTGAATCCACAGTGCTATCCACTTGTGCTACCGTGCTGCCCTGAATTAGGAACTGTGTAGGAAATTCTTTTGTCAGAAAATTGTGATGGAAGCTTTTCCTGCCTCTCCAGGCTGCAAATATAGCTCTCCCGCTATTCAATTGCTTTGGTATTTCAAAATGACAGCTAGTGACAAAACACCTCCAATTTTCTCTAATTTGGGCCACTCAGGCTAAGTTCCACTGAATTTCACAAGGTGCTGAACACAGATTTCTGCAACTAGGAAGTGTTTTTCAAAATCAATTTGTCATTTTACCACAGATACTTATTACGATCACAGCTGATGTTACCACTGGGCAGTCAGGTTAGCCGTCTGCACAAATGGCGACACAAACCCAAAATCTTTCGACAGTTGGAAAATGAGGTTCTCACGGCTTGCTGGTGAAGTAATAAATTAGCATCGCATTAGTGAGCCGTTTGGCCGTCACTTCCACCCACATTGAATATTCAAACCCCATCAGCGTGACGTCTTGGGGGAACGGGAATTAGTGTGTCCTTTTCGCATCGCAGGCCGCCATTACTGGGGTTTACGTGATGGTTCCTCGAGGAACGCCTTTCTGGCATGTTTGCTGGAAAATGATGGGAGGGGGAACATCCACCGGGTCAGTACAGGGTACAACGACGAGGTCTCAAGTGGGATTCGGTGACACTCCAGGTTGGATGGGCAATGTAAGGGACTATGACAGCGGATGAAGATTTTCTCCATGAGGGCAAAAGGACCCCGACACAGGGGAGACAACAACACCACTCACATTTCGCTCCCACCCTCAGATTGCAAGGGACAGCTGTAGAGCATGAGCAGTGTGGATGGGTACTGCCAATGGTGCGGGAGGCTTGGCCTTTAGGGATGTTATCATGGGTGGCTAGGTGTATGAGATGGACGGCTCATATGGTCCGCTACCCATGAAAGCGGGGGGAATGCAGGTTAAAGTTAACAATCAAGTTTAGTGTAATCTGAAAATAATCAGGGGAGCCTTGACAACCACAGGAGGTAGTAATATTTCTGACCCTTCCTTGATGAGTCAATTATGCCCATTAAGTCAGTGTTATAATGAATGATGCTGCCATTGATTGGCGCCCGCTAGTTAACCCTTTGGGAAATGAATTCCTAAGCATTGAACTCCATGACTTGCATTCAGCTTTCGATGAATGAGGTGACACAGAATCATCCCCCAGGTTACAGAACCCCTCCCCCCCCCTCTCCCCACCCCTCCCCGCCCCGTGCTGTCAGGTGGACATTCTGAATTCTCCCTCAGTGTAACCGAACAGCGCCGGAATGAGGCGACTAGGGGCTTTTCACAATAACTTCATTGTTAATGTATGCCTATTTGTGACAATAAAGATTATTAAGATTAAGACACAGGGCCAGTTAATTGAGGCATGTGCCCACAGTCCTCACCCTTATCGGGTCTGCGGGCCACTAAGGTTATCCAAGGTTGATGACCATCTATCAAGTGGAGTTGGGAGATGTCCATGTCGGAACATGGCCATTGTATTTGAGAGTAAGGGAGGAAAACTCAGTGGAAAGGCGTTTACATGTTCACGGATGGATGTCCCATGTCTTGATAGAGCAATGGATCAGGGCATTGATAGTATGCTTCATTGCTCAGAATTCTGTTTCCTCTCTTTCAGTTTTTGGATTGTGACAATCGTGGAGGCAGCAGAGTTGGCTGTACTTCTTATTGCCATGGATCAGGACAGATGACATCAATGTGCAGCTGCACGTCACGTTGGCGAGACTCACAACAAGTCTGGCCAGGCGTCGCAGTGGGGTAGCTCTGTTGCCTCACAGTACCGAGGTCCCAGGTTCAATCCCGGCTCTGGGTCACTGTCCATGTGGAGTTTGCACATTCTCCCCGTGTCTGCGTGGGTTTCGCCCCCACAACCCAAAGATGTGCAGGGTAGGTGGATTGGCCACGCTAAATTGCCCCTTAATTGGAAAAAATGAATTGGGCACTCTAAATTTATATTTAAAAAAAAGTCAGACCAGGCGTGAGGCATATGACGGGATCACTCCGGAGATGGACATCCCCGGGCAGTTCCTTAGCGCTGCCCCCGGCACCTGGCAGTGCCAATCTTTGTCAGGGCTTAGTGCCAGGGAAGGAGGGAGAGACACCCTATTGGGAGACTCATGGTGGGGGGGGTGCTTTGATGTGTGATGGACAGGAGGGAGAGACGAGATTGAGGGGGGGATGTCGGCAGTTAATGTTGGATGGCAATGCCAGCGATAAATGTTGGGGTGAAGAGGGAAAACCTCCAAGATGACCTTGATGGGGCCATTCCACTGCAGTTCTGGTCGGGGCACCCTTTAAGGATGGCTTGTGTGGAGTCGGTTTCCAGCTCTATGAGAACCCGCCAGTGTAACGGTGGAAACCACGCCCATCTAGTCTTTTGGTTGAAGAGGCTCAAGGTTGCATGAGAAAATTAGTCTGTGGGACTGGAGAGTTTCACACCAGTTTTCTGAGTGAGCCTGACAATTTGCCATTTTCTGATAAGATTCCGTCCACACAGTTCACCAGCGATGTTGCTTTTCAAAAGAAAGCTGAGAACAAATTTTGACCTTTTGATGTCACCCGATATGTCAGAGATTGTCAAACGACAACAACAAGCACAGATTGCTGGGAGGAAATAAAACTCTAAAAAGCAAGTATTTACTCAAAAAGAGCGAGTGCTAGCAAGAAGCTACACAGCAAATGAGAAATGGTTACCTGCAGTTATCCTATCAAACACGGGTCCAATATCATTCACCACACAGATGGCTGATGAGAGATTTTGGCGATGTCATACAGACCAACTACGAGCCTCACAAAGTGAAATTGCTGAAACTTCCCAGGAAGCATTTCCATCAAAATTCTGAACAGAGGCCAAGCACAGAGATATGTTCAATTTCTGTTTCTGAAGAATCTTCAACACCAATGCAGACGGACACCAAAGTAACTTCACAGGAAGTATTACCAACAGAAGGAAAAGAAGACTCTTCAAAGATCTCGAGTAGCCAACGTTTAGACAGTCTTATTAAGTTGTATATGTGTAAAAAAATGATGGTACAAAGTAAGAGCAGCTTGGTAGCACAGTGGTTAGCACAGTTGCTTCACAGCTCCAGGGTCCCATGTTCGATTTCCGGCTTGGGTCACTGTCTGTGCGGAGTCTGCAAATTCTCCCCCTGTCTGTGTGGGTTTCCTCCCGGTGCTCTGGTTTCCTCTCACAGTCCAACAATGTGCAGGTTAGGTGGACTGGCCATGATAAATTGCCCTTAGTGTCCAAAAAGGTTTGGTGGGGACAGATGGAGGCGTGGGCTTAAGTGGTGTTCTCTTTCCAAGGGTGTGTGCAGACTTGATGGGCCAAATGGCCTCCTTCTGCACTGTAAATTTATGATTCTTTGATAATGTATCTAATGTCTAATTGGGTCTGTTTTTTTAAATGCTAAGACTAAAGTAAAGGGGGCAGGGTGTTGTATCTAAGTAGTACATCCCTGCTGGTGGAATGTCAGGCATTCAAGTCAGGCGACACT
This sequence comes from Scyliorhinus canicula, assembly GCF_902713615.1. Classification (NCBI taxonomy): domain Eukaryota; kingdom Metazoa; phylum Chordata; class Chondrichthyes; order Carcharhiniformes; family Scyliorhinidae; genus Scyliorhinus; species Scyliorhinus canicula. The sequence goes on from NC_052147.1 coordinate 224,324,251, forward strand.
GACCTATACAAGAAATCCAGGTACGACCTTCGCAAAGCCATCCGAGATGCCAAGAGAGAATATCAGACCAAGCTAGAGTCACAGACTAATGTTACAGACTCTCGGCAGTTGTGGCAAGGCCTAAACAACATAACGGACTACAAAGCGAAGCCGAGTAGCATTTCCAGCAGCAGCGCACCCCTCCCCGATGAACTCAATGCATTCTATGCTCGGTTTGAGCAGGAAACCAACGATCCGCTGTTGAGTGCCCCAGCAACCCATAACACACCCATACCCACCATCACAGCTTCCAAAGGCAGATCGGCCTTCCTGAAAGTGAACCTTCAGAAGGTAATGGGTCCGGACGGGATCCCTGGTCGTGCACTCAGAGCCTGCGCGGACGAGCTGGCAGATGTGTTCGCAGACATCTTTAACTTGTCCCTACTCCGCTCCGAGGTCCCCACCTGCTTCAAGAAGACCACCATCATATCGGTGCCAAAGAAGAACCAGCAACGAGCCGCAATGACTATCATCCGGTGGCCCTGACTTCAGTCGTAATAAAGTGCTTTGAGAGATTGGCCATGAAGCGCATCATCTCCACACTACCAGAACGCCTTGATCCACTGCAATTTGCATACCGTTGGAACCGGTCCACAGCAGACACCATCTCCCTGGCCCTACACTCATCCCTAGAACATCTCAACAACAAGGACTCTTACATCCTATTTATTGTTTACAGCTCCACCTTCAACACCATAATCCCAGCCAAGGTCATATTAAAGCTCCAAATTCCTAAGGGTACACATCTCCAAAAATCTGTCCTGGTCTACCCATGTCGATGCTACCAGCAAAAAGCACAACAGCGCCTATGCTTCCTCAGGGAACTAAGGAAATTCGGCATGTCCACATTAACTCTTACCAACTTTTACAGATGCACCAGAGAAAGCATCCTATCTGGCTGCAATACAGCCTGGTATGGCAACTGTTCAGCCCAAGACCGCAAGAAACTTCAGAGAGTCATGAACACAGCCCAGTACATCACACAAACCTGCCTCCCATCCATTGACTCCATCTACACCTTCCGCTGCCTGGGGAAAGCAGGCAGCATAATCAAAGACCCCTCCCCCCTGGCTTACTCACTCTTCCAACTTCTTCCATCGGGCAGGAGATGCAAAAGTCTGAGAACACGCACAGACTCAAAAACAGCTTCTTCCCCGCTGTTACCAGACTCTTAAATGACCCTCTTATGGACTGACCTCATTAACACTACACCCCTGTATTCTTCACCTGATGTCAGTGTTTATGTAGTTACATGGTGTACCTTATGTTGTTCTATTTTGTATTATCTTTTAATGTACTTAATGATCTGTTGAGCTGCTCGCAGAATAATACTTTTCACTGTACCTCGGTACACATGACAATAAACAAAATCCAAATGTCACATGATCTGTAGTGATGTCCGTAGAGTGTTTGCAGGGGCCTTTGGTTCTTCTACTTAGTGTTGTATGAGCAACAGCTCCTGAATAAACCTTGCATCGTGTTTTGAAGAAACCCAAGTGTGTGGCACCACCATACCTCCATACCTTTTCTCTTTGTGATTTGAGAATATAACATTTGTAGTGTGCTGCGCCCTCCATAACCTGGTGTGGCAACAGGGTGATTAGATGGCTGAGGAGCAGTTGGAGGACCACACATCTCCTCAGTTAAGGAGGACGTCAAGGAGCGCGGCAAAGGGAAACCCAGGGAGCAGGCTGAGGAAGGATCTCAGGCAATGGCCACGGTATGAATGATGTCAGGTCTTGGAGTGCCCTGATAGCCTCATACTTTGGGGAGGACCAGGATTAGCATGGCCAAATATGTCCTCCTCATGGGTGTTCAGAAGTTTCTTACCTACGTGCTGCTAGCGGGTTGTTTCTGTTAGAGTGCTCCTTTCATCGGTAAGGCATGGAAGCCTTAGAACCAGACGATGCAGGAAAATGATGAAGACTTGTGGTGAGGACAGAGCAATGCTTCTCATATTTCCTGCAATTTCATGACTCCTGCTTAACAGAAACCTAAGTGCGACCTACCACAGAACAGAGTGATCTGTGGGTGATAAGATGCTGGATGACATGTCTCGGCTGATACTGCCTCCTCCGAGGTTAGGGGTCCTCAGTGTGGGTCTGCATCTATTGAGCAGATGGGCAGACTCTCACAAACTTTTATCCAATGACTTCCTCATGCTGAAATAATTCTTCCACAGATGAAAGGCCTGTGTGTTGGCCTAGGTTTGTGGTGAGGTTTGGTGTCCATGACCTAAATTACATAAGCATGACTTCATCATTACATTGAGAGGTGGGGACAACCATTGCACTGTCATCCTCTCTGAGAGAAGTTTGAGGGTGAGCCGGCATAGTCCTTCCAGCCTAAATGTGGAGGTGAGCTGTGCATGCTGCAATGGAATGAGAGTGGAGAAGCATAAGGTAACTTTTAATATATGAAATGGTGCTAACATCAATGGTCAATATCTAATCGTGCCTAAAGTCACCCGTGCCCATGCTGTGATTATAGTTTATATGCCTTTCTTATCCTCTTGCTAGGTCTAGGTGTTTCCCAAAGAGCCACAGCTGAGGATGAAGTGGCCTGCTGTTTGTCACATCCATTGCCTGAGATGACCCTGGCAGACGCCCCATCCAGGGCTGGAAGCTTGAGGGTCCTGGCTTGCTTTCGGGCAGCATGGGTTGTGTATTGCCACCCTCCTCAGTGTGCCGGGCTGGAGGTGTGTCGCTCACAGGGAGTGGGGTCTCAACACTCCCAGAGCCCCGGGTGGAAGGCCCCGGGCTGTGCACCAGCCAATCCTCATCCCTGTGGTGCACAGGGGGCCCTGAGCTCCTCAATGGGATGGAGGGACAGCTGTAGTGAGATTTAAAGTCCACTATGCTCTGATGCTGGCACTCATGAATGCCCAAAAGATCGTGCCTGCACCATGCAGTTGATTCTCTGCACCATTCAGCTCACGCCCTCACCCATGGAGTGCATGACCTGACCCATGGAGTGTACATCCTGCACCAAGGTCTCCACTGCGGGCGCCACCCTTTTTGTGTTGGCCTTGGACTGATGGCACCATCTCCTTGGACATAATGTGATGGGACTCCTCCAGTCAGCCTTGTAATCTGAGGAGGGATGCTGACATCCCTTCCTGATTCTCACGACTGAAGCCAGGGCCACGTCCTCTGACCAGGGCTTAGCAGACAGCTGAGGTCCAGAATGTCTCCAAGTGCCGAATGTCTGGGACGTCCCTCTGCCTGCTGTGGATCTTGCTGGCAGGCTGCCTGCCCGTGCGAGGGTAGAAGATGTCATTCCTCTGCTTCATCTCATCCAGCACCTTAGTAAGGATCCCTTCGAGAATGTGAGGTTGTCTTCTTGGCTGCCATCCTCCTGATTGGACTTGGACCAGGTGTTGGGGAGTCCTGGTGAGGCATTTAAAAGACACACTCCACTGATTGCTGAGATCATGTGATGTTGGTGTGAGCAAATCAGAGGCAGGTCACCATTAGTGAGGTGTGAAACTCATGAAAAATTACCCTTTTTAAGTGGGTTCGGATACAGCTACTTTTCCCAATGGGCATAGACACTTTGAAAAAGATCTGAAAATTCCTACCCCGAGCTCAATAGACTATAGCATTTCTTTTTTTGCTTAGAGATATGGATGAACAGAGTCACAGGACTACGAATTAATCATAGAATTTACAGAGCAGAAGGAGGCCATTCGGCCCATCGAGTCTGCACTGGCTCTTGGAAAGAGAACCCTACCCAAGGTCAACACCTCCACCCTATCTCCATAACCCAGTAACCCCACCCAACACTAAGGGCAATTTTGGACACTAAGGGAAATTTATCATGGCCAATCCACCTAACCTGCACATCTTTGGACTGTGGGAGGAAACCGGAGCACCCGGAGGAAACCCACGCACACACGTGGAGGATGTGCAGACTCCGCACAGACAGTGACCCAAGCCGGAATCGAACCTGAGACCCTGGAGCTGTGAAGCAATTGCGCTATCCACAATGCTACCGTGCTGCCCCTAATTAACCTTTATCAAATGAGTAAAACATTTATTAGGATTGACTATAATACACTACTCCTTCACCCCACCTATATCTTCACAGATTCACACACATTTTTAAGGATAACACACAAAATATATCTTATTCTATAATGTTCTCAGTGAGTCTATGTAAACCAGCAGACCAACTGTGCCAGATGCCACTCAATACAACTCTTGGGGATTTATCATCAAATCCCCCAGATGCTTATCACACTGTGAGCCAACTGGTCTCACTGGAATCTGACTTTCAGCTGACAGTTACTAAACTCCACTCTAAAATAAAACGCCTGAGAATACTCTCCCAAAACAACGTTTTCTCTTGGATGCCTTCACCATGGATACACTTCTCCATGCAATCTCTCAGGTACCCAACCATGCCAACAGAACATCACTGCAGCACAGACTGTATTAAGGTATTAATTCTGATATCTGGCTTCTCACTAGCTAAATTGAGCTCTACTTTAACTTTCTCTCCCCCTTTCTTTAAGCTCAGTAAACGGTACCTTGTTCAGATGCCAGTTCTTTGTCCCTTTGACTTCAGTCTCCCTGGGAATTTTCTTTTAATTTCTTATTTTCTGGAACTATCTGTTCTTTAGATTTTGCGATTTGCTTTCTGCCCCTTACTCCACTGCCCTGTTAATAGATTCTGCGAGAGCTGCTTTCTTCTCAGATACCTGTTCCCATACTGAACCACAGGTGCTTATGTTTTTCAGTGTGGGCCCCTGGTTGCGAAGCAACAGTCCAGTTTTTCTTTAAACCCTGTTTGTTTTCACATCATAACCCTTTAATTACAACGCAGGCACAGTTTGAAGTGAAACCAAAACCCACAGGTATGCAGGCATCTTTGTTTAACATGAAGCTAACTAAAGTTTTAACCCTTCTCACACAGAAACACAAAATTAAACTTACATAAAACTATACCTTCTTTCCAATACCCACAAATACAAATATAGATTACTTAAAACTAGCCCTGTTTCCTGACATACTTTCACTTACTTCTGATTATTTCCCACAAATGTTTGGACTTCCAATCCCTACCTGCAATCAGAGCTCTCAGAAATAGCTCTGGCATTGCCTATATATGCTATTCTTGTGCTTTCTTTAGGTGCTGCTGAGGTACAGAATCTCTGGAAGTTGTTAATGTCTTGAACAAAGAGTCCTGGAATGAGGTGGCCCTTGTCTGCTGACAGCTTGCTATTTGGCAGATTGATGTTTCCTTCACTGTCCCACTGTTATAGTCATATGAAGAGTTGGCTAGAAATCTGGCATGTGCTGTGGTCCTCTGAATCCTGAGTGGCTTGGTAGTCATTATTCTCTTCATCATTACAGTATCATAATCTTTCTCTTCCCATGTTGCTTCTTGCTATGATGTAAAAAATGGGAGCTTGTATATGAGTGAGCATCAGCTCCTTGGGATTAAGGGTGTGAACAGTGGAGTCTGAATAGTGCTGCAAAGGCACGCCAAGATGACAGAGTAATACCCAGTCGCTAACCTGATGTCAAATAGATATTGCCAATTTATCCATCTCCTGCAGCAAGAGGTGAAGGCTCCCCCACATGCATTATGGCTCTCTCCATAAAAAGGTGAGGTACTCAGGCTAATTTCAATGTTAATATAATTGTCAGTCTCCAAGTGGGATATCTGGAAGTGTGATGAATTGTCAAAAAGATTGTAGAAAGGCTTTTAAATCAATTTTTGACTTTCAGCAACCTCAAGTACACCCGAACTTAGACCATAAGACCATAAGACACAGGAGCAGAATTACCAGAACTTAAGCAGAATAGAGAAAAACAATCAGTCTCTCGCACCTGATCCAAACTTGCATTTCAACTTAGCGCAACAGTTGAAACTCTTTTTATCGCTTTCTGGGAAGTTAAGTTGATAAATACTGTAAAACCTTAGTGTGCGTTTGCTGCTGTTTGCTTTTCCATTTACTGGTCATAAATCTGTTCAGCATTTTCAGTGCAGTGTTAATTTTAATGGCTTCTGTATTTGTGTCGATCAGCATGATCTATATGTAACTTTAATGACAACCTATGGTGTGTGTGCATATCTGTGTATGTATGAGGAGAGTGTATGCATGTCTGTTTGTAGGAGGGAGAGTGTGTGTGTGTCCGTTTGTATGAAGAAGGGTATGTGTGTGTATAGGAGGGAGTGTGTGTGTGTGGAAGGGAGTGTGTTTGTGTTACTCTGTTGTTATAGGAGGATCTTGGACTAATGGTGGTTTTCATCGTTTCATAACTAAGTTTCAAGATAATCCTTTCCCAAGCATTATTGCTTATGTTCTGTCTGAACTATCAGGCCTTGTATCCTTTTGATCCTATGCGCAGGTTTGGAAAGGAGTTGCTGATGAACCTGTATGCACTACTACCATAGAAGAATAGTATTTTGGATGCCCAATTCTATCATACTACGAGTAGCTGGTATTGTCTCTGTGAAACCACTGAACTGTAGGAAAACAGCTCTCACAATACTAATAAGGGTATTGAATCCTATTGAGGTGCAACTATGTAACTACGTTTAAAGGCTGGAAGGGAAAGCCCTCTTGGATCTCGCACCTCAGTTTCCCATTGTGACCATATGAACTTCTATGCATAAAACACAGATCGCTCTTAATTTTGCAAAAATCTACTTTACTCGTAAAACATCTGAAAGACATTACAAAATTTCAAAATGTCCATCACACAAAGTGCAATAATATTCAAGTTCTTTACATACTACGGGCACGATTCTCCGCTCCCGGGGAAAATCGTGAAGGCCGTCGTGAACTCGGCCGAGTTTCACGACGGCCTCGGAGCCCGCTCCTCTCACCGAATTCACCTCCACACGGGGGGCTAGGAGCGGTGCTTGCATCAAGGCGGCGTGCCGAGAATGACGCGACGGCAGCGCCTATGTGATGTCAGCCGCGCATGCGCAGGTTGGCCGGCTCCAACCCGCGCATGCGCGGCTGACGTCTCGACGGCTGACAGCTCAAACCCACGCATGCGCGGTACTGTCTTCCCCTCAGTCGCCCCGTAAGACGTGGTGGCTTGACCTTGCAGGGCGGCGGAGGGGAAATAGTGCGTCCGATTGGGACGCCGGCCCGACGATCGGTGGGCACCGATCGTGGGCCTGTCCCCTCCCGAGCACAGTCGTGGTGCTCATTCCCCACCTGGCCCCCAACAAGCCCCAAAATGGGCCTCTCACGGTGATTTCACGACGGCAGCGACCAGGTGTAGTTGAAGCTGTCGTGCAACGGTTGCGAACGGCAGGCCGCTCGGCCCATCCGGGTCGGAGAATCGCCGGTCGCCGTGAAAACCGGCGAGCGCCGATTCTTCCGAGCGGGGGGTGGGAGAATCACGGGGGGGGGCACCAGGGGGTCGTGAAATTAGTCGGGGGCCCTCCCGCGATTCTCCCACCCGGTGTGGGGAGCGGAGAATCGCACCCACCATGTTTCACTTTAAGGTGAGTCAATAGTGAACATAATGTTATAGGCATTAAAAAATGGTCATTACAAATGGTGCAAAGGTATTTAAATTGTCTACATACATCAGGTTGCACTCTGAGGTACTTCAATGCAATTGTGACACATGTAATGATAGTCACCATATACATTCAATGTAAATCATACAGTCTGGGGGGTTCTATACAATTCCCAGCCCCTCAATTCACTATGGTTGAAACGTCTTGGACAGCGACCTTCCCCCATTGCACCAGTCTTGGGCTTTAGATTGTGCCAATCTGCAACACTCATTCAGAGACAACTCTTTGCTCTGGAATACCAACAGGTTTCGGACTAAAGAGCATTGTTTCACTGAATCCATAATCCTCCAGCAACAGCTGATGTTTGCCTCAGTGTGAGTCCCTGGGCACAGACTGTAGAGAACAGAGCTGTGTCACAGGGCTGCTCGGGCTGAATCTCAGCAAAATCTCACCACCTCATCCCTCTCCAGACATTCTTTGCAAAGGGACCTTCAATGAGAAGGTGGACAATGGTCTTTTCCTCATCACAGTCACCTTGATGGCAACGTGCAGAGGTGGTGAGACTCTGAACATGTAGAAAGGATCTGATGGGGAGGGTCTTTCTCACCACCAGCCAGGCTAAGTCATGGTGCTTGTTTGAAAGTTCTGATGATGAGGCATTCTGCCAAATGACCTTGACAGTCTTCTCAAAGAACCATCCGACTGGATACACCATCTCCTTTTCCCATGGGGTCTCTAGGATGTTATAGGCAGACCACTGTCTGAAGGACTTGTGATCAAAGGTGTTTCTCTGCATATATTTTTACACGCAGGACAGGCGGTAGAGCACAGTCCAACTACTTGGGGCGTTCCGCGGCAGCCTGGTCAAACCCTTAGCACTCTTGTTGTGGGATGTGCTGCTACAAATGACCCTGGAGCTTGCAGATCTCTGAGGCAGTAGAAACATGTTGATTCTGCTGTCAAACCATATTTGGGCCTGGTGACCTAGTCACATTGGACCAGCAGCACAGTACTTCTTGATACTAAATAGTGGGCTTCCTGTCAGTGGTGTTCCAGAAGCTAAGAATTTTCGATAAATACAATAATTAGATTGAATCCAGAAACTACTCCAGAGTCAGGCCAGTTTTCATTGGGCTGCTGCAATTTCCAAGCTACAAGGAAGAGGATCTAGACCGCAGAATTATGTATGTTACATGTGACCACACATAATAATAACAACTACAATTACTTCTCCATGTTATAAAAAAGCAGCATCGTCTTTCTCTTTCCTAACTACTTATGCTCTTGGAGTGAAATGAGAATTAGTTGTGAAAATAGTAGGATTGCAAATGTGCAATAGTTACTTTATATTTCTGATTTTCTACAAAAGTATTCAAGTATTTTAAATTTTATTATTCACCAGCTCTTTGGGAGTAAAATATACTAAGTTAATAATTAGCTTACCTGCCAGTAAGTAGTAAGGCTTTGGTCAGAAAAGGAATGATCCAAACGTCAATATTGGGTTTATTTATGAGTCCAGCAATTTTATGTGCCAGGCGTCCTTAAAGTCCAAACGAACATATTAGACTTGCAAAGAGTTTACATAAGAAAAAATGAAGTGATAGTTTTCTGTATTATTTACATCGAGAATAACAATAATCGTGCTTACCGTACTCAATCGATTCGGCAAGTCGTCCAGTACAAAGCTTCATTTCTGAAAGTGCACATACTAAATGACCAATCATTTGTAAACCCTCCTGATTCTTGTTAAGAGCAAGACACTTCCGTCGTGCTAACTTCTCCATTTTTGCACTCTTCTCTTGAAGACCAACAAAATGATAACAACGGAAAGAGTCAATGTAGGCAGCAATGATCTATTTGGAGTACAAAAGAAAATCAGCAGGAAAATAAACCTAGAATGCCGGCTTGGTTGTACTTTCTTTTAGCCTAATTCACCTGAAATCAGCATAACCGGCAAGAGGATTATGTAATTTTGAGCACAAATTATTGTACAGCCATCTGAGCTTCTGTGATATTTGGTGCTCGTTCACTAGAAGCAGACCGTGCCACTCACCTAAGAATAATCAATCGCCATTGAAGTTTTCCACTAATTGAGCTTGTTTACAGGTCTTTGAGGAGGCCCCAAGCTGCCTCTTTTGGTTATAAGGACACTAGCAGGAATTCTTTCAAAGTTTCTGAATGTTTTTTTTTGGAGCAGCCGGGCTGAAGTTAAAGTGTGGAGCAGCCGGGCTGGAGTTAAAGTGTGGAGCAGCCGGGCTGAAGTTGAAGTGTGGAGCAGGAGGAGTAGTGCGACTGAGGTCAGTGGTTGAAGCAGCAGGAGCAGCGGGGCAGGGTCTGGAACACGAGGCAGCCGAAGGCAGCATGTAAAGGGGTCGTCACACGCTGGGTGGCTCCTGCTTGAGGTGTATATGGTTTTTTTGGGGGGAATTTTTAATGCCCACTCCTGGGGTTAATTCACGAAGGACTAAGAACTGACAAAGGCAAAAGATGTCCAAAAATCCGAGGAAGACAGCAGGTAGGAGGGAAGAGAATGAGAGCTCGCCATCAAGCGTGAGGACCAGCCAGGAGGCTGACAAGAGGGCGGAGGCCAGGCCGCTGTGTGGAACCACACTGCTTACAGCAGAGAGGATGGCTGAGGTGGTGTCTCTAAAGCTTGAAAAGCAGTTTGCAAAGCATATAGAGGTGATGAGAAAGGAGATGGCAGTGGCACTGAAGGCGTTGGTCAAGGAGGCAATTGATCCAGTGAAGGTAGCTGTTGCAAAGGCGTCGGCTGATGTGAGGGAACAGAGTGAGAAGATGAAACGAGTAGAGGAGGCCATGTCGCGGCACAACTATAAGCTCACCTCGATGGGAGATGAGCTGCAGAGGATGGTTGAAGCCAATAAGGGGCTGCGAGCAAAGCTGGATGATATGTAGATGCGTTCCAGATGACAAAATTGAAGGATTGTGGGCCTGCCCGAGGGGGAGGAGGGCTCGAGGCCGACAGAGTACTTTGCCAAGATTGGATTGGATTGGATTGGATTTGTTAATTGTCATGTGTACCGAGGTGCAGTGAATAGTATTTTCCTGCGAGCAGCTCAACAGATCATGGGAAGAACAGAGAATAAAAGAAAATACATAATAGGGCAACACAAGGTAATCAATGTAACTACATAAATACCAGCATCGGATGAAGCATACAGGGTGTAGTGTTAATGAGGTCAGTCCATAAGAGGGTCATTTAGGAGTTTCAAGATGTTGGAAGAACTGATAGGGGAAGGAGAAGAACCCTCTCAGTATGAATTGGACCGAGCTCATCGCCGCTGAGGCCTAAGCCTAAGTTAAACGAGCCACCAAGAGCAGTGATTATCTGTTTTCACAGATATCACATGAAAAAGGTATTGAACTGGGCAAAGAAGGAGCGGGAGGTGCAATGGGCTGGTGCCAAGGTTCATATCTATCGAACTTGACGGTAGAACTGGCAAAGGGGCGAGCGGCTTTCGGCTGAGTGAAGGCGGCGTTGTACGATAGTGGAGTGTGGTTTGGAGTGGTGTATCCAGCAAAGCTAAGGGTGACCTACAACTCCAGAGACTTGTATTTTGAGATGATGGAGGTGGCGGAGGCATTTATGAAGGCAGAAGGCTTGGGATGGAAGTAAAGAGTGGGAGGATGTATATATGTAAATTTGAATAATGTTCCTACTTCATACTGTTATAAAGGTTAAAATGTTTTTGTTGTTGCTCTTTAAAGCTTTGAATAATGTTCTTACTTCATGCTGTTATAGAGATTAAAGTTTTCTTGTTGCTGTTCTTTGTAGCTTTTAATAATGTTCTTACTTCATGCCGTTATAGAGGTTAAAGATTTTTGTTCTTTGTAGTGACATAATTTTTTATGATTCCATTTGATTGTTGTTTTTTTCCCTGTGACTGGGCGGGAGAGGAGGAAAGGCCTGAACAGGCCTGAACGAGCTAAATTAAGTCAGCTAGTGAGCAGAGGTGTTGTGAGGGGAGGGGCTGTGGACATTGGAGCCTGGTGAGCAGGTTTCAATGGGCCTAGGAAGTGAGAAAAGGGAGGGGATCAACTCGGGGTGGGGTTTCTTCGAGAGGGGAGTGTAGAGGGGGGATTCTAGCAGGGGGTATGGGTTTCGATGTCAACAATGGATAGGGATGGGTCAGGCTCAGTGGTTAGGGCCCAAAATTATGATGATGGTGGATAAGCAAGGGGAGGTTGGGAGAGAGAGCCCATGTTAGGATAGTTATGTAGAACATGACGGGGTTGGAATGCCCACTGAAGAGGTTGAGGGTGCTTGCGCATTTGAAAAGTTTGAAAGACGATATGGCGATGCTGCAGGAGACTCACTTGAGGGTGAAGGATCAGGGGAGGCTTAGAAAGGGCTGGGTTAGCCAGGTGTTTCACCCAGGTTTTGATAGTAGGGCGAAGGGGTTCAGGTTCTGGTGAATAAAAGAGTGAGGTTCCAAATGGAGAAAGTTGTGGCAGATCAGGGAGGTAGATACATAATAGTGACAGGGAAATTGGAAGGAAGGTTGGGAGATGTAGGGTTTGTAAAGAAGCTGTGTGGGGCCATCCCCGAGTTGGATTCACATGAATTGATAGTAGGCGGATCAAAGCAAATTACTGCGGATGCTGGAATCTGGAATCAAAATGCTGGAAAATCTCAGGAGGTTTGGCAGCATCTGTAGGGGATGAAAAGACCTACCGTTTCGAGTCCAGATGACCCTTTGTCAAAGCGGTGGGTGTGATCGGGTGTGAAAGCTGTGATAGTGGGTGGAGACTGGAATATGGTGCAGGAGCCAAAATTGGACAGGTCACGACCGTGATCGCTTGAAGGATTTGGTTGGAAATGGTGGAAATAGGAGGAGTGAACCCTTGGAGGTTCTTGCACCCGGGGGAGCAGGAGTATTCTTTCTCCTCTTCAATTCATAAGGTCAATTCGCGGATAGATTATTTTGTGGTGGGGAAGTCTCTGTTGGCCGGGGTCAAGGGGTTGGAATACTCGGTAATTGCGATATCGGACTATGCACCACACTGGGTTGATATGATGTTGGAGAAGGGACTAGTGCAGAGTTGGAGATTGGATATGGGGCTGTTGGGGGACCGAGGGTTTTGTGATAAGATTGGAAAAGTGATTGAGGAATATGTGTGGTTTAATTGTATGGGTGAGGTCTCGCAGGCGATGGTATGGGAACCTTTTGAAGGCAGTGGTGAGGGGGGGGTGATATAATTTAAGGCAAAGGTTGATCAGGAGGAGTGGGTGGAATGGCAAATGTTGATAGACGAGATGTTGGAAGTGGATAGGAGGTATGCAGAGGATGTGGATCCAACACTGTTGGAAAAGAGGAAGGAGTTGCAGGCGAATTTTGACTGGCTGACCACAAGGAAGGTGGTGCGCCAATTGAGACAGGCGAGGAGGGCCGTCTACGAGTATGGAAAGAAGGCAGGACGCATGCTGGCAGGTGAACTTTGGAGGGAGGCAGCGGTGAGGGAAATTGTTCAGGTGCGGGATAGGGCAGGGATGTTGGTGGTGGCTCCAGATCAAATTAATAGGGTGTTTGAGGAGTTTTATGAGAGATAGCATAGGTCGGAGCCACTTGGGGAGGATCGGGAGATACAGGAATTCCTGGATTGTTTGGAATACCCGAGGTTGGAGGAGGGGTTCAGGGCCATATTGGAGGGGGAAATAGCAGGACAGGAGATAAAAGATGCGATTGGGAGGGTGCAGCCAGGGAAGGTAGCAGGGCCAGATGGGTTTCCAGTGGAGTACTGCAAGAAATTTAAAGATAAGTTGGTGCCGTTGATGGTGGGAATGTTTGAAGAGGCGATAGGGAAGGCGGTGTTGGCACAGACTTTGGGGATAGGCACCGATCTCCCTGTTGCTCAAAAAGGATACGGATCCAACAGAATGTGGGTTATATATACCCATATCAATTTTGAATGTGGACGCAAAGGTGTTGGCGAACATATTGGAAGGTAGATTGGAGGAGTGCCTCCCGAAGGGGATAGGGGAATATCAGAGGGGTTTTGTGAAGGGGAGGCAGCTCTTTTCAAACATTAGGATTGAAATGAATGTGGCTATGGCACCGGTGGAGACATTGAACGCCAAGAAGACATTTGACCGAGTAGATTGGGGGTATTTGTTGGTGGTTCTGGAGCAGTTTGGGATTGGACCACGCTTTGTAGATTGGGTAAGGCTGTCTAGAGGGAGCCGAAGGCATGAATTTGGGAATTCGGATGGTGTGGAGAATAGGGTATCTTTGTATGCGGACGACTTGCTGTTGTTTGTATCAGAATTGAGTGTGTCGATGGAGGGCATATTGGAGCTGCTTCGAGTGTTTGTATCTTTATTGGGATATAAACTAAATTTAGACAAAAGTGAATATTTTGTGGTGTCTCGGCCAGGGGTGGGGGAGCTACCATTCCGTAGAGTGGGGACTCACTTTAGATATCTGGGGTTGCAGGTGACATGGGATTGGGGGGGCTCCATAGTGGAGCTGGCAAGGTGGGATGGTCTCCCTCTGTCACTGACAGGTCGGGTGCAGGCAATTAAAATGACCGTCTTGCCGTGATTCTTGTTTATTTTTCAGTGCCTGTCTATCTTCCTGCCAAAGGCATTTTTCAAGGAGGTCGAAAAGAGGATTGCCTCATTTATATGGGGGAAGGAAGGTGGCTAGGATTAGGAAGGTGCTGTTGCAGAGAGGACAGCAGTCAAGGGGGGTTGGGTCTTCTGAATTTACTATTTTATTACTGGCAGCGATCGAGGAGAAGTTCATAGAATTTACAGTGCAGAAGGAGGCCATTCGGCCCATCGAGTCTGCACCGGCTCTTGGAAAGAGCACCCTACCCAAGCCCATACCTCCACCCTAGCCCCATAACCCCGTAACCCAGTAACCCCACCTAACACTAAGGGCAATTTGGACCCTAAGGGAAATTTATCACGGCCAATCCACCTAACCTGCTCACCTTTGGACTGTGGGAGGAAACCGGAGCACCCGGAGGAAACCCACGCACACACGGGGAGGATGTGCAGACGCCACACAGACAGTGACCCAAGCCGGGATTCGCACCTGGGACCCTGGAGCTGTGAAGCATTTGTGCTATCCACAATGCTACCGTGCTGCCCCTAAAGGTGAAAGGAGAAGGTGAGGAGCTGGGCTAGAGGGGGGGGACTTCCAGTGGGTTGGAATAGAGGAGAGTCTGTGTAGGGGATTGGGGCTGAGGGCGTTGGCAACAGCGCCACTCCCATTGGCCCCGGGGAAATACTCAGAGAGTCCGGTAGTAGAAGCGATGTTGAAAATCTGGAGGCAGTTGTGCCAGCACTGGGGGCAGGGTCAAGGGAAATGCCGATTCGGGGAATCACAGGTTTGAGCCAGGAAAGTGGAATGGGTGTTTTCAGAGATGGGAGGAGAAGGGAGTCAGGGCATTAAAGGATTTGTTTCTAGACGGCCTGTTTGCGGGATTGAAGGAACTGGAGGCGAAATATGGGTTAGGGCAGGGGGAAATGTTTGGTATATGCAGTTCGGAGATTTAGTTAAGAAGGACATACAGAGCTTTCTGGTGGCGCCGGCCCCACACTGTTGAAGGAGGTGCTGACGGCAGGGGGAATGGAGAAGGGGGTGGTGTCGGTGATTTATGAGCAATTCTGGGAGAAGAGAAGGCACCGCTGGAGGGGATTAAGGCAAAGTGGGAGGGAGTTGGGAGAGAGCATGGAGGAGGGGTTGTGGTGTGAGGTGCACAGGAGGGTAAATGCCTCAACTTTGTGCGCAAGGTTGGGGCTAAAGGTGGTGTATAGGGCGCACCTAACAAAGGCGAGGATGAGCCAACTCTTTGAGGGGTAGAGGCTGTTTGTGAAATTTGCGGGGGGGGGGGGGGGGGCACAAACCACGTTCGGGGGGGAGGGGGCGCAAACCACATGCAGATGTTTTGGTCCTGTCCAAAGCTGGAGGGGTATGGAGGGAGGTGATCAGGGTAATTTCGAAGGTGGTGCATGTGAGGCTTGAGCCGGGTACTCTGGAGGCCATATTCAGGGTATCGGATTGGCGAGGATTGGAAGTGGCTGCGTAGGCAGATGGTTTAGCCTTCGTCTCACTGATCGCCCAAAGGCGGATCCTGTTGGGGTGGAGGTCAGTTTCTCCACCCTGTGCCCTGGTGTGGTGGGGGGATCTATTGGAGTTATTAACACTCGAGAAGGTGAAGTTTAGTTGAGGGGAAGGATGGAAGGGTACATGGGCTTTGTTTATTATGCACTTTTAAGAATTGGATGACATTGAACATTAGTAGGGGTTAGGGTGGGGGGGGGGGGCAGGGTTGGACTGTGCCTTCTGGTTCCTAATCCTTCCCATATGTGGGAACAATTTGTCCCTATCTCTCTGTCCAGATTCCTAATTATTTTGAACACCTGGATCAAATCTCCTCTCAGCCACCTCTTCTCCAAGAAGAACCAACCTCCTAGAAATAGTATTTAAATAAGCCTCACAGAATACTGAGAATCATATGCTTACAAAACTATGAGCTCAACTAAAAGCATCAACCCATCTAAGAAACTGCAGGCCTGCCAGAAAAGAGACTTTGGGACAATTATACTTGGCAACCATATTTTTTTGTTCTTCAACTGTATCTAATCTTTGTGTGAGTGATGAATGGGCGACACGGTAGCACATTGGTTATCATCGTTGCTTCACAGCACCAGGGTCCCAGGTTCAATTCACGGCTTGGGTCACTATCTGTGCAGAGTCTGCACTTTCTCCCTGTGTCCGAATGGGTTTCCTACAGATGCTCTGGTTTCCTCCCACAAGTCCCAAATGATGTGCTATAAGGTTATTCAGACGTTCTGAATTCTCCCTCTGTACCCGAACAGGCAGCAGAATGTGGCGACTAAGGGGCTTATCATGGTAACGTCATTGCAGTGTTAATGTAAGCCTACCTGTGACAATAAAGATGATGATTAAATTATTATTATGTGTGTGGTGAGTGAGTGAGAAGTCACATTTTTATATCTCTGGGCCAAATGTGGGATAATAAATATGTTTCTTTGTTTAAAAATCACAAAAAGCTTACAGGTAGAATTATTTCAATTGGAACAATTACTCTGAGGGTAGGATAATTTACACATCCTACATACAAAGCACAGGGATCATGGACAGTAAGAAAACGCATACATTTTTCTTCACATTCTGCTCCTGCACCCCTTGGATTAAACCCCTTATTTGGTATCATCTCTCCATGTTTCAACCAAAATGAATCACTTTGCACATTCCATCAACCTTTGTTCTTTTGAACTTCTACACTATCCTTCTTACAGTTCGCAACTTTCCCAAGTTTTGAATCATTCACAAATTTTGAAACTGTACACTAAGGTCTAGGTCATCAATATATGTCGGGAAGCGCAGGGTTCCCAACACTGACCCCTGTAAAACTGTAAATCTTCCTCCAGTCTGAAAAACAACCATTAACCATTACTTTCTGTTTCTTGTCACTCCATCAATTTTGGATTCCAAGTTGTTACTGTTCTTTTCATTCCATGAGATCTAATTTTGTTCAAAGGTCTGTGTGTGGCACTTTATCAAATGACTTTGGACGTTCATGTACATCAATAGTTTTACTCTCATGAACCTTCTCTGTTACCTCATCAAGACACTCAATTTAGTTAAATATGATTTGCCCTGAACAAATCCCTGCTGGTTTCCCTTAATTAACACACATTTGCCCAAGTGACTGCTATTTTTTTTCCCAAATTACCATTTCTAGACGTTTCCCTCCCACTGAGGTTAAATTGACTGGCCTATTGTTTACTGGGCTTATATTTGCATACTTTTTTGAATGAGGGTGCAACATTTGCAATGCTGCAGGACTCTGGCACCCCACTGAGGCTAAGGAAGATTGGGAAACTATAGCCAGTGCCTCCATAATTTCCACTCTTGCTTCCCTTAGTATCGTGGATGCATCTCATCTGTCCCTGGTGTGTTATCAGCTTTAAGTACAGATAGCTATTTAATACCCCTTATTTATCAATTTAAACCTTTCCAAGTATCTTTTGCCTTGACCTGTTCCTTGGTAAAGATGGATCCATTTAGGTTTCATCATGGAGTTTGATGTGGATAAGTGTGAACTTATTCATTTTGGTCGAAAAAATGGAAAGGCAGCTTATTATCAAAATGGTGCAGAGAGATCTGGGTGTCCTCGAGCATGAATCACAGCAAATTAGTACGCAGGTATAGCAGGTAATAAGGAAGGCCAAAGGAATTTTGGCCTTTATAGCTAAAGGAATGGAGTATAAAAGTAGGGAATGTTGCTGCAACTGTACAAGGCATTGGTGAAGCGGCACCTGGAATACTGTGTACAGTTTTAGTCCAATTATTTCAGGCGGGGTGTAGTGGCAGTTCAGAGGAAGTTCACTAGATTATTTCTAGAGAAGAGGGATTTGTTTTATGAAGAGAGATTGATCTGTTTAGGCCTATGCTATCCCGAGGTTAGAAGAATGAGAGATCTAATTGAGGTATATAAAATAAAAGATATGCTCAAAGTAAATGTAGGGTGGATGCTTCTCCTTGTGGAGCATTCTAAAACAAGAGGTCATAGTTTCATGATAAGGCGTAGCAGATTTAAAACAGAAATGAGAAAAAAAATTACTTCTTTCAAAGAGTCGTGAATCTGTAATATTCATTACCCCAGAGTGCAGTGGATGCCAGGACATTAAGTAAATTTAAGGAGGAGATAGACAGATTGTTTAATGGGTCGAAGGTTTATGGAGAATGGACAGGAAAGTAGAATTGAGGCCGAGAGGAGATCAGCCATGATCGTGTTGACTGGTGGGGTGGCTCGATGGGCTGAATTACTTACTCTTTCTCCTTGTTCTTATGTTCTTATTTAGTACCTCAACCATGACCCCTACCTCCATGCTAAAATGCCCTTTCTGATCCTGAATCAGTCACATTCCTCCTTTGCACACTTTTCTTATTTTTATGCCTATAGAAGATTATTGGACTTCCTTTTATATTAGCAGTTAGTCTGTTTTATTCTTCTCTTACTTGTTTTTTTCAATTCTCCTTTGAATCTTCTATATCCAGCCTAGTTATCAGTTGTATACATTAGGACACATTTTGTCTACATTAGGAAAAGTATTGAGCTGCATTTAAACCTTGCAAGAGATTGGGAGCTATATTTAAAAAAATGTTATTGGATTTTCCATTTTACAATAAATTTTATAACAAAACACAAATTACCCACAGCAGATCATACACAAAACCAACATAACAAAAATCCCAGCAACCCTACCCTCATCCACCAAGCAAGGAAAGAAAAACAAAAACATAAAAAAGGAACAAACCCCAAACACCGCCCCCCCCCCCCCCACCTCCCCCCTCCCCCCCCCCCCCCCCCCCCCCCCCCGAAACTGATGGTGAGCAATTCCTCAAAGGTCAAGAATGCTTCCATCTCTGGTAGAACCCCTTAACCCACCCCCTGACGGTGTACTTGACTTTCTCCAGGCACAAGAATTCCATCAGATCACTCAACCATACTGAGGTGCTGGGTGGAGTAGGAGACCTCCACCCCAGCAGAACTCATCGGGCAGTCAGCGGGGCGAAGGCAAGAACATCTGTCTTCAATCCCGACTGCAGCTCCGGCGAGTCCAACACCTGTAACTACTGGCCATCTCCGTCCACAATATTAACCCATTAGCTGGCCTTTCTGATTGGCCCCTTCCCCATCCCTTTCCCACTTACCTGAGTTCCAAGGCCTCCTGCAAAATTCCTTCTTCTGTGCCTCCTGTAGTCCCAGCACTGCTGGTAACCAAAGAGCTGCTGGCCTATGGATTTGTTGGTAGTTCTTGGGGGTGGGACACACGGTGCTAACCCCTGGAAATCCTGATGCCAGTCAGGGTAGATGCCCGGTTGAATTCAAATTGAAGCCTATGGAGACAGTGTATGTGTTGCCACTGTCTCTCTAGCTGGTGGATGGTCAAAATGCCATGGCCATTAAACCTCATCCATTGTTTCTTACTGCAGTTCAGTCAGGAGATTTGTTGAACAGCCCGGGAGAAGCTGGCTTCATGCTGAGATCCTTTCCCTCCCTCTCCCACCATCGCCTCCTTCCTTGTCCAGTAGTTTTTCCTGCTCTGCATGGCCTCAGCTCATAGAATCCCTAAAGTGCATACGAAAGCCATTCAGCCCATTGCATCTGCACTGACCCTTCAAATGAGCACTCATTTACAAGTGCCCACCCCACCCTATAACCTTACCTGCGCATCCCTGGACATTAAGGGAAATTTAGCATGGGCAATCCACCTAACCCAGGGGTGGGCAAACTACGGCCCGCGGGCCGCATGCGGCCCGCCAAAGGTATTTCTGCGGCCCACCAAGTCATTAAAAAAAAAAAAAAAAAATTTTTTTTTAAATTTTTTTTTAAGGTTAATGGGGGGGGGGGGGCTGTTGGGTTACTTACTGGTATAGGGTGGATACGTTGACTTGAGTAGGGTGATCATTGCTCGGCACAACATCGAGGGCCGAAGGGCCTGTTCTGTGCTGTACTGTTCTATGTTCTATATGAGGCGCCCAGAATCATAACCAGGTGAAGTAATTATTTTACTTAACATATTTTATTTTACATTTATTTTAACATTTATTTTACTATGCGGCCCTTTGTGAATTGTGAATTTCTGAATGTGGCCCTTGCACGGAAAAGTTTGCCCACCCCTGACCTAACCCATACATCTTTTGGACTGTGGGAGGAAACGGGAGCACCCGGAGGAAACCCACACAGACATGGAGAGGAAGTGCAAACTCCACATGACAGTCACCTGAGGCTGGAATTGAACCCGGGTCCCTGGCGCTGTAAGGCAGCATGCTAACCACTGTGCCGCCCCATTCTCCAAGACATTTTGTAACCTGAGGGAAATGGCTTCTCATGTACCCATGTCGGGGAGAAATCAGATTATGCCTAACATCTGAAACAGCAAAATGTCCATCAGCAACTGCCTTATCTCTCCTGCAAATTTAACCAAATTAATCCTCTAGAATTGAAGCAACAACCAAACTAAATCAGCCATCAACTAATCTGTAGGCAGTTGGTCTCTTTCTGTAGCTCTGTTGACAGTCTTCCCTGCTATTGAGTTTGTGTTCAGATGTGCAAGATTAAGATAGACCGGAGCCTTGAGCTTTAAAATGACAACACCAGTATCCAAACCAGTGTTACACATTGATTGCCAACACAATAATCCTGCTCTGCACACTTCGTTGCACTTGCACCAATACGCTCACCAACATGTCATCTCGTGTGACTCCCACTGGTGTGCATATGCACCACAGATGTGAACGTGAACTTCAAACAACACCACAGCACCTACCAATCGTAGTTTGACATTGATGGGGTTGTTGATCTCTAGCTCATTTTTTGCTTCCTTTTTATAGGGAACATGAGTGAACAGAATTAATGCTTTTATGTGGATTCCTCCATTTTCACTTTTGCTGAGAGAAATAGGAGAACAGAAGGAAGTAAAGAGTAAGGTCACATCAAAGAAGGCTGGGACCAACTAAACATTACAGATCAGAATGGATCTTTAGGACTTCAAAGATCTTGGCATGTGAATGAGAAGTTAAGCCTGGTCAACATTGATTTAGGAAGGAACCCCTGGGTGAGGTGTACCACTTTCTGCATGATAAATGGCCCCCTGATCAAGAATCTGGGCTGCTCTACCAGCGGCCATCAAAGTCAGCATAGCTCTCAATGCTTATGTCACTGAATCATTCCTAAACTACAACTAGAGAGTTCTGATCATCACCGGGCAAGTTCCAGTCCTGCACTCAACACCCTTTCTGAAGCCATCTCCAGGACTGGTAGAGAGTTCATTTTGAGTTGATTTCTATACTGCAGTAAAGCGCAACATCATACTTTTTTGCCGGTGTCCGAATCTACCTATTATCAGCATGTTTCCCCCAGTGGATATGCTATTCCACGTTCTCCAGAAGACTGAAATGATCCCATCTCATGACAGCTGAATCCTGGGGAGTATCTGCTGTCAACTACATCTGCAGTGCAACTGCATAGGTGAACATGGCCCTGCATCCTATGCAATTTTCCAGCTAGCCTCTAAGGACGAGGTGTGAGATGTGGTATGTGCTGCTGTGCTGAGAAATCAAACTCTCATTTCCGTCAACTTCAGCCACACTCATGGCATTGAGCAAAACAGTGTCAGGTCTAATGTTTCCCACATTATCTTTTCTGTAAGCCAGCATCAAGTGTCTAAAGGCTGAAATGCAGAGCTCTCCTCCAACTCCAGTAAGGCTGCAGTCTAAACTTCAAATGAAAAATAAGGACCTACTTGTCCTGCGGTTCTCTTGTGGGCTGGTGTTTGGTGCAAAATGAGAAAATGCAGTCCCAGTGGAAGCTGAGAGCAATTGTGAAATGTTTGTGAGAACGGCTGGACACCAGGAAGAGTGTGAATTGGAATTAGTATAAAAGGGGAATGTTCTTTTCTGGAGCTTAAAGTATACGTTGCCGACAAAAATAGTGTTTAGTTGGAGTGATTTAGTCATTTGTTACTGTAAACGTTTTAAAATTTGAAATCATGTGTCATCCTTTTTCATCGATTAACTGAAAGTTCTAATTTATTTTTAAATGTGATCTGTTTCCACGAGGCTCATAAGAATAATCACATATTTAAGATCATCGGGCGTACTATCTGTCTAAATGTTTTACTTTCCTCTGTAATGTTCAAACAAACCTTAAGTTCATTGTTGGAGATTTCAGCTATGTTCACTTCCAGTAATATTGTGAACATTGCAGGCAATTTGCTCGTGTATTTCTGAAGGCAGTATATCTGCCATAAGAATGATAGGCATCGCATCTGTTGATAAACAACAGGAGATATTTCACTCCTGCAATATAAAAATGTTTGGTAAGTAGCAGTAAATTAATACGTTAAATATGATATTTTGGAAAGAATCGATTGGTCAATTAATTTTACAGGTAATATTGTCAGCTATCAAAAGGTTAACAGTAAATATCGATTTAATTAACGGTTAATTCCTTGATTGAGTGCTCCCAATGAGGGGAGCCAATTTGGAAATTGTATACCCAGAATGTGGGTGGCGCGGTGACACAGTGGTTAGCACTGCTGCCTCACAGTGCTGGGGACCCGGGCTCAATTCCAGGCTTGGTTGACAGTGTGGATCTAGCACATTCTCGTCATGTTTGCGTGGGTTTCCTCCGGGTGCTCCGGTTTCCTCCCACAGTCCAAAGATGTGCAGGTTAAGTGGATTGGCCACGCTAAGTGTCCAAAGATGTGCAGGTAAGGTGGAGTTATGGGGATAGGTGGGCGGAGTGGGCCTAATATCCGGGTGCTCTTTCACAGGGTCAGATGGGCCAAAAGGCCTCCTTCTGCACTGTAAGGATTCTATGGATTGCCTGATTTTACTTCTGTAAAAATGAATAAAAAACAGGGGCGGCACGGTGGCACAGTGGTTAGCATTGCTGCCTACGGCACTGAGGACCCAGGTTCGAATCCGGGCCCTGAGTCACTGTCCGTGAGGAGTTTGCACATTCTTTTCGTGTCTCTGTGGGTTTCACCCCACAAACCCAAAGATGTGCAGGATAGGTGGATTGCTACACTAAATTGCCCCTTAATTGGAAAAATAATTGGGTACTCTAAATTAAAAAAAAGAAAATGAATAAAAAACAGTTCAGACACTTTGGGCCAGCAATTCTCTGTCCAGCATTTATGTTTAATACCATTTATCACTGGAAGAGCTTAATCAGGGAATCAACCTTCCTTTTAATGTCTTCCTTTTAATTCAGCCAATTTGAAATGTTTACATTATTTAGCGAAATTAAATAGATGATAACAATAAAGTGCTTTTCTGCAGTATCAACAATTGGGCTTAGGTTTTATTCTCAATAAAACAAACTAAGTTTACAGATTTGTCGTAACCATGTCATACAAACATGCATTGACATGATGCAGGAAAAACACTTTTGCTGCCTGCATATTATGTGTTTTTACTGTGTAATATACTGTAAAGTTTTGAAGTTACTCTTTTCTGTCAACTTACTTTGCTTTATTTTTCAATTCTATTTTTCTTTGTATTTATTTTTCCCTCCTATTTCCTCCCACACCCCATCCTAGAATGCTGGTTACAACGGGTCGTACATGGTGACAGAAAGAACAAGAACACCAAGAACGGCCATCTTGAATGGCCCCAAAACAAAGGGAAACCCCGGAGTGCAGGGGCGCTTCCACATAGAGAGCATGGCAATGAGGGTAATCTTGGATGGCCCCTGGACAAAGGGAGACCCCAGTGTGCAGGGGTGCATCCACATGGTAAGTGTGGCGATGACAGGCATCTTGGATGGCCCCTGCCAAGGAGAAACCCTGGACTGCATTGGCACATCCACGAGGTAAATATGGTTGACCACGCAGGAGAGGTGCACAGAAAGCCCCCCACCCGCCCATCAGAATAGTCACCTGGAATATCAGGGGATAAGGGCCAAGTGGAAAGATCCAGAGTCTTTGCCCATTTGAAAAGTCTGAAGGCCGATGTAATCCTCTTCCATAAGACGTACCTGAGGGTGAAGGGCTGACTGAGGGTAAGAAAGAGCTGGGTAGGACAGACATACCAGCTGTGTTATGGGACTAGAGCTAGGGGGTAGCCGTACTGCTCAAGAAGAAGACGGCATTCATGGTGACAAAGACAGTTGCAGACCCAGTGGGACAGTATGTCATGGTTCGCGATGTCCTGGAGGGGCACTAGTGGTCCTTGTAAATGTGTATGATCACAACTGGGATGATGCAGAATTCATAAATAAATCCATGGCAGAAATCCCAGACATAGGCTCCCATCGAATCATTATGGGGGGGTGGGGGAGACTTCAACTGTGCACAGGACCCAGGGATGGACAGATCCAGTCCAAAAGTGGGAAAACAGTCAAGCATGGCGAGAGAGAGCTGAATGCCTTCATGGAGCATATCATAGAATTATCATAGAATTTACAGTGCAGAAGGAGGCCATTCGGCCCATCGAGTCTGCACCAGCTCCTG
Source organism: Scyliorhinus canicula (assembly GCF_902713615.1). Lineage (NCBI taxonomy): Eukaryota > Metazoa > Chordata > Chondrichthyes > Carcharhiniformes > Scyliorhinidae > Scyliorhinus > Scyliorhinus canicula. The sequence goes on from NC_052147.1 coordinate 224,348,807, forward strand.
GAAAGAACACCCTACCCAAGGTCAACACCCCCATCCTATCCCCATAACCCAGTGACCCCACCAAACACAAGGGTAATTTTGGAATAAGGGCAATTTATCATGGCCAATCCACCTAACCTGCACATCTTTGGACTGTGGGAGGCAACCGGAGCACCCGGAGGAAACCCACGCAAACACGGGGAAGATGTGCAGACTCCGCACAGACAGTGACCCAAGCCGGAATCGAACCGGGGACACTGGAGCTGTGAAACAATTGTGCTAACCACTATGCTACCATGCTGCCCAAATATGGGGGCATTGGTCCCACGAGGGATCACACACCAAGGGAAAAAGTGTTCTCCTTCTTCTCCCAAGTCCACAGGGTCTACACTTCGATCAAATTCTTCGCAGTGGAAAAATTGGTGTTTCCAGTGATAGGAGGGGTGGAGGATTCTACAAAAGTAATCTCTGACCACACTCCCCATTACATGGATGTGAGGTTGGAGACGGGCTGGGTCCAACGTTCCGCACGGAGGTTGGACGTGGCCCTCCTCGTCAATAAGACATTCTGTGAGCGGGTATCGCGGGCCACAGACGGTTATGTAACCTGCAAATCAGAACAGGGAGGTCTCAGCCCCCCCACGTTCTGGGAGGCACTGAAGGCGGTAATAAGGGGGGCAGCACGGTAGCATTGTGGATAGCGCAATTGCTTCACAGCTCCAGGGTTCCATGTTCGAATCTGGCTTGGGTCACTCTCTGTGCGGAGTCTGCACGTCCTCCCCGTGTGTGCGTGGGTTTCCTCCGGGTGCTCCGGTCCATGAATGGCATTGCGACCAGCGCCGGTTCCTCGATTCTCTGGCCCCCGAAAAGCTGCATACCCGGGAAGTATGCCACGTCGCGTATCGCCCACTTGCAGCCATTGCTTGAGGTCCGCCCCATTATTCTCCGCCCACGACTGGCCGAAGTCCCAACGGCATATTTCTAACATGGTCCCAGTCATTCGGGAAACTCACGACGCGGCTGCAGGCTCAGTCAGCGGCCGCCATGGAGGGGGGTGGGTTGATCGGAGGGCAGGGGGGTCTCAGGGGGGGTCTGTGCCTTTGTTGTGTGGGCGGTCCAGGTTGGGCGCCTGGCCGATCGGGGGCACTATTTCCACGGTCCAGCTCGCGGTCTGGGTCTGCCATGGAGCTCGGCACGGCCGTTGGAGGCCGCCGCCGTGCGCATGTGCGGCCTCTGACCCAGAGGTGCAGGGGGCTATGTCTGCAGCTGGAGCTGGGAGATTCACGATGGCTCCCTGCTAGCCCCATGCAGAGCTGGGAATCTGTGGCCTTTTGACAACAGTTTTCTGGTGTAAAAGGCCATAGTTTTCACAACACCATGGGGACATAGTCCCTGAAATGGAGAATCCAGCCCCAAGTACCTGCTAAATGTGATCATGACCCCATCCGGGGGTGATCATCTCCCTGGATGCAGAGTAGGCCTTCGACAGGGTCGAATGGAAGTACCCCATAAAGGTACTGGAAGGGTTTGGGTCAAGGTTCATCTCGTGGATGAAACTACTGTACAGCACTCCCATTGTGTGCGTGCGGACAAACATCACAAGCTCTGGATACTTTTGGCTGCACAGAAGCACGAGGTAGGGATGTCTATTATTCCCGCTACTGTTTGCCGTCACAATTGAGCAACTGGTGATCGCTCTCACAGCAGCGAAAGGATGGAGAGGTATCCAAAGGGGAGACAGAGAGCATAGTCTCGCTCTATGTGGATGACCTGCTCCTTTATATCTCGAACTCCTGGCCAGCTTGGAAGGGATCATGAATCTCCTAAAGGCATTGGGTGCCTTCTCAGCTTACAAACGTAACCTGAGTAAGAGTGAAATCTTCCCTGTGGATCCGCAGGGGGGAGGAGCAAAGCTGGAGTGGCTGCCGTTCAAACTGGCCCAGACCTGTTTCTGATACCTGGGGATCCAAATAGCCCATGACTGGACATGGATCCACAAATGGAACCTGATGAGTCTGATGGAGGAAGTTTAAATGGACTTGCAGAGGTGGTACTCACTCCCACTCTCCCTAGCAGGGAGAGTACAGACGGTCAAGATGAATGTACTCATAGAATCCCTACAGTGAAGAAGGAGGCCATTTGGCCCATCGGGTCTGCACCAGCCCTTGGACAGAACACCTTACTTTAGCCCATGCCACCACCCTGTCCCCGTAACCCAGTAACCTCACCTAACCTTTTAGACAGTAAGGGGCAATCTAGCATGGAAATCCAACTAACCTGAACATCTTTGGACTATTGGAGGAAACCAGAGCATCCGGAGGAACCCACGCAGACACGAGGAGAAAGTGCAAACTCCACACAGTCACCCGAGGCCCGGAATTGAACCAGGGTCCCTGGAGTTGTGAGGCAGCAGTGCTAAGCACCGTGCACCCTAACTGGCCAGGTTCCTAATAATCTACATTCCCAAGACCTTTTTTCGCCACAGTGGACAAATTAATCATGGTGTTTGTTTGGAGAGGGAAGAGCCCGAGGATTAGGAAGAAGGTCCTATAAAACCTCCAGTTTTACCACTGGACGGCCGCCGCAGAAAGGATACGGGGATGGGTCAAGGAACCGGAATCGGAGTAGGTCATAATAGAGGGGAGCTCCTGTACGGGGACATCCCTCCGAGCGCTGGCCACAATCGCACTCTCAACACACCCCCCCCCCCCCCAACTAGATACTCAAAAAGCTCAGTGGTAGTGGCCACACTTCGCTCATGGAACCAAATGAGACAGCACTTTGAATTAATCGAGATGCCCGCCAAGACACCTATCGGAAAAATCACTGGTTCACTTCTGCAGCAATGGCGGCTCCTTCAAAACATGGAGGCAGGACAAGGGGACACTGATGGTTAGGGACATGTATATGGACAGTAGAGTAGCAACCCTGGGGGAACTCATGGACAAGTTCCGACTCCCTAGAGAGAACGCCCTAAGGTATATACAGATCCAAAACTTCATCCGCAAGGTAACGGAGAAAACCCCCAAATACTAGGACACTCATTACGCAATGGACTACCGGTGAACTAGGAGAGGGGAACTGTAAGCACATGTTTGAACAACTATGAGAAGAGGTAAGCTTACACCTGGATGAGATCAGAAAGAAATGGAAGGAGGAGCTAAGCAGGGAAATAGGGGGAGGACTCAGGATCGGAGCATTACACAGAGCAAACTTCACCTCCAGGTCAGAGCTGAGCCTAATGCACCTAAAGGTGGTGCACAGGTTGCACCAGACCAGGACATGACAGAACGGGTTCTTTCCGGAGGTGGAGAACAAGTATGAACAGTGGCAGGGAGCTCGGCGAACCACACAGTATCCTACCCCAGATTTGTCAGGTACAGGACGTCCTTCTTTGAGGCCATGTCCAGGGTTGTGGCAGTGAGGGTGGAGCCGTGCCCACTAGTGGCAGTCTTCGGGCGGGGTATCACAGCATCCAGAGTTCTTCATGAAGAGCGGAGCCAATGCCCTAGCCTTTGCCTCTCTGATCACCTGCTCGGCTGGCAATCAGCAGCACCACCCAAGGCTGGGAAAAATAAAGTATGCCATCCGAGGATCTGAGGAAGGCTTCTACAAGACACGGAGGACGATCATCAACTTGTTCCAAGACCTGCTTGTTACCAGCAAGTCTTTGGGGGGGGACGGGGGGGGGGGGGGGGGGACGGGGGGGGGGGGGGGGGGGGGGGGGGGAACGGGCGAAAGCCCCAAGGAAAACATGGACAAGAAATACATGTGTTGGTCCTGTCTTGTTATGTAACATTTGAAATGAAATGTCAAAATCCTAATAAAAAATATTTTTTAAAAAGCCCTAACCTTGGGCGCGATCCTCTGGCCATTCTGCACCGGAAAAGCAGCTTGCTGCTTGCAGCATGGCTGGTGAAATCGGATCTACCCCGCTCGCAAAACCTCGCGAGATTCAATGAAATCTCGCGAGATGTTGCAAGGGGAATTCCGCTCACAATGTGCAGGATCAGGTTTAGGCAAATCTGCATATCAGAGAGAGGCAGTCAGCCTCACTCTAATGTGCAGATTCCCGAGGTACCTGAGGCTTTGGGACTCAATCTGTTTGCCTCAGGGACCTCGGAACCTTCCCATGTTGTGTTTGGGCTCGGGGTGAGGTCAGGGATCTTTATCGGGGCCTTGGAGATCGGGACGACATTTAAAAACGGTGTCCCGATCTCTCGGTACAATGGGAAGTTCTGGCGAGCGGAGCGACCCATTGTAAAATATGGGGCTATGTGCAGCCTCGGCCGCAAGTGCCCCGTTTAGGCCCTTATTGAAAATGAGTCACGTTAATTAGCCATGTGATTCCTGGCACTGCTCGGGGACTTTGTTCTCTTTTGGGAAGGTCGCACCCTTTGTTTCTATTGGTAGCAGTTTGAAAGATTGGGGAGGGAGGAAAAAGTTAATTGACTTTCCCCTCTTGTGATCATACTGTGCTGTTAACACTCAAAAAATTGGTAGAAATTAGAAATTTAACTTAATCCACTTTGCAGAAGAAAAATTACCATTGGCATAAAGATCAGGCCCTGGAACTTGACTTAAATATAAAATGTGAGGACAACAATAATACAAGTCAAATCAATTTTCATGCAAATATTACATTGAAATGATTCCATACTCAGGAGTGCCTGTTAACTCTTCTTTGTCACGATGTCTCTTAGAATTTTTATAGTTTTCGATCATATATGCAACTAATTGCGACAGAACGAAGCTTGGGAATTTTTTGTTCAGCAGTGTTAAGCTTTTCTTAAACAGGACCTCTGCTTCTTGAAGGTGGCCTATGCCAAGCTGCACCTGTGACAGAATCAACAAAACTTGTTAAGTAAATGATAACTGGACCAGAGGACAGGAGAGGTACGGAATTACTTGGGGACATCCCAAGTGGTTATTCATAATTAGCCAGACAGTGCACTGTTTATAACATTCTAACATGAGATATTAAGTTAATAGATGTATGAAAGATCATGAGAGAGGCTATCTGGGAGATTGGCAGGTAATTAGGAATGTTGGTGAGTTGGAGGCCAATAGAAGTAGGAGACAGACCAAATCTGGCTTTGGCAAACTAAAAGAGAAAAGTGTCTGTGAGAACTGTAGCTTCATAATATGTGTGTACTTCATGGGAGTTGTCAGGTTTCTTGAACACATTGGGCAAACAAGCACAGCAAAATAGGTATGAGAACTGGTAAACACTCCATGAAGTCGAGGGAATGATCATATATGGTGCTTTCTGAAAATGCAAGCTGTAATCTTCATTCTTGAGCTGCATTAGAATAATTAGCCCAAATGTTGTAGTCAGCGGCAAAGTACAGGACGTGCTGCCCATTACTTTCCTGGACTTTTGCAGTAAGAATCTACAGCACTTAGAGAGATCCATTTTAGTGTGGTGCCCTCTTCAGCCTTTCACAACACTCTTTTTAGCAAACCCCCACCCTCCTCCCCACACTCAACACTTAAATTTATCTGCCCTGAATGATAAGCCATGTTGAGGAGATGCCAGCATTGGACTGGGGTGGGCACAGTAAGAAGTCTTACAACACCAGGTTAAAGTCCAACAGGTTTATTTAGAATCAGCAGCTTTTGGTGCACAGCTCCTTCATCAGGTGACAGAATGAATCACTCGCTGGTTGCAACACAAATTTCAGAGAATAGGAGTAAAAGATAGATTTTCAGAGTGGCACAACAATCTATGCTGGGAGCACTGTTTTTCAAATATATTTGAGCAATTTCAACTTTGGAATCAAAAACAATTTATAAATTTGAAGATGACACCAAACTGGGGGATAATCAATATTGAGGAGGACTGCAACAAATTGCATGAAGATATTAATAAGCTTGCAGAATTAGGAACTGATAGAAAAATTAATTTCAACACAGTGAAGGATGAGAAATTACACTTGACTGAAAGTCCAGACTTTCATTACTTTGTAAATATAATAAAAGATACACAGAAGAGAACACACTGCTTGACTGACATAGAACATTAGAACATCTCAAGATTTATTTCTTAGATCTATTTTGTCAATGGCTCAACATTCTTTTACACAGGATAAAGGGGTATCAAGTGCTGAAAGTTTCTGTCATTGATACTTTAAGAGTCTGGTCGACCAATGCTTTTATAGGCAGCAATTTTACAACAGCAATTTTTAAAGAAAATTATGACCGGCTGTTTTTCAAACAATTCCACACATGACTGGTTCACTGACTGCACATAGTGTATTAAAAGTGAATGAGCATGGAAGTGCTATGATTTTTTATGGAGAGCATGAAGGGTCATTGGGTGGGGAGGCATCAGTTATCATGGAGGGAATAAGGAGCCAAGGACTTGGGCGGCGATCATGCGGGCATGGGTAAGACTTCTTGAAGTTAGTTTCAAAAGGCTGCTGCATCCAACCTATGCTTCATGACTCCTCTGAGGGGCCAGGAGCCATGACTCCTTGAGAAACTAGAACGACTCAATGAAAATTGTGGGCTGTTATGTAATCCCAACACCCTTAATAATTAATTTAATAATCTTTATTGTCACAAGTAAACTTACATTAACACTGCAATGAAGTTACTGTTATGGGCCAGGGTTTAGAAAACTCCAAAGTATATCATGGAGTTCACCTGACCGACAACTGTTTATTGATTTTGGTTATGATGAGCACAAGGGCCTGCCTTTCAGGTGTTATTCAACAGAGGCCTTAAACACTTTTAATCAAAAACAAAGTTTATTTTACAAATTTAGTTCACATTTTTAAAAACGCACACAATAAGCATTTTTATCAACTACAAACATAAATACCCCACACAGCTACAGTACTCTATGTATAACCCTTAATAAATTCCCCCATTAAGCTGTTCCAATTTAATAACAAGATCCCAGAAACCAGAAAACCCTTTTCAAAGGTGTGGCTCAGCACACAGCACTCAACACCTGGTTTGGATGCCTTTGTGTCCTTTCCAAAACGGCAGGTTTGAATTTCTTCCAGAAAACAATTATTTCTTTTCAAGTTATCAAGCAGTCTGGAAACAGCTTTTAAAATGCAGATGGAGAAAAAAACCTTCTTTTAACACATGCAGAAGAAAACCAGTGAAAGCAAAACCCAGAGCCACAGCCCAGCTCCACCCACAGAATGACATCACTGATGCCATGTGATAAGACAAAAACATTTCTTAAAGGGACACTCTCATGACAGTTACTGTGAAAAGCCCCCAGTCGCCACACTCCGGTGCCTGTTCGGGTACACAGAGGGAGAATTCAGAATGTCCAAATCACCTAACAGCATGTCTTTTGGGACTTGTGGAAGGAATACGGAGCACCCGGAGGTAACCCAAGCAGACACAGGGAGAACGTGCAGACTCCACACAGACAGTGACCCAAGCCGGGAATCAAACTTGGGACCCTGGAGCTGTGGAGCAACAGTGCTACCCACTGTGCTGCCGTGCTGCCCAGCCGGCCAGGATGGAAGTTCAGAGTGTGGGCTTGCTGCTTTCATCCTTACTCCACCAGCAAAAAAAAGGGAAGCCAGGAATGGGACGAATCCAGAATCAGGCCTACCAATGTTTTTAAACATCCGTGGAGTCTCTGTGGCTCTGCGAGATTCTGACCCCATAGCTTCAGCGAAAAGTCAGAGAAAGTCACCTGTGCTGTTTCTTCACAGGTTATGCCAGTGTTACGAGAGATTTGGAGAATCCGGATGCAAATTTTAGGTGAGTGTACATGATAAATAATATTGTTGTTATTAAGAACCCTGTTGTTGTTAAAAACTCAGAAGGATAACTTGGAACACCAGTTCTAAGTGTATATATTTTCAATTTGATATACTGAGAGAAAAAATATGTAAGTGATTGAGATATAGTCCAGTTGTTTTGTGATTAATTAATAAAGATATTTATTAACTTAGAATAAAAACACATGACAAGAAGCACTGCAACAGTACACTTCACCTCACTGATGCCTATACACATACAGTATTGCATAAGATACCCCTTTGTTTCCGACTACCTACGTTTCCTGAACTCTGAGATGTCCCTTTTTCCTAAATATCAACCAATATTATACAACTCTATGAGCTAAATTCAGCAGATAGTTACTATGCCCAGATTATTTGTCCACGTTTGAGAAAATCACCTTCAGTCTCAGCGAAGGTGTGATAGCACAGTGAACAGCACTGTTGCTTCACAGCAATAGGGATCGAGGTTCGATTCCCAGCTTGAATCACTGTCTTTGTAGAGTCTGTACGTTCTCCCTGCGTCTGTGTGGGTTTCTTCGCACAAGTCCCAAAGACGCGCTTGTTAGGTGACTTGGGCATTTTGAATTGTCTCTCAGTGTACCCCAACAGGCGCCAGAGTGTGGCGACTGGGGGATTTTCACAGTAAATTTGTTGCAGTATTAATGTAAGCCTACTTGTGACACTAATAAAGACTATTATTCTTATTATATCTTCTCCGTTCGAGTTTTGGGATTTTAACCAGCGACCTTTTGGCAATAGCTTGATTTTGTTTTCTACAGCTGGGTGTGGCTGTGATGGTAGCGACCTCTACTGTGTGCCTTTCTCTAGTTATTGTGCTATGGATATATCATTTTTAGTTTTGATGTTAACTACCCTATGGACCTAGCTTTTAGCATGCAATTGCCTTATCTCTCCACTTTGAAGTCACTCCTTCAACACCCCATTTTCCTTGATTCACTTACTGGTATGCTAATTTACATATCAAAACACACCTTCATTGCCCTAATCACCTTCAAAACACACCTTCATTGCCCTAACCAATTCCTGTTTTTATTTTATCCCAATTTTATGTTTTAATCTTACTTTTCCTCAATTTTTAACACTGTACTTACCTCTGCCTTTAAGTTATATAAACAGGCTTTCTCAAAGGGATAAATCTTAATGTCCTTTGAGAGGTCAGCATATTCAAAAGGTGGAATGCCTTTGCGTAATGCAGTAAGAATATTTTCTACCTCTGTTAGATATGTCAGAGCCTGAAAACATAAATATACATGCAAATTAAGTGCAAATATTCAATAAATCAGGTACATTTCCATCATGCCTTTTTGCAAGCAGCTCAGACTAATGCACATTTTTACTTGTAGAAATGTTATTCATTGCCCTTATTTATCACTCAGTGCGCTACTTGCTCAGTTGAGGTTGGTGCCCGGTGGATCCTGAGATCTGCCTCTTAAAAATTTCTCAGTCATCCAGTTTTGTTTTGTGTGTTTTCTGCTAAATGTTGCTGCTCTTTGCCACATGAAATCATTGTTTGTTTGGGAACTTTGCTATTTTTTAGGGAGAGTATGCTTTGGAATTTTGTTACTCTTGGTATGAAGAATTCTGATTGATTGCACTCCCAAGTAGCTTAGTTCTAGCTTTAACATTATACCCCCTTCCATTGGATTTCACCACTAGATAATAATGATAGATTTTGGTCTGGGTTCAGTTTTGGAAATGTCTGAAAAAAGGACCCCATGTATTGAGCTGAGGTGCTGAGGCTAGTGCAGATTGGATACAGGTTGCCTCATTGTTAATTTGATACGCCTTGTAATTTTATGCCAGAAAAACAGGCACAATGCATGCCGATTTCTGCATCATAGCCACTGCACCTATTCCCATTATCATTTTCAACATCTTAATCAGATTACCTCTTAACTTTAGAAACTAAAAGAAATAGAACAGACATTGAAAAACATTTTCTCACAATTTAACCCCTTAAAGCCAGACTTCATTTTGGTGAATCTGTGCTGTGCCCATTCCAAGGCCAATATACCTTTCCTGAAGTTCGATATCCATACCAAATGCAATGTTTCAGGTAGCGCCCCGACCAAGGTTCTATAAAACTGAACAACACCTTCTTCACTTTTGAATTCCAATCACTTGAGATAAAACTTTTGCAAATTTTTGTATCAACAATTACGGGTGCCATGGTAGTACAGTGGTTAGCACTGCTGCTTCAAAGTGGCTGGGACTTAGGTTTGATTCCCGGCTTGGGTCACTGTTTGTGAAGATTCTGCATGTTCTCCTTGTGTCTACATGGGTTTCCTCCGGGAGCTCCAATTTCCAACCACAGTCCAAAGATGTGCAGGTTAGGTGGATTGGCCATGCTAAATTTGCCCTTCATAGTCATGCTACAGCCTCTTTCTTAATCTTATCTATAAGAGTAGACAAAATCTGAAACATTTAGTGCCCAAAGCTTTGGTTGAAAACTAACCATATCACATTAGTTTATTAGCTACTCAATGGAAGAGCATATACTCTTGACCTATAATTCCATAGGCTAGAGTGAGACATGGGTGCTACTTCTGCTAAGAATCCAGTTGCTTACTGGGCTGCAAGAACATTGTTTTTCTAAATATTAAAATACCATTGCTTAATTATAAATGCAATCTGAAACCATACCATTAGGTTATTGGATAAATACAAAGCAGCTGCTGCAGTTTCAAGCAGATAGAAGACTGTCTTAGCCACGTTTCCAGCTCCCATCCAGTGGCGAACAAGGGAACAATAAACAGAATCCATTATTGGTTTACATTCACAGTCTTTGGCATACAGTTGATATTTTCCTTCACAGTCTTTCAGAATCTTATCCATCTTTTCAATGAATTCTAAATCATGACTGAAAAGGAGCAAATTTATTGTTATTTAATTGATCAAAAATTAACATACAAACTCTTTAAAACTTTACACTGGTTCACATTACCTGCCAGCTGGTATTTGCATACTTTGGATGACTGGAGCTGAAAGATTAAAAGTAGTATGCCATGATTCTATAATAAATGGGCTAAAAATTATATTAAACTCTTGCATTTCAATGACACAGAAATTCAACAGTGTGGTAAAATCTGCATTGTGGGGTTGCCGCACGATCAGGGGCTGGATTCTACGCCGTTGGATACTCCGTTTTGCAGGCATAACCCGGGTTTTCCCGTCGGCTGGGGACTGCCCCACAATGAGAAACCCCATTGACTAGCCAGCGAAGTGGAGCATCCCACTGGTGTGCTGAACCAGAGACCTGGCGCAGTGAGATGGGGAATCCAGCCCCAGGACCTTACTTAACTTCATAAGTACTTTTTTGATAGACTAAAAATAAAATTAAACAAAATTTTAAATTTAAAACTCGAAGAATTTTTAAAAAACTTTAAGAGATAGAATTTAAATACATCCCTTTAGTTACCTTTTGTCCCTTGTGACCTGATGAAAGCTTAGATGAGCAAGCTCACAATGTCTATAACTGCAGATGTTCTCTTAGCAGTATACTAGGCAGTATCTCAGAGAAAAGGGCCCTGAATCAGTTTTTTTTCCTATCCACTTCCATTACATCTGGCAGGGAAGATCTGTTAGAATATATTATAAAGTCAAGACTCGGCTTCCCTTTGATTCTCTGCTGCTGGCCACCAAATAAATTGTTGGACAAATAGAATAATTTCTAGCCTAAAAGGATTAACAAGAGTTTCAGTAACAGGGGATGACACCAAGACTGCAGGTGGTGGAATTTCTCAGGCTGGAGAAAATAAAATTTGCCATCCGAGGATCGGAAGAAGGTTTCCATAGAACGTGGAAATTGTTCATCAACTTATTTCAAGACCAGTTTGTAGCTGAGCCTGGGTGGGTGGGGGGGGGGGGGGGGGGGGGGGGGGAGTGATGTGGGGAGGAGGGAGGGAGGAGGGCAGAGTGGCGGGGGGGGGGGGGGCATGAAGGCAAGCAAAAAGGAACACAAGGTACCAGTAGGAGGGACAAAGTCGCAAGGCAAGTCACTAGTCCGATGGCAAGCTCAGGCCCAAACCCAATTGCATATAAATATGTGTCTCGGCCATATTGGGAATGTAAAATATGCATGCCGGTTAAAGGTGGGAGGGGTCACAGCCACAGTCGTTGTTAAGAAGATACTCGCTTGTAAATAAACAAGTTGGATTTTACCCGTATTTTTTTCTGATAATTTATAATTTGTTGGATATAAAATATGAAAACTCATGTGGAAGTCAGTGTTCAATAATAATTCATACTTTGATTCTAAAATTTGGATATTCTGAATTCTAAGTCACCATAGATAAAGTAACGAGAATTTTCCTTAGCCATTGGACAATCTTGGCAATATACTCTCAACTTCCAGGGCTGTGTCTTAATTAAAGCTCTGGCAGCTTTGAATGGATGGAAATATATCCACTAACCACGTTTCGACTGTTGCCACTAATGATGAAGCTCATTAAAAATAAAGGCGTCAAGAACTCCGAAGTGCTGCTGCAGAATCAAACAGGAACACTTTCCTGCCTGCAACACGCCAGTTTCTTTTTACTATCATGACATGTAATTCCAAATCTGAATTATAAAAATGAAGAAAGTTTGGATTGGCTTAAATTCAGGAAATAATTCTCAGCAATCTTAACCATTTTTATCGTTTATTCAGTTTGTATCTATCACTTTTACTGATTACCTTGATCAGAATACTTGGATATACTTGAACCAACAAGGCTTTTTGATTTTTTTGTGAGCAGTCCAGCAGATGAGCTGGGGTATATGTCCTTTGAAGGAAAATCTAATGAAACAAAATAACATTTAAATTGTATCTCAACAATATCCCTCATGATAAATCAAGCTGATGGAAACTATAATCACAAAGGCATCTTTCACATGTAGGTCATTGCAAAGTAGAATCACAAATGGCAGTGTATATATCTGAGATTGTTGGTCTTTTGCTAATTTTTCCTCCATTTCTGGAAGACATTTACAATTCATTAAAGTACAGTTCTGTTGTTCCCAGGATGCCAACCACCTCTAGCACTTTAGTAACATGCTTACTGTTCATATGTGCACTTTGAAACTATCTGCAAAATATTTGATCATAAGAATGATCTCGATAACTCTTTCGAGGACAATCAAAATAATGGCCTGGATTTTCCGTCCCGGGACGTCTGGAAATCCCGATGGGACGGAGAATCAGGCTTCGGGGCAAAACCAGGATCAGTGCCGAGCGCCGACCTGAACGCAATGTTCTGACCCCCTACTGGTGGCATGAAAGAGTTGCACGCTGCATGCCATCGGGAGCATGGGAGGGTCCGCCGATTACAGGTGGGGGGCTCCCCCTAATACAGGAGTCCCTGGAGGATGTCCCTATTACAGGGGTCCACTATTACAAGAATCCTTGGGGGGTAGGGTTTGCTACTACTGGGGTCCCCGAGGGGGACGGGGGACGGGGGGGACGGATTTGATCACCCCTATACTTGGGGTACAGGGGCACCCAAGAGATTTGGGGATGGGGGGCTGCCGTGCAGTTGGGGAGGGGGTCGGGGCCAATTCGCGGTGTGAAGGGGGGTGTCGGTCACGGGATCTCATTATTAAGCTGCCCGCTGAAGGTGGCGGCACAATGGCTGTATTCCCTTGGAATTCCTCGTATTCCATGCCAACACTTTGAGGGCAGCACGGTAGCATTGTGGATAGCACAATTGCTTCACAGCTCCAGGGTCCCAGGTTCAATTTCGGCTTGGGTCACTGTCTGTGCGGAGTCTGCATATCCTCCCCGTGTGTGCGTGGGTTTCCTCCGGGAGCTCCGGTTTCTTCCTACAGTCCAAAGATGTGCGGGTTGGGTGGATTGGCCAGGATAAATTGCCCTCAGTGTCCAAAATTCTACGATCTATGATTAACCTAGGACAAAAGTTCGGCACAACATGGTGGGCTGAAGGGCCTGTTCTGTGCTGTATTTCTCTATAATCTATACACTGAATTGCATCCCGCTTTACGATCGCAGGTGGAATCGTAAAACTAGTGCAGTTCAGCTCCGGCTGGAATGTTTCAAAATGTCATTGCTCTATTTAAATATATAGAAAAATGTTAACTTACTAGTTGTAGGGGCTCTTGCTGAGAGTTCCATGAGTCCACAGCTCAATTTATGTCCCCATACACACACATAAAAAATACTTTTTGACTAGAGACCATCTCCCTCCCACATCTAGCTGTGGTAGTTCATAAAGTTAAATAGCCTCTTCTCCTTATTGAACCACACAGCCTGCTGTTTACCTGTGATGTTCATTGATTTTTAAGGAAGCCTGTAACCTAATTGTAGTGATCTCGATATGTTTATGTACACAAGGGGTTAATGTGTAACTAGTAGCACCACATGTTCACTAGAGGGCCGGACCAACAGGGGTATAAAAGGCAGCCACATTGGGTCTCTCTCTCTCTTTTGGGTGCACTGTCACCAGGACAATAGTAGACTAGTTCAAATGGCTAGTGGAGTTACGTATAGTTACCTTAGTTAGATCTTATTAACCTTATCACTAGTATCAATGTTAAGTAAAGAACTCATGCAATTATTGTTATAGTTACTCAATAAACCTTTTGTTACTACTGGACGAGTTTGAGTCTTCTTCGTCAAGATTCCGAAGACTCATCACTAACTAAAATTTGAGTAGTACATGTGACCTACCACACAGGGAACAAAATATGGTACCAGGCGAGTGGCTTCAACATAACTAGTTAGATTAGGTTAGACAAAAAGAGAAGAAAATTCAGACTGGACATTCAACTGTGGAAGACTTGGTAGCAAATAGATCCTTGAACTATGGGACTCTTTGGCCCTTGAGGGCAGCTGGAAACAACCGGTAATTTAAGTTATGACTAGAAAAGATTTGAACAGATAGTTCAAATATTTATCGCAGCTAATTATTTAAGCACAGTTTCTGACTCAACGAAAATAGCACTACTATTCTCAATAGGAGGGCATGAAGCTAGAGAAATCTATAATTGCTTTAATTCCTTAGAAGGTGAAGACAACAACAAAATAGAAGTAATACTCAAAAAATGTGATGAACACTGTAAGAGTCAGTCTGGTGAGATGTTGGAAAGATTTAACAATTGTCATAAATGCCAGAGAAACGGAGGGCCCATCATTGATTTTATTACAAATCTCAAGTTAATACCACAAGGCTGTGATCATGCTGATTTCAGAGACACTGTGATAATGAATCAATTAATTTCTAGACTATCTGATAAAAAATTGTGGGAATAACTATCACAAGATAAGTATCTAACTCTAGAAGTCGCTATACAAAAATACCTTGCTTATGAACAAAAACAAAATCAATACTTTGAGTCTCTACAAACACAGAATAAGTATCTAGAAAACAAAATCGGTAAAAATGGCGCAAATACTCACTACGAGGCAGAGGCAGGGTTGAAATTTAAGAAGACGGAAGTTCTGAGCGGCATCCATCTTGCGCATGTGCAGTCTGACCAGTCCGCACATGCGCACTTCCGTAAAAGACGCAAACCAGGAAAACAGTGTTCTGCGCATGCGCGAGAAGTCGCGCATGCGCAGTTGTGAAAAGAGCGCACAGTACAGAAACTCGGAGTGCGCATGCGCAATCGGGTCCTACACATGATGTCACGAATGTCATGACATCAGAGGACCAGAACCACGCCCACTTAAAAGGGAAATGCATGAAAATGAACAAAAAGAAATTTAAAGCTGCAAATCCCAATTTTCTTGCCTCAAAAGACAGAACAATGCCCGAACTTATACCAGCAGTTGAAAATAACTTTTACAAGACTCTGGAACAAGCAGTCTGCACCACCAAAATGAAGAGCACAATGACAAATCCGAAACCAAGGAAGATGATTTGTTCATTGAACATGAAGAGAACGATAACAACTCCTAAACAAAAATAGATGGTTTGTCTATCGAACAATACACACAATACTACTCAGACATGGCTGAGTTATTCGGATATGGTGATCACAGCACCAGCAACACGGTTGAAAAGCTCAACACGACCCTTCTCATGTAGATGAATCCAATACCATGATGCCATGGCAGATCGTCGATACATTGGATGACAGCAATACCCAAGAAGAAGACAACGCCACACAACGAGCACAGAATGACTCCATTGAGAGAGCACAGATCAACTTTCCAGCAAGAACACTGCACAACTCCACAGAGAGAGCGATGACACACTCCACAGAGAGAGCGATAAAGGACTCCACAGTGCAAGCAATGAAAGACTCCACAGAGAGAACGATGAAAGACTCCAGAGAGCAATGAAAGACTCCACAGAGAGCGATGAAAGACTCCAGAGAGCGTTGAAAGACTCCACAGAGAGAGCGATGCAAGCCTCCACAGACAGCTCAGTGACAGACTCAAAAATATAAGCAAACAAACACTCCATAGCGAACGCCATGCATGAACAAGACTATGAAAGTCTACTAAACTCACGTGATCAACAAAAAGACTATGACAGTCTTCCCAGTTTATTTGAGCCACCAGAACCCAGCTCATTTAACCAACAAGAAGACACTGAATGTCTACCCACTGTATGTGAGACAAGCGATGAAGAAATCACAATTCCCATACAGGATGTGCAGGATTACATGCGAGACTGACAGATCTCAGCTTGTCTGCACAGAATCACTCAGCAATCAGAGGATGGCTACCCAAGAGTCCAGAGAGACCACATCAATTGAAATCCTGAAGATTTTGACTCCAGAAGAGGAGCACCAAGAGTCCAGAGAGACCACGTCAATAGAAATCCTGAAGATTTTGACTCCAGAAGAGGAGTACCAAGGAAGCAAAGAAGAGGAATCAAATCCACCACAAATGACTGATGTCACCAACATCAATGCAACATCAGATCATTCTCACAATTCTCAAGAAGAACCGCTCAATGTAACAGATGCCACAAAGGACACGGACACCAATAACTGTGACAATGACTCACATCATCCACACGGAACACTCATTGAGCGCAACAGGAACAACAAAAACCGCAAAAAGCACAGCAGAAACAAGAACAACAGCAACAATGAAAACAACATGCAGCACAACAAGAGCAACAACAACTAGAAGCGCTGCAGAAAAAAGAACAACAGCAACATCAAAAACTACAAACACAACACAAAAACTACAAGAACAACAACAAAAACAGCAAGAAGCATAACAAAAACAGAAACCACAAGCACGACAAGAAAAACAACAGCGAAAACAACAAAAATATAAACAACATGCACGACAAAGACAACAAGAACGACAACAGCAAGGATGACAACGAAAACGACCAAGACAGAAACGACAACAATGAAACAACGACCTGTACAACATGATACAATTCTGCACATGAAGACAATGCCACAGCACACTGCAAAACAATGACAAGAGTACAAACATGCCATGGCATGGCAACAAATCTCACAAATTCACATTTGCTCCACAACAAACAAGCAAACTAGGTTTTAAGAAAGATGACATGCAGAATCAATACCACAAACACAAGAAAAAGTCCAGGTCAGCCAACAAAGATGTAACACAGAATCTCTACTGCAAGCAGAGAAAAAAAAACATAAATCAGACAACAAAGTGATTTGACCATTCAAATACCTCATTGATGACTTCTTGGTTACCTGAACACTGGAACACTGACGGCGCTCACAAATAAATTACAACATCAACATCACCACTTCAACAACAGAAGAAGAAAGCAACTCAACTAAACAAACTCATAAAGTATGGACTCACAACATTTAAAAAAAATTAAGATTGGACTCATAAATATTAATTGGTGTTGTATAATCATCAAAATCATCACAACTTGTACATAACATCATTTGTCTGCCTATTTCATGCAAGCAAAAAAACCTAAGAGGCTAAATGTATTAACATTTGATAGACTAACTCATTGATTTTATGTAATGCATTTGCAAACTGCATCCATTATCTTTGTTCAATTTTCTTTACAACATACAGAAAATATGTAACATGAAAAAAGGGGAACGTGGTGATCTCTATATGTGCATGTGCACAAGGGGTTAATGTGTAATCAGTAGCACCACATGATCACTAGAGGGCCGGACCAAAAGGGGTATAAAATGCAGCCACATTGGGCCTCTCTCTCTCTTTTGGGTGCACTGTCACCACGGCAATTGCAGACTAGTTCAGATGGCTATTGGAGTTACGTATAGTTACCTTAGTTAGATCTTGTTAACCTTATCACTAGTATCAAAGTTAAAGTAAAGAACTCATGCAATTATTGTTATAGTTACTCAATAAACCTTTGTTACTACTGGACGAGTTCGAGTCTTCTTCATCGAGATTCTGAAGACTTCATCACTAAGCAAGGTTTGAGTAGCACATGCGACCTGCCACACAGGTAACAAAACACTAATGTCAAAAATGACTTCCTCTGCCCTCTTCCCCATAAGAATGGGAAACACATTAACCTTGCATCCAGGTAAAAATGTTAATGATTTATCCATGAGATCATAGAATCCCCCTAGTGCAGAAGGAGGCCATTAGACCCATCAAGACTGTACTGACGCTTGCAAATAGCATCCTACTTAGGTCCACAACTCCACCCTATCCATGTAACCCTTTTGGAAACTAAGGGACAATTTAGCATGGCCAATCCACACAACCTGCACATCTTTGGACTATGAGAGGAAACCGGAGCACCTGGAGGGAACCCATGCAGACAGAGGGAGAAAGTGAAAACTCCATACAGTCACTGAAGGTCGCAATTGAACCCGAGTCACTGTCGCTGTAAGACAGCAGTGCTAACCACTGTGCCACCATGCCGCCCATGTCAACTTTCTTTCATCTTAGAAATAAATGGACACTTTACAAGATAACTGTTTACAAATGATACCATGAACGCATTTCTGGGATGTTTGGAGATTCAGAGTATCAATATTTTCAGCTGAAGGTGTTTTTCAAATGCGTCAGCCTTGTCTTTTATACTGATTTGCTGGATTTGGCATTGTGGTAATATGCCTATGGGCTATAACACAGTTGGAAAGTGTGTGACATCCAACCAGCAGGCGGCAGCGCCAGTACAGACACACCATACGGTCTTGAGGGCAAGGTCATGTGACTTGTGACTCCGAAATAAGGGGAGACACATCTGGCCATCTTCAGAAGAAGATTGAGAGGGTAATAAGACGTACATGTGAATAGTCAGTACTACATGCAAGGTTCCGAGGAGTAGTAAGCAGACTCCATGATAACATGCTCTGTATCAGATTGCTATCTTCCCACATGAGACTCAATAAAAGATTCTGGTTTGGACAAGTCAAAGTGTTTGGTGGATTCCTTCGTAAAGTACAAAGGACCAAACACACCAGGCACCATTCAAGATAAGGATATTCATAGAGTCTCCACCTCCTGTTAATTTAATTGCCCACTATCATTCATGACTGGACCTGGCAGGATTGCAGACTTTGCTTTGTCTGTATCATGCCAATGCTTAGCAGTTTTGTAGTCCTGTGTTGTAGCTTCACCAGGTTAGTACCTCATCTATTGGTATGCTTGGTGCTACTACTATATGCTCTCCTACACTCCTCATTAAATCAGAGTTGATCCATTGACTTGGCAGAATTAGAGAGTGAGGAATGTGTTGGGCTATGAGGTTACAGATTGAGGTGGAGCACAATTCTGCTGCTGTTGATTACCCACAGTGCCTCATGGATGTCAACTTTTGATCCACTAGATCTGTTCTGAATCTAACCTATTTCACACAGTGGTACTGCTACCCAGTCTGATGAAGGGTGTCCTTAGTGTGAAGACATGATTTGATCTCCACAAGATCACTCCTATCGATACAGCCAAGTAATGGCAGAACATATAGATGCCACTGTGAACACTCTTTCGTCTTTGAATAGGTTGTAAAATCAAGGAGGCCATTGACAAGTGAACGTTTCTTTAAGCAATCACTACCACTTACACACAATGGGTGTGATTTAATGGCGGCGTTGTGCTTAAGTGAAAATGCGACGAGACCATTAAATCATGGGAGCGGCAAAAATCGAGAACCGCACTGGGCGCCGATTTGTTTATGATCTAACTGTCCCGAGAAACCAAGAATGACTACTTAAGCCAAAACTCCATACCCACTATCTAACAGCCCCCTGTGATCTAACTGCCTCCCCAGAAAGTGGTCATGCGGGCGCAGTACTTTTAAAAAGTGAAGCTGGTGGACGGGCTGCTACGGGGACCCGAGGATGTGAGTAGCCATCTTTACTCACAGACTAACAGCCTGGGGGCACTGGGGTTGCTGGTTGTTGCCCCGGTGCTCAGAGGGGGGTGGGATGTCACCAGGGTGCCAGCCTCTGTTGGGGTACGCTGCCATTGGTGTGCAGGCAGTTGTGAAGAGGGGGTGTTGACGGGCTGGTGGGGGGGGGGGGGGGGGGGGATATGGATGTCTCAGCACCCGCAGGTCTGCCATGTGATACTTCAGACATCCCAAGTGGACCCCGATGGGTAGGCGTGTCATGTAATGTGTGGGAGTTACTGCCTAACATTTCAATCAGACCATGATGGTTAAACACTGTGCCTGAACTCTCCGGTAGGCAACACCTAAGATGCAGCAGCCAACATCCCAGCACTGGGGACAGTTCCGCAACCAGCGCCTGGTGCAGGTAATGTTACGTGCAGGTGTCTGAAATACAGGGCCTGGGTTCGGTGAGCAGGAGCTCCTGCAGTGGGCGGGGGTGTGTGGGCAGGGAGTGCCAGGTGGGGTGTGGGGGAGCAATGGTGGGGGGACTGGAGAGTCCCAGGGTGGAAGACACCGCTGGTTGTCAGTCTCACACCCTCTCCCAATTCCTTACAGATATTAAACAGTATAGACGATATCTAGGACCCAATGGAAATAGCCCTAGTGATGCTGTTTGATGGTAGGCCGGAGAAAGCAGCGGCAGCAGCGCAACAGAGGCTGGAGGTGGTGCCCATTTGTAGGGCCCTGCCCCACACCCTGCGAACGCACCACTCAACAGGCCAGGGAGGCACCAAGGTGTACAGGTGTCGCTGGTCTTTTGAATAAATGGAAGACAGCATGTGCCGCAAGGAGACTACACCTTAACAAGGGGACAGTGCGGTACTTGCACCTGTGTCACTTCTTTGTGGACTTGGCACCATGTAGAAGAGCAGGATACCCGCTCCTGGTGGCCGTCAAGATCACCAGTGATCAGTGTTCACCAGTGATCAGTGATCAGCAGGGGTTCAATTCCCATACCAGCCGCCCCGAACAGATGCCGGAATGTGGCGACTCGGGGTTTTCACAGTAACTTAATTTGAAGCCTACTTGTGACAATAAGCGATTTTCATTTCATTTTCAGTGTCATGAACATCTATGCCTAGGATCATTCCAGGAGTTGAGCAGGGTGTTGTGCGGCATCTCAGAGACTGCAATGCACAAGTGCATCTGTGCAGTCACAGATGAGCTGTTTGCCCGGTCAGAGAATTATATAAACTTTGACATGGACAGGCTCAACAAATGTCCGGGCAACAGGATTCTCCGCCATCGATGGGGTGCTCCAGATCCAGAGGTCACCATGCATGCTGCCACACATGTCACGTTACACTTGCCAGACCATCTGGGAGTGTCCTACATCAATAGGAAGGGGTTCCACTTTCTGAACGTTCAGCTCATGTGCGACCACCACATGAAGATCATGCATGTGCGTGCACACGCTTTCCAGGGAGCATGCATGACAGCTACATCCTGGGACAGTCAACATCACCAGCCTCTTTGAGGACAACCCAGGATGGCCGGTTGGCTGTTGGGGGATAAAGGATACTCGCTAAGGGCCTGGCTAATGATGTCAATACTGAGGCCAGTGACCGAAGCTGACCGTGTCAAGTTGCCAAGGTGCCAGATTTTCCATGACCCCCTTAAGAACTGAGGTGAGATTGGGGGGGGGAGGGGGGGGGGGGGGCGCCAGAGGCCGTGGTAGGGTGTCCGAGGGGGTGGTGAGATTGGGACCAGTACCGGAAGTGAGTTAGGTGCGGCCTCGGAGGGGCTACACGCACCGACAGCCGCCCCTTTATACCCGTCCAAAACGGGATTGTTTGTTGGCCGTTAAATTATGCCATATGAATTATAGGTGACATTAAATTCAAAATATACCTTGTTTATTATCTCTACCTATTCATATAATTTATTTAAGGTTTTACCTGCAGATTTTGTTTACCTTGCTGACTTTCCCTGTCTGGAGAATAACTTCGAATGTTTGCATGACTAACTGTAGCGTATAGATCTCTTCGCTTATGAATGGAGCTTTCATTTTCAGAAGCAGCAAATTTGACCATTTTTCGGTGCTGATATATAAATTCACCTTCTCCACAGCTGTTGCATTTGCGAGCTGCATTCTCCAGGAATTTAGTGCACTTTATGTGAAGTGCCTTTTTCTGTTCCTTCAGCCACAGATCATTGGCTGTTTCATGCACAAGGGCAATGCAGAAACGCATTAATTTGCATTTCCAGACAACAGTTTTCTCTTTTATTTCTGAAATTAGAAATATTTATTATTTTTATCAGCCATTACTGTTCGACACAAGCTTGCAGTGTAATATTAACTTCCCCATTGGTCTTTTGAAAACACTTCATTACTTTGGATTTAGTTTGGGTTAATATTTTGCTACTTGTTTTCTAGATTATTCAATGTCTATAATATATATATATATAAAAATGAATTACAAAGTGATGATTGAGTCTTGTTGCCATGATATTGAATTTAAGAGTTACCTGAGTGTTGGAACCAACAATTCTACGGACACGTGCTTGTAGGATTAGAATAGCGGTTTTAATATACTCACAACAGAGCCAGCCTATTAGCCATTGAACTTTCGGTTAACTGGCCGGCTGACCATGTGGCACTGATCTTTTATACAGCAGCTTCCGGGGGAGGAGTCCTGGGCAGAGCCAAGGGAGAAGCCCCGTACAACTCGAGCATTCCCAGAGCTACTCCCCCTGGAGGACAGGTAGTGCAACTGCACTTACAATACAGACATAGAACATAGAACATAGAACGATACAGCGCAGTACAGGCCCTTCGGCCCACGATGTTGCACCGACATGGGAAGTCAAAAACTAAAGGCCATCTAACCTACACTAAGCCATTATCATCCATATGCTTATCCAATAAACTTTTAAATGCCCGCAATGTTGGCGAGTTCACTACTGTTGCAGGTAGGGCATTCCACGGCCTCACCACTCTTTGCATAAAAAACCTACCTCTGACGTCTGTCCTATATATATTACCCCTCAATTTAAGGCTATGTCCCCTCGTGCTAGCCACCTCCATCCACGGGAGAAGGCTCTCACTGTCCACCCTATCTAACCCTCTGATCATTTTGTATGCCTCTATTAAGTCACCTCTTAACCTTCTTCTCTCTAACGAAAACAGCCTCAAGTCCATCAGCCTTTCCTCATAAGATTTTCCCTCCATACCAGGCAACATCCTGGTAAATCTCCTCTGCACCCGTTCCAAAGCTTCCACGTCCTTCCTATAATGAGGCGACCAGAACTGTACGCAATACTCCAAATGCGGCCGTACCAGAGTTTTGTACAGCTGCAACATGACCTCATGGCTCCGGAACTCAATCCCTCTACCAATAAAGGCCTTCTTCACAACCCTATCAACCTGGGTGGCAACTTTCAGGGATCTATGTACATGGACACCGAGATCCCTCTGCTCAACCACACTGCTAAGAATTTTACCATTAGCCAAATATTCTGCATTCCTGTTATTCTTTCCAAAGTGAATCACCTCACACTTCTCTACATTAAACTCCATTTGCCACCTCTCAGCCCAGCTCTGCAGATTATCTATGTCCCTCTGTAACCTGCAACATCCTTCCACACTGTCTACAACTCCACCAACTTTAGTGTCGTCTGCAAATTTACTCACCCAACCTTCTGTGCCCTCCTCTAGGTCATTTATAAAAATGACAAACAGCAATGGCCCCAGAACAGATCCTTGTGGTACGCCACTCATAACTGAACTCCATTCTGAACATTTGCCATCAACCACCACCCTCTGTCTTCTTTCAACGAGCCAATTTCTGATCCACATCTCTAAATCACCCTCAATCCCCAGCCTCTGTATTTTCTGCAATAGACGACCGTGGGGAACCTTATCAAACGCTTTACTGAAATCCATATACACCACATCAACTGCTCTACCCTCGTCTACCTGTTCAGTCACCTTCTCAAAGAACTCGATAACGTTTGTGAGGCATGACCTACCCTTCACAAAACCATGCTGACTATCCCTAATCATATTATTCCTATCTAAATGATTATAAATCGTATCTCTTATAATCCTCTCCAAGACTTTACCCACAACAGACGTGAGGCTCACCGGCCTATAGTTACCGGGGTTATCTCTACTCCCCTTCTTGAACAAAGGGACCACATTTGCTATCCTCCAGTCCTCTGGCACTATTCCTGTAGCCAATGAAGACATAAAAATCAAAGCCAAAGGCTCAGCAATCTCTTCCCTGGCTTCCCAGAGAATCCTAGAATAAATCCCATCAGGCCCCGGGGACTTATCTATTTTCACCTTGTCCAGAATTGCCAACACTTCTTCCCTAAGCACCTCAATGCCATCTATTCTAATAGCCTGGGTCTCAGCATTCTCCTCCACAACATTATCTTTTTCCTGAGTGAATACTGACGAAAAATATTCATTTAGTATCTCGCTTATCTCCTCAGCCTCCACACACAACTTCCCACCACTGTCCTTGACTGGCCCTACTCTTACCCTAGTCATTCTTTTATTCCTGACATACCTATAGAAAGCTTTTGGGTTTTCCTTGATCCTACCTGCTAAAGACTTCTCATGTCCCCTCCTTGCTCATCTTAGCTCTCTCTTTAGATCCTTCCTCGCTTCCTTGTAACTATCAAGCGCCCCAACTGAAACTTCACGCCTCATCTTCACATGGGCCTCCTTCTTCCTCTTAACAAGAGATTCCACTTCTTTGGTAAACCACGGTTCCCTCGCTCGACCCCTTCCTCCCTGCCTGACTGGTACGTACTTATCAAGAACATGCAATAGCTGTTCCTTGAACAAGCTCCACATATCCAGTGTGCCCAACCCTTGCAGCCTACTTCTCCAACCTACACATCCTAAGTCATGTCTAATGGCATCATAATTGCCCTTCCCCCAGCTATAACTCTTGCCCTGCGGGGTATACTTATCCGTTTCCATCACTAACGTAAAGGTCACCGAATTGTGGTCACTGTTTCCAAAGTGCTCACCTACCTCCAGATCTAACACCTGGCCTGGTTCATTACCCAAAACCAAATCCAATGTGGCCTCGCCTCTTGTTGGCCTGTCAACATATTGTGTCAGGAAACCCTCCTGCACACATTGTACAAAGAACGACCCATCTAATGTACTCGAACTATACCTTTTCCAGTCAATATTTGGAAAGTTAAAGTCTCCCATAACAACTACCCTGTTACTTTCGCTCTTTTCCAGAATCATCTTCGCCATCCTTTCCTCTACATCCCTAGAACTATTAGGTGGCCTATAGAAAACTCCCAACAGGGTGACCGCTCCTTTCCTGTTTCTAACCTTAGCCCATACTACCTCGGAAGAAGAGTCCCCATCTAGCATCCTTTCCGCCACCGTAATACTGTCCTTGACTAGCAGCGCCACACCTCCCCCTCTTTTGCCCCCTTCTCTGAGCTTACTAAAACACCTAAACGCCGGAACCTGCAACAACCATTCCTGTCCCTGCTCTATCCATGTCTCTGAAATGGCCACAACATCGAAGTCCCAGGTACCAACCCATGCTGCCAGTTCCCCTACCTTATTTCGTATACTCTAGGCATTGAAGTAGACACACTTCAAACCACCTACCTGAACACTGGCACCCTCCTGCGAAGTCAAGTCTGTGCTCCTGACCTCTATACTCTCAATCTCCCGTACCCCAAAACTACAATCCAGGTTCCCTGCTGAATTAGTTTAAACCCCCCCAAAGAGCACTAACAAATCTCCCCCACCTCTGTACATACAGATTATAATCCGGTGTGAATCACATTCACCACACTGAGAAAAGAATGATTGAATAGAATAGGAATATAGCATTCAACAGCAGAGAAGGACTTTTATTATTTAAATTGACACTTCAGGGCAATACAGAGTATATAATCACTGCTTTCATAAAATCCATAGAATCCCTACAATGCATTAAACCAAGGCTCCATCTGCCCTGATGTGGATATAAAAGATCCAAGGATACCATTCAAAGCAAAGAAGCGGAGGATACGAGAGTGCCAAGCTGTCTACTCTGCCGCGTCTTCGACATGGATCAACTGGGATAAATGTTCCGGACTCCTGGTTGGTCCATGGCAAATGGACCCCCTCCCAGAGGAGCTCAGGCCCTTGCTGGAGCCAGACCAATATCCTCTACTTGGGAGTCCATCTTTGCCCGGCAGAGGAAGCCTGGCCGGCGAACTGGCAGGAGCTGGAGACCAAGGTAACTGCCCGCCTGGGACGCTGGACAGGATTGCTGCGAGTGCTGTCCTACAAAGAACAAAGAACAAAGAAAATTACAGCACAGGAACAGGCCCTTCGGCCCTCCCAGCCTGCGCCGATCCAGATCCTTTATCTAAACCTGTCTCCTATTTTCCAAGGTCAACTTCCCTCTGTTCCCGCCCATTCATATACCTGTCTAGATGCTTCTTAAATGATGCTATCGTGCCCGCCTCTACCACCTCCGCTGGTAAAGCGTTCCAGGCACCTACCACCCTCTGCGTAAAATACTTTCCACGTACATCTCCCTTAAACTTTCCCCCTCTCACCTTGAAATCGTGACCCCTTGTAACTGACACCCACACTCTTGGGAAAAGCTTGTTGCTATCCACCCTGTCCATACTTCTCATAATTTTGTAGACCTCAATCAGGTCCCCCCTCAACCTCCGTCTTTCCAACGAAAACAATCCTAATCTACTCAACCTTTCTTCATACCCTCCATACCAGGCAACATCCTGGTGAACCTCCTCTGCACCCTCTCCAAGGCATCCACATCCTTCTGGTAATGTGGCGACCAGAACGGCACTCAGTATTCCAAATGTGGCCGAACCAAAGTCCTATACAACTGTAACATGACCTGCCAACTCTTGTACTCAATACCCCATCCGATGAAGGCAAACATGCTGTATGCCTTCTTGACCACTCTATCAATCTGCGTTGCCACCTTCAGGGTACAATGGACCTGAACTCCCAGATCTCTCTGCACATCAATTTTCCCCAAGACCCTTCCATTGACCATATATTCAGCTCTTGAATTTGATCTTCCAACATGCATCACCTCGCATTTGCCTGGATTGAACTCCATCTGCCATTTCTCTGCCCAACTCTCCAATCTATCTATATTTTGTTATATTCTCTGACAGTCCTCCTCGCTATCTGCAACTCCACCAATCTTAGTATCATTTGCAAACTTGCTAATCAGACCACCTATACCTTCCTCCAGGTCATTTATGTAGATCACAAACAACAGTGGTCCGAGCACGGATCCCTGTGGAACACCACTAGTCACCCTTCTCCATTTTGAGACACTCCCTTCCACCACTACTCTCTGTCTCCTGTTGCCCAGCCAGTTCTTTATCCATCTAGCTAGTACACCCTGAACCCCATACGACTTCACTTTTTCCATCAACCTGCCAAGGGAAACCTTATCAAACGCCTTACTGAAGTCCATGTATACGACATCTGCAGCCCTTCCCTCATCAATTAACTTTGTCACTTCCTCAAAGAATTCTATTAGGTTTGTAAGACATGACCTTCCCTGCACAAAACTATGCTGCCTATCACTGATAAGTCTATTTTCTTCCAGATGTGAATAGATCCTATCCCTCAGTATCTTCTCCAACAGTTTGCCTACCACTGACATCAAGCTCACAGGTCTATAATTCCCTGGATTATCCCTGCTACCCTTCTTAAACAAAGGGACAGCATTAGCAATTCTCCAGTCCTCCGGGACCTCACCTGTGCTCAAGGATGCTGCAAAGATATCTGTTAAGGCCCCAGCTATTTCGACCCTCGCTTCCGTATGACAACTTGACCGAGAGTATTTAAACATCCATCCCTAGCCTCAACATCCGTCTTGTCCCTCTCCTTTGTGAATACCGATGCAAAGTACTCATTAAGAATCTCACCCATTTCCTCTGAGTCCACGCATAAATTCCCTCTTTTGTCTTTAAGTGGGCCAATCCTTTCTCTAGTTGCCTTCTTGCTCCTTACATACGAATAAAATGCTTTGGGATTTTCCTTAACCCTGTTAGCCATAGATATTTCATGACCCCTTTTAGCCCTCTTTATTGCGCGTTTGAGATTCGTCCTACTTTCCTGATATTCCTCCAAAGCTTCATCAGTTTTGAGTTGCCTCGATCCTATGTATGCTTCCTTTTTCATCTTAACTAGTCTCACAATTTCACCCGTCATCCATGGTTCCCTAATCTTGCCATTTCTATCTTTCATTTTCACAGGAACATGTCTGTCCTGCACTCTAATCAACCTTTCCTTAAAAGACTTCCACATTTCAAATGTGGATTTACCCTTAAACAGCTGCTCCCAATCCCTAGCTCCTGCCGAATTTTGTTATACTCTGCCTTTCCCCAATTTAGTACTCTTCCTTTCGGACCCCTCTTGTCCTTGTCCATGAGTATTCTAAAACTTACGGAATTGTGATCGCTATTCCCAAAGTAAACACCGACTGAAACATCAACCACCTGGCCGGGATCATTCCCCAATACCAGGTCCAGTATGGCCCCTTCCCGAGTTGGACTATTTACATACTGCTCTAAAAAATTCTCCTGGATGCTCCTTACAAACTCTGCTCCAGGGGTCGAGTTCATTTTTTTTTTTTTTTTAATAAATTTAGATTACCCAATTATTTTTTCTGTTAAGGGGCAATTTAGCATGGCCAATCCACCTACTCTGCACATTTTTGGGTTGTGGGGGCGAAACCCACGCAGACACGTGGGGGTCGAGTTCATGTCATAAACCAGCTGATCGCCTCTATGCTGTGGTACTGGCTGGTCACTTTGACCCCTCTCTCTGACGTTGTCAAAAGCATCCAGAGAACACTGCTTCGGTTCTTCTGGGACAAACGATTGCATTGGGCCGTTGCAGAGGTCTTGAGTCTCCCAATTGTGGAGGGCAGTCTGGCGCTGGTGTGCCTTCGCACCCAGATTGCGACTTGCCGCCTTCAGACTTTGCAGCGATACCTGTACGTTGAGCCTCCTCCACGATGGTGTGCCCTGGTGACGTATTTCCTCCGCCAGGTGCGCGGCCTGAACTACGACGTGCAGGTCCTGTTCGTTAACTGGATAGATCTTCGGTACTCTTTGTTGGCTCTGCCTTTCTTGTAACAGGACCTCCTCAAAGTCTGGAACATGGTCGCCATGCGGCGCAGCTCTCCCCCGTCAGGAATGGTGGCTCTCGTAAGGGAGCCGCTGCTCAGGAATCCGCACCTCCACCAATATCCATTCCGGTGGCTGGCAGAGCGGAGGGCTGTGGATACCGGGGTGACCAGAATCGGGGACGTGCTGGGTGGTGGAGGGGCGGGCTAGCTGACACCACACGAGCTCGCTGAGCATGGGGCATGGGCCTGTCCGGCGCACGGCCAATGCCATCCAAGGCCTCAAAACGGCTGTGCTCGGCCCGCGGGCACACTGGAACTCGAGACGGCGCGGTTGTGCGGTGGCATCCCGTCTGAGCGAACCCCTGCTCGGACGGAATTCCACTTTGGTCCCAGGCCCCGGTACACTCACCGGGTGCCGGCACCCCACAGCCGCAGTCGCCTCATGGAAATACCCTCCGTGCCTCTTCGCACCACGCGGAGGGGTTTCCTGTACGGCCTGCTGGTGCACACCTTCCACCTCCTTCGCCTCGCCCGCAGTGCCGTCCAACCACAGAGTGTACCACTTCTCAGCCTTGCCAGAGACCTGCCTCTTTTGCGGCCTGGTGGAAACTGTGGAGCGCATCTATGTTGTTTGTCCTAGGCTGCACTCCCTTTCTGATTTTTTGACAACGTTGTTGTGGTTTTCTTTGCGCTTCAGCCCCATGATCCTGATCTACGGACATCCGGTGCAGAGGGGGGCGGGGAGGGCGGAGGACCTCCTCATGAACCTGCTCCTGGGCCTGGCCAAACTTGCCATTTATAGGTCCAGGCAGCGGGTGACCGAGGGGGTTGCACGGCCTGACTGTCTGCCCATCTTCCGCAGCCTTGTTCGCGGCCGGGTGTCCCTGGAGCGGGAGCATGCGGTGTCCACGGGCGCACTCAAAGCTTTCGGTGGGCGCCGCAGAGGTTGGATTGCCTTATTGACCCCGATTTTCACACTTTGATTTGACGGGTTTTTGTTACGTTTTCGTTTCTCCTTTTTGTTTCTTTTGGGTTGTGCTCCGCTCGTCGTTTTGGAGTACACCCCCTTTTTCTTTTTCCCTCAGTTACTTTGTGTTCTTTTACTAAGTTGACACACCAGGCATCACGCCAGTACAGGTAGCGGATGCCCGTTTAATTTCCTGCTACATGTAGATAAATATAGCAGGGCTTCACCTCACAAAAAAAAACACACACCTTTCATTTTTTGCCCTTTTGGCCCTAATTTATCGTAGTTAAACCTTATAAAAGGTCAAAGCAAAGCAGAGGGGTCCTCCTAACCAACATTCATACCTGAATCAACATGCAAAAAGCTAATTGGGCCATTTACTCATTGCTCTGGATCTGGCCGTGTTTAAATTGGTTGCCACATTACCTGCTTCAGAACATTGACTTCTTCATTGGCTGTGAAGCACTTTTGGAGGTTTTGAATGAAATGAAATCGCTTATTGTCACGAGTAGGCTTCAATGAAGTTACTGTGAAAAGCCCCTAGTTGCCACATTCCGGCGCCTGTCCGGGGAGGCTGGTACGGGAATTGAACCGTGCTGCTGGCCTGCTTTAAAAGCCAGCGATTTAGCCTTGTGAGCTAAACCAGCCCCTGGTTTTTGTAAAGTGCATTTAAGAATGCAAGCTATACATTCTCTCTGAGTTTGCATGGGTCTCTCCCCCACAACCCAAATATGTGCATGCTTGGTGGATTGGCCATGCTAAATTGCCCCTTAATTGGAAAAAATGAGTTGGGTTCTCTAAATTAATTTAAAAAAAGAATGCAAGCTATTTCTTCTTTCCACTCACGAATGGACAGACTTTGGTACAGGCATGACAGGAATCCCAGAGGGTATGTTGCTTTAGGACATAATGGTTTAAATGCAGAGTATGTTGAAAAGCAAAATGGACAGCAGAGTTTGTGGTTCAAATGGGAGGCAGCAACACAGGAAACAGAGGGTGCAGAGGTTTAGTGAAATCATGTACAAACCTAAGAAATTGATCATGATGTAATCCTAAATAAAAACAGAAAAGGCTGGATAAACTCAGCAGGTCTGGCAGCATCTATGGGGAGGAATGTTTGTGAGGACCACGAAGAATCCAGAAGAAGTTTGTTGAGTCAAAAAGAAAAGAACATTACTTACAATAATACATACACCCAGCAGCAATAGTTTCCCACTGCTTCCTACTCTAGCTGGTACCACATTGACCAGCAGGTGAAACTCTTAATGATTTCCCCCCCAACCCCTCATCGGGGGAGCTCACACTCCACCTGAATAGGTGCAGGAGTGGTATCTGTCTCTGAGCTCCTGCTGCCTCTGTGTGTAACCCTGCTCTGGACCTGTTGTGCTATTCTGTATGCTGGCTGTCTTTTATCGTAGAATTTACAGTGCAGAAGGAGGCCATTCGGCCCATCGAGTCTGCACCGGCTCTTGGAAAGAGCACCCTACCCAAGGTCAACACCTCCACCCTATCCCCATAACCCAGGAACCCCACCCAACACTAAGGGCAATTTTGGACACTAAGGGCAATTTATCATGGCCAATCCACCTAACCTGCACATTTTTGGACTGTGGGAGGAAACCGGAGCACCCGGAGGAAACCCACGCACACATAGGGAGGATGTGCAGACTCCGCACAGACAGTGACTCAAGCCGGAATTGAACCTGGGACCCTGGAGCTGTGAAGCAGTTGTGCTACCCACAATGCTACCGTGCTGGACTTTGAAGCTTGGACTACGGCAAGGGGGAATGGCGCTATGACCGGTTGAATGGAGGGAAAGGAGAGCCTGTTGCTGTTGCTTGCAGGGCAGAGAGAGGAGACTGCTTGCCTGAAGTTGCCAGGCCTGGGACTTGTACTTGTTACTGACTGCCTTTCTGCTCATCGGCTGGGAGTGGAGCATGGGGCGAGGAGTGGGGCATGGGGCAGATTTTGGCTGGCCTGCTGCCGGTCTGCCTTCCTGCTTCTATGCATTGGGAGTTGAGGGATCTATTGTGTTATATTATTGCTCGTGGTAGCATGTTATGTTACTGGGTCTAGTAATATCTATCGTTACTAGTTGCTGTTGATGCAGATGGTCTGATGGTGTGATCCTGAAGAAACCACGAGTCTTCAATTTAAGCAAACTAATTTATTAAAGTAGTGATTGATTATATCTGAGTTTGACACTCTACAGAATTACCTCTAGAAATCAAGTAATTAAATGTGATTTGAAGTAACTGATTCACAACTATAAATACAAACTATACTGAGCGATATCCAAATACAATACCGCTTACTAAACACTCCTGGGTTGAAAGAGACCAAGATCCTCTGGGTGCTGATACTTATAGATGGATCTACTGGTGCCCTCTAGTGGTAGTGTTACAGTTAGATATTAGAATTAACCCTTTAGTTATATACACATATACTTAACATTACATTTCCCCTTTTGTTTTAACATTTCTTTCTTGTTTTAACAAAGGAAAAATATAGAACAATATTAAAACCAAAAACGTGATATGTATAACTTTGTACAGAGCAAAATGAGTAACGCTTACACAAATTGACTGTTTTTTTACACATTGAGACTGTCCTTAGTCTTCATTCATGGTGTGTTGAAGCACCAACAAGTCATCATCAGGTATTTCAATGGTTGAACCATGTTCGTTGTCTGACCTGGTATTTTTCTTGTGCTTGGATATCGATTCTGTATGTCATCTAACTTAAACACTGTGTTGCTTCTTTTTGTTGGAGCAAATATGAATTCACGAAATACGTTGGCAAGATATCTGTTTTGTGTGAACAGTGTTCATGTTATGTTTCTACTCTCGCCATCATTTTGGACTGTACTGTTATATTGTCCTTTATTTGCAGAATTGTTTCAGTTGTTGTCTTCGTTGTTGTTTTCATTGTTTTTGTTGTTGCTTTTGTTGTGCTCAATGACTGTTCCTTGTGGATAATTTGAGTCATTCACAAAATTATTAGTATCAGTGTCCTTTGGGGATCTGATGTTTCATTGAGCTTTTTCATTTGAGGTTTGTGTGAATGATCTGATGTTGCATTGATCTTGGTGATGTGACATCAGTCATTTCTGGTTGATTTAATTCATTTTTGTTTCCTTGGTACTCCCCTTCTGGAGTCAAAGTCTTCAATATTTCATTCTCTTGTAAGTTGTTTAGAGTAGTTGAGGTTTCAATTGATGTGGTCTCAATAGTTTCATTTGTAGTCTTGCTTTGAATTGTTAAGTGCTTTTGTACAGTCGAGCTGAGATCTGTCAGTCTCGCTGTGATCTTGCACATCTTGTATGCTGATTGTGATCTCCTTGTCACTATTCTCACATACAGTTGGAAGACTTTCATAGTCTTCTTGTTGTTTCTTAAATGAGCTGGGTAGACTTTTATAGTCTTCTTCCTGCATGGTTGTCGCTCTGGAGTCTTTAATTGCTTCCATTCTGTCAGTGATCTCTCTGTGGAGGCTTCCATCGCTCTCGGTGTGTAGTCGTGCAATGTACTCTCTGTGGGATCGATCAGTGCTCTCACTACGGAGTTGGTCAGTACTCTCTGTGTGACGTCGTTTTCATCTTGGTTATTTGACAGGTTGCTGTCATCCAATGTATCAACGATCTGCCATTCCATCAAGGTATTGGATTCACCTACCATCAGCAGAGTCAAATTGAGCTTTGCAACTGTGTTGCTGATGCTACAGTTATTCGAATAACTCAGCCATGTCTGAGTAGCATTCTTCAATAAACAAATCATCTTCTTCAATTTTGGATTTGTTATTGTGCTCTTCATTTTTAAAATTTTTTTATTTTATTTTATATAAATTTAGAGTACCCAATTATGTGCTCTTCATTTTTAATTAACAAATCACCTTCTTTAGTTTTGGATTTGTTAATGTGCTCTTTACTTTTTGTGCTGCAAATTGCTTGTTTCGTGGTGCTGCGAGTTATTTTCAACGGTTTGTTGAAATTCAGGCATTCTTCTGCCTTTTGAGGTAAAAAATTTGAGTTTTGTAGCTTTAAAACTGGGGGCAGAATTCCCCGTTCCCGCGGAAAATCGCGAATACCGTTGTGAAATCGGCCAACTTTCACGACGGCCCGATACGGCCCCGCTCACGAGCTAGTCACGCCCCGGAAATGGGCTAGGAGCGGAGCAGCGGAAATCACGTGAAAAATGACGCCATAAGCCTGCGACGCCCCGATGACGCTACTCCGCATCGTAAAAAGGCGCGAGCGGCCAGTACAACGGAAGAAGAGGAGAGCATCAGTGACCATTGGAGGGCCACCCGGAGGTTCGGAGAGTCAGACGTCGAGACCCTCTTAGATGAGGTTCAGCAGAGGAGGAGCATTATCTGCCCTAGAAGACGGCATCGCCACCCTGTGAGCGTTGTGCGACGGGCCTGGCGTGAGGTGGGCACTGCAGTGAGTGCTGTGGGGCAGACCCCTCGGTCTGGGGAGCAGTGTTGCACGACCTCATCAGGGCTGCTAGGGTAAGTGCCAAGAGGGTGCCCCCGGGTCACAACAATAACCCCCCCTCCATGTACTTAATAACCCACATCCCCCCCCCCCCCCCGGCACAAGGGGGAGGGGGGAAGAGTGAGTGGAAGGTCGTTAACCAAGTAGTCACAGACCCACATGAGCGCTGCGACCCCCTGGAGAGATGCAATGGTTTAGTTCCAACTTTACACCCCAACATTTGCCAATATGCAAACGCCCTGATGATACCTGCCGAATTGATGATCTATCTATGACCCCCCCCCAACAGGACAGGACTGCTCACAATAACCGGGAGCGCAACAGGGCCGGAGAGGGTTCGGCCATTTTCCACCCCCTGACCACATTCGAGCAGATGGCACTGGATCTTGCTGGGGGATCTGCCACTCGGGATGTCGCGCAATGTGAGGTTGGAGGTGCTGAACCAAGTGAGACAAACCTGCATGACTATCCATCCCCCCCCCCCTCCATCCTCTGTCCCTTCACAATCTGCCCATTGGACACACCCCCATCCTCTGTCCCTTCACACTCTGCCCATTGGACACACCCCCATCCTCTGTCCCTTCACACTCAACCCACTGGACTGTCCTACGCCCGGCCGAGCGTTTCTAAATAACCCCGTTTCATTCTCTTCCCTAGGACATGCTGCCGAACAACCAGGGCCGTCTGCGTCCAGGCAAAGATGAGCACCTGTCACCACCACCACCACCGCACCCAGGGCCGCACGCCAGAGGGTGCCAGGAGGACAGTCAGAAGTGCCATCCTCCCAAACCGAATCTGTGGAGCAGGAGACGCAAAGGACGGTGACAGAGAGAGAGGGAGACATGGGCCGCCAACGCCATGCGGCCGCTCATCATTGGGCCGATGACCTCGACGACATTTGTACAGACGAGGACCTAGAGCTTGCGGCACTGCTATCTCCCACAGCATCCACCATCCCAGAGACACTCACCTCGGTTGGGCAATTCAATGATGAAGCTCCTGGGTCACGGTCTGGTTCGCACAACACAGCTGAGCCGGTACAGCAGGTGGAGGTCGGAGCAGCCGAGGGCCCGGACGGTCGGAGGGCAGGCCAGGCCCAGCATTCAGCTGGCTCCCAGACGTTTCCCGGGTTCCTGAATTTACTTGACCCACCCGCACAGCTGATGCATCTCGAAACCCAGGGACACAATGACGGGATGAGGGCCATCTTCCAGCAGCTGCAGACGCAGTTACAGGAGTCGAACCTTGTCCAGGAGCTGGGAGTGGTGCCGCTCATGGCAGCCACCCAGGCCAACATTGCACGGGTGGCATCTGCGGCCGAGGCAATGGGTGGAACGGTTTCGGCCATGGGTCAGTTTCTGCAAGGCGTTGGGCTTAATTTGCACGCGTCATCCTCGGCCCTGGACAGGGCTGCCCTCTCACAGGCAGCAATGTGCCAGAGCCAAAACGACATTGCCGGCGCGCTGCGGGCCTTGGCTGAGTCTCACCAGGTCATGGCCCAGTCACAGCACGCCATGGCACAGTCCCAGCAGGCAATGGCACAGTCCCAGCAGTCAGTCGCGGAGAGCATCAACCGCCGGACACACGTGCTGGATGGCATCGCGCACTCACAGGTTGAGGTCGCACAGTCCCTGGCGGGAATGTCTCACTCCCTGGACTCCGTCACTGCGAACCTTCGAACCCTGGAGGAGACCGTTGCAGGCCTCTGGGACTGGCAGCGCCAGGTGTCGGTGGGGCGACAGGGCACCTCCCCGCTCGCACATCCATCCAAAAGTGAGACTCGGGGGCCACCGGGCTCCCCGAGGGAGGAGGAGGTTCTGGGGGCCGTCCCATTAACTCCATCACGGGACGTCCCGGAACGCTCGGCCTTCCCCCATCCCATCCCTGGTGCATCGGGTGGGCAGCGGGCAGAGCAGGGTGGCACCACGTCATCCGAAACGCCCGTGGAGCAGCCTGGCCCATCAAGGCCGCGTCGCCCCAGGAAACGAGTGCCGACGGGGAGACATGTCGAAGGGGGCGATTCGCAGCAGTCCTCCTCCACTCCTGCTGTATCATCTGGGGAATCACTTAGACGTAGTGGTAGGGCCCGTAAGGCAATGAAGAGGGACACAAAGTAAGTTGGCACGGGTGAAGGGCACAGATTAGTTGTAGGGGCTAGGGCATCTGTACATAATGTTAACCATTAAACTCACTGTTGCACCTACCTTGTAAGACTGTGAGATTTTTCCACAGCCACAGGGGTCGTGATGGTGACCGAGTGTCGCTGGGGTTGACGAGCGGCGAAACCTCGGTGCCGTGTGTGCAGTCCCTTCCCCCCCACACCCTCCCACAGCTACCCCACGCGGGCACGTGATGGAGTGTCCCTGACGAACTCAGCGACCACCGAGATGGATGGTTCAGCTATTGCCATGAGTCAGACTTTGTCTAACGATTCTGAGCTCAAAGCTCATCGCAGAGCGGGCTGTCATCATTCCACATGGCACTGATCACACCCGCTGACACAGCCATCAATGTCGTGCCATACCGTTTTGCCGCAGTGGTAAGGGTGCTCTCGAAGTGGAGCAGTGTACCCAGAGCAGGGGTGCGGGGAGGGGTTGGAGTTGTGTGCTGTCCGTCTGCGCGACTGCCGATGCAGGTGGTAGTGTTGGTGTTCAGCAGTGCCGTCACGCGCGACGCGTGAATCTGGCTGCCACCAAGGCGTCGCGTGCCCGCCGTCCTCGCCGGGTCCGTCGTGCAGCCTCCTGGGCATCACCAGCAGCAGGTCATGTCTGCGTGCTGTGCCCGCCACTCCACCAACCTCCTCCTCCTCCTCCTCTGTGCTGGCACAACTGCCACTAGCTTCTCCCTCCATCTTCTCGACCAGGGCATCTCCCCTCTGGATCGCGATGTTGTGCAGCGCACAGCAGACCACAACAATGCGAGCGACCCTATCGGGCTGGTACTTCAGGGCCCCTCCGGAGCGGTCCTGGCACCTGAATCTCATCTTCAGGAGGCCAAAGCAGCGCTCCACCACACCCATGGTTGCTGCATGGGCCTCATTGTATCGTGTTTCCGCATTGGTCTGAGGCCTCCGTATAGGCGTCATCAGCCAAGAACTCAGTGGATAACCCCTGTCGCCCAGCAACCAGCCCCTCAGCCGGGGGGGGGCCATTCCTCAAACATTGCAGGGATGTACGACTGCGCCAGAATGTACGCATCATGCACACTACCTGGGAACCTTGCGCACACGTGCATGATCCTCATGTTGGGGTCGCATACCACCTGGATATTCATGGAGTAGTCCCCCTCCTGTTTGTGAACACCTCCCTGTTGCCTGAAGGCGGGCGCATGGGGACGTGAACACAATCGATTACCCCATGCACCATCGGTATCCCACCCGCGTTGGCAAATCCACAAACTCGTGAATATTGACTTGCTCGGTCCTCGGGAAATGTGATGTAGCGGTCCGCGATGGCATAGAGGGCGTCGGTCACATCCCGTATGCACCTGTGCACCAATGCCTGGGAGATCCCGGAGAGGTCCCCGCTTGGAGACTGGAAGGAGCCGGTCACATAAAAGTTATGAGCGACCGTCACCTTGACGGCAACCGGGGTCACGTGTCCTCCTCCCGTTCCACGTGGGGCGAGGTGCGACGCGAGGTGACAGATATGTGTCACCATCTCCCTACTCAACCGGAGTCCCCTCCTGCAGGTGATGTCCGGCATTGTCTGGAAAGAGATCCGGGCACGGTACACCCTAGGCCTCGGTCGTCGCCTCTGGCACCCTGGCTGCACACTCACTCTCTCCTCCTCCTCCTCCCCCCCCATGCTGCTCGACGACGGGCAACTCCTCAGCTGTTCCCTCTGCTGCTGCAGCTGGCCCTGCATCCACTGCGGGTTGTGGCTGTGGACGCTGCTCGATCTCCAACTGCAGTGCAGCGGCCCCAACCACTGCGCTGAACATAGCCATTCTGTTCGCATAAATATTGCTAACTGTGGTGGTATGAATGTGAGCACTTGCATTGGTGCAGAGCATGGGTTTCCCATTGGCTCTGGCTGGTTATGTGCCTCTCGTCCGATTGGCTGGGACTAATCATGTGACTGCTCACCAATTGGTCGAGAGGTAAGTAGACCCCGCCTCCGAGGTGGGGTATAAGTACCCAGAGTTCCCAGCGGTCGGCCTTACTCTGTAGTCGACCACCGGGCTAACAACTAGCTGATTAAAGCCACAGTTCGGATCCTAATCGTGTCTTGAGTCTAATTGATGGTACATCAATTTAATCAGCTAGAATTTTGGAATGGAGCTACGCATCAAGCCTGACTGCCTCCGCACCAGCCTGCATGCTTCAAATGCGTCTGCAATCTTTAAACACTGGCAGGCATGTTTTAATAGTTACCTGACGACTGCAGCCGGCAAGCCCACCAAGGAGCAGAAACTCCACATCCTCCACTCATGCGTGGGCACAGCGATCTACTCAATGATTGAGGACGAAAGCGATTATGATGCGGCCATGGAGATTCTCAAAGGATACTTTCTCCGTCCGGTCAACGAAGTATACGCATGGCATCTCCTGACGACTAGAGAACAGTTCCCTGGTGAGTCACTCGATGAGTTTTACCAGGCCCTCACAGCTCTAGGGAGAATGTGCACATGTCTCCAAGTTTCGGCGACTGAGCACATGGAACTTTTAATTAGAGACGCTTACGTTGCTGGCATGCAGTCCCCTTCTATCCGCCAACGATTGCTAGAGAAGAACACCCTCAGCCTAGCTGAGGCACGGACTCTTGCAACCTCCCTGGAGATTGCTGACCTGAACGCCCGCGCATACGCCCCCGGCTGCGCGGCAACCCCCTGGACTTCATGGCACACGCCACCCGCATCATCCGTGGACCCCGACCCCCCCCCCAAACCTGCGCCGCGGGTCGCTCCGACAAACTAGCGGGGCCCTGTTGCTATTTTTGTGGTCTCTCCAAGCACTCCCGCCCGCGCTGCCCGGCCCGCTCCGCTCTGTGTAAGAGCTGCGGGAATCAGGGCCACTACGCGGTCGTCTGCCAGACCAAGTCGGTCGCTGCTGTCCCGCGCAGCGACCGCGGATCGCCCCCCCCCCCGGGCCCCCCTAGGGCCCAGCGCCGCGCACCAACCTCTCAGGCCCGCCTCCCGGCCCCTGCAACGGCCCCACGGTCCTCCCGACCCTCGCTCCCAGCCGCCCTGACCGGCCCGCTGACACTGTCCCCAACCGCCACGAGGTTCCCACGGGCGCCGCCATCTTGGGCCCCGGACGCCATGTGCGGGCCATGGGCACCGCCATCTTGGGGATCCGGCTCCATGTGCGGGTCCTGGGCGCCGCCATCTTGGGACCGCGACTCCACATGCGGGTCCTGGGCGCCGCCATCTTGGGGCCCCGGTTCCACGTGCGGGTCCTGGGCGCCGCCATCTTGGGCCAACACGGAAGGCCCTGCCAGCAATTACTCTGCCACCGAGGATGATCTGGAACTCTCACCACGACTTGCGTCCATCAAACTCGACCAGTCGCGACCACGCACACTACGACAACGATCCAGCTCAACGGACACAAAATGAGATGCCTGCTGGATACCGGGAGCACAGAAAGTTTCGTCCACCCCGACACAGTAAGACGCTGCGCGCTCCCCATCCATCCAGTCAAGCATAAGATTGAATTGGCCTTGGGTTCGCATTCCGTCCAAATCACCGGGAGCTGCATAGCGGACCTCATGGTCCAGGGGAGGGTTTCAAAACTTTCAAACTCCTCATCCTCCCCCGTCTATGCGCTCCGGCACTCTTGGGCCTGGACTTCCAGTGCAACCTGCAGAGCTTGACCTTTCAATTGGGTGGCCCTATTGGGCGGTGCAGAATGTGAGGAGGTGCTTTTTAACCCTGGTAAGTGACTGGTAAGTAGTTTTTCTTTTCTTTTCATTGTCTAATTTATTTATTTTTCTTTCGTTTTTTGAAATTGTAGTTGTATAAGTTTACCTAAGGTTTAAGACATGGCAGGAGATCCCCCACCCGTGTCATGCTCCTTGTGTGCGATGTGGGAGCTCAGGGACACGTCCACTGTCCCTGGCTCTTTCACGTGCAAGAAGTGTGTTCAGTTGCAGCTCCTGTTAGACCGCTTGACGGCTCTGGAGCTGCGGATGGACTCACTTTGGAGCATCCGCGATGCTGAGGAGGTCGTGGATAGCACATTTAGCGAGTTGGTCACACCGCAGGTGAAAGTTACTGAGGGAGATAGCAAATGGGTGACCAAAAGAAAGAGCAAGAGTAGGAAGGCAGTGCAGGTGTCCCCTGCGGTCATCTCCCTGCAAAACAGATATACCGCTTTGGATACTGTTGAGGGAGATGGCTTACCAGGGGAAGGCAGCAGAGGCCAGGTTCATGGCACCGTGGCTGGCTCTGCTGCACAGCAGGGCAGGAAGAAAAATGGCAGGGCTATAGTGATAGGGGACTCGATCGTAAGGGGAATAGACAGGCGGTTCTGTGGACGCAATCGAGACTCCAGGATGGTATGTTGCCTCCCTGGTGCAAGGGTCAAGGATGTCTCGGAGCGGCTGCAGGAAATTCTGGGGGGGGGAGGGTGAACAGCCAGCTGTCGTGGTGCACATAGGCACCAACGATATAGGTAAAAAACAGGATGAGGTCCTACAAGCGGAATTCAGGGAGTTAGGAGTTAAACTAAAAAGTAGGACCTCAAAGGTAGTAATCTCAGGATTGCTACCAGTGCCACGAGCTAGTCAGAGTAGGAATGTCAGGCGAGATAGGATGAATGCGTGGCTCGAGAGATGGTGCAAGAGGGAGGGATTCAAATTCCTGGGGCAATGGGACCGGTTCTGGGGGAGGTGGGACCAGTACAAACCGGACGGTCTGCACCTGGGCAGGACTGGAACCGATGTCCTAGAGCTGTTGGGGAGGGTTTAAACTAATGTGGCAGGGGGATGGGAACCGATGCAGGAAGTTGGAAGGTAGTAAAACAGGGACAGAAGCAAAAGGAAGTAAGGGGAAAAGTGCAAGGCAGAGAAGACATAGTCAAAAATCTAAAAGGGCGACAGTACAAGGTACAGTGACTGAGGGGAGCTCAGTGAATAGGCCCAGTAATAACAAAAGGAATAAAACTGGATATGTTAAGGTTCAAAACAGAGGTAAAAAAACCAACATAAGTGTACTTTACATGAATGCTCATAGTATTCGGAATAAAGTAAATGAGTTGATGGCACAAATCATCGTAAATGACTATGATTTAGTGGCCATTACTGAAACATGGTTAAAGGATGGTCACGACTGGGAGTTAAATATCCGAGGGTATCAAACTATTCGGAAGGACAGAGTGGATGGTAAGGGAGGTGGTGTTGCTCTGTTATTTAAGGATGACATCCAGGCAATAGTAAGGGATGACATCGGTGCTATGGAGGATAAGGTTGAATCCATTTGGGTGGAAATCAGGAATAGTAAGGCGAAAAAGTCACTGATAGGAGTAGTCTATCGGCCACCAAATAGTAACGTTATGGTGGGGCAGGCAATAAACAAAGAAATAACTGATGCATGTAGAAATGGTACAGCAGTTATCATGGGGGATTTTAGTCTACATGTCGATTGGTTTAACCAGGTTGGTCAAGGCAACCTTGTGGAGGAGTTTATAGAATGTATCCGCAATAATTTCCTAGAGCAGTATGTAATGGAACCTACGAGGGAACAAGTGGTCCTAGATCTTGTCCTGTGTAATGAGACGGGATTGATTCATGATCTTATAGTTAGGGATCCTCTCGGAAGGAGCGATCACAATATGGTGGAATTTAAAATACAGATGGAGGGTGAGAAAGTAAAATCAAATACTACTGTTTTGTGTTTAAACAAAGGAGATTACAAGGGGATGAGAGAAGAACTAGCTAAGGTAGACTGGGAGCAAAGACTTTAAGGTGGAACAGTTGAGGAACAGTGGAGAACCTTCCAAGCGATTTTTCACAGTGCTCAGCAAAGGGTTATACCAACCAAAAGGAAGGACGGTAGAAAGAGGGAAAATCGACCGTGGATATCTAAGGAAATAAGGGAGAGTATCAAATTGAAGGAAGAAGCATATAAAGTGGCAAAGATTGCTGGGAGATTCGAGGACTGGGAAATCTTTAGGGGGCAACAGAAAGCTACTAAAAAAGATATAAAGAAGAGTAAGATAGAGTATGAGAGTAAACTTGCTCAGAATATAAAAACAGACAGTAAAAATTTTTACAAATATATAAAACAAAAAAGAGTGGCTAAGGTAAATATTGGTCCTTTAGAGGATGAGAAGGGAGTTTTAATAATGGGAAATGAGGAAATGGCTGAGGAACTGAACAGGTTTTTTGGGTCGGTCTTCACAGTGGAAGACACAAATAACATGCCAGCGACTGATAGAAATGAGGCTATGACGGGCAGCACGGTGGCCGAGTGGTTAGCACAACCGCCTCATGGCGCTGAGGTCCCAGGTTCGATCCCGGCTCTGGGTCACTGTCCGTGTGGAGTTTGCACGTTCTCCCCGTGTCTGCGTGGGTTTCGCCCCCACAACCCAAAAATGTGCAGAGTAAGTGGATTGGCCACGCTAAATTGCCCCTTAATTGGAAAAAATAATTGGCTAATCTAAATTTATTTTAAAAAAAAGAAATGAGGCTATGACAGGTGAGGACCTTGAGAGGATTGTTATCACTAAGGAGGTAATGATGGGCAAGCTAATGGGGCTAAAGGTAGACAAGTCTCCTGGCCCTGATGGAATGCATCCCAGAGTGCTAAAAGAGATGGCTAGGGAAATTGCAGATGCACTAGTAATAATTTACGGAAATTCACTAGACTCTGGGGTGGTCCCGGTGGATTGGAAATTAGCACACGTGACACCACTGTTTAAAAAAGGAGGTA
Source organism: Scyliorhinus canicula (assembly GCF_902713615.1). Taxonomy (NCBI): domain Eukaryota; kingdom Metazoa; phylum Chordata; class Chondrichthyes; order Carcharhiniformes; family Scyliorhinidae; genus Scyliorhinus; species Scyliorhinus canicula. The sequence goes on from NC_052147.1 coordinate 224,392,282, forward strand.
GGCAGAAAGCAGGAAATTATAGGCCAGTGAGCTTAACTTCGGTAGTAGGGAAGATGCTGGAATCTATCATCAAGGAAGAAATAGCGAGGCATCTGGATAGAAATTGTCCCATTGGGCAGACGCAGCATGGGTTCATAAAGGGCAGGTCATGCCTAACTAATTTAGTGGAATTTTTTGAGGACATTACCAGTGCAGTAGATAACGGGGAGCCAATGGATGTGGTATATCTGGATTTCCAGAAAGCCTTTGACAAGGTGCCACACAAAAGGTTGCTGCATAAGATAAAGATGCATGGCATTAAGGGTAAAGTAGTAGCATGGATAGAGGATTGGTTAATTAATAGAAAGCAAAGAGTTGGGATAAATGGGTGTTTCTCTGGTTGGCAATCAGTAGCTAGTGGTGTCCCTCAGGGATCCGTGTTGGGCCCACAATTGGTCACAATTTACATAGATGATTTGGAGTTGGGGACCAAGGGCAATGTGTCCAAGTTTGCAGATGACACTAAGATGAGTGGTAAAGCGAAAAGTGCAGAGGATACTGGAAGTCTGCAGAGGGATTTGGATAGGTTAAGTGAATGGGCTAGGGTCTGGCAGATGGAATACAATGTTGACAAATGTGAGGTTATCCATTTTGGTAGGAATAACAGCAAACGGGATTATTATTTAAACGATAAAATATTAAAGCATGCCGCTGTGCAGAGACTTGGGTGTGCTAGTGCATGAGTCACAGAAGGTTGGTTTACAGGTGCAACAGGTGATTAAGAAGGCAAATGGAATGTTGTCCTTCATTGCTAGAGGGATGGAGTTTAAGACTAGGGAGGTTATGTTGCAATTGTATAAGGTGTTAGTGAGGCCACACCTGGAGTATTGTGCTCAGTTTTGGGCTCCTTACTTGAGAAAGGACGTACTGGCGCTGGAGGGTGTGCAGAGGAGATTCACTAGGTTAATCCCAGAGCTGAAGGGGTTGGATTATGAGGAGAGGTTGAGTAGACTGGGACTGTACTCATTGGAATTTAGAAGGATGAGGGGGGATCTTATAGAAACACTTAAAATTATGAAGGGAATAGATAGGATAGATGCGGGCAGGTTGTTTCCACTGGCGGGTGAAAGCAGAACTAGGGGACATAGCCTCAAAATAAGGGGAAGTAGATTTAGGACTGAGTTTAGGAGGAACTTCTTCACCCAAAGGGTTGTGAATCTATGGAATTCCTTGCCCAGTGAAGCAGTTGAGGCTCCTTCATTACATGTTTTTAAGGTAAAGATAGATAGTTTTTTGAAGAGTAAAGGGATTAAGGGTTATGGTGTTCGGGCCGGAAAGTGGAGCTGAGTCCACAAAAGATCAGCCATGATCTCATTGAATGGCGGAGCAGGCTCGAGGGGCCAGATGGCCTACTCCTGCTCCTAGTTCTTATGTTCTTATGTTCTTATTCCTCCTCTTACTGTTTGCAACCTCGCGTCCCTCAAAGTGGACCCCCCTTGCTTGTTTGCTAATCTCACCCCAGATTGTAAACCTGTCGCCACTCGGAGCAGACGATACAGTGCCCAGGACCAGACCTTTATCGGGTCCGAGATCCAGAGGCTCCTTAAGGAAGGCGTTATCGAGGCCAGCAACAGTCCCTGGCGAGCCCAAGTGCTGGTGGTTCGGACTGGGGAGAAAAACCGAATGGTCATTGATTACAGTCAGACCATCAACAGGTTTACGCAGCTGGATGCGTATCCTCTCCCCCGTATTTCCGACCTGGTTAACAGGATCGCGAAATACAAAGTCTTCTCCACGGTGGACCTTAAGTCCGCCTACCACCAGCTCGCCATTCATGCGAGTGACCGAAAGTACACCGCGTTTGAG